>NC_091983.1:232527436-233249767 GCF_044704955.1 Pristiophorus japonicus
CCGCTGTCTGCACTTGCTTTCTGCATGCTCTTGACGACAAGACTCGAGGTGCTCAGCGCCCTCTCAGATGCTCTTCCTCCACTTCAGGCGGTCTTTGGCAGGGACTCGCAGGTGTCGGTGAGGATGTTGCATTTTATCAAGGAGGCTTTGAGGGTGTCCTTGAAATGTTTCCTCTGCCCACTCGGGGCTCATTTGTCATGTAGGAATTCTGAGTAGAGCGCTTGCTTTGGGAGTCTTGTGTTAGGCATGTTCGAAGTATATAACAGAGATGTCAGAGTGTTTGAAGATCAGGCCCTCAAATCTGGAACCAAGCTCATGGTCTACAGGGCTGTAGTGATACCCGCCTTCCTGTATGGCTCAGAGACGTGGACCATATATAGTAGAGGTCATGTTTAGAATAACTCCACGAGGCTGGGTTGTAAACTTAAACCATTGTGACCTTGGTCTGGTTACTATAACTCCAAATTGAAGCAGCAACATGGTGACCTGCCTTTTATACCTGCTTGCACCAGGGTACACACAGGTGACCCATAGGTCTCCCATGGGTATGCCCTCTGGTGGCAAATCTTAAACACAGGTGAGGTGCACATACATAACATCACTTCCCCCCAAAGACTTGAGTACAAGCTATTTATAGGTTGAGTTGATCTGGCGGCCTGCATTCCCTGGTCAATCGTCTGAGTTGACATCCTGGCATGGATGAGTTGGTCGGGTCATCGCTGCACGGCAGCTGGGCTGGTCTGGTTGGACTGTCGGGCAAGGTGGGTTCATTCTTGTGGTTGACAGTGAGGTCACTTGCTGGTTGGGTGTGTGTTGGTGGATCAGAGATGGTGGGGTCTTCCTCAACCTGTTCTTGGTAGTCTGTGAATCGCAGTTTGGTCTGATCCAGGTGCTTTCTGCACGTTTGCCCATTCAACAATTTCACAACAAACACTCGATTCCCCTCCTTGGCTAAGACAGTGCCAGCAATCCACTTGGGACCATGACCGTAATTTAGAACAAACACCGGGTCATTGACACCAATGTCACGCGAGGCCGCCGCGCGATCATTGCACACGTTATGCCAGTGCTGCCGGGTTTCTACGTGATCATTGAGGTCCAGGTGGACTAAGAAGAGCCTGGTTTTGAGTGCTCTCTTCATTAACAATTCTGCAGGGGGAACCCCGATGAGCGACTGGGGCGTGTCCGGTAGCTAAGCAGGAACCTGGATAACCGGGTCTGCAAGGAACCATCCGTTACGCGTCTCAAGCATTGATCACTCACCGGGGTTCCGCCTGTAGAATTGTTAATGAAGAGAGCACTCAAAACCAGGCTCTCCTTAGTCCACCCGGACCTCAATGATCATGTCGAAAACCAGCGGCACAGGGATAATGTGTACCATGATCGCGCGGCGGCCTCACGTGACATTGAAATCAATGACCCGGTGTTTGTTCTAAATTACGGTCCCAAGTGGATTGCTGGCACTGTCTCAGCCAAGGAGGGGAATAGAGTGTTTGTTGTGAAATTATTGAATGGGCAAACGTGCAGAAAGCACCTGGATCCAACCAAACTGCGATTCACGGACTACCAAGAACAGTTTGAGGAAGACCCCACAATCTATGATCCACCAACACACACCCAACCAGCTTGATGGTTTGGACTGCCCGTTCTGCTTGGCCGTTAGATGCGGGTTTACGTGGGGCAGACCTGACATGCTTGATGCCATTGCGGGTCATGAATTTGTTGAATTCCGAGTTGGTGAAATATGGTCCATTGTCACTGATAAGGACGTCGGGCAACCCATGGGTGGCGAACATAGCCCTGAGCCTTTCAATGGTGGCAGTGGACGTACATGATGACATTATTATACATTCAATCCTTTTTGAGTAAGCGTCCACTGCTGCTTGAAGCTTCTTCCCTAGAAAAGGGCCAGCGACGTCTACGTGGACCCCGGACCATGGTTTGGAGGGCCATGACCACAGACTCAGTGGGGCCTCCCTGGGTGTGTTGCTCAGCTGTGAGTAAGTATCACATTGGTGTACAGATGACTCTAATTCGGAGTCGATGCCAGGCCACCAGACGTGCGTCCTGGCAATAGCCTTCATCATGACTATGCCTGGGTGGGTACTGTGTAGATGGCCTATAAATGTTTCCTTGCACTTTTTGGGCAAAATCACGCAATTCCCCCATAGGAGGCAATCTGACTGGACTGACAGTTCATCTTTGCGTCGGTGAAAAAGCTTAATTTGCTCTTGCATTTTCCCGGGAACGCCCAACCAGCTCCCATTGAGGATGCATCTTTTTACTAGTGATTTCAGGGGGTCTTGGCTGGTCCAGGACCTGATCTGGCGAGCCGTGATAGTCGACCCCTCACTCTCAAAGGCATCCATTACTAGAAGCAAGTCTGTGGGTTGCGCCATTTCCATCCCGGTGGTGGGCAATGGCAACCGACTGAGGGCATCAGCGCAGTTCTCTGTGCCTTGTCTGTGGCGGATTACATCTTCATATGCAGACAACGTTAGCACTCATCTTTGGATGTGGGATGAAGCATTGGTGTTGACACCTTTGCTTTCTGAGAGCAGTGATGTGAGTGGTTTGTGGTCGGTTTCTAGCTCGAACCGGAGACCAAATAGATATTGGTGCATTTTCTTAACCCCATACGTACAAGCCAGCCCTTCTTTCTCAACCATACTATAGGCTCTTTCAGCCTTGGACAAACTTCTGGACACATATGCAACTGCTTGCAGTTTTCCTGACACATTTGCTTTCTGTAACACACACCCGACCCCGTACGACGACGCATCACATGCTCGTACCAAACCGTTACATGGGTCATACAGAGCAAGTAATTTGTTGGAGCATAGCAAGTTTCTGGTCTTGTTTAAGGCTGTTTCTTGAGATTTACCCTAAACCTAATCATCACCCTCAATAAATCTCACAAGAATACCAACGGCAGCCATTTCCATGTGAAAGTATGTGATTTGTAACTCGTCGCCAGTTGCTATGTTTAGAATAACTCCACAAGGATGTATTATAAACTTAAACCATTGTGACCTTGGTCTGTTTACTATAATTCCAAAGTGAGGCAGCAACATGGTGGCCTACCTTTTAAACCTGCTTGCACCAAGGTGCACACAGGTGACCCAAAGGTCTCCCACGGGTTTGCCCTCTGGTGGGAAGTCTTACACACAGGTGAGGTTCACATACATAACAGTAGACACCTCAAATCACTGGAGAATTACCACCATTGATGTCTCCACAAGATCCTGCAAATCCCCTGGGAGAACAGATGCAACAACGTTAGTGTCCTCAATCAGGCCCACATCCCCAGCATCGAAGCACTGACCACACTCGACCAGCTCCGTTGGGTGGGCCACTTTGTTCCTCATACAACTACTGGTAGAGCACCAGCAGAGTTGTTTCTCAAACGACAGCCATGAACCAGGTTCTCATTGTTAAAACCAAACTTAGCACAGTCAGTTGTGGGATACGTTCCTCCCCCCCACAACAGTAAAAATTGGACTACTATAAAAACTCAGAAATGCATTCCGGCCTGCAAAAAGAGCTGGGCAGGAAAGGGACACAAGCTGCTATTCAAACATTGCAGCCAAACCATCAGACATCATGAGAGACAATGATACAGGATATCTGCCATCAATCTTAACCCACACAGACAATGACATCAAAAGAGACATCCACACCTTCAATGGTTTTCTGTCTGAAAAGATACAGGGACAGTCGCACATTCCTCAACTGTGGAGACCAAGGAAGATTACGCAGCAGGAGAGCTGACCATGCCCCTGTCTGGGCCAGGGAGAGACAATCAACACAGACAATGCCATTCAAACATTCGATGGTCCTGGCCATTGCAGTGAAACTATGATTCATCGAGAGATTGGACATCATCAAAGCACCAGAAGAGGGATATACAACCTTCAATGGTTTTCTGTCTGAAAAGATACTGGGACATTCAAACATTCCTCAACCATCAATACCAAGGAAGGCTTTGCATTGTGTTGCACAGCAGGAGAGCTAATATCACAGGAGGGAACAGGAAATCTGTTTGGAGATCACAAGCTTGTTTTTGGAATAAAGAAGACCCATTTTCGAAGGCAAGAGAGCATTACAGGAACAGCATCGAAACAGCAACAGAAGCCAGCGCTGTGTCTTTGGGATACAAGCTGTAATGAAGAAAATGGCCCACAGTCAACCTCAGAAGATAGCCGCGGAATTGTTGATTGTATGTTTGTTCCAGCCAAATCATAGAAGGGTTTTGTGATTGGGTCTGGGTAACTTTATGTGCAACAGTCAAATCGCGGACGGGTTTAACTGTCATATTGTGCCGAAGCAAATGAGTCTTTCGTAGGGGTTTGTATTCTGGGGTTTGTTAATCCAATATAAATTGTATGATTTATACAGGGGAGGTAATTGCGTGTATGGTCAATAAAACAAACAAATCTTGGTTGAGCCAAAACCCTGTGCCATGTGTATTTTGTTCTTATAGATCCTGACCTCAAAGAACTGTGTGTAACGGGGGTTAGGTATTTAGAAACCTTTACCAATAGAAGAGAAACAATTAAGACAGAAGGAGAATCATGATAGAGGTAGAGTAAGCGAGAGAAGTGTGAAATTAAATCAGAAGGTGAGAGTGAAGAACCATCACCATAAATGGTTAAAGTGGTTACCAGGAAGAGTGGTGAAGATATGTGGTCCTTGGACAATTTTGGTCAAGATGTTTGATCATGGACAGTGTTAGGTTTGTTCACATTGATCATATTTCACCTACAGATGTGGAAGGAGTTGAAATTTGGAATGATTCAGAATCAAGTACAAGAGAAAGTGAGAATTTAAGTGTGAGTCCGAGTCAGGCAGACAAATAGTCTGAAGTTGTAGAGAATTCAAATGTAAATCAAGGTCATCCCTTGGAGGAAAACTTTCCTCAGGCTCAGCCTAGAATGAGTCTAAGTTCCACACCATGTTTGGAAAGTTCTGTTCGAAAACGAAGGTATCCTCTTCGAAACAGAAAACCAGTCGTTACGTTTGATTTGTAAAAATGGCAAAATAAGTCCATGGGCTAGACTTTCCTCTTCATTTTCGACAGTTTTCTCGGTGGTACAGCTCTTTTTCAGCGGAAAATCACACGGTGAAAGTTTCCTCTTCATTTTTGAACCCGTTCCGCCGACATTTTCTAAATACCGCTGGGGAGCAGACGGCCCACGTGTATCTGTGTGCACCGCCGAGAAAACTGCCACGGTCCAAGTTTTACCTCAACGGTGTCCCACATCAACTCGAAAAAACCACCCACAAAAAGCTGCCGGAAACAGGACGGTCAGTAACTACCCTGAAAAGAAAGGTAAGTTAAAGATTTTTTGATAATTATTTTAAAATTCTTTCACGATGATTACGTTAAAAAGGGTCTTGAGAATGTTTTCTAATTTTTTATTTTTTGTTTCATTGAGAAACTATTTTTTGAGCTTTCCCTCCCCTCCCGAGGGCCAACCGTAGTTTGAGTACTTACCGTCTATTCTGGTAAGAACTGCCCATTTTGCCAAGTTTCAATTTAACCGCCGAGAAACCCTCGAGAATCTACGTGTAAGATTCATTTTCTCGCCGGGCGGTATTTTTTCCCTTTTTTATGGAATTTTTCGCCAGCGGTATTTGAAGAATCTTTTTGGGCAGCAATCCGGCGGTGGGGGGCTTTAGGGAAAGTCTAGCCCCATATCTTTTGTTATGTATAACCATGCAAGTGATGTATGATGATTGTTTGTTATAATTACTTCTTCATTGAGGAGTGAGAAGTGTAATATAGTTCCATATAGTGGACTACTGCTCCACCCAGTGGACAAATGTGGTAATGCAGCTATTGCTGTTATTGCAATAAAGATGCAGGTCACCTGACAAGTTCCTGAGTTAACAGCCATCTTGTGACGTCTTGTGTGTTTGCGAGGTCCTAAAGAATATATCACATATGCTGCATTTAGCACGTGCTGGATGTGAGTTGGCTGTGCTTGGTGAACCAATTTAGAGAGAGCTTCACTCTGTACCTAACTCGTGCTTAACCATTTCGGCCCATCGTATCTGTGCCGGTTGACAAAGAGCTATCCAGCCTAATCCCACTTTCCAGCTCTTGGCCCGTAGTCCTGTAGGTTACGGCACTTCAAGTGCACATCCAAGCAGTTTTTAAATGTGGTGAGGGTTTCTGCCTCTATCACCCTTTCAGGCAGTGAGTTCCAGACCCTCACCATCCTTTGTGTGAAGAAATGTTCCCTCAAATCCCCTCTAAACCTGCTACCAATTACTTTAAATCTATGCCCCCTGGTTGTTGACCTCTCTGCTAAGGGAAATAGGTCCTTCCTATCCATTCTCTCTAGGTCCCTCATAATTTTATACACCTCAATTTAAATCTCCCCTCAGCCTCCTCTGTTCCAAAGAAAATAAACTCAGCTGATCCAATCTTTCCTCATAGATAAAATTCTCCAGTCCAGGCAATATCCTTGTAAATCTCCTCTGTACCCTCTCTGGTGCAATCACATCTTTCCTGTAATGTGGTGACCAGAACTGCACGCAGTACTCTAGCTGTGCCCTAACTATTGTTTTATACTGTTCAAGCATAACCTCCCTGCTCTTATATTCTATGCCTCGACTAATAAAGGCAAGTATTCCGTATGCCTTTTTAACCACCTTATCTACCTAGCCTTCTACCATCAGGGATCTGTGAACTGTACCCCAAGGACCCTCTGTTCATCTACACTTCTCAGTGTCCTACCATTTAATGTGTACTCTCTTGGCTTGTTAGCCCTCACCAAATGCATTACCTCATACTTCTCCAGATTGAATTCCATTTGCCACTGTTCTACCCACCTGACCAGTTCGTTGATAACTTCCTGCAGTCTACAGCTTTCTTCTTCATTATCAACCACAAAGCCAAATTTATCTCCATCTGCAAACTTCTTAATCATACCCACTACATTCAAGTACAGAGGGAGCTGTACACCATTATTGCCCACGATGCACCTTCCAATTCATCATCATCATAGGCAGTCCCTCGGAATCGAGGAAGACTTGCTTCCACTCATACCATGAGTTCTTTGGTGGCTGTACAGTCCAATACGAGAACCACAGTCTCTGTCACAGGTGGGACAAATAGTCATTGAGGGAAAGGGTGGACAGGGAGCCTGGTTTGCCGCACGCTCCTTCCGCTGCTTGCGCTTGATTTCTGCGACGATACTCGAGGAGCTCAGTGCCCTCCCGAATGCACTTCCTCCACTTAGGGCGGTCTATGGCCAGGGACTCCCAGGTGTCAGTGGGGATGTTGCACTTCATCAGGGAGGCTTTGAGGATGTCCTTGTAAAGTTTCCTCAGCCCACCTTTGGCTTGTTTGCTTTGGACGAGTTCCGAGTAGCGCGGTTGCTTTGGGAGTCTCGTGTCTGGCATGCAAACTTCGTGGCCTGCCCAGCGGAGCTGATCAATTGTGGTCAGTGCTTCAATGTTGGGGATGTTGGCCTGGACGAGGAGCTCGGATGATGTGGAATCGATATGGGTGGAGCTACAGAATACCAAGGGGCAGATTGGCCAGAAATAGCAGCGAACCCGGGGACTGGGAGAAATTTGGAACTCAGCAGAGGAGGACGATGGGTTTGATTAGGGCAGGGAAAATAGAGTACGAGAGGAAGCTTGCAGGGAACATTAAAATGGACTGCGAAAGCTTCTATAGATATGTAAAGAGAAAAAGGTTAGTAAAGACAAACGTAGGTCCCCTGCAGTCAGAATCAGGGGAAGTCATAACTGGGAACAAAGAAATGGCAGACCAATTGAACAAGTACTTTGGTTCGGTATTCACTAAAGAGGACACAAACAACCTTCTGGATATAAAAGGGGTCAGAGGGTCCAATAAGAAGGAGGAACTGAAGGAAATCCTTATTAGTCGGGAAATTGTGTTGGGAAATTGATGGGACTGAAGGCCGATGAATCCCCAGGGCCTGATGGTCTGCATCCCAGAGTATTAAGGAGGTGACCTTAGAAATAGCGGATGCATTGTCAGTCATTTTACAACATTCCATAGACTCTGGATCAGTTCCTATCAAGTGGAGGGTAGCCAATGTAACCCCACTGTTTAAAAAAGGAGGGAGAGAGAAACCAGGGAATTATAGACCGGTCAGCCTGACATCGGTAGTGGGTAAAATGATGGAATCAATTATTAAGGATGTCATAGCAGCACATTTGGAAAGAGGTGACATGATAGGTCCAAGTCAGCATGGATTTGTGAAAGGAAAATCATACTTGACAAATCTTCTGGAATTTTTTGAGGATGTTTCCAGTAGAGTGGACAAGGGAGAACCCGTTGATGTGGTGTATTTGGACTTTCAGAAGGCTTTTGACAAGGTCCCACACAAGAGATTAATGTGCAAAGTTAAAGCACATGGGATGGGGGGGTAGTGTGCTGACATGGATTGAGAACTGGTTGGCAGACAGGAAGCAAAGAATAGGAGTAAATGTGTACTTTTCAGAATGGCAGGCAGTGACTAGTGGGGTACTGCAAGGTTCTGTGCTGGGGCCCCAGCTGTTTACATTGTACATTAATGATTTAGACGAGGGGATTAAATGTAGTATCTCCAAATTTGCGGATGACACTAAGTTGGGTGGCAGTGTGAGCTGCGAGGAGGATGCTATGAGGCTGCAGAGTGACTTGGATCGGTTAGGTGAGTGGGCAAATGCATGGCAGATGAAGTATAATGCGGATAAATGTGAGGTTATCCACTTTGGTGGTAAAAACAAAGAGACAGTCTATTATCTGAATGGTGACAGATTAGGAAAAGGGGAGATGCAACGAGACCTGGGTGTCATGGTACATCAGTCGTTGAAGGTTGGCATGCAGGTACAGCAGGCGGTTAAGAAAGCAAATGGCATGTTGGCCTTCATAGTGAGGAGATTTGAGTACAGGGGCAGGGAAGTGTTACTACAGTTGCACAGGGCCTTGGTGAGGCCACAACTGGAGTATTGTGTACAGTTCTCATCACCTAACTTGAGAAAGGACATTCTTGCTGTTGAGGGAGTGCATCAAAGGTTCACCAGACTGATTCCCGGGATGACGGGACTGACATATCAAGAAAGGCTAAATCAACTGGGCTTGTATTCACTGGAGTTCAGATGAATGGGAGGGGATCTCATAGAAACGTTTAAAATTCTGACGGGTTTAGACAGGATAGATGCAGGAAGAATGTTCCCAATGTTGGGGAAGTCCAGAACCAGGGGTCACAGCCTAAGAATAAGGGGTAAGACAGTTAGGACTGAGATGAGGAGAAACTTCTTCACCCAGAGAGTGGGGGTGAACCTGTGGAATTCTCTACCACAGAAGGTTGTTGAGGCCAATTCACTAAATATATTCAAGAAGGAATTAAATGTAGTCCTTACTACTAGGGGGATCAAGGGGTATGGCGAGAAAGCAGGAATGGGGTACTGAAGTTGCATGTTCAGCCATGAACTCATTGAATGGCGGTGCAGGCTCGAAGGGCCGAATGGCCTACTCCTGCACCCATTTTCTATGTTTCTAACGTTTGTGCATCTGTCCTCCCAGACCTTCCAATTAATGCTGTGATATTCCAACTCTTTGATATCCCTGAAGATCCTTTCATTTATTGCCTCTGGCACCTTTCATTTTCAGAAAATAAAGTTGTTTCAGAGCACATAGGATGTTGTAATATCCTTGCCTTATCGCATATCCCATTCCCACGAACTGCCTCTCTGTCAGAGCAGGAGGAAGACACACTGGCTGATATAACGAGAGCAGAGACTTTCTGGTGCATAAAGCAAGAGGTAGACATGGGAACCACAGAAACATAGAAACATAGAAAATAGGTGCAGGAGCAGGCCATTCAGCCCTTCTAGCCTGCACCGCCATTCAATGAGTTCATGGCTGAACATGAAACTTCAGTACCCCCTTCCTGCTTTCTCGCCATAACCCTTGATCCCCCGAGTAGTAAGGACTTCATCTAACTCCCTTTTGAATATATTTAGTGAATTGGCCTCAACTACTTTCTGTGGTAGAGAATTCCACAGGTTCACCACTCTCTGGGTGAAGAAGTTTCTCCTCATCTCAGTCCTAAATGGCTTATCCCTTATCCTTAGACTGTGACCCCTGGTTCTGGACTTCCCCAACATTGGGAACATTCTTCCTGCATCTAACCTGTCTCAACCCGTCAGAATTTTAAACGTTTCCATGAGGTCCCCTCTCATTCTTCTGAACTCCAGTGAATACAAGCCCAGTTGATCCAGTCTTTCTTGATAGGTCAGTCCCGCCATCCCGGGAATCAGTCTGGTGAATCTTCGCTGCACTCCCTCAATAGCAAGAATGTCCTTCCTCAAGTTAGGAGACCAAAACTGTACACAATACTCCAGGTGTGGCCTCACCAAGGCCCTGTACAACTGTAGCAACACCTCCCTGCCCCTGTATTCAAATCCCCTCGCTATGAAGGCCAACATGCCATTTGATTTCTTAACCGCCTGCTGTACCTGCATGCTAACCTTCAATGACTGGTGTACCATGACACCCAGGTCTCGTTGCACCTTCCCTTTTCCTAATCTGTCACCATTCAGATAATAGTCTGTCTCTCTGTTTTTACGACCAAAGTGGATAACCTCACATTTATCCACATTATACTTCATCTGCCATGCATTTGCCCACTCACCTAACCTGTCCAAGTCACTCTGCAGCCTAATAGCATCCTCCTCGCTGCTCACACTGCCACCCAACTTAGTGTCATCCGCAAATTTGGAGATACTGCATTTAATCCCCTCGTCTAAATCATTAATGTACAATGTAAACAGCTGGGGCCCCAGCACAGAACCTTGCGGCACCCCACTAGTCACTGCCTGCCATTCTGAAAAGTACCCGTTTACTCCTACTCTTTGCTTCCTGTCTGACAACCAGTTCTCAATCCACAGCAGCACACTACCCCCAATCCCATGTGCTTTAACTTTGCACATTAATCTCTTGTGTGGGACCTTGTCAAAAGCCTTCTGAAAGTCCAAATATATCACATCAACTGGTTCTCCTTTGTCCACTTTACTGGAAACATCCTCAAAAAATTCCAGAAGATTTGTCAAGCATGATTTCCCTTTCACAAATCCATGCTGACTTGGACCTATCATGTCACCATTTTCCAAATGCACTGCTATGACATCCTTAATAATTGATTCCATCATTTTACCCACTACTGAGGTCAGGCTGACCGGTCTATAATTCCCTGTTTTCTCTCTCCCTCCTTTTTTAAAAAGTGGGGTTACATTGGCTACCCTCCACTCCATAGGAACTGATCCAGAGTCAATGGAATGTTGGAAAATGACTGTCAATGCATCCGCTATTTCCAAGGCCACCTCCTTAAGTACTCTGGGATGCAGTCCAGCAGGCCCTGGGGATTTATCGGCCTTCAATCCCATCAATTTCCCCAACACAATTTCCCGACTAATAAAGATTTCCCTCAGTTCCCCCTCCTTACTAGACTCTCTGACCCCTTTTATATCCGGAAGGTTGTTTGTATCCTCCTTAGTGAATAACGAACCAAAGTACTTGTTCAATTGGTCTGCCATTTCTTTGTTCCCCGTTATGACTTCACCTGATTCTGACTGCAGGGGACCTACGTTTGTCTTTACTAACCTTTTTCTCTTTACATACCTATAGAAACTTTTGCAATCCGCCTTAATGTTCCCTGCAAGCTTCTTCTCGTACTCCATTTTCCCTGCCCTAATCAAACCCTTTGTCCTCCTCTGCTGAGTTCTAAATTTCTCCCAGTCCCCAGGTTTGCTGCTATTTCTGGCCAATTTGTATGCCACTTCCTTGGCTTTAATACTATCCCTGATTTCCCTAGATAGCCACGGTTGAGCCACCTTCCCTTTTTTATTTTTACGCCAGACAGGAATGTACAATTGTTGTAATTCATCCATGCGGTCTCTAAATGTCTGCCATTGCCCATCCACAGTCAACCCCCTAAGTATCATTCGCCAATCTATCCTAGTCAATTCACGCCTCATACCTTCAAAGTTACCCTTCTTTAAGTTCTGGACCATGGTCTCTGAATTTACTGTTTCATTCTCCATCCTAATGCAGAATTCCAACATATTATGGTCACTCTTCCCCAAGGGGCCTCGCACAATGAGATTGCTAATTAATCCTCTCTCATTACACAACACCCAGTCTAAGATGGCCTCCCCCCTAGTTGGTTCCTCAACATATTGGTCTAGAAAACCATCCCTTATGCACTCCAGGAAATCCTCCTCCACCGTATTGCTTCCAGTTTGGCTAGCCCAATCTATGTGCATATTAAAGTCACCCATTATAACTGCTATACCTTTATTGCATGCACCCCTAATTTCCTGTTTGATGCCCTCCCCAACATCCCTATTACTGTTTGGAGGTCTGTACACAACTCCTGCTAACGTTTTTTGCTCTTTGGTGTTCTGCAGCTCTACCCATATAGATTCCACATCATCCAAGCTAATGTCTTTCCTAACTATTGCATTAATCTCCTCTTTAACCAGCAATGCTACCCCACCTCCTTTTCCTTTTATTCTATCCTTCCTGAATGTTGAATACCCCTGAATGTTGAGTTCCCAGCCCTGATCATCCTGGAGCCACGTCTCCGTAATCCCAATCACATCATATTTGTTAACATCTATTTGCACAATTAATTCATCCACCTTATTGCGGATACTCCTTGCATTAAGACACAAAGCCTTCAGGCTTGTTTTTTTTAACACCCTTTGTTCTTTTAGAATTTTGCTGTACAGTGGCCCTTTTTGTTCTTTGCCTTGGGTTTCTCTGCCCTCCACTTTTCCTCATCTCCTTTCTGTCTTTTGCTTTTGCCTCCTTTTTGTTTCCCTCTGTCTCCCTGCATTGGTTCCCATCCCCCTGCCATATTAGTTGAAATCCTCCCCAACAGCACTAGCAAACACTCCCCCTAGGACATTGGTTCCAGTCCTGCCCAGGTGCAGACCGTCCGGTTTGTACTGGTCCCATCTCCCCCAGAACCGGTCCCAATGCCCCAGGAATTTGAATCCCTCCCTGCTGCACCACTGCTAAAGCCACGTATTCATCTGAGCTATCCTGTGATTCCTACTCTGACTATCACGTGGCACTGGTAGCAATCCTGAGATTACTACTTTTGAGGTCCTACTTTTTAATTTAGCTCCTAGCTCCTTAAATTCATTTCGTAGGACCTCATCCCTTTTTTTACCAATGTTGTTGGTACCAATATGCACCACGACAACTGGATTTTCTCCCTCCCATTTCAGAATGTCCTGCACCATTGAATAGTGGGATGTCACATTTGTAGCATGGGACTAATAATTTATAAGTGATAATTTTGGGAGTCAGTGCTCTCTGCCTGGAGTCTCACTATGTGGGAGCAGGTTTGGAGATGGGACTGAATGTCCAACCTGCATTCATGCCCAGTGAGACTACACACCAGGAGCAGAGCCTGGTCATGTGACCCTGTAGTACCTAGAGTGGGAGGGGCTTGGGTTCCTTTGTGATATCACCTGGAGACAGGTTTCCGCCCCTGGTTACATAGCATCAGTGGGAGTCACTGTGGGAGGAGCTTTACTTGGCAGCTGACACTGCGAGTGAGTTTCGTCCATACAAATAGGGGAAAGGAAACAACAATTTAGTATTAAGGTAAGGTCAATTAAATGTTATTCATTATCAATATATTCACGTTAAATATAATCATAGTCACTAAAATAGTCTGACTGTATTCCAATTACAGATTCTATAATTAATATTAATTTTTATATTAAAATGTTCATGGAGTGAGCAGTTCTCAGGAAGGTGGAGAGAGAGGATTCAAATCATCATCACACTAACTGGGACTGGAGAAATGTCGCTGGATTCACAGAGCAGATCTGGTGGGACCAAGACCCTCAATGTCAAAGATGGGATGAAACAAGAAGCCTCAACAATGATTGTAAAGGTGAGGAACTTTACTGAGGATCCCATCAGTCCAGGATATTGCTGAGGTGAGAGTCTAACCATCTACTGGGAGTTTCTTCGATAGATGCCATAAAGCTCGGCCTTTGATGTGACAACTTGACCCGAGCTTAACCTGTGTGTGAAGCCAGCCAATACCTCACCTGGGAATACTTGTCACTTGTATGTAGAGGGTGTTTTATTTTGTATTCTTACAATGCAGTACCTGAGCTGGTGGGCCCGAAATTCACCGTCCCCAAAGGGGAGTTTGGGCAGTCAATCGAGAAAATCGATGGGCCGCTGCAGTCGGGTAATTTTCCCTCCCCGAGCCATATTCAGCTCGGGGAGGATTTCAGCGGTGTTCACCTCCGCCGGGAAGGGCGCGGTGAAGCCGCTGTAAAGGGAAGTTTCCAGCGGAGAGGGAAGCAGCGTGTAGGCTGCTGAAAAGCCACCAGGACAGCAAACTTCACCGAGGAAACGGTCGGACTTTTCCCGGCAGTGCCCCCGCGAGGTTTTCGATGCGGTGTTCGAACGCGACATCGCTGGGGCCCTTTGGAAGGTAAATAGTTTTATTATTTACTATTGATTTTATTTCATTTTTCAGCATGCATCCGCAGTATTTATCTTTTGAAAACTTTTTTATTATTATTATTGTTTTTACTTCATTTTCCATGGTCCGCAGTATTTATCTCTTGATATAGTTTTATTAATTGTTTTGGTTCCATTAAACCTGCTGAGTGCTGCTCAGAGGTTTTCACATAACTCTGTACTTTTGTATAACTTTCAGGTCTGACTCTTTAGTGGGCTGCAGAGAGCTGCTTGGCAGGGTTCACCCTGAGGATGGGAGGAGTGTTGGGAGGGCGACACCTGGTACACCTGCTCAGAAGTAGGGTGGCACGCAGGAGAAGGCATCGCCGTCAGCACCATGCAGACAGGCAGCGGGCAAGGGAGGGAGCAGCCATGATTCGTTCATTCTGTGCCACACCAGTGTGCCCGCTGTCTTCACCGGCCCGAATCAGGATTGTGGTTGGCTGCTTGGGGACAAGGGATATCCCCTGTGGCTGCTTACTCCTCTGCGGTACCCCAGGACAGTGCCAGAGCCTGCATACAATGACGCTCATTGTGCCACCAGGTGTATCGTCGAGCAGTGCAGAGACATCCTTAAGCAGAGATTCCGGATCCTCTGGTGGCACCGTGCAGTACTCTCAACGAGTCTCCATAATCGTCATCGTCTGCCGCATGCTGCACAAAATGGCCATCATGAGGGGACAGTCGCTGGAGGTCGAGCCAGCAGTACCACCTGAGGAGGAGGAGGATCCCTGTCGCCCCAGAGCTAGGAGGTGAGGACCTATCGCCACCCTGGAAGGGCTGGGTGCAGACTGGCCAGCACCCTCCTAGGAGGGTGCGTCCTCACATATATGGAGGTGCCTGACACCTCCCCTGCAATCTCCCTCCATGCATTATGTACTGGCGGTCTGCCAGGTCTCCCCACATCTGGAAACAGTATTCTTCTTCTGTCCTCCACACCATCCATCAGTGTCTCCAGCTTCATATTAGTGAACCTGTTGGCTCTGTTACAACTCTTGCACCTCTTCCAACCTCCTTCCAACCTCCTTCCCCCCTCAGGGCTTTGCTGCAAACCCTGGCCTTTAAAAAGACCAGGGAGCAGCTGGCATTAGAAACCCTTACCTGCATGCTGAATTTCTCAGTGGTGATAACACTCAGATTAAGACAGCCACACCGCTGAAAAATTCACTTTGGAAGGGTTCATTGGCATTGGAACCATTTGTTCATTTTTGGTGCTGAATATGGGGTGGCCCAGCCACGGAAAAATGTTGGTGCTCATGGCCACAAAAAGGTGGGGGGAGCACCAGCTTTCCAGTGGTACTGAATTTCAGGCCCGGTGTGCTTTAATACACAGTATCAGAGGAGCTGTATGCTGCATTTAATACAGGCTTGATCTGAGTTGGTATATTATGTGAACCAATTTAGACAGAGATTCATTCAGCATCTAACCCGTGTTGTACATGCCCTGGGTGTGTTTGATGGGACACTGTAGAGGGAGCGTTACTCTATCGAACCCGTGCTGTACCTGCCCTGGGAGTGTTTGATGGGGCAGTGTACAGGGAGCGTTACTCTATCAAACCCGTGCTGTACCTGCCCTGGGCGTGTTTGATGGGACAGGGGAAATGGAGCTTTACAATGTATCTAACCCGTGCTGTAAATGCGCTGGGACTATTTGATTGGATAGGGTAGATGTAACTTTATCCTGTGTCTAACCCATGCTGTATCTGGCCTGGGAGTATTTGATGGGATAGTACAGAGGGAGCTTTACTCCATTATTGCCCAGGATGCACCTTCCAATTAATGCTCCGATGATTCCACTCCTTGACACCCCTGAAGATTCCTCCACATATTGCCTCTAATGCCTTTCCTGTTTCAGTGATAGACTTCTTTCAGAGCATAAAGGATGTTGTAATAACCTTGCCTCATCCCAAACACAATTTCCACAAATTGTCTCTCCATGCCATTGCAGGAGAGAGACACAATTTAAAGAGAGTGGAGACATTGGTGCATAAGCAAGAGGTAGACATGGCGGACATTGAATAATAGGACGTCACATTTGGAGGATGCAAGGCTTAATTTAGAAGTGGTAATTTGGGGAATCTCAGTATATGGCAGCAGGTTTGGAGACGGGACTGAATGTACAACCTGCGTTCATGCTCAGTGAGACTGCACACCAGGAGCAGAGCCTGGTCATGTGACCCTGGAGTACCTTGAGTGGGAGGGGCTTGGGCTCCTTTGTGATGTCACCTGGAGACAGGTTTCCGCCCCTGGTTACACAGCATCAGTGGGAGTCACTGTGGGAGGAGCTGCACTTGGCAGCTGACACTGCGAGTGATTTTAGTCCATATAAATAGGGGAAAGGAAAGAACAATTTAATATTGAGGTAAGTGCAACCAAATGTCATTAATTACCAATATATTCACGTTAAAAATAATCATAGTCACTAAAATAGTCCGACTGTATTCCAATTACAGATTCTAGAATGAATATTAATTTTATATTAAAATGTTCTTGGAGTGAACAGTATCTCAGGAATGTGGAGAGAGAGGATTCGAATCATCATCACACGAACTGGGACTGGAGAAATGTCACTGGATTCACAGAGCAGATCTGCTGGGACCAAGACCCTCAATGTCAATGATGGGATAAAACATGAAGCCTCAATAATGATTGTAAAGGTGAGGAACTTTACTGAGGATCCCATCAGTCCAGGATATTGCCAAGGTGAGAGTCTAACCATCCACTGGGAGCTTCTTCGATCGATGCCCTAAGGGTCCGCCTTTGATGCAGCAAATCCAACAGAGCTTAACTCATATGTAAAGCTGGCCCATACCTGGGACTGCATGACATTTACATGTAGCTGGATTTTTATTTTCTATTGATCCCATGCTGTACCTGAGCTGGTGTGCTTCATTGGATAGTGTCAAGGGAGCTGTACGCTGAATTTAATAATTGCTGTGTATCTCAGTTGGCTGTGTTTGATGAACCAATTTAGGGAGAGCTTAACTCGTGCTGTACCTGGCCTGGGATTGTTAGATGGTCATGTGCAGTGGAAGGCTATACTCTGTATCTAACACACGCTATACCAGGTCTGGGAGTGTTTGATTGGACAGTGTAGAGGGAGCTTTACTCTGTTTCTAACCCATGCTCTACTTGGCCTGGGAGTGTTTGATAGGACAGTGTACAGGGAGCTTTACTCTGTACTTAACCTGTGCTCTATCTGTCCTGGGAGTGTTTGATAGGACAGTTAGAGGGAGCTTTACTCTGTATCTAACCTGTGCTGTACCTGTCCTGTGAGTGTTTGATGGGACAGTTTAGAGGGAGTTTTACTCTGCATTTAACTGAGACTGGCTGATACCTTCATTGACTATTTCTGTCATATACCCAGTACTGGCCTGAACTCAGATACATTCCATATACACACAGAGATCAGCATGAGAGCAGAAAAGATCCCAGTCACAGGAGCTGACCCTGGGATGGTGCGACACTACCTCTACAGGTAAATCAGCAACCTCTAGAGAGGAACCCCTGTCCGCGCCCAGCCTGATTTATAATTTTCTTGTGGGTACAGTTGGAATATTGCAGGTGTGTGACATCAAGCCGAAGGAAATTACCATCTTTGACCTCTTCAATTATTTTATTTCAGCTATTCTTTGAAGACCAGGACTGTCCTTCAGATGTCACACATTACCTGACAGTACATTCCCAGTACTGGTCAAGTGACAGGAGAGTGACACCAAAGAGGTAGGACTTGTACAGTGACACTCAGCAACATCCACCTTACCCAGACCTGGTGCTGGGCTGTAGCAGATCGAGAAATGCTGGAGATCCCCTGTGGAGGGAGGCAACGGCAGTTCTGGTGCAAAAGACTTTCAGTCACTCGACGCAAGAGATGGTGACGGAAAGAATCAGGAAATGTAAAGCTTTGAGCAACTGGATTCTGAGCAAATGAGGTTCACCAGAACATGGTGGAATTTTCATTCCAGATACATGTGTCAGAAATATTTGTTGTCCACAATTCATCCTGAATGCTGCAGCTCAAGAGGAGTAACAGTCAATTCCAGACTAACACATATGAGGCCTGTTACACAGAAACATGGAAACATAGAAACATAGAAAATAGGTGCAGGAGCAGGCCATTCTGCCCTTCGAGCCTGCACCACCACTCAATAAGATCATGGCTGATCATTCACCTCAGTATCCCTTTCCTGCTTTCTCTCCATACCTCTTGATCCCTTCAGCCATAAGGGCAATATCCAACTCCCTCCTGAATATATGTCAAGAACTGGCATCAAAAACTCTCTGTGGAAGAGAATTCCACAGGTTAATAACTCCCTGAGTGAAGATGTTTCTCCTCATCTCGGTCCTAAATGGATTACCCCTTATCCTTAGACTGTGTCCCCTGGTTCTGGACTCCCCCAACATCGGGAACATTCTTCCTGCATCTAACCTTTCCAGTACCGTCAGAATTTTATATGCTTCTATGAGATCCCCTCTCATTCTTCTAAACTTCAATGAATACAGGCCCAGTCGATCCAGTCTCTCCTCATATGTCAGTCCTGCCATTCCGGGAATCAGTCTGGTGAACCTTCGCTGCACTCCCTCAATAGCAAGAACAACCTTCCTCAGATTAGGAGACCAAAACTGAACACAATATTCCAGGTGTGGCCTCACCAAGACTGCAGCAAGACCTCCCTACTCTGATACTCAAATCCTCCAGCTATGAAGGCCAACATGCCACTTGCCTTCTTCACCGCCTGCTGCACCTGCATGCCAACCTTCAATGACTGATGTCCCATGACACCCAGGTCTTGTTGCACCTCCCCTTTTCCTAATCTGATGCCATTCAGATAATATTCTGCCTTCATGTTTTTGCCACCAAAGTGGATAATCTCACATTTATCCACATCTGCCATGCATTTGCCCACTCAACTAACCTGTCCAAGTCACCCTGCAGCCTCTTAGCATCCTCCTCACTGCTCACATCATCACCCAGCTTAGTGTCTTCTGCAAACTTGGAGATATTATATCCAATTCCTTCATCTAAATCATTGATGTATAATGTAAATAGCTGGTGTTCCAGCACTGAGCCCTGCGGCACCGCACTAGTCACTGCCTGCCATTCTGAAAAGGACCCGTTCATCCAGACTCTCTGCTTCCTGTCTGCCGGCTAGTTCTCTATCCATGTCAATACATTACCCCCAATACCATGTGCTTTAATTTTGCACACTAATCTTTTGTATGGGATCTTGTCAAATGCCTTTTGAAAGTCCAAATACACCACATCCACTGGTTCTCCCTTGTCCACTCTACCAGTTACATCCTCAAAAAATTCTAGAAGATTGGTCAAGCATGATTTCCCTTTCATAAATCCATGCTGACTAGGACCGATCCTGTCACTGTTTTCCAAATGCGCTGCTATTTCATCTTTAATAATTGATTCCAACATTTTCCCCACTACTGATGTCAGGCTAACCGATCTATAATTTCCTGTTTTCTCTCCCTCCTTTTTTGAAAAGTGGTGTCACATTTGCTACCCTCCAGTCCATAGGAACTGATCCAGAGTTGATAGACTGTTGGAAAATGATCAGCAATGCATCCACTATTTCTAGGGCCACTTCCTTAAGAACATTGGGATGCAATCTATTAGGCCCTGGGGATTTATCGGCCTTCAGTCCCATCAATTTCGCGTACACAATTTCCTGACTAATAAGGATTTCCTTTCGTTCTTCCTTCTCGCTAGACGCTCAGTTTTTCCGGAACATTATTTTTGTCTTCCTTCGTGAAGACAGAACCAAAGTATTTGTTCAATTGGTCTGCCAATTTTTTGTTCCCCATTGTAAATTCCCTTGATTCTGACTGCAAGGAACCTACGTTTGTCTTCACTAATCTTTTTCTCTTCATATATCTATAGAAGCTTTTGCAGTCAGTTTTTATGTTCCCGGCAAGCTTTCTCTCATATTCTATTTTCCCCCTCTGCTGAATTCTATATTTCTCCCAGTCCTCAGGTTTGCTGCTTGTTCTGGCCAATTTATATGCCTCTTCCTTGGATTTAGCACTATCCTTAATTTCCCTTGTTAGCCACGGTTGAGCCACCTTCCCCGTTTTATTTTTACTCCAGACAGGGATGTACAATTGTTGAAGTTCATCGATGTGATCTTTAAATGTTTGCCTATCCACCGGCAACTCTTTAAGTATCATTCGCCAGTCTATTTGAGCCCGAGCCAATTCACGTCTCATACTGTCGAAGTACCCTTTCTTTATGTTCAGGACTCTAGTCTCTGATTTAAATGTTTCACTCTCCATCTTAATAAAGAATTCGACCATATTATGGTCACTCTTCTCCAAGGGGCCTCGTACAACAAGATTGCTAATTAGGGCTTTCTCGTTAGATATCACCCAGTCTAGGATCCCAGCCCTCTAGTTGGTTCCTCGAAATATTCGTCTAGAAAACCATCCATAATACACTCCAGGAAATCCTCCGCCACCGTACTACTATCAGTTTGGTCATCCCAATCTATATGTAGATTAAAGTTGCCCATGATAACTGCTGTACCTTTATTGCATGCATCCCTAATTTGTGGTTGATATTGTCCCCCACCTCACTACTACTGTTTGGTGGTCTGTACACAACTCCCACTCATGTTTTCTGCCCTTTGGTATTCCGCAGCACTACCCATACAGATTCCACATCATCCAAGCTAATGTCCTTCCTTACTATTGCGTTAATTTCCTCTTTAACCAGCAACACTACCCCATCTCCTTTTCTTTTTTGTCTATCCTTCCTGAATGTTGAATACCGCTGGATATTGAGTTCCCAGCCTTGGTCACCCTGGAGCCATGTCTCCGTAATCCAATTATATCATATTCGTTACTAGCTGCCTGTGCAGTTAATTCATCCACCTTATTACGAATACTCCTCGCATTGAGGCACAGAGCCTTCAGGCTTGTCTTTTTCACACACTTTGTCCCTTTAGACTTTTGCTGTAACATGGCCCTTTTTGATTTTTGCCTTGGGTTTCGCTGCCCTCCACTTTTACTTTTCTTCATTCTATCTTTTGCTTCTGCCCCATTTTACTTCCCTCTGTCTACCTGCATAGGTTCACATTCCCCTGCCATATTAACTTAACCCCTCCCCAACAGCACTAGCAAGCACTCCCCCGAGGACATTGGTTCCGGTCCTGCCCAGGTGCAGACCGTCCGGTTTGTACTGGTCCCATCTCCTCCAGAACCGGTTCCAGTGTCCCAGGAATTTGAATCCCTCCCTCCTGCACCACTCCTCAAGCCACGAATTGATCTGAGCTATCCTGCAATTCCTACTCTGACTAGCACGTGGCACTGGTAGCAATCCTGAGATTACTACCTTTGAGGTCCTGCTTTTAAATTTAACTCCTAGCTTCCTAAATTCAGCTTTTCGGACCTCATCCTGTTTTTTTACCTATATCATTGTTACCTATATGCACCACGACAACTGGCTGTTCACCTTCCCCTTCTAAAATGTCCTGCAGCCGCTCCGAGAAATCCTTGACCCTTGCACCAGGGAGGCAACATACCATCCTGGAGTCTCAATTGCGGCCACAGAAACATCTATCTATTCCCCTTACGATAGAATCCCCTACCACTTTAGCTGTCCCACTCATCTTCCTGCCCTCCTGTGTGCAGAGCCACCCATGGTGCCATGAACTTGGCTACTGCTGCCTTCCCCGGATGAGTCATTCCCCGCAACAGTACCCAAAACAGTGTATCTGTTTTGGAGGGAGATGAACGCAGGGGACCCCTGCACTACCTTCCTTCCATTGCTCTGCCTGATGGTCACCCATTCCCTATCTGCCTGAGTAACCTTTGCCTGTAGTGTGACCAACTCACTAAACGTGCTATTCACGACAACCTCAGCATTGCGGATGCCCCAGAGTGAATCCATGCACTGCTCCAGTGCCGCAATGTGGTCTGTCAGGACCTGCAGCAGGATACACTTCCTGCACATGTAGTCATCAGGGACACTGGAAGCGTCCCTGGCTTCCCACGTAGCACAGGAGGAGCATGACATGGGTCTGGGCTCTCCTGCCATGATTTAACCCTGAGATTAACTTAATTTGGCAACAATGTCAAAGGTTACCTACTGATAAGGAAATAAAGAGAAGAAAAAAAAGATTATATACTCACCAATCCACCAGCCAATCACTTACCAGCCTGGCTGTGACGTCACCCTTCGATTTCTTTCTACTTCTTTGTTTACCTTCTGCCCCTGCGTCTGCACCAGCTGGCCTCCTCAAACTCCCACTGCTCCCGAACTCCCAGGTATTGGAAACCAAACAGGACAAAGATAAATAGCACTGACGTATTGATCAATGGTAAGATCTGAATTATAGACAGATTAAATTTGACCCTGCAGGAAGGAAGGAAAAACAGAAGGAAGGAAAGTGCTAATTTGTGATAACGAGGACATTGCCTTCCAACAACCACAACAATCTTCCTTTGTGCTAGATATGACACCATCCAGTAGAGAGGTTTCCCCCTGAGCCCCATTGACTTCAGTTTTACTCGAGCCCCTTGATGCCGCACAAATGTGACTTGATATTGAGGGCAGCCTCTCTCATCGCACTTCTGGAATTCAGCTCGTTTGACCATGTTTGAACCACGGCTGTAATGAGGTCAGGAGCAGAGTTCCTGGCGGAAACCAAAGTGAGCATCAGTGAGCAGGTTAATTGTACGTAAGTGCTGCTTGATGATAGCATTGTCGATGACAGCCCCCATCACTTCACTACGGATTGAGGAATGGCTGATGGGGCGGTAACTGACTGTTGGATTAGCTTGGCTAGAGGTGCGGCTAGTTCTGGAGCAAAGACCTTCAACTGTAAAGCCAAGATGTTGTCATAGCCCATAGCCTTTGCTGTATCCGCTGCGCTCTGCCGTTTCTTGATATCACGTTGAGTGAATCGAATTGGCTGAAGACTGGCATCTGTGATGATGGTGGGACCTCAGGAGGAAGCCAAGATTGGTCATGCACACGGCATTTCTGGCTGTAGATGATTGCGAAGGCTTCAGCCTTGTCTTTTGCACTCACATGCTGTGCCACAGTTGAGAATAGGGATGTTCATGGAGCCTCGTCCTCCCATTAGTTGTTTTATTGTCCTTCATCATTCATGACTGAATGTGGCAGGACTGCAGAGCTTTGATCTGATCCATTGAGTGTGGGATTGCTTAGCTCTGTCTGTAGCCTACTGCCTCCGCTGGTTAGCATGCCTAGAGTCCTGTGTTGTGGCTTCACCAAGTTGGTATCTGATTTTCAGGTACAGCTAGTGCAGCTCCTGGCATGCTCTTCAACACTCCTCATTGAACCAGGATTGGTTTGATGGTAATGGTAGCGTGAAGGTTATGCCAGCCCATGAGGTTATAGATTGTGGTGAAATACAATTCTGTTGCTTCTGATGTCAGCAGCAGAATTGTATTCCACCACAATCCATAACCTCATTGGCTGGCATATCCTTCAGTCTCATGGATACCCAGTTCTGTGCTGCTGAAGTGTTCTTAATCTATCCCTTTTAGCACAATGATAGTGCCAACAATACGATGAATGAGTGTTCTCTCTGTGAAGATGGGACTTCTTCTCCACACGGATTGTGCAGTGGTCACTGCTACCAATACTGTCATGCACAGATGCATCTGCGACGGAAGAAGTGAGGCCGAGATCAAGTAGGATTTTTCCTTGTGTTTGTTCTCTCACCACCCATCGTGAGCCCAGTCTGGCAGCGATGTCCTTCAGGACTCAGCCAGCTCTGTCAACGTTGGTACTACTGAGCCAGTCTTGGTGATGAATATTGAAGATGCCACCCAGAGTACATTCCGTGCCCTAGCAGCCACTGTGAGCTGTAGGATTTGGCCAGTGCCAACATCACTGTGTGTATGGGCCGGAAGGATTTTTGGACTTTTAAAATGGATCTGTACCCTTTTAAAATGGAGATGCACATGGGCTGTGTTTCAAAATTGAGTTTGAACATTTGGACTTTAAAAAGGACTGATAGCAGGAGCTTTCATTTTGAACTTTGTGTGATTTGTGGAAAGACACCTTTTGTCCGGGATGTCTGGATGGACAATGAGGTTTGCAGGCCAATTGTAACACCTCTGGACTCTTTCAGTGAAGGAGCAGTCAAGAACTCAACAAACAGTTTGCACTTCGAGAACTGCTCATCTACAGAAATGGCCTACCATTGTTTTCATCAAGTTGACCAATCCAGGACAGAGACGTCACCAGGAAGACCAACTAGCATCTCTGCGACCATGGTAACCAGGAACTGCCCAGTCAGTTTTGTGTATTATACGGCGTATAAAGATACTGAACTTTGGGGGATTCAGTGCTTACTTTTCTCCACCATCTGGAACGGTGTTCCCCACGTGGCTACGCGTCCGTCAACTCTCCAGGAACGCCCAAAGTGAGTGCTTCGCTGTAACATCTGAATGTAACACTCTAGGCCTCATCGCACGCCTCTATTTGCACGGTTTTGTCTTTAGAGTCGAACGGACCCGGGACCGCATGAATCAACGACAAGGGCTGGTAATTATATCCAGCATACACCTCTGGAAATCCCCAAGACCACCAGTGTGTTTGGCTGCTGAGGAACTGCAGGTGTCCAAGATGCAGGCTCACATGTGTGTGTGTGAGGAGGCTTCCAAGTGTGGGTTCTGACCAAACCAGGAGAGGGGTTTAGTTAGAAGGCTTTCTATTATCTAGACTTAGATTCTAGGAAGGGGGTTGGTTTGGCGTAACTGACAGGCTGGGTATTTGGTCTGAGGTTTTAAGCTAGTGTCCACAGTCACCTACTCTTTAAGCCATAAGCGAGAGGAGTAGGGGTTGTCGTTTTGTGAGTGTAATAAAAGGAATCGATCTTTGACCAACCTGAACCATTGCGTTTTGCCAGAGTCAATTATAATCTATCCATAGTAACTCCTTGTGTCCGAACTTGGGGGTTGTGGGGCTTGTGGTTCGCGGTATAATTCGGAAGACCAACCGGGTGGCATCCGCTCACGGCCGGGTTACACAGTAATCCCGCTGGGGATGCTGCGTATCGGACATAGGAGAAGACCTATCTGACCTTGGTCTCTCTCTGTGTGGGATTACCCGCTAATCAACGGGCTAGGCAGGAACTATTGGCAAAAGCTCCTGCCGTCCAAAGGGAAACAACTCAAACCGGGGAGTTTTAAAGCATGGGTCGACTCAAGGGAGAGTCATAGAGACACGGAGCACACAAAACACCCTGCAGCATTACAAGAAGGACGTGGTTGCACTGGAGAGGGTACAGAGGAGATTTATGAGGATGTTGCCGGGAGTGGAGAACCTTAGCTATGAGGACAGTTTGGATAGGCTGGGTTTGTTTTCCTTGGAACAGAGGAGGCTGAGGGGCGACCACATTGAGGTGTATAAAATTATGAGGGGCCTGGATATAGTAGATAGAAAGGGCCTGTTTCTTTTAGCGGGGCTGTCAACAGCCAGGGGACATTAAATTTAAAGTAATTGGTAGAAGGATTAGAGGGAACTGAGTGGAAATTTCTTCACACAGACGATTTTGGTCGTCTGGAGCTCACTGCTTGAAAGGGTGGTAGAGGCAGAAACCCTCACCACATTGAAAAATACTTGGATGTGCACTTGAAGTGCCGTAACCTGCAGGTGGGCCGAAATGTGCTGTAAACTTCTAGAATCTATGAATCTTTGAGAACCGCCCCCTTTATTATTGGCCTTGCTATGCACTGGCGAAAAAGGTTCTGCTCCCTCTATACCTTTTGCACCAATTCTATCCCAGGTAATATGAGGGTAGTTGAAATTCCCCACTATTACTGCTCCATTGTTTTTGCACTTCTTGTTTGGGGGTCTATAGTACACTTCCAGCAATGTCACTGCCCCTTTTTTGTTCTTCAATTCGATCCATATTGTCTCATTTGATGATCCTTCGTGCATATCATCCCTCATCACAACTGTAATTGTTTCTTTAATCAATATTTTAACCCCCTAGTCTGAATACCCTGTAATCAGGAATGTTGAGCTGCCATTCCTGCCCTTCTTTGAGCCGTTTCTCAGTAATAGCTATAATATAATACTCCCACGTGTCTATCTGTGTCCTCAGCTCATCTGCTTGTTCCCTCGACTCCTTGCATTGAAGTATATACCATTTAGCATGGCCAAACTCCCTTGTTGTCTATTTTCGAGCCTTCATTTTCTCTGACTTCCAAACTCGTTTACTAATTTTCTACCTTCCATTTCCAGCTTTTCTTCTTTTCCTTCTGAATCTACTCTCAGGTTCCCACCCCGCTCTGGGAACAATTCACTGCACAAATGTAGTCGAGGGGACTGCCCTCTCTGGTGGATGTAGTGTCCCTGCACCTTAATACAAACTCACACGAGGCATAGATATCTCAGACACCGTCACTCTGTGACCTTCACCTTTATTGCCAGGACCAAGGAGTGCTGACCCTGGGTGGGATGTCCCCTTTTATACCTGGAAACCCAGGTGAGGAGTGTCTCCCGCAAGTTCATCCCCCTGTGGTCAGGGTGTGCATTTCTAGGGTACAGGTACCGTGTACATGAGTTACAGTTACATGACTATGTCATTGCAAGATGGTTAAATACATGCCATCACCTCCCCCCTTCAGTCTTTTTGTTACAGAGGTTAAGTCTGTCAGGTGGTCATCGCTCTCTCGTGGAGCGACACAGTTGTGGCTCTGGTGGCTGAGCCTTGGCACGCGTCTCTGTCACGTGAGGTGATTCCGGCCTGTCCGGGCTGGTCGCAGGGACTGTGCATGCTGATGGCTGTCTTTGTTGCTCATTGCTAGCAGTGGTGTGGGTGCCATCTCATGCTCTTCTTCAGGTTCCTCCGTGTCTATGCTGAACCTTTTCTTTACTTGCTCCAAGTGTTTGCGGCATATCTGCCCATTGTTTAGTCGGACCACCATGACTCTATTTCCTTCTTTGCCCAATTACGGTGCCCTCAAGTCACTTGGGTCCCAAAGCATGGTTAAGAACAAATACTGGGTCATCTATTTCTATACACCTCCCCCTTGAGTTTCGATTATGGCGCTAGGTTTGGGACTGGTGCTTGCCCTCAACAATGTCTGCCAGGGCTGGGTGAATGAGGGACAGCGCGTCTTTAGCATGCATTTCATGAGGAGTTCCGCTGGCGGGACTCCCATGAGCGAGTGCGTGTGGGACCTGTAGGCCAGCAGGAGGCGCAATAGGCGGTACTGAAGGGAGGGTCCTTGAATGCGTAGCATGCCTGTTTTATGACTTGGACCGCTCGTTCCGCTTGACCATTGGAAGCCGGCTTGAACGGCGCTGTCCGGACGTGTTTGATACCATTGCCCGACATAAACTCCTGGAATTCATGGCTGGTGAAACACGGGCCATTGTTACTGACCAGGCTGTTCAGCAAGCCATGGGTCGCGAAAACCGTAAGCAGACTCTCCACAGTGATGGATGTCATGCACTAGTTCAATATGATGCCCTCGATCCACTTCGAGTATGCATCGACAACGATCAGGAACATTTTCCCCATGAACGGGCCCGCATAGTCTACGTGAATACATGACCATGGTCTGGTGCGCCAGGGCCACGGGCATGTCGTGCACCTGCGAACCCAATGTTCCAGGTCTGAGTCAATCCCTGGCCACCATACATGTGACCGGGCAATGGCCTTCATTAACACGATGCCAGGGTGCTCACTGTGGAGTTCCCTGATGAACGCTTCCCTTCCTTTCTGGGGCATGACTACCTGGCTGCCCCATTGCAGGCAGTCGGCTTGGATGGAGAGCTCATCCATCCGTCTCTGAAATGGTTTGACTTCCTCGGGGCACGCCCTGTGTGCGGGCGCCCAATCCCCAGTCAGGACACATTTCTTTATCATGGATAGGAGGGGGTCCCTGTTAGTCCAGAGTTTGATCTGGCAGGCTGTGATGGGGGTGCCCGCAGTGTCAAAAGCCTCAACGGCCATGAGCATCTCGGTGCTCTGCTCCAACGCCCCCTCGGTGGTGGCCAGTGGGAGCCTGCTGAGCGCGTCAGTGCAATTTTCGGTGCCTGGCCGGTGCTGTATGGTGTCGGCATACGCAGCCAGCGTGAGGGCCCAGCACTGTATGCGAGCTGACGCATTGGCGTTGACAGCCTTGCTGTCGGACAATAAGGATGTTAACGGCTTGTGGTCTGTCTCTAGCTCGAACTTTCTACCAAAAAGGAACTGGTGCATCTTTTTCACACTGTAAACACACGCGAGTGTTTCCTTCTCGACCATGCCGTATCTACGCTCTGCCTGGGAGAGCTACCTGGAGGCGTAAGCCACCGGTTGGAGTCGACTGTCATCGTTACCCTGCTGCAACACACACCCAACCCTGTAGGTTGATGCATCGCATGTTAAGACCAGTTTTTTACAGAGGTCATACAAAGTCAACAGTTTGTTGGAACACAGCAGGTTCCTCGCCTTATTGAAAGCCCATTCTTGACAGTCCCCCGCAAAACCATTCACAACCTTTACGCAGGAGCATGTGTAATGGCTCCAACAATGTGCTTAAGTTCGGCAGAAAGTTCCCAAAATGGTTCAAAAGTCCCATGAATGTTTGCAACTCCTACGTGTTGCCGGGCCTGGGTGCCCAGTGGATCGCCTCCGTTTTTGATTCAGTGGGCCGGATCCTGTCTGAGCCAACCCTCCTGCCCTAAAACTCGACCTCTGGGGCCAAAAACACACACTTGACCTTTTTCAGCCGCAAGCCTACCCGATCCAATCGGCGTAGCACCTCCTCCAGGCTGTGGAGATGTTCTTCGGTGTCTCTACCCATTGTGAGAATGTCGTCTCGGAATACGATTGTTCCAGGAATGGATTTGAGCAAACTTTCCATGTTTCTCTGAAAGATAGCTGCTGCCGAACGAATGCCAAACAGACACCTGTTGTAGACAAATAATCCCTTGTGTGTCGTGATGGTGGTCAGAAGCTTGGATTCTTTAGCCAGTTCCTGAGTCATGTAGGCCGAAGTGAGGTCCAACTTCGTGAACAGCTTGCCACCTGCCAGTGTGGCAAAAAGGTCCTTCACTCTCGGAAGCGGGTATTGGTCTTGCAGCAATACTCGGTTAATGGTGGCTTTGTAGTCGCCACAAATCCTGACCGAGCCATCTGCTTTGAGGATGGGAAGGATGGAACTTGCCTAGTTGCTGAATTCAACGGCTGAAATTAGCCCTCTCTGAGCAGCCTGTCCTGTTCACATTCAAATTTTTCACGCATCGCTCTGGCTTTGTGGTGCACTGGTCTGGCGTCCGGAGTGATGCGTATCACGACTTTAGTGCCCTTGAACGTTCCGACACCGGGTTGAAACAGTGACCCGAATTTTTGCAGGACCTGTGAGCATGAACTTCGCTCCACGGATGAAATGGCGAGCACATCCCCCCATTTCCAATTCATCTCGGCTAGTCAACTCCTCCCCACAAGCGCGGGGCCATTTCCCGGAACGATCCAGAGTGGCAGCCGGTTCTGTAATCCATTATGTGTTACCACCAAATTTGCACTGCCCAGCGCTGGGATGATCTCTTTGGTGTACGTTCATAGCTGCATCTTAATGTGTTCCAGTTTGGGTCTGCTAGCTCTGCGTGGCCATAGACTCTCAATTTATTGGGCGCTCATGAATGACTGGCTTGCTCCTGTATCCAGCTCCATGTGCACCAGGATGCCATTCAGTAAGACATTCATCGTCATGGGTGGCGTTTTGGTGCATGAGCTGTGGACATCAGCCACCTGAACCCGCTGAACTTCAGCATCTATGGCTTTACCCCAGGCCTCATCCTGCATTGCAGACCCCTCGTCGGGTTCCTCTGTCTCAGAGATTAGCCTCACTACTGCCTTTTTGTACATCCTGGCCAAGTGTCCACTGACATTACAAATCCTACAGATATATTGCTGGAACCTGCAGCTTTTCACAGTGTGTCTACCCCTGCACCTCCAGCATGAGCTGAGATTGAGATTGCTGTTAACAAAAGGACTATTACCAGGCATTCCTCTCTGATTGCCCATTTGGCTGTTTCTCAGCACTCTGATGGTGGGTGTTAATGGTCCCATCGTGGGACGCATTATTCCTCGAGATGGCGTGTATTGCCGATCCCCTTTCCATTGTCCTTGTTGCGAGCCCACCCTAGAGCCTGTTGCTGCCTGGGCGGTTTCAAAATGCCCTTGCCTGCCTGCGGGGTCCCGAGCCGCGTTCACCATGTTAACTCCCTGGTCCGTCGCCACTATTTGGACCAGGGCTGCGCGCGTAAATTAGCTTGGTCTCCTCTTCCCCTGCCATAAAGGTATGAGCTATCAGCACCGCCCCTTCTAAAGTCAAGTCCTTAGTCTTTATGAGCTTCCTGAAAATGTCGGCATGATTAATGCCCTTGATGAAAAAGTCCCTTAACATCTCCCACCTGCAGGTATCGGAGAACTTACAGAGACTGGCCAAGCGCCACAGTTCCGCCACGAAGTCCGAGATGTTTTGACCCTCCTGACGCCGGTGAGAGTAGAACCGGTGTCGGGCCATGTGTACACTACTCGCTGGCTTGAGATGCACACTGATCAGCTGGCTGAGCTCTTCAAAGGACTTGTCCGCCGGCTTTTGGGGTGCGAGCAGGTCTTCCATCAACGCATAGGTCTGTGGTCCGCAGCTGGTCAGTAGATGCGCCCTCCGCTTGTCAGCCGCTGTCTCTTCCAGCCAGTCCTTTGTGACAAAGCTCTGCTGGAGTCTTTCCATGAAGTCGTCCCAGTCCTCATCCACACAGTAACATTCCTCTGTGCCACCGGTGGCCATCCACGTGGTTCGGTGAATCCCGTTTTACATCACCAAATGTAGTGTCCTTGCACCTTAATACAAACTCACACGAGGCATAGATATATCAGACACAGTCACTCTGTGACCTTCACCTTTATTGCCAGGACCAAGAAGTGCTGACCCTGGGTGGGACCTCCCCTTTTATTCCTGGAAACCCAGGTGAGGAGTGTCTCCCGTAAGTTCACCCCCTGTGGTCAGGGTGTGCATTTCTAGGGTACAGGTACAGTGTACATGAGTTACAGTTACATGACTATATCATTGCAAGATGGTTAAATACATGACAGTGGACGTAAAAGATCCCGTGGAAGAGTGGAGTTCTCCCTGGTGTCCTGGGCCCAATATTTATTCCTCAATCAACATCATAAAAACACACAGATTATCTGGTCAGTGATCATATTACTGTTTGTGGGAGCTTGCTGTGCACAATTTGGCTGCAGTTTTTCCCTACATTACAATTGTTGGATAATTCCTTCCTTATCCTTCAAACACATTTGCACAGGTAGCGACAGTAATATGATTGATAATTCACTTCACTTATTACCAACCAACACTGCTCTTAAACACTCAAACCAACCAAACATTAATCTTAAGCACACTAGCCATTATTTTGACTTGTTGTGAGTTGCTTGTCCTCTACAGGGAGCCGTACACTCTGCACATTGCGTTCAGGTATTCTTCATAAAGAACACTGTTGCTTCTGTGGGCCTCACGCTGCCATCCTTAAAAAGGAAATGCATTTCACAGATAACTGGTGTGACACTTCTTCCTTCAGCAGTGCCCTTTCTGGCATCTTTAAAAGGGAAATGTACTCCTGCAAAACACTGTGGTGTCATTGCAGGCACCACTTCCGGCACCCTTAAAAGGGAAATTCTTTAATGGGAACAGTACAAAACCTCTAACAATTGTGGAGACCTTGATCATGCAGCGTAAAAGATATAATGAAGCTGGCAAGTAAGTAAGGAGGCGAAGGGAAGGAGAGAGGGGGAGGGGAGAATGAGAGGGGGATGGTGGAGAAAAGATAGGTGGGGAAAAGGAGAGCAGAGGGAGAGAGGGAAAGGGAGAAGGAGAGGGGAAAGGGTAGAAGGATAGAAGGGGAGAAGGAGAGAGAGGAAAGAACAAGCAGAGCAGAAGGAGAGATGGGGAAGGAGAATTAGAGAGGATATTGAAGGAGAGTGAGGAGGGAGGAGAGAGGGAAGGGGAGAGAGGCAAAGGAAGGAGAGAGGAGGGCAGAAGTAGAAGAGGGGAAGGAGAGGGGAACAGAGAAGTAGAGAGATGAGGGAAGATGGAGGGGAGAAGAAAAGAAGAGGGGGAAGGGGAGTAGGAGAGAGAGAGAGAGAGGAGATAAGAACATAAGAAATAAGAGCAGGAATAGGCCATACAGCCCCTCGAGCATGCTCCACCATTCAATAAAATCATGGCTGATCTCATGGACTCAGGTCCACTTTCCTGAGCGCTCCCCATAATCTCTTATTCCCTTATCGGTTAAGAACTGTCTATCTTTGTCTTAAATTTATTCAATGACCCAGCTTCCACAGCTCTCTGAGGCAGCGAATTCCATAGATTTACAACCCTCTGAGAGAAGAAATTCCTCCTCATCTCAGTTTTAAATGGGCGGTCCCTTATTCTAAGATTATGCCCCCTAGCTCTAGTCTCCTTTAACAGTGGAAACATCCTCTTTGCATCCACCTTGTCAAGCCCCCTCATAATCTTATACATTTCGATAAGATCACCTCTCATTCTTCTGAATTCCAATGAGTAGAAGCCCAAACTACTCAACCTTTACTCATAAGTCATCCTCATCCCCAGAATCAATCGAGTGAACCTTCTCTGAACTGCCTCCAAAGCAAGTATATCCTTTCTTAAATATAGAAACCAAAACTGCACGCAGTATTCCAGGTGTGACCTCACCAATACCCTGTATAACTGTAGCAAGACTTCCCTGCTTTTATACTCCATCTCCTTTGCAATAAAAGCCAAGATTCCATTGGCCTTCCTGATCACTTGCTGTACCGGCATACCAACCTTATGTGTTTCATGCACAAGTACCTCCAGGTCCTGCTGTACTGCAGCACTTTGCAATTTTTCTCCATTCAAATAATAACTTGCTCTTCGTTTTTTTTCTGCCAAAGTGCATAACCTCACACTTTCCAACATTATACTCCATCTGACAAATTTTTGCCCACTCACTTAGCCTGTCTATGTCCTTTTGCAGGTTTTTTGTATCCTCCTCACACATTGCTTTTCCTCTCATCTTTGTCTCATCAGCAAACTTGGCTACGTTACACTCAGTCCCTTGGAAGGAGAGAGAGAGAGAGAGAGAGAGAGGGAAGGAATGGGAAAGAAAAAGAGGAGGGATGAAGGGGAGAGGGGAGGGAATGAGAGCAGGAGAGAGGGAAGGGGAAAAGGGGAGAGGAGGGGAGAAGGAGAGAGGAGGGGAGAAGGAGAGAGGAGGGGAGAAGGAGAGAGGAGAGGGGAGGGGAGAAGGAGAGAGGGAAGGGGAGAAGGAGAGGGGAGGGGAGAAGGAGGAAGGAGAGAGGAGGGGAGAAGGAGAGAGGAGAGAGGAGAGAGGGAAGGAGAGAGGAGGGGAGAAGGAGAGGGGAGGGGAGAAGGAGAGGGGAGGGAAGAAGGAGAGAGGGGAGGGGAGAAGGAGAGAGGAGGGGAGAAGGAGAAAGGAGGGGAGAAGGAGAGAGGGGAGGGGAGGAGGAGAGGGGAGGGGAGAAGGAGAGAGGAGGGGAGAAGGAGAGAGGAGGGGAGAAGGAGAGAGGAGGGAGGGGAGGGGAGAAGGAGAGAGGAGGGGAGAAGGAGACAGGCGGGGAGAAGGAGAGAGGGGAGGGGAGAAGGAGAGAGGGGAGGGGAGAAGGAGAGAGGGGAGGGGAGGAGGGGAGAAGAGGATTATTTGCATTGGATAATCTCTGATAAAAACAAAATATTTGCTTATACAGAATTAACATTGTCCATAATCTGTCTCTGATCCGGTCTTCTGAAGAAAAGATCTCATTCTCCGGGATCCCGGGAAACAGCACTGTTTCCAATTGATCTTTTTTGTAAATGATTTGTTTGGGAATTGCTTGAAACCAAACTTCACCCCTGCTCACCCTCACCCCTCTCAACCTACACCCTCCCAACCCACACCTCAAAACCTCAACATCCCCCAACCCCACCCCCTATCCTACACCCCCAAACCACACTCCAACACCCCCAAACCATACTCCAACATCCCCACCCCCCATCCTAAACCCCCCCAAACCACACTCCAACACCCCCCAAACCACACTCCAACACCCCCACCCCCCATCCTACACCCCAACACCTCCCAACCTCAACTCCCCCATCTTACACCCTCAAAACCCATACCCCAACACCCCCCAACTCCCCCATCCTAACCCCCCCAAACCCACACCCCAACATCCCACACACCAACATCCCACACACCTCCACCCCCCACCCTACACCCCCCAAACCCACAACTCAACACCCCACACACCCCCCGCCCCCAACCTACACCACCTCAAACCCACACCTCAACACCCCACATCCTCCTAACACTGACCCCCCCCAACCTGCACCCTTCCAAACCCACTCCAACTCCTCACACCCTCCCAACTTGACCCCCCCATTCCCCAACCTACACCCCCGCAAACTCACACCCCAAACCCCACATCCCCTCCAACACCAACCCCCACTTGACACCATCCCCGACACCTCCCACCCCAAGCAGATGTCCAGCTCAGATATCGTTTCCCGACACAGGTTGATCGTCCGTCTCTCCCAAGCCTGGCACTTTGACTCGGTAGTGCTTCACTGTGCCTCTCTGCTGGGTTTCCCGTCGGCAGTGCAGGTAAACATTGATGGGATGGACATATGTCAAGGTTACCAGGATGATTAATCCGATGTTCAACTGCGTCAAGAGGGACAAAAAAAGGCAAACAGAGAGTTTGTGTTCAGGCAACAACAATCTCAAACCCTTATCATAGAATCATAGAATAGTACAGCACATAAGGTGGCCATTCGGCCCATCGAGTCTGTGCCAGCTCTTTCGAAGAGCAATCCAGTTAGTCCCACTCCCAGCTCTTACCCCATATCCCTGCAATTTTTTCTCATTTTAAGTATTTATCCAATTCCCTTTTGAAAGTTACTTTTGAATCTGTATCCACCACCCTACCAGGCAGTGCATTCCAAATCCTAACCACTTGTGGAAAAAAATGTTTGCTCAGACGCCTCTGGTTCTTTTAGCAATCTGTCCCTCCGGTCCCTTCAGCCACTGGAAACAGTTCCTCTTTATTTACTCTATGTAAACCCTTCAGGTTTTTCAACACTTCTTCAAATCTCCTCTTAGCCTTCTCTGCTCTCAGGAGAAAAACCCCAGCTTTTCCAGATTCTCCAAAATCTCTTCTGCATTCCCCAAGGCCTTCAGGTCTTTCCTAACGTGTGGTGCCCAGAATTGGACGCAGTACTTCAGCTGGGGCCGAACTAGTGTTTTATAAAGGTTTAGCATAACTTCCTGACTTTTGTACTCTATGCCTGTATTTATAAAGACTACTGTCTCTCTCTATCTCACTGTACCCGTGACTGTCTGGCACAGATCACAGGGAGACCCGGACCTCCCAATACTCACATACAAGGGGTCACCGTGCAAGGGTCCCTTGACCAGAATGAAGCAAGGGTACTGGAGCAGATTTACAATTCCCGCAAGAGCCAGTAGCAGTCCATAGACCTTCCCAAAGTGGCGGGGAGGGAACCTGCAGGGAACAAGCAGAGAGAGAGAGGAGGAGGTTCAGAGAATTACATCGGGTCGACAGCACAGAAATAGACCATTTGACCGAACTGGTCCATGCCGGCGTTTATACTCCATTCGAGTCTCCTCCCATCCCTCTTCATCTCACCCCGTCAACATATCCCTCTATTCCTTTCTCCTTCATGTGTTTATCTAGCTTCCCCTTAAATGCATCTCTGCTATTTGGTAGCGAGTTCCACACAGCTTGCTTGTGTGTAAATTGGTTGCCGCGTTTCCTACATTGCACCAGTGACTGCACTCCATAGAAACATAGAAACATAGAAATTAGGTGCAGGAGCAGGCCATTCGGCCCTTCGAGCCTGCTCCGCCATTCAATAAGATCATGGCTGATCATTCAACCTCAGTTTCCTTTTCCTGCTTTCTCTCCAGATCCCTTGATCCCTTTGGCTGTAAGGGCCATATCTAACTCCCTTTTGAATATATCTAATGAACTGGCCTCAACAACTTTCTGTGGTAGATAATTGCACAGGTTAACCACTCTCTGAAGGTCCCAGATTTACCTGTGTGTGTGTGTGTGTGGGGAGTCTGAATGGACTCCTGGTCTCAGGGTTCCAGATTTACCTGTGTGTGTATGTGTGGGGAGTCTGAATGGACTCCTGGTCTCAGGGTTCCAGATTTACCTGTGTGTGTGTGTGTGTGGGGAGTCTGAATGGACTCCTGGTCTCAGGGTTCCAGATTTACCTGTGTGTGTATGTGTGGGGAGTCTGAATGAACTCCTGGTCTCAGGGTCCCAGATTTACCTGTGTGTGTGTGTGTGTGTGTGTGTGTGTGTGTGTGTGGGGGGAGTCTGAATGGACTCCTGGTCTCAGAATACCAGATCTAACAATGAGTATGGGAGTCTGAATGAACTCCTGGGCCCTGAAATTTGGCACCTTAGCGCCGGCAGTTAAGGCCGGTTTGGGTAAGTGGGAAAAAATGGCGGCCGCCTCGCTTCCATCCACTTCCGGCGCGACCCACACTGGTCGCCATCTTGGTGCGAGCGATAACACGGGCGGGACGAGCGTGTGTAGGCCGTGTGCAGAGTCGGCAGATCGTGACGTCAGTCAGCGTGCAATGCTGATTTGATGCATGACCTGCCATTTTTGACATCGCCATCTCAAACAACGACTTCTCCGAAACACGCACAGCTGGACATGTGATCAGCTGCACGATGGACCCCACCAGCGCTATTTAAAGGGAAACATTCAACTTGCATTTGTATAGCGCCTTTCACGACCACTGGACGTCTCAAAGCGCTTTACAGACAATGAAGTACTTTTGAAGTGTAGTCACTGTGGTCAGTTGATTATTTCTCTTGTACTGGCTCTTGCAGTGTTCATATCAATACTGGCTTGTTGGAAAACATTTATAACATTGTTAAAGTATGCAGGGAGTGCTGCTGGACATGGGAAGGCATTGGTTGGAACTGGAAGGCCTCTGAATACACCACTTGCTGCCAGTCAAGGGGGCTCTACCTGTAGTCCCCCTCACACTGCAGCATAACAGGGAGATGGAGCAGTGGCAGCAAAGACAAGCTGCCCACAGTGGGAGGTGGAGGAGGGGGAGAAGGGCTGTCAGCAGAGGCCTTACCCACCAAGGGTCTTCAGGTAAACACTTCTCATCCCTACACCTAAACCAGGAGCAGTGTGTTGGGAGGCTCCATGTCACCAAGGATGTAGTCACAGATTTCTGCCACCTCCTACACCCAGACCTGCAGCCTGAGATCGGGGCGACGACATTGCTGCCAGTGGCCCTCAAGGTGACTTGGCCCTGAATTTTGCCCCAACTGATTCTTCTGGGCTGGAACAGATGTCAGCGCTAACATCTCACAGTTTGCTATCCATTGCTACATCTACTAGGTCACAGAGGCTCTGAACTCCAGTAGAAGGGACTTCACTGTCTTCTCATATAGAAATATAGAAAATAGGTGCAGGAGTAGGTCATTCGGCCCTTCGAGCCTGCACCACTATTCAATAAGATCATGGCTGATCATGCAACTTCAATTCCCCATTCCTGCTTTCTCTCCATACCCATTCATCCCTTTAGCCGTAACAGCCACATCTAACTCCATTTTGAATATATCGAACGAACTGGACACAACAACTTCCTGTGGTAGAGAATTCCACAGGTTCACAACTCTCTGAGTGAAGAAGTTTCTCCTCATCTCAGTCCTAAATGGCTCATCCCTTATCCTTAGACTGTGACCCCTGGTTCTGGACTTCCCCAACATTGGGAACATTCTTCCTGCATCTAACCTGTCCAATCCCATCAGAATTTTATATATTTCGATGAGATCCTCTCTCATTCTTCTACATTCCAGTGAATATAAGCCTAGTCGATCCAGTCTATCTTTATAGGTCAGTCCTGCCATCCCGGGAATCAATCTGGTGAACCTTTGCTGCACTCCCTCAATAGCAAGAATGTCCTTCCTCAGATTAGGGGACCAAAACTGCACACAATACTCAAGGTGTGGTCTCACCAAGGCCCTGTACAATTGCAGTAAGACCTCCCTGCTCCTATACTAAAATCCTCTCGTTATGAAGGTCAGCATGCCATTTGCCTTCTTTACTGCCTGCTGTACCTGTATTGCCTACTTTCAATGACTGATGTATCATGACACCCAGGTCTCGTTGCACCGCCCCTTTTATTAATCTGTCACCATTCCGATAATAATCTGCCTTCCTGTTTTTGCAACCAAAGTGGATAACCTCACACTTATCTACATTATACTGCATCTGCCATGCATTTGCCCATTCACCTAACCTGTCCAAGTCCCCCTGCAGGCTCCTAGCATCCTCCTCGTACCTCACACTGCCACCCAGCTTAGTGTCATCTGCAAACTTGGAGATATTACATTCAATTCCTTTGTCTAAATCATGAATGTATATTGTAACTAGCTGGAGTCCCAGCACTGAATCCTGTGACACCCCAGTAGACACTGCCTGCCATTCTGAAAAGGACCCGTTTATTCCCACTCTTTGCTTCCTGTCTGCCAACCAGTTCTCTATCCACGTCAATACGTTGACCCCAATATCATGTGCCTTAATTTTGTACACTAATCTCTTGTGTGGGACCTTGTCAAAATCTTTTTGAAAGTCCAAATACACCACATCAACTGCGTGAGGCATGTCAATGCTGAGATGTCCCATCACTGCAAAGGCTACCACTCTCTCAATGTACAGTTGGTGTGCGACCATGCCAAACACATCGAGATGGTGAATGCCCGCTATCCTGGCAGCACTGATGATGTCTTCATCCAGTGCCAGTCCGCTGTACCAGGAATCTTCCAGCCACCATGTCGAACCCGAGGATGGCTGTTAGGCAACAAGGGCTATCCGCTCGAACCCCGGTTGATGAATCCCTTCCTCAATCCCACTACTCGTGGCCAGCAATCATATAATGACAGCCATGCTGCCACGAGGAACTTAATCGAGCAGACCTTTGGGGAGCTCAAGCAATGGTTCCGCTTCCTTGACTGCTCCAGTACTCATCGGAGCGGGTGTCCCAACTCGTGGTGGTCTGCTGCATCCTCCAAAACTTGGCCATCATGAGGGCACAGCCCTTTCCACCACGGGTTCTGTGACAACCTCAGGAGGAAGAGGAAGATAAAAAGGGAAATGGGAGGAGTCAGCCTGCAAATCTCTCTTCTGGCTGGGCTGACCGTGAGCACATAATCAGATTCCATTTCCCTGGATTGAAACCCCAGATCCCCGTTGAGCAACACTTCCCCACCTTACCATCCCTCTGTCACGGAACATCACAGCGTCCTCTTGGGCTAAATACCAAAATGAAAATCACCAGAAAAAAAATTCCTGTCATATTTTATGATTAATTCCAATTTACATTAAATGTCAACTAATGACCCTTGTGCATTCCCTTAGTTTCTGTATTTTGTCCTTTGCCTGTCCTAGTGCTCCTACACAGTGCTGCCCCAGTGGCTGCAGCATGGCTGCTGGAAGGATGCTGACTTTCCATGGGGGACACGGCAGATTGCCTTGGAGGATGGCGCTAACAATTAGTGCCTCGGCACTTTTCCCCATGCAGATCGTGACATCAATGAGTGTGCAACGCTCGCTGAGCGCCCGATCTGCAAACTTCAGTAGCACCCCCCGCCATACCGCCTCGCACCGACAGCGACAGCGAGCGGAGGCGTAAACCAGTCAGCTGGTGGCTGGCGGGGCGCTACTTAAAGGGATGTGCTTCCGTTCTAAAGGTCAGTTATGCGGCAAGTGAGCGCGTGATGTATCTGCAGACAGATAAATGCTGCTTAGTCCCCAGAATGTTGTGGGCCATCAAAGGACTTTGTACTTCAGCATATCGCCATTCTGTTGGCATTGGACAGGTTAGATGCAGGAAGAATGTTCCTGATGTTGGCGAAGTCCAGAACCAGGGGTCACAGTCTAAGGATAAGGGGTAAGTCATTTCGAACCAAGATGAGGAGAAACTTCTTCACTCAGTGAATTGTGAACCTGTGGAATTCTCTACCACAGAAAGTTGTTGAGGCCAGTTCATAAATATATTGAAAAGGGAGTTAGATGTGGCACTTACGTCTAAAGGGATCAAGGGGTATGGAGAGAAAGCAGGAATGAAGTCGCATGATCAGCCATGATCATATTGAATGATGGTGTAGGCTCGAAGGGCCGAATGGCCTATTCCTGCGCCAATTTTCTATGTTTCTATGCTTCTGCACTCCCTGATTCATTGAGGGCTGGTGTGCAGACTCTAGTCGCCCTCTCTTCTAATGGCTGGAAGGTGCCTTCACCAATGCTCACTCCCAATTACACCACACCTCATTTTCGTTATCGCTTGAAGCCTAACGCCACTAACCTATGAAATTAGCGCCTGATTTAGCGCTCCCCTGCATTCTTTCAGTGCAGAGACTCAATTTCGCGGGTGTGGAGATTGATTAGCGCCTGGCGCTAAACTTACAACTTTTCTAAAGTTGACGCTCCAGCCGGGGCGCTAATGAATTTCTAGCTCCCTGTCTCACAATCCCAGATGTAACGGTACGCACTTTGGCCCCCGAATGGGGTCTCCCTTCCCTGGATATCATGGGCTGACTTACGTGATGGCGGTGAATGCGGTGTGACTTCCGTACAGGAATGAACTGTTGACCACCTGCAGGATGAAGGTCAGGTACTGGACCTTCAGCACAGGGATAGCGGCACTGATAGAGAACAGGATGCTTTGCGTGACTGTGATAGTGAGCGAGAGCACCGCTGACTTCATGTCAGCCAATCTCTGCGAGACGGTGGAATCTGAGGGGGGACGAGAAAGAGAAAATAAAACACTTAATCTGGGCTCAGCACATCCCAGAATCCCCCTCATACCCCAACCATCCCAGAGAGAGGGAGGGGCTCCCTCATATCACCCGCTGTACCCCAACTGTCCCAGAGAGAGGGGCTCCCCCATACCACCCGCTGTACCCCAACTGACCCAGAGAGAGGGGCTCCCCCCAAATACCCTGTACCCCAACTGTCCCAGATAGAGCGACTCCCCAATATCATCCACTGTACGTTAACTGTCCCAGAGAGAGGGGCTCCCCCAAATCCCCAGTACCCAAACTGTCCCAGAGAGAGAGACTCCTCCAAATCACCCGTACCCAAATTGTCCCAGACAGAGGCTCCTCCCAAATTCCCCATACCCCAACTGTCCCAGAGAGAGAGGCTCCCCGCAAATCCCCCGTACCCCAACTGTCACAGAGAGAGAGAGGCTCCTCCAAATCCGCCATACCCCAACTGTCCCAGAGAGAGGCTCCCCCCAAATCCCCCGTATCCCAACTGTCACAGAGAGAGAGAGGCTCCTCCAAATCCGCCATACCCCAACTGTCCCAGAGAGAGGCTCCCACCAAATCCCCCGTACCCCAACTGTCCCAGAGATAGAGACAGGCTCCCCCAAATCCCCCGTACCCCAACTGTCCCAGAGAGAGGGGCTCCCCCAAATCCCCTGTATCCAAATTATCCCAGAGATAGAGAGGCTCCCTCAAATCCCCTGTACCACAACTGTCCCAGAGAGAGAGGCTCCCCCCAAATACCCCGTACCCCAACTGTCCCAGATAGAGCGACTCCCCAATATCATCCACTGTACGTTAACTATCCCAGAGAGAGGGGCTCCCCCAAATCCCCAGTATCTAAACTGTCCCAGAGAGAGAGAAGCCCCCGCAAATCTCCTGTACCCCAACAGTCCCAGAGAGAGAGACTCCTCCAAATCCCCCATACCCAAATTGTCCCAGACAGAGGCTCCTCCCAAATTCCCCATACCCCAACTGTCACAGAGAGAGGCTCCCCCCAAATCCCCCGTACCCCAACTGTCCCAGAGATAGAGACAGGCTCCCCCAAATCCCCCATATCCCAACTGTCCCAGCGAGAGAGGGGCTCCCCCAAATCCCCCATAGCCCAACCATCCGAGAGATAGTTCGGCAGAGGGATGGGAACCTGAGAACAAATTCAATAGCGAAGGATGTAAAGCTGAAATTTGAAAGCAAGAATGCAGAAAGCGAATCTGTAAGACAGAGGAAACACGGGTTAGTAAGTAGCAATCAAGCAGGTCTTTCCATGTTAGCTGGTCTAAACTTTAATGCAAGGAGTATAGCGAATAGGGCAGATAAGCTGAGAGCACAGGTAGACACTTGTGAGTATGACATTATAGCCATTACAGAGACATGGCTGAAGGAGGGGCAGGTTTGGCAGCTCAATATTCCTGGTTACAGGATTTTTAGAGAGGTCAGAGAGGGGGGTAAAATAGGGGTGGGGTCACAGTATTGATTAAAGAAACTATTCCAGCTGTGAGGAGGGATGATGTGTTCGAGGGATCATCAAATGAGGCCATATGGGTTGAACTGAAAAATATAAACGGGGCAATCACACTGGGCATGTATTTTAGACTACCAAACAGTGGGAGGGAGATAGAAGAGCAAATATGTAGGCAGATTTCTGTAAAGTCTAAAAACCATAGGGCAGAAATAATAGGATATTTCAACTATCCAAAATTGATTGGGACAAATATAGTGTGATGTGTATAGAGGGTGTGGAATTACTAAAATGCATTCAAAAGAACTTTTTTAGTCAGTATGTAACAAGCCCAACACGGGAGGGGGCGGTTCTGGATTTAGTTTTGGGGAATGAAGCTGGGCAGGTGGAAGGGGTATTAATGGGAGAGCACTTGGGTGCCAGTAGCCATAATTCAGTCAGATTCATGGTAGTTATGGATAATGACAAGGATAGACCAGGAATAAAAGTCCACATTTGAGAAAAAGCTAACTTTGCTAAGTTGATAGATGAATTGGCCACAGTGGCCTGGAAACAGCTACTTGAAGGTAAATCCATGTCAGAAAAGTGGGAGGCATTCAAGGAGGAGATCCGGAAAGCTCAGGCCAAACATGTGCCATTAAAGAAAAAGGGTGCGTGTAACAATTCTAGAGCCCTCAGGATGTCTAGGGACTTACAGGGGAGGATAAGGAAAAAAAGGGAAGATTAAATACTATAGAATCTCAGGAGGAATGTAGAAAGTTCAGAGGTAAATTGAAAAATGATATTATGAATTCTAAGAGAGAGCATGAAAAATTCTTGGCAAGTAAAATCAAGGAAAAGCCAAAGATGTTCTATAAATATATTGAGCAAGAGGATAACTAAAGAAAGGGTCGGGCCTATTAGAGACAATGGGCCCAAATTTCCCCAGCTGCCTAGAGCGGTGTAGTTAGCCATGGTACGCCGACTTTGTGGGACAAAAAACGCGGCGAAAATTTACATTTTAATTTGGCCGCTCCTTCATCGTTCTGGTCCAGTGGCGTGGCGCTGCAGAGCCTGCGGCAGGGGCGGGGGGGGGGGCGGAGCTTCTACCATGCATGCTCAGCGCAGCCGGCATGGGAGCGGGGCTTGGGCCAGCGTCTCCTCATGTGCCAACAGGGAGACGCATGTCCGTTTCAGCGTGCGCGCATGCGCAATGGAGCAGGAAGCTGGGCAATCGGCCAATTAAAGGGACAGCGTGCTCAGTGCCTCAGCATCATTGGCAATGGACCATATATAAAGGTAAGGTGTGAATAGTGATTTTTGGGTGGCTGAGGGAGTGGAAAGGACTGCTGCATAGGTGGAAGAAAGGTGAGAACTGTGATTTTTCAAGTGTAAGTCCAATACACCAATGACGTAAGAGTGTGCAACAAGAACAAAGAATTTCCTCCATGAGGAAGTGGAGAAACTAGTCACTGTCATTGAGGACAAATGGCTGGAGCTGGATATCAGTAAGAGTGGTCTCACAAAAGTTCCACCCAAAGAAATGAGAAGACGATGGAACCTAGTTGCAGAAGAATACTCCGCAGGAGTGAATACCGCAAGATCTGAAAGCCAGTGCAAAAAGAAATGGCAGGACGTTGGTCAAGTAGTGAGTATAAGTAATATCTTCACCTTTAAATGTAATTGCAATTGTAAACGTGACCATCTGTAAATGTCCCACCATCAAAAGTGCACCATGTGTGAAATGTTGTATTTTCATCTTTGCAGAAGAAATTGGCCCACAACAAAAGGAAAAGACTTAGAACAGGAGGAGGACCGTCAAATCTGCACCAACTATCACCCCTGGAACAAAGGGTAGCTGCCCTGCTGAGTCGCACCTGCAGAAAAAGAATCAGCTGTGCACAAGCTGGACCCACACGCGAGGGTGAGGGTGAGTCATTAAAATCATTGTCACCCTTCAAATCAACCTGCTGACTGGCCTGATACGCATAAGACTATTCATGCCACCCATCCTGCCCCCTCCTGTGTTGCTCAGCATTTGACTGTTCTGTTGTATTTTACAGAAGAAGAAGACAATCCTGAACATCCTGAAGATCCACCAGAAGATCCAGATGTGTGCTCTCCAGACCAAGGCAGGTGGGGGGAGGAGCGGTCCATGGAAATGTGTTCACGGGAGAATGCTGATCGTGATATGGATCAGTCCATAGTACAGGGCAGCACACTGCCAGAAACCTCCATGAGCTCCACGGCGACATTCCATGGTTTCACACCTTCCGAGGTTGCGGGTCCCAGTGGCGGTGGTGAAATGCATGTTGGAACACCCAGTGCTCCACCGTCCCAGCCTGCGCCTCACACTGGAGTGGTGTCACTAGGCAGACCCATGGCGAGGGGAAGGAGAAGCCGACCAGTCTCTCCTGAGATCTAGCCTTCATCAGAAGTTAATCAGGTTATGTCATTGGGTAAGTAGACCAATGATCTTACAAGATCACTCGTGGCGACCGTCAGTGGGGTGTGTGATGAGGTAGCGATACTGTCAGGAGAAATATCAGCACTGAGACGGAAACTGAGGGCAGGCATTTCAGAGGGTGTGCAAACGATGGCAGATGTCATGAGGGAACTAGCTGCTACAATAAGGGCACAAAGGCCAGATACTCAAATGCCACTCCCATTTCAATTCACGCACCAGCCACCGGTGAGACACAAGTCGGGCCTCCAATCCCCCCCACCACCATCACCGACCCTATGAGGAAATGCACTTTCCCCGAGATGTGGGTGAGGGATGGATGCCACCTTTCTTTGCTGTTATTGCTATTGTTGCTGTTGTTGTTGAAGTGCATTGTAAACTTTCCAATAAAATATATTTTGCATTAAGACTGAATCATGTTCCATTATCACCACACAACATTTAGGAACAACTGTAAAAGAAAAACAAACCCTCACCTCTACAGTCTGCCTGCTGCCCCTCGCCCCAGCTGAAGGGCTAGCCGAAGCGTTCTGCAGTCAGCAAGGCAGGACTGCTCTATTTTCAGTAACTGATTTGTCTTTCCTTTATTTTTGATGATGTTGTGAAGAGGTTGTGCTGAAGATATCATGATGTTGTGCTGATGCTGTGAAGGTATTTGGTGCTTTAGAATCCTCTAACTCACCTGCCCCCACCCCCCCCCCACGCCCTCACCCCCATCTCGAGCTACCTGTGCTGATTTCTTATATGGACGTAAGGTTTTCTGTGCCTACAAAAGTGGCCACATACACTGGCCTAAGTTAGTTTGGAGTAACTCTTAGCTGGCCAAATTTGCTTCTATGGCCAAAAGAGGTGGAAGTGGCTGATAACGCCCCCTTTTGGAGAAAAAAAACTAAACTAATAAAAAACCTAACTAACTGACTTACACTGGAGCAGGTTAAATGGGGAAATTTGCGATTTTTATGTTACTTCAAAAAAAACTACTTGCACCAAAAAAAGCGGGGCATCTCCTGGGGAAATTTGAGCCTCATGAAGGTAATCTGTGTGTGGAGGTGAAAGATGTTGGTATGGTTCTTAATAAATACTTTGTGTCTGTTTTCACAAAGGAAAGGGGCAATGCCGATACTGCTATCGAGGAGGAGTGTGAAATTCTGGCTGAATTAAACATTGTGAGAGAGAAGGTATTAAGGGGTTTAGCAGCTTTGAAAGTGGATAAATCCCCAGGCCTGGATGAAACGCATCCCAGGCTGTTGAGCGAAGCAAAAGAGGAAATAGCAGAGTCCTTGACCATCATTTTCCAATCCTCTTTGGATTCAGGCATGGTGCCGGAGGACTGCTAATATGGTACCCTTGTTTAAGAAGGGAGAAAGGGATAGGCCGGATAATTACAGGCCTGTTAGCCTAACCTCAGTGGTGGGAAAATTATTGGAAAGAATCCTGAAGGACAGATTAAATCTACATTTAGAAAGGCAAGGATTACTCAGGGACAGTCAGCATGGATTTGTTAAGGGAAGATCGTGTTTGACTAATCTGTTTGAATTTTTTGAGGAGGTAACCAGGAAGGTCGATGAGGGTAGTGCGTATGACATAGTGTATAAGGACTTTCGTAAAGCTTTTGATAAGGTTCCACACGGCAGACTGGTCACAAAGGTAAAATCACATGGGATCCAGGGCAAAGTGGCAAGTTGGATCCAAAATTGGCTTAAAGGTTGGAAGCAAATGGTTGATGGATCTTTTTGTGATTGGAAGGATGTTTCCAGTGGAGTTCCGCAGGGCTCAGTACTGGGTCTCTTGCTTTTTGTGGTACACATTAATGATCTAGATTTGAATATACGATTAAGAAGTTTGCAGATGACAAAAAAATTGGCTGTGTGGTTGATACTAAAGAGGAAAGTCATGGACTGCAGGAGGATATCAATCTATTGGTCGGATGAGCAGAACAGTGGAAAATGGAATTTAATTTAGAAAAGTGTGAGATAATGCACTTGGGGAGGGCTAATAATGAAAGGGCATACACATTAATCGGAAGGCCATTTAGAAATGTAAATGAACATAGGCACTTAGAGTGCTTGTCCACAGATCCCTGAAAGTAGCAGGCCAGGTGGATAAGGTCGTTAAAAAGGCATACGGAATGCTTGTCTTTCGCTGCCGAGGCATAGAATACAGGAGCAGGGAGGTTATGCTTAAATTGTATAATACCCTGGTTAGGCTACAGCTGGAGTACTGTGTGCAGTTCTGGTCGCTGTATTATAGGAAGGACCTGATTGTAACGGGAGATGGTGCAGAAGAGATTTACAAGGATGCTGCGTGAAATGGATAAACTTAGCTATGAGGACAGATTGGATAGGTTGGGTTTCTTCTCATTGGAACAGAGGAGGCTGAGAGAAGACCTCATTGAGGTGTATGACACTTTGAGGGGCCTGGATATAGTGGATAGCAAGGGCCTCTTTCCCTTGGTGGAAGTGTTAATTACAAGGAGCATAGGTTTAAGGTGGTTGGTGAAAGGTTGAGAGGGGATTTGAGGGGAAGCTTCTTCACGGAGTGGATTGTGGAGGTCTGGAACTCACTGCCTGGAAAGATTGTAGAGGCAGAAACCCTCACCAGATTTAAAAGGTGTTTGGATGGGCACTTGAGGTGGAGGTTATGGACCTAGATCTGGTAAGTGGGATTAGACTGGATAACCTCTGTTGGCTGGCGCAGATACGATGGTAAGTACTTCAGGGAATTGAATACGGCCAGAATGATCTCCTGGACTAGTTTCGATCACGTGGATGGGTCGGAGAGGAATTTTCCCAGATTTTCTTTCCCCAATTGGCCTGGGTTTTTAATCTGTTTTTTTACCTCTCCCAGGAGATCGCATGCCTCCAGGTGGGGTGGAGTGAAAAATGTTATGACGCATGGAATATTGCAGTTTTGTGGGGCGGGCTGGTTGGGCCGGATGCTATTTACCTTTCGCCATTGATTATTGTTCATAGGTTTATATATAACCTTCAGGGCTGCTGACCGAGGGCCGTGTGGCTCTTTGTCGGCCGGCGCGGACACGGTGAGCCGAGATGGCTTCCTTCTGCGCTGCAAATTACTATGTTTCTATGTTTCTACATCATTGAATGATGAGATTAATAATGAATTAAGTACATTTAAAATTAAAAAAGAGGCTATATTTGTGATATATTCAGAGAGCACAGCACACACAGCTCCTAACATGGAGGCAGCTCTCTCGGAAGTCCCCGGAAACTGCCGAGTTCTGTTTAATGATTAACTATGCACTTGCAGTACACAATACGTCCACATCCACAGTGTGGAGCTACAAACATTACAAGCTTACAGATATTATACTTCTCCCTCCTAAATGAAGAAGCCATCACAACAACCATCATACATAACTTTCATGTTTATACATAACACAGGATATAAACTTATTTTTTTTCCATATTTACAAATTTAACTTCACCACTTGTTTTCTGTTTCGAAGAGGATACCTTCACTTTCAAACAAAACATTCCAAACATGGTGTCGAATCTAAACTCATTCGAGGCACATCCTGAGGAACATTTTCCCCCACAGAATGTCCTTGATTTTCATTTGAACTCACTCTAACTTCAGGCTCTTTGTTTTCCTGACTCGGACTCAGATTTTCATTCTGATTCTCTTCTGGATTTGTTTCCAGTACATTGAATTTAGGATTTGCTACTGGTGTATCAAAACTGTCTGATGAGTCAGAAATAATTGAATCATTCCCACCTTCAACTCCTTCCATGTCTGTAGGTAAATATGATCAATATGAACAAACCAAACCTGTCCATTATCAAACATCTTTATCAAATATGTGCGAGGACCACATATCTTCACCACTCTTCCTGGTAACCTCTTTAACCATTTATGGTGATGGTTCTTCACTCTCCCCTTCTGCCTTAATTTCACAATTCTCTCTTTTACTCTACCTTTATCATGATTCTCTTTCTGTCTTAATTGTGTCTCTTCTACGGACTGTGCCAAATTTGGCTTTAACAACGAGAATCTGGTTCGTGGCTGTCATTTGAGAAACAACTCTGCTGGTGTTCTACCAGTAGTTGTATGAGGAGTATTTCGATATGTAATCAAACCATTAGCCAATTTATGATCCAATGTTGTTTCCTTGGATTAGGATCTAACATTTGTTTTATGAGGGCACGTGTTATAATTTGTACATTGCGTGCTGTTGCACCATTCAAAGCAGGATGGTATGGTGGAACCTTGGTATGTTTCACACCATTTTTGTTCGTGAATTGTGCAAATTCTTCTGAACGAAATTGTGGTCCATTATCCGAAACAATTTCTTCAGGGAGGCCAAATGCAGAAAATAATTTTCGCAAAATATACTAGGTTTTACTTGTTGTTATTTTCCACATTGGAAACACCTCAACCCACTTCGAATGGCTATAATTCACAATGAACAATTGTCCTTCTAACTCAGCAAAATCAATATGTAGCGTTTGCCACACCCTGGGAGGCCATTTCCATGGCTGTAATGGTACTGGTGGTGGTTGCTTGCTTACCGATTGACATGTTGTACACTGCCTCACGATGTACTCTATACCTTTATCAAGACCTGGCCACCATAAATAACTGCGTGCAAAAATCTTGGTCAAGCACATTCCGAGGTGCTGGTCATGGAGGTCTCCTAATAATTTGGAACTGAATTTATTTGGTATAACCACTCTTGCACCCCACATGATACAATCTTTATCGACTGATAATTCATTCCTACGAATGGAGAATGGATGTGTATCTTTGGCTGTTACCTGGTTTGGCCATCCATTTGCAATATACTCATACACCTTTGACATCACTGGGTCACGTTTGGTTGCTCTAGCAATCTCTTCAGCTGTGACTGGCAGTTCATCAATGTATGAAAAATAAAAAACTTCTTCCCTATCGGGTGTAACTTGTGATGGGGAAGACAATCTAGACATTGCATCAGCATTACTGTGATCAACTGATCGTCTGTATTCAATATCATATGTATATGCTGACAAAGTCAAAGCCCATCTCTGCATTCGGGCTGCAGCTAAGGTTGGAACTGGGGACTTTGGATGGAGGATTGCTGTTAGGGATTATGGTCCGTAACGATGGTAAGCTTACGACCATTCAAGTATTTGTGAAACTTCTTGACCCCAAAAATTAATGCCAAAGCTTCACCTTCAATTTGCGCATAATTACTCTCATTGGCACTGAGAGTGCGTGAAGCAAAAGCAATTGGTCTCTCCTCCCCACTACTTAATACATGAGAGATTATTGCCCCAAATCCATACGGAGAGGCATCACATGCTAGCTTAATCTCCTCAGATATGTCATAGTGAACTAACATGGTGCTCTCTACCAATTTGCTTTTACACTTCTTGAATGCTGTATTGCATTCTTTTGGCCACTTCCAATGGGCCTGTTTTTTCAAAAGTAGCCAAATTTGGTATGAACTTCCCATAATAGTTCCAAAGACACAAGAATGAACGAAGTTCAGTGACATTCCTGAGAGTGTATTCATTTCTAATTGCATCCAATTTTTCCATGGTTGGATGTAAACCATCTTTGTCTACTCTGTACCCTAAGTACTCCACTGAGTTTTTAAATAACTCACACTTACGAGCAGACACTCGTACTCTGTGCTTCTCTAGCCATTTGAGGACTTCATTCAATATGTTATTATGAATTTGCCTATTTGGTGCTGAAATTAGTATGTCATCCAAATAACATACTACCCCTTCAATACCTTGAAAAATCTGGTTCATCACACCTTGGAATATGGCAGGGCCGGAAGACACTCCAAACCGTAGCCTATTGAATTGATATAGGCCTAGATGAGTATTTATAGTCAAACATGAATTGGACTCCTCATCTAGTTCAAGCTGTAAGTAGGCATTCGTAAGATCCAGTTTTGAGAAGATTTAACCACCTGTCAGTGTTGTGAACAAATCTTCTATATTCGGCAATGTATTGGGGACATTACCCTCTAGAACCTGGTTTATGGTTTCTTTATAATCACCACACAATCTTACCTTGCCATCGGACTTAGGTACAACAACAATGGGTGTAGCCGAATTACATCGATCTATCTTACAAATAATGTTCTCAGTCTCTAGTTTTTTGATTTCTTGCTCAACTTTCTCCTTGAGTGCTTATGTTATGGAACGTGGCTTGTAGTAAACCGATCTAGCGTCCTTCTGTACCCTGACACGCGACTTGAAACTTTGGATCGGACTGCTCATTTCGCAGAACACCTTCGGATACTGCTTGATAACCTCTTCCGTTGATGAAAATCTCGCTTCCACACAGAAAATCTTCCCCCAATCCAGCTTCAGTGAGCTCAACCAATTTCTTCCTCGTAAGGCAGACTTGTCTCCTTTCACTACTATTAGAGGCAAGTTCTGAAATTAATCTTTATATTTCACCGGTATGGTGATACGACCTACCACAGGAATTTTCTCTCCCGAGTAACCTTGCAGCTCTATCTTGGATTTCTCCAGTTGGAAATCACGCAATTTGTCGCGGTACAGTGACTCCGGTACAACACTCACGGATGCACCCGTGTCAATTTCCATTGGTATCTTGAATCCCGCAACAGCTATGTGGATTTTGATGCTTTCTGAATCGCTGTCCATTAACCTCGTGCTCCTGATGACGTGTAACTCTAACATCTCCTCATCCTGTTGCTGTTCTTCCATGCTGTGTAGTCTCTTTGGATTTCTACTCATAGCTTTGAACGCTGGACTCATAGCTTTAAAAGCTGGTTTACCCTTCAGTCGGCGTGCCTTCGCAAGATGCCCAGTCTTCCTGCAGAAGAAACACTCTGCCTTCACGTATGGGCAACTTTGAGCAATGTGTTATCCCAAGCACCTATCGCATGACTTCGACGCTCTGGTAGAATTTCCAGTTTCTGAGACTTTCGGCCATGCCCGTCTTTTACTTTGAACCTGCAGGTGATTTACCTCAGTTGACTGACAACCGTAATCATTATTTAATTCTCAGGAATATTGTTCGGCCATGCTCTCAAAAGTCAAGTCATCTGTTGTCAATAACTTCCTTCTGATCGCATCATTTTTCACCCCACAAACAAAACGGTCCCATAATGCTCGGTTTTGAAAGTGTCCAAAATTACAGTGCATCGATAGCTTTTTTAATGCTATGATGTAATCACTGATACTTTCATCAGCCTTTTGACTCCGAATCCCAAAACGATAGCTTTCAGCAATTTCTAACGGTTTGGGGTTATAGTGCTGCTCCAGCTTCGTTAAAATCTCTTTAAGCATTGTGTCTTTTGGCTCGTTAAGCACAAGCAGATTTACAAGGGTTTCGTATAATGCTGGACCTGCCTTGGATAAGAAGATCGCCCTCTTACGTTCCAACACAGCCTGGTTCTGGACTGCATTGTCTGGAACTTCGATTATGTTATTTGCAGTGAAATACATTTCTAGCTGATCCACGTACGCTTTAAAATGTTTCCGGTCGTGTCTATACTCACACAAAGATCCCAATACACCTGCCATTTTAATCTTTAGCTGTTCACACCATGTGCTGTATTTTACCTCGGATTTTGTAGCTTTTTTCCAAAGACAGAAACTTCCAAAGTCTCTCTGTCGGCTGGCTGAATCCTTCATTAAGGAAAATTAAGCATTAAATCATCCGAAAAATCCCATCTCAGTTGCCAAATGTGATATATTCACAGAGCACAACACACACAGCTCCTAACATGGAGGCAGCTCTCTCGGAAGACCCCGGAAACTGCTTAATGATTAACTATGCACTTGCAGTACACAATACGTCCACATCCACAGTGTGGAGCTACAAACATTACAAGCTTACAGACATTACAATATTAAAAAATAAAAAGTAAAAAAACATATCCAAGACAGTTTTAAAGCTAATCGGCGTTTTACAATTAAAAAAAACGAAAGAATCTTTAACTCACCTTTCTTTGCAGAGTACTCACCGACCGGGCTGAAAAAGCAGCTTTCTGTGGTCAGTTCCCTCAGCGATCTGGATGGGCTTCCATTGAGGCCAAACTTAGGCCCGGGCACTTCGCTCGGCGGTGCACACAGGTTTTGATCCCAGCGGTCATGTCGCGATCTGGGCGGTCCCATTCAAAAGGTAAGTGGCAAACTTTCGCCGGGCGGTTTCTCTCATAAAAAACGCCCCAAAAATACGGCGAAAGTCTCCCCCTTAAAGTTTCTATAGAGAGGCTCCCCAAATCCCCCGTACCCCTACTATCCCAGAGAGAGAGGCTCCCCAAATCCCCCGTACCCCAACTGTCCCAGAGATAGAGACTCCCCCAAATCCCCCGTACCCCAACTGTCCCAGAGATAGAGACTCCCCCAAATCCCCCGTACCCCAACCATCCTAGAGATAGAGAGGCTCCCTCCAAATCCCCCATACCCCAACCATCCCAGAGAGAGAGAGAGGCTCCCCCAAATCCCCCTACCCCAACTGTCCCAGAGAGAGAGGCTCCCCCAAATCCCCCGTACCCCAACTGTTCCAGAGGTAGAGTGGCTGCCCCCAAATCGCCCGTACCCCAACTGTCCCAGAGATAGAGAGACTCCCCCACATCCCCCGTACCCAAACTGTCCCAGAGAGCGAGAGACTCCCCCAAATCCCCCGTACCCCAACTGTTCCAGTAATAGAGAGGCTCTCCCAAATCGCCCGTACCCAAACTGTCCCAGAGAGCGAGAGACTCCCCCAAATCCCCATACCCCAACTGTCCGAAAGACAGAGTCACAGGAGCCCTTCATCTCCAATTGTCTGGGGCTGAATTTGATCCCTGGCCCCAGAGATCAGAGGTCTGTGTACCTGGGACAGGTGTGTGTTCACAGCTGGATTACCTGAGACTGGGATCGACTGTGTGTTCACAGCTGGATTACCTGAGACTGGGATCGACTGTGTGTTCACAGCTGGATTACCTGAGACTGGGATCGACTGTGTGTTCACAGCTGAGACATTATCAGAAGGTTGGGCTCTGCCTTTGTGCCGGTCCATGATTAGCCCATTCCAGGGGGCGCAGAAAATACCACACAATCGTGTGAAGGCAAACGCATTTGTAAACCTGCTGACTGAAGAGAGAGAGAGAGGGACAGAGAGAGAGAGACATAGAGAAAGAGATAGAGATAGAGAGAGAGAGGCACATGGAAAAAGAGAGAGAAAGAGACAGAGAGAGAGAGAGAAATACAGAGAACAGAATCAGAAAGAGAGAGATAGTGTGACAGAGACAAGGACAGAGAGTGAAACATAGAGACAGAGAAAGAGAGAGAGCGATAGGCAGAGAGTGGCAGAGACAGAAAAAGATATAGCGAGAGACAGAGTTACAGAGACTAAGGCAGAGAGAGAAACATAGAGAGAACAGAGACAGAACGAGACAGAGAGTGTAACAGAGACAAGGACAGAGAGAGAGGCAGAGAGAGACAGAGAGAGATACAGAGGGAGACAGAGACAGACAGAGAGACACAGAGAGACAGAGACAAAGACGGAGACCAGAGACAGACAAAGACATAGAGAGAGACAGAGAGAGAGAGAGGCAGGGAGTCAGTGAGAGAGAGGCAGGGAGAGAGTGAGAGAGGTAAAGAGGGAGAAACAGACAGAGGCAGATAGTTAGAATCAAACAACATTTTGCTGCTTTTTGGCTCAATATTTTGTGATTTTTTTCCTGAGGTGTAGTTTGGGATGAGTCCCACACATGAGGGAGTGGGATTTAGAATGGTGAAGCCCAATCCTGCTCTCCCACAGATAGACACACAACTTGGGATGTGAGTTTTAGTGTTGATTGGGATACAAGTCTCGGTGCGGATTGGGATACAAGGTGCGGATTGGGATTCGAGTCTCAATGCGGAGTGGACTACGAGGTGCGGATTGGGATACAAGTCACGGTATGCATTGGGATTCGAGTCTCAGTGTGCATTGGGATTCGAGTCTCGATGCGGATTGGGATACGAGGTGTGGATTGGAATACAAGGTGTGGATTGGGATACGAGGTGCGGATTGGAATACAAGGTGTGGATTGGGATATGACATGCAGATTGGGATACGAGAGGAAAATCGACAGACAAGGAGACACCCAATGACATCACAGAGGTTGGAGCCCACGTGATGACATCAAAGAGGTTGGCGCCCACGCGATGACATCACAGAGATTGGCGCCCACACGATGACATCACAGGGGTTGGTGCCCATGCGATGACATCACAGGGGTTTTTGCCCACGCGATGACAGTTGGCGCCCACGTGATGACATCATGGGTTGGAGCCCACGCGATGACATCACAAAGGTTGACGCCCATGCAATGACATCACAGGGATTGGCGCACACACGATGATATCACAGGGGTTGTGTAGGCCTCTCCAGCTCTGTGTGTGTGGGGCTCAGTACCACACAGGCTGTGAGATTAGCTAACTGAGCACAGGTCGGGGATGGAGCCTGGGCCTTTACTGCTCTGTGCCTCAGAGAGGGAGAGAGAGAAGAGAGAGCGAGAGACAGGTGACCCTGCTCCTCACACCCCATCTGCTCCCTGGACACCTCACCTCACTGAGATGTGATCGGGCTGGGAGTGAACAAAGGCTCATTCATCAACTTCTCTCCCCTTTCCCTCTCTCTCTCCCGACTCGTTCTCCCCACCTCTCCCCAATCTCCACTCCCTCATTCTCTCTTCCCCCATTTAACTCTCCCTCCGCTCTCCCTCTTCCCCTCCCTCGCCACTCACCCTCTGTCTCTCCCTCGTCCCTTTCTCTCTCTCCTCTCTCCTTTCCCTCTCCCTTCCTCTCTCTCCCCCTCTCATTGCTCTCTCATCCATCTCCTCTCTCCCTCCTTCTCTCTCCCTCCCTTCCATCTCCCGCTCGACCTCCAGATTTCTCTCCTCCTCCATCTCTCTCTCTCTCTGCCCTCCCTCCATCTCCCCTCTCTCTCCCCTACCTCTCTCTCCCCTCTCTCTCTCCCATTCCCTTACTCCCTCTCTCTGTCCCTCCCCCTCTCCCCTCTCTCCACCCTCCCTGTCTCCACCTCTCTCTCTCTCTCCCACTCTGTCCCTCCCTCACTCTTCCCCCTCTCTCTCTCTCTCTCCTCCTCTGTCTCCCCTCTCTTTCTATCCTCCTCTCCCCTCTCTCCCTGTCTCTCCCCGCACTCTCCCCCATGACTATCCCCCTCACCCCTCCCCCTCTCTCCCTCTATCACTCTTCACCTTGTTCCCCTTCTTTACTCTCCCCCCCCTCACTCCCCCTCACTCTCTCTCTCCCCCTCTCTCTCTCTCCCCCTTTCTCCCTCACCATCTCTCTCCCTCTCCCCTTCTACCCCTCTCCCCTCTCTATAATCAGCGAGTGACCTCTGCCCCTTACCTTGTCTGGAGTCACCGCTGGCGAGCAGGCTGAGCATGGGGTTCAGGGTGCCGATGAACAGGTTGAGTCGGAGCTGCATGATGGAGAGCCAAAGCATGTGAGTGAGGAAGAGCTTGGAGAAGATGCAGCTCCTGAAGGAGGGAATCTCCTCCTCATTCCCTTCTGCCTCCGAGTTTGTAGTGGGAGGGGAGGAGAAACAAAGAGTTAAACGGAGCAAGAATTAGCCAAGGAAAAATGTATCGCAGTCTTCAGACATTTCCAGAACAATTTCGACCAGGGCGGCCTACTGGAAATCCTCGCCCTTTCCCACCCTAACTTACAGCACAGAAGGAGGCCAATCGGCCCATCCTACCTGTGCTGGCACTTTGAAAGATTCCATTCAATTAGTTCCACTTCCCCTCTGCTCTGTCCCCATAGCCCTGCAAATGGAGTTCCCCTTCAAGTATTTATCTCATTCCCCTTTTGAACGTTATTATTGAATCTACTTCCACCGTCCTTTCACGCAATGCATTCCGGATCACAACGACTCGCAGTGTAAAAATAAATTATCCTCATCTTCCCTCTGGTTCTTTTGCCGATTATCTTAAACCTGTGCCCTCTGGTTACCCATCTCCTGCCTGTGGAAACAGTTTCTCTCTATTTACTCGATCAAAACCCTTCAGGACTTTGAATATCTCCATCAAATCTCCCCTTAACCTTCTCTGCTGTAAGGAGAACAATCCCAGCTTTTCCAGTCTCCACATAACTGAAGTCCCTCATCCCGGGAACCCTTCTGGTAAATCTCTCCTTAACCTTCTCTCAGGCCTTGTCATCCTTCCTAAAGTGTGGGGCCCAGGATTGGCCACAATACTCCAGCTGAGCCCTAACCAGTGGTTCATGAAGGTTTAGCAATAACTTCCTTGCTTTTGAACTCTCTGGCCGAGAAATTCCTCTCGGGCTGAAATGGACCTGAATTCCAGGGTCTGCGTGTAACGGGGGGCCGGTCCGATACCGCCATTGTGCAACACCAGCAGAGATGGATTTCTCGGCCTATGCCTCCACAAATAAAACAAAGGAGCCTACATGGAAAAGAGGGGGAGAGAGAAGGGGAAATGGAGAGACAAGGGGAAAGGGAAAAATGGGAAGGGGAAGGGGAAAGGGTGATCGGGGAAAAGGAAAGAGGGAAGGGGAGAATGGGAAGGGGTGAGGGGAAAAGGAAAGGGTGTAATCAAAAAGGGGAAGGGAGAAATGCAGAAGGGGAAAAGGGAGTGGGAAAGAGGGAAAATGTGTGAGGGGAAAGAAAGAGCGGAAGGGGAAAGGGAGAGGAAAGGAGAGGGTAAAGTGGGAAGGTGTAAGGGAGAAGGGTGAAGAGGGGAGAGGAATGGAGTAGAGAGGGAGAGGAGTGGGTGAGGGAGGAGCTGGAGTGGGGGAGAGGGGTACAGGAAGGTTGGAAGGGAGAGTGAGAAGAGAGGGGGAGAGAGGGGGAGGGAGGGGATTGGGAGAGGGAAGAGATAATGTGACAGGGAGGGAAGATGGAGAGAGAAGGGGAATGGGGAAGGTGAGGAGGAGGGGTAGAGGGATAGGGGAGGTGGGCGCGGAGGGGGAAGATGTTCTCACCTCTTGGTCCAAGCAACCGGGGATTCAAACCATCAATTATCTCCATCTCTTCGTGACTCTCGCCCCTGTCTCCCTCTGTTACTTTCCTTCTCTTCCCCGTGTCTCCTTTTATCTCTTCCCTTGTCTCGCTCCTATCTCCATCCATCCCTCCGTAAGGCTTCCGCTGGCTCTCAGTCCCTTCCTCGCAGGAGAAGGTTTTCAATTCAAACTTCGCACAAATCATCCTGTCCGAAAAAGCAAGAAATTCCTTGTTAAATACAGCATCTAATTCTTTCAATTAACACCCACCCCGGGGTATCTGTTATTCTAAATATAAACCATCTGAACCCATTGATTAGATTCCAGCCTGCAACACTCTGGAGTATCTGTTGTGCGATATATAAACACCCGCAAACCCCGCAATTAGATTCCAGCCTTTAACTTACTCCTGGTTATCTGTTATTTTATTTACAAACTTTTCAAACCCCTCGATTAGATTCCAGCTTGTAATTCACTCCCAGAATTTCTGTTATTCTACATATAAATGAACATCGATTAGATTCTAGCCTGTTAAACTCCGGGGTATCTGTTATGCTCTATATAAACAACCTCAAATTCCTCAATTAGATTCCAGTTTGTAATTCACATCCTCACCACCACCATTGATGCTCTCGTCCCTGTTGAAACAACGGAGTAGCTATTTGTACTAAGTCTCCCTTCTGCACATGTGTCTCCCAATGCAAGAGTTAGGAAAATATCACCGGCTCCGCCCCTCCCCCAGTGCAATTCCTACTCCACGATGGTATGTTGCCTCCCTGGTGCAAGGGTCAAGGATGTCTCGGAGCGGGTGCAGGACATTTTGACGAGGGAGTGTGAACATACAGTTGTCATGGTGCATATAGGTACCAATGATATAGGTAAAAACAGGATGAGGTCCTGCAAGACGAATTTAGGGAGCTAGGAGCTAAATTAAAAAGTAGGACCTCAAAAGTAGTAATTTCAGGATTGCTACCAGTGCCACATGCTAGTCAGAGTAGGAATTGCAGGATAGTTCTGGTGAATACGTAGCTTGAGGAGTGGTGCAGAAGGGAGGGATTCAAATTCCTGGTACATTGGAACTGGTTCTGGGGGATGTGGGACCAGTACAAACTGGACGGTCTGCACCGAGGCAGGACTGGAACCAATGTCCGAGGGGGAGTGTTTGCTAGTGCTGTTGTGGAGGGGTTAAACTAATATTGCAGGTGAATGGGAACCTATATAGGGAGACAGAGGGAAGTAGAATGGGGGCAGAAGCAAAAGATAGAAAGAAGAAAAGTAAAAGTGGAGCACAGAGAAACCCAAGGCAAAAAGCAAAAAGGACCACATTACAGCAAAATCCTAAAGGGGCAAAGGGTGTTAAAAAGACAAGCCTGAAGGGTCTGTGCCTCAATGCGAGGATTATTCGGAATAAGGTGGATGAATTAAATGCGCAGATTGCAGTTAACGGAGATGATGTAATTGGCATCACGGAGACATGGCTCCAGGTGACCAAGGCTGGGAACTCAACATCCAGGGGTATTCAACATTTAGGAAGGATAGACAGAAAGGAAAAGTAGGTGAGGTGACGTTGCTGGTTAAAGAGGAAATTAATGCAATAGTAAGGAAGGACATTAGCTTGGATGATATGGAATCTGTATGGGTGGAGCTATGGAATACCAAAGGGCAGAAACCGCTAGTGGGAGTTGTGTACAGATCACCAAATAGTAGTAATGATGATGCGGACAGCATCAAACAAGAAATTAGGGATGTGTGCAATAAAGATACAGCAGTTATCATGGGCGACTTTAATCTACATATTGACTGGACTAATCAAACTGGTAGCAATACGTTGGAGGAGGATTTCCTGGAGTGTATTAGGGATGGTTTTCTGGACCAATATATCAAGGAACCAACTAGAGGGCCGGCCATCCGAGGCTGGGTGATGTGTAATGAGAAAGGACTAATTAATTGTTGTGTGAGGCCCCTTGAGGAAGAGTGACCATAATATGGTAGAATTCTTTATTAAGATGGAGAGTGACACAGTTAATTCAGAGACAAGGGTCCTGAACTTGGGGAAAGATAACTTCAATGGTATGAGATGTGAATTGGCTAGAATAGACTGGCCAGTGATACTTAAAAGGTTGACGGTGGACAGGCAATGGCAAACATTTAAAGATCACATGGATGAACTGCAAAAATTGTACATCCCTGTCTGGAGTAAAAATAAAACGGGGAAGGTAGCTCAACCGTGGCTAACAAGGGAAATTCAGGATAGTGTTAAATCCAAGGAAGAGGAATATAAATTGTCCAGAAAAAACAGCATACCTGAGGACTGGGAGAATTTTGGAATACAGCAGAGGAGGACAAAGGGTTTAATTAGGAAGGGAAAATAGAGTATGAGGGGAAGCTTGCTGGGAACATAAAAACTTACTGCAAAAGCTTCTATAGACATGTGAAGAGAAAAAAATTAATGAAAACAAACATAGGTCCCTTGTAGCCAGGTTCAGCTGAATTTTTATTGGCGAACAAAGAAATGTCAGACCAGTTAAACAAATACTTTGGTTCTGTTTTCATGAAGGAAGACACAACTAACCTTCCGGAAATACTAGAGGACCGAGGGTCTCGTGAGGAGGAGGAACTGAAGGATATCCTTATAAAGCGGGAAATTGTGTAAGGGAAATTGATGGGATTCAAGGCTCATAAATCCCCGGGGCCAGATAGTCTGCATCCATGAGTATTTAAGGAAGTGGCCATAGAAATAGTGGATGCATTGGTGATCATTTTCCAACTGTCTATCGACTCTGGATCAGTACCTTTGGACTTGAGGGTAACTATTGTAACGTCTTTGTTTAAAAACGGAGGGAGAGAGAAAACGGGTAATTATAGACCAGTTAGCCTGACATCAGTAGTGGGGAAAATGTTGGAACGAATTATTAAAGATAAAATAGCAGCACATTTGGAAAGCAGTGACAGGATCGGTCCAAGTCAGCATGGATTTATGAAAGGGAAAACATGCTTGACAAATCTTCTGGAATTTTTTGAGGTTGCAACTCGCAGAGTGGACAAAGGGGAACCAGTGGATGTGGTGTATTTGGACTTTCAAAAGGCTTTTGACAAGGTCTCACACGAGAGATTGGTGTGCAAAATCAAAGCTCATGGTATTGGGGGTAATGTACTGACGTGGATAGAGAAGTGGTTGGCAGACAGGAAGCAGAGAGTCGGAATGGCAGGCAGTGACTAGTGGAGTGCCGCAGGGCTCAGTGCTGGGATACCAGCTCTTTACAACATACATTAATGATTTAGATGAATGAATTGAGTGTAGTATCTCCAAGTTTGCAGATGACACTAAACTGGGTGGCGGTGTGAGCTGTGAGGAGAATGCTAAAAGGCTGCAGGGTGATTGGACAGGTTAGGGGAGTGGGCAAAGGCATGGCAGAAGCAGTACAATGTGGATAAATGTGATCTTATCCAATTTGCAGGCAAAAACACGAAGGCAGAATATTATCTGAATGGCGGCAAATTAGGAAAGGCGGAGGTGCAACGAGGCCTTGGTGTCATGGTTCATCAGTCATTGAAAGTTGGCATGCAGGTACAGCAGGCCGTGAAGAAGGCAAATGGTATGTTGGCCTTTAGAGCTTGGGAATTTGAGTATAGGAGCAGGGAGGTCTTACTGCATTTGTACAGGACCTTGGTGAGGTCTCACCTGGAATATTGTTTTCAGCTTTGGTCTCCTAATCTGTGGAAGGACGTTCTTGCTATTGAGGGAGTGCAGCAAATATTCACCAGACTGATTCCCAGGATGGCGGAACTGACACATGAGGAGAGATTGCATCAACTGGGTGTTTATACACTGGAGTTTAGAAGGAAGAGAGGGGATCTCATAGAAACTTATAAGATTCTGATGGGACTGGACAGGTTAGATGCGGGAAGAATGTTCCCGATGATGGGGAAGTCCAGAACCAGGGTACACAGTCTTAGGATAAGGGGTAGGCCATTTAGAACTGAGATGAGGAGAAACTTCTTCACTCAGACAGTTGTTAACCTGTGGAATTCCCTACCGCAGAGAGTTGTTGATACCAGTTCATTGGATATATTCAAAAGGGAGTTAAATATGACCCTTTCGGCTAAAGCGATCAAGAGGTATGGAGAGAAAGCAGGAAAGGGATACTAAGGGAATGATCAGCCATGATCTTATTAAATGGCGGCGCAGGCTCGAAGGGCCGACTGACCTACTCCTGCACCTATTTTCTCTGTTTCTAAGTCTCTTAGCCTTTTCTGCGCATGTGTCCAACACCACGTTACAGCCGAACGCATCCGCCGAGCCTCCGAACCCCCTGCTCACTGAGCCCTGGTTCTTCCAAGCCCCTGGTGCCTGCAAGCTCGGTGCGAGTGTTACAAGGGATATCGTTCGGTGGTTGAAATCAATAAGTCACGACACTGTCACTATTGACTTCATACCCAATAAATCCCTTAACAATCTGCTCACAATGCCCCACCTATGGGGGCAGTGGGGGGGGGGGGGCGTTGGACAATGTGGGGGTATGGTCTTGCGCTGGGGTAAGCAACTTCGGCTGGAACTTGGCAGTGGGAGGTAGCACATGTGCTGGGGCAAGAGTCTTCAGCTGGCGGAGGGATGCACTTGCGCTGGGTCAGGGCTTCAGCTGTGGGAGGAAGCACATGTGCTGGGGTAAGGGTCTTCAGTTGGCAGAGGCAGCACTTACGCTGGGGCAAGGGACTTCGGTTGGAACTTGGAGACTTTTGGGGAGATCAATCCTCAGTGGCTTCTGAACTCAAAATGGATCGAATTACAAATTGGAAAGTCACTCAGAACTTGGGCTAGATGGTTCCAATTACACATTCCAAAGAAACTTCAGGCTGTGGCTTATCCTCCAAGGGGACCAATCAGCAATAGATCATGTGAAAATGGAGAGCCAATTAGAGAAACGGCTGATTTTCAGTTAGGACAAATAGACACAGCTATAAAACAATTATTCTCACCCTGGCCGTTCCCCGTGGTACAGACTTGATCTTCGCTCCCTTAAGTCCAAGGGACGTAGACTTGAACAGACGTGGCAGACAACTGGTTTAACCATTCACCGCCAGATCTGGCTGGACCAGATAAAGCATAATCGTGTCCTGCTCTCATCTGCTAAAATTGCTCACGATTCCAGAATCTTCTGAAATGTAAAGCTAAACCCCGGCTTCTATTCTCCACTGCTAACTGTCTTTTTAAAGCCTTCTTCCCAGTCTCCACCTCCACCTCTGACAATAAGTGTGAGGAGCTCATGGACTTCTTTGTCTCTAAGATTGAGACCATCCATTCAGCCGCCTCTGCCTTTCCTTCCCCTAGCCCAGTGGGCCAAACTTCCTCTAAGGATCCCTCCTGTCCTCACATCTTTCTCCAGTTTCTCTCCAATCTCTCCTCATGACCACTCTGAGCTCATCCTGTCCATGAGACCCACTTCCTGCTCCCTTGACCCTATTCCCACCAAACTGCTGACCACCCAACTTCCTTTTCTGTCTCCCATGTTAGCTGACATTGTTAACGGTTCTCTCTCCTCAGGTACTGTCCCCCTCTCCCTCAAATCTGCCGTCACCACCCCTCTCCTCAAAAAAACAATCCTTGACCCCACTGTGCTTCCAAGCTACCACCCCATCGCCAACCTCCCTTTCCTCGCCAAAGTTCTTGAACATGTTGTCGCCTCCCAACTCCGTGCCCATCTTTCCCTCAATTCCATGTTTAAATCCCTCCAATCCAGTATCCACGACTACCACATTACCGAAACGTCTCTCATCAAAGTCACAAATTACATCCCTGCTCCTCCTTCCTGACTTGTCTTCAGCCTTTGACACATTTGACCAATCTATCCTTCTCCAACGCCTCTCCATCGTCGTCCAGCTGGGTGGGCCTGCACTTGCTTGGTTCCATTCTTATCTATCTAATGGTAGCCAAAGAATCACCTGCAATGGCTTCTCTTCCCGCCCTTGCATAGTTACCTCTGGTGTCCTCTAAGGATCTATCCTTGGCCCCCTCCTATTTCTCATCTACATGTTACCCTTTGGCGACATCATCTGAAAACACAGCCACAGTTTCACATGTACACTGATGAAACCCAGCTCTACCTCACTAACCTTCTCTCGACCCCTCCACAGTCTCTAAATTGTCAGACTGCTTGTCCAACATCCAGTTCTGGATGAGCAGAAATTATCTCCAATTAAATATTGGGAAGACCAAAGCCATTGTTTTTAGTACCTGCCACAAACTCCGTTCCCTAGCCATTAACTCCATTCCTCTCCCCTTCCTCTGTCTGAGGCTGAATCACACTGTTTACAACCTTGGTGTCATATTTGACCCTGAAATGAGCTTTCGACCACATATCCACAGCATAACTAAAATTAACAATTTCCACCTCCGTAACATCGCCTGTCTCCGGCTTTGCCGCAGCTCATCCATGCCTTTGTTACCTCTAGGCTTGATTATTCCAATGCACTCCTGGCTGGTCTCCTACATTCTATCCTACGTATACTAGAGGTGACCCAAATCTCGGCTGCCAGTGTCCTAACTCGCACCAAGTCCCGCTCACCCATCACCGCTGTGCTCGCTGACCAACATTGGCTCCCAGTTAAGCAATGCCTTGATTTTAAAATTCTCATCCTTGTTTCAAATCCTTCCATGGCACTCGCCCCTCCCTATCTCTTTAATCTCCTTCAGCCCCACAACCCCCCGAGATATCTGCGCTCCACTAATTCTCTTCTCTTTGAGCATCCCTGATTATAATCGCTCAGCCATGCCTTCTGTTGTCTAGATCCTAAGCTCTGGAACTCCCTGCCTAAACCTCTCCGCTTCTCTACCTCTCTTTACTCCTTCAAGTTTCTCTTTAAAACCTACCTTGTTGCCTGCCCTAATTTCAATAAGTTCATGGCTGATCTGATCATGGGCTCAGCTCCACTTCGCTGCCTGCTCCACATAACCCTTTAGTCCCTTATTAATCAAAAATCTGTCTATCTCCACCTGAAATAAATTCAATGACCCAGCCTCCACAGCTCTCTGGGGCAGAGAATTCCATAGATTTACAATCCTCTGAGAGTAGAAATGCCTCCACATCTCAGTTTTAAATGGGCGGCCCCTTATTCTGAGACTATGTCCCCTAGTTTTAGTTTCTCCTATGAGTGGAAATATCCTCTCTGCATCCACCTTGTCGAGCCCCCTCATTACCTTATATGTTTCGATAAGATCACCTCTTATTCTTCTGAACTCCAACATGTATAGGCCCGACCCCTATCTTAATAAGTCAACCCCCTCATTTCCGGAATCAAGCTAGTGAACCTTCTCTGAACAGCCTCCAATGCAAGTATATCCTTCCTTAAATAAGGAGACCAAAACTATACGCAATACTTCAAGTGTGGCCTCACCAATATCCTGTACAGTTATCGCAGGACTTCTCTGCTTTTATACTTCATCCCCCTTGCAATAAAGGCCAACATTCCATATGCCTTCCTGATTACCATTGCGAGCTGCTCCAAGGATTTTGAAATGTGCACCTAGGTGACGTCATCAAACCCTGGTTGCCGTTTTGGAGCATTGGCAGGAACATCGGCAGAGCCCAGGTACAGAGGAGTGGGAAGGTCGGGGCAGATGAGTGGCGAGTGTTTGTGGCGAGATGCGGTGAATGTTTATGGCGGAGGAGCAGTGAGAGATTATGGCGGAGGTGCGACAGATGAGGGTACGGGGCCCAGAAGAGCCGAGGCGATATGTGTGCGCTCGGTCCGTGCAGCGGAGCAGGTCTCCAGTCGTCTTGGTTACTCCTTGCAACTGGACCAAGACCTAGCTCTGTCAAACCCGTGTGGTGGCTGGTGTGCAACGGTCACCACATATTAAAAAAATTCATGCACAGGCATCTTCCACCCCCTCAATTGGAGTTCAGGACTGGAACATCGGGTCCTTCATCGAAACACCTGTGGACTCATGGAAGCAAGTCATTCTCGTTCGAGGGACTGCCTATGATGATGGTGACTTGGTGTACCTGCATACTAACTTTTTGTGTTTCATGCACAAGGACCCCAGGTCCATCTGAACTGCAGCACTTTATAATTTTTCTCCAATTAAATTATAATTGGCTTTTCTATTTTTTCTGCCAAAATAGATAACCTCACATTTTCCCACGTTATATTACATCTGCCAAATTTTTGCTCACTCACTTAGCCTGTCTGTATTCCTTTGCAGATTTTTTGTGTACTCCTCACCATTTGCTTTCCCACCCATCTTTGTATAATCAGCAAATTGGCTACATTACATTTGGTCCATTCATCCAAGTCATTAATATAGATTGTAAATAGTTGAGGACCCAGCACTGATCCCTGCGGCACCCCATTAGTCATTGTTTACCAATCAGAAAATGACCCATTTATCCTGACTCTCTGCTTTCTGTTAGTTAGCCAATCCTCCATCCATGCTAATATATTACCCCCAACCCCGTGAACTTTTGTCTTGCGCAGTAACCTTTTATGTGGCACCTTATCGAATGCCTTCTGGAAATCCAAATGCATCACATCCAGTGGTTCCTCCTTATCCACCCTGCTCGTTACATCCTCACAAAGAATTCCAGCATGATTTATCTTTAATAAAACCATGCTGACTCTGCTTGATTGAATCATGCTTCTCCAAATGTCCTGCTACTGCTTCCTTAATAATGGATTCTAGCATTTTCCCAATGACAGATGTTAGACTAACTCTTCTATAGTTTCCTGCTTTTTGTCTGCCTCCTTTTTTAAATAGGGGCGTTACATTCGCATTTTTACAATCCGCTGGGACCGCCCCAGAAGGCAGGGAATTTTGGTAGATTACAACCAATGCATCCACTATCTCTGCAGCCACTTCTTTTAATACCCTAGGATGTAAGCCATCAGGTCCAGGGGACTTGTCAGCCTTTAGTCCCATTATTTTACCGAGTACTACTTCATTAGTGATTGTGATTGTATTAAGTTCCTCCATCGCTATAGCCCCTTAATTATCCACGATTGGGATGTTTTTAATGTCTTCTACCATGAAGACTGAAGCAAAATATTTGTTCAATGTCTCTGGCATTTTCCTGTTCTCCATTATTAATTCCCCAGTCTCACCTCTAGGGGACCAACATTTACTTTAGCCACTCTTCCTTTTTATGTACCTGTAGAAACTCTTACTGTCTGTTTTTATATTTTGTGCGAGTTAATTTTCATAATCTATCATCCCTCGCTTTATCAATGTTTTAGTCGTTCTTTGCTGGCTTTTAAAAGTGGACTGACATATGAGGAGAGACTGGATCAACTGGGCCTTTATTCACTGGAGTTTAGAAAGATGAGAGGGGATCTCATAGAAATGTATAAGATTCTGACGGGACTGGAAAGGTTAGATGCGGGAAGAATGTTCTCGGTGTTGGCGAAATCCAGAACAAGGGGACATAGTCTTAGGATAAGGGGTAGGCCATTTAGGACTGAGATGAGGAGGAACTTCTTCACTCAGTGAGTTGTTAACCTGTGGAATTTCCTGCCGCAGAGAGTTGTTGATGCGGCTAAAGAGATCAAGGGGTATGGAGAGAAAGCAGGAAAGGGGTACTGAAGTTGCATGATCAGACATGATCTTATTGAATGGCAGTGCAGGCTCGAAGGGCCGAATGGCCAACTCCTGCACCTATTTTCTATGTTTCTATGTTTCCAATCCTCTGGCCTCCCACTAGTCTTGGCCACATTGTATGCCCTTGTTTTCAATTTGATGCCACTGCTCATCAACCGTCCTACACTTTAATCTATGTTCCCAGTCCACTTGAGCCAACTCTGCCCTCATACCTTTGTAGTCTCCTTGATTTAAGATCAAAACCCTAGTTTGAGAACTAACTTTCTCACCCTCCAACTGAATTTGAAATTCAACCATGTTATGGTCACTCATTCCTAAAGGATCATTTATTAATCCTGTCTTGTTACACAGTACCAGATCGAAGATAGCCTGCTCCTTGGTTGGTTCTGCACTGTACTGTTGAGGGAAACTATCCCGGATACACTCTATGAACTCTTCCTCAAGGCTACCCTCAACAATTTGCCTTGTCCAATCAATATGAACGTTAAAATTGTCCATGATTATTGCCGTTCCTTTATTACAAGCCTCCATTATTTCTTGATTTATACTCCATCCAACAGTGTAGCTACTGTTAGGGGGCCAATAGACTACACCCACCAGCGACTTTTTCCCCTTATTATTCTTTATCTCCGCCCAAACTGATTTAGCATCTTGATCATCTGAACCAATATCGTTTCTCACTAACACACTGTTCTCATCTTTTATTAACAGTGCTACCCCACCTCCTTTTCCTTTCTGTCTGTCCTTCCCAATTGTCAAATATCCCTGAATATTCAGTTCCCAGTCCTGGTCACCTTACAACTGTAATATAGTTGCAGCAATTTTCTGTATTATATTTCTGGATTCGGGACGTCGGATTGTCTCCGAAATCCAGAAATACCTGAAACTCGGCCAAGGGGTGTCTGGATTTGGAACGTCGGATTTTCTTCTCCGAAATCCGGAAAAACCCGAAAACCAGAATGGCCTCGGTGACGAGGTTTCCGGATTCGGGACGTTGTACCTGTATTCTATATATAAACCACACCGAGCACCTTGATTAGATCCCAGCCTATAACTCACTCCCAGGTATTTGTTATTCTATATAATCCCCCAAACCCCTGGATTAGATTCCATGCTGTAACTCACTCTGCCTGCCCTCCTTACCCATAGCTGTACTCCTCAGGCAGGGGATAGGGAATGTGTGTGCGGGGGAGCAGGAGGCAGGTACGCACGATGTGCAAGCAGCTCAGGCAGCTGATGAACAGGAACATGGGCCTCAGGGAGAAGCCAGCCTCGTACAACACCTACAGGGAGAAAGGGTGGGACGCAATAAAACAAGAGGTGACCATTAACAGCAGATCTCGCCTGACACCACTCCGCACTCTCCCCTTTATCTCAACCCCCTCACCCCACTTTATCTCTCCCCCCACACCCCCCTTTATCTCTCGCCCCTCATTCCCCCTTTATCTCTCCCCTATCCCACCCCACACCCTCCCTGATCTCACTCCGCACCTCCCCTTTCTCTCTCCCACACCCCTCACTCCGCACCCTCCCCTCTCTCTCTCCTACACCACTAACCCAGCACCCTTTCCGATCTCACACTGCCCCCTTCCCTCTCTTTCTCCGTGTGCCCCCTCTCTCTCTCTCTCTCTCTCCACCTCTCTCTCCCTCTTTGCCCCCTTTCTTTCTCTTCTCCTCTCTCTCTCTACAGCCAGAACTCTCTCCTCTGCCTCTCCCCTCTCCCCCAGACAGAGGGAGTGAAGGGCTCCTCTCTCTGATGGATAACACTGGGTGGGGTCAGTAGGTCAGGCCCTGACCTTTCACCCTCTGGTCCTCTGAGCTGGATGTTAAGCCAGGCAGTGAGTACAGTTTGAATCCATCTGTTTTTATAAGCTAGTTTGCGACCTGCACCTCTCACCTTGACCAGCAGAAACACGCCAGATGAGGTACTGAAGGCTCCGTTGTACAGTGTGATAACTGTGGATCGTTTGTTCCCAAATAAGTTTCCAACCTGGGGATCAGACACAACAAAAACAGTCACTGGAGCTCTATGTGCCCTTGAAGCCGCTCCCAAACAGATCCATCGTTAGCTGGGCCACACACAGCAGCAAGGGCCCAGGCTTCATGCCCGGCCTGTGCTGAGTCAGCTGATCACAGTCGGTGTGGTACAGAGCCCCACACACACACACACACACACACACAGCAGGAAAAGGCCCAGGCTCCATCCTGTGATCTTTATGTGTCATACCCTATTACGCCAGCAGATGGCACCACACAGCCTCCATTCAGATTGGAATGTGAGTTTTATTTATACAAAAGATGCCGAGGTCTAGAAATTGGATATGGCCTGAAAACGGGCGGTGTCATGGGCCAGTGCAATTTGGCTGCAGCAATTCAAAGTGGTGCAGGTAGCAGGCAAAATTTGTGCTGCCTGCTCATTTACATGATTGGAGAGGTGATCTCAGCAGTAAACGCACTGCTGGTTGGCTTAGTGCTCAACAAGTGGGTCAATATCGGGCGCAGTCTCATGGCCAGTAATGTTTGGCCTGGTCTCTCTCCATTACTTAAAGGGGAGGTGCGATGATGCAGCAGCACCTCATTGTAAGTGAAGTTGGAGACATGGCTCAGCAACAACACGGAGAATGAGCCCGAGGGTCTTGCGGCATTGGTAGTGGCACAGGAGAGAAGGTGGGTTCCTGTTCCCGCAGGGTGGCAGGAAGCCATTAAAACCCACTGGCAAGAGGTAGCTGCGTACGTCACGGCCAACAGTGCCATGCCACGGAACTGGATCCAGTGCCGATAAAAGTTTAATGACCTCACACGGAAGGTCAAGGGGAGTGAAGGCTTCAGCAAATGTCACATCCCACCATCTGCACCACAAGCCTCACAGTGCTCAATACACCACACCCCATCACTCACCTACCAACAATCTCGACCGTTCACCACTCATACCTCACATTCAGAGCTTCACTTCACACTCACAACCGTACCATGGCTGCAAAACTCACATCCACATATCACACCTTGCAGGCACTGACAGCTATTCAACTATGGCAGGCACATCACCCAAACACATTGCACCACACTCAATCACTCACACATTCCACCCAAAGACACTGCACCACACTCACTCACTCACACACTCCACCCAAACACACTGCACCACACTCACTCACTCACACACTCCACCCAAACACATTGCACCACACTCACTCACTCACACATTCCACCCAAAGACACTGCACCACACTCACTCACTCACACACTCCACCCAAACACACTGCACCACACTGACTCACTCACACACTCCACCCAAACACATTGCACCACACTCACTCACTCACACTCCACCCAAACACACTGCACCACACTCACTCACTCACACTCCACCCAAACACACTGCACCACACTCACTCACTCACACTCCACCCAAACACACTGCACCACACTCACTCACTCACACTCCACCTAAACACACTGCACCACACTCACTCACTCACACACTCCACCTAAACACACTGCACCACACTGACTCACTCACACACTCCACCCAAACACACTGCACCACACTCACTCACTCACACACTCCACCTAAACACACTGCACCACACTCACTCACACACTCCACCTAAACACACTGCACCACACTCACTCACTCACACTCCACCCAAACACACTGCACCACACTGACTCACTCACACACTCCACCCAAACACACTGCACCACACTCACTCACACACACGCCACCTAAACACACTGCACCACAATCACTCACTCACTCACACTCCACTGAAACACACTGCACCACACTCACTCACTCACACACTCCACCTAAACATACTGCACCACACTCACTCACTCACACACTCCACCCAAACACACTGCACCACACTCACTCACTCACACTCCACTGAAACACACTGCACCACACTCACTCACTCACACACTCCACCTAAAAACACTGCACCACACTCACTCACTCACACACTCCACCCAAACACACTGCACCACACTCACTCACTCACACACACTCCACTGAAACACACTGCACCACACTCACTCACTCACACACTCCATCCAAACACACTGCACCACACTCACTCACTCACACTCCATCCAAACACACTGCACCACACTCACTCACTCACACACTCCACTGAAACACACTGCACCACACTCACTCACTCACACACTCCATCCAAACACACTGCACCACACTCACTCACTCACACACACTCCACTGAAACACACTGCACCACACTCACTCACTCACACACTCCATCCAAACACACTGCACCACACTCACTCACTCACACACTCCACTGAAACACACTGCACCACAATCACTCACTCACACACTCCACCCAAACACACTGCACCACACTCACTCACTCACACACACTCCACTGAAACACACTGCACCACACTCACTCACTCACACACTCCACCTAAACACACTGCACCACACTGACTCACTCACACACTCCACCTAAACACACTGCACCACACTCACTCACTCACACACTCCACCCAAACACACTGCACCACACTCACTCACTCACACACTCCACCTAAACACACTGCACCACACTCACTTACTCACACACCCCACCCAAACACACTGCACCACACTCACTCACTCACACACTCCACTGAAACACACTGCACCACAATCACTCACTCACACACTCCACCTAAACACACTGCACCACACTGACTCACTCACACACTCCACCCAAACACACTGCACCACACTCACTCACTCACACACGCCACCCAAACACACTGCACCACACTGACTCACTCACACACTCCACTGAAACACACTGCACCACACTCACTCACTCACACTCCACCCAAACACACTGCACCACACTCACTCACTCACACACTCCACCCAAACACACTGCACCACACTCACTCACTCACACACTCCACCTAAACACACTGCACCACACTCACTCACTCACACACTCCACCCAAACACACTGCACCACACTCACTCACTCACACACTCCACCCAAACACACTGCACCACACTCGCTCACTCACACACTCAACTGAAACACACTGCACCACACTCACTCACTCACACACTCCACTGAAACACACTGCACCACAATCACTCACTCACACACTCCACCCAAACACACTGCACCACACTCACTCACTCACACACTCCACCCAAACACACTGCACCACACTCACTCACTCACACACTCCACCCAAACACACTGCACCACACTCACTCTTCCACACACTCACCCAAACACACTGCACCACACTCACTCACTCACACACTCCACTGAAACACACTGCACCACACTCACTCTTCCACACACTCCACCCAAACACACTGCACCACACTCACTCACTCACACACTCCACTGAAACACACTGCACCATACTCACTCACTCACACACTCCATCCAAACACACTGCACCACACTCACTCACTCACACACTCCACCCAAACACACTGCACAACACTCACTCACTCACACACTCCACCCAAACACACTGCACCACAATCACTCACTCACACACTCCACCCAAACACACTGCACCACACTCACTCACTCACACACTCCATCCAAACACACTGCACCACACTGACCCACTCACACACTCCACCCAAACACACTGCACCACACTCACTCACTCACACACTCCATCCAAACACACTGCACCACAGGTAAGAATCGGAGGAAACATCGACAGCATCAGCGTAAACATTTTGGACTTAAGTTTTGGACATTGCTTTTCCATATTTTCTGTTACTGCAGAAGAGCAGATAGAGGATTGGGATAAGTCCAGACATGTTCCACAGGAATCCACATCAGGTGGGCGGGGATGGGTCAATGGCTGAAATCGTAGGAAGGTGAATGATGCAGGACCCTTTGTCATGTAATGGGAACCCATCAGTGAGAGATCAGGTAAACTGGTCAGTGCTCAAGCCATCGAAATGACTGAGAGCCCCGGAGCGCGGGAACCTTACGTCAAAGTAAGCCATTTGGCCACCCAGACGATGGAGCCTTTATCCCCAGGAAGAGCCCAGTAACAAAGGTACAGGTCGAAGAGCTGATTCATTGCTGTTGGTTGGACTGCCTCAGGCAAAGGACTGGTTTTTGGTGCGAGAATTCAGAAGTATTTTTCGGGTATAAGAGACAGCAGTTTGCAGCCATCTCTCTCTCTCTCCTAAGAAACATAGAAAATAGAAACATAGAAAATAGGTGCAGGAGTAGGCCATTCAGCCCTTCTAGCCTACACCGCCATTCAATGAGTTCATGGCTGAACATGAAACTTTAGTACCCCCTTCCTGCTTTCTCGCCATACCCCTTGATCCCCCGAGTAGTAAGGACTTCATCTAACTCCCTTTTGAATATATTTAGTGAATTGGCCTCAAATACTTTTTGTGGTAGAGAATTCCACAGGTTCACCACTCTCTGGGTGAAGAAGTTTCTCCTCATCTCGGTCCTAAATGGCTTACCCCTTATCCTTAGACTGTGAGCCCTGGTTCTGGACTTCCCCAACATTGGGAACATTCTTCCTGCATCCAACCTGTCCAAACCCGTCAGAATTTTAAACGTTTCTATGAGATCCCCTCTCATTCTTCTGAGCTCCAGTGAATACAAGCCCAGTTGATCCAGTCTTTCTTGATAGGTCAGTCCCACCATCCCGGTAAACAGTCTGGTGAATCTTCGTTGCACTCCCTCAATAGCAAGAATGTCCTTCCTCAAGTTAGGAGACCAAAACTGCACACAATACTCCAGGTGTGGCCTCACCAAGGCCCTGTACAACTGGAGCAACACCTCCCTGCCCCTATACTCAAATCCCCTCGCGATGAAGGCCAACATGCCATTTGCTTTCTTAACCGCCTGCTGTACCTGCATGCCATGTACCATGACACCCAGGTCTCGTTGCTTTCCTTTTCTAATCTGTCACGATTCAGATAATAGTCTGTCTCTCTGTTTTTACCACCAAAGTGGATAACCTCACATTTATCCACATTATACATCATCTGCCATGCATTTGCCGACTCACCTAACCTATCCAAGTCACTCTGCAGCCTCATAGCATCCTCCTCGCAGCTCACACTGCCACCCAACTTAGTGTCATTCGTAAATTTGGAGATACTACATTTAATCCCTTCATCTAAATCATTAATGTACAGTGTAAACAGCTGGGGCCCCAGCACAGAACCTTGCGTTACCCCACTAGTCACTGCCTGCCATTCTGAAAAGTACCCATTTACTCCGACTCTTTGCTTCCTGTCTGACAACCAGTTCTCAATTCACGTCAGCACACTACCCCCAATCCCATGTGCTTAAATGTTGCACATTAATCTCCTGTGTGGGACCTTGTCGAAAGCCTTCTGAAAGTCCAAATACACCACATCAACTGGTTCTCCTTTGTCCACTTTACTGGAAACATCCTCAAAAAATTCCAGAAGATTTGTCAAGCATGATCTCCCTTTCACAAATCCATGCTGACTTGGACCTATTATTTCACCATTTTCCAAATGCGCTGCTATGACATCCTTAATAATTGATTCCATCATTTTACTCACTACTGAGGTCAGGCTGACCGGTCTATAATTCCTTGCTTTCTCTCTCCCTCCTTTTTTAAAAAGTGGGGTTACATTGGCTACCCTCCACTCGATAGAAACTGATCCAGAGTCAATGGAATGTTGGAAAATGACTGTCAATGCATCCGCTATTTCCAAGGCCACCTCCTTAAGTACTCTGGGATGCAGTCCATCAGGGCCTGGGGATTTATCGGCCTTCAATCTCATCAATTTCCCCAACACAATTTCCCGACTAATAAAGATTTCCCTCAGTTCCTCCTCCTTATGAGACCATCTGACCCTTTTTATATCCGGAAGGTTGTTTGTGTCCTCCTTCGTGAATACTGAACTAAAGTACTTGTTCAATTGGTCTGCCATTTCTTTGTTCCCCGATATGACTTCCCCTGATTCTGACTGCAGGGGACCTACGTTTGTTTTTACTAACCTTTTTCTCTTTACATACCTATAGAAACTTTTGCAATCCACCTTAATGTTCCCTGCAAGCTTCTTCTCGTACTCCATTTTCCCAGCCCAAATCAAACCCTTTGCCCTCCTCTGCTGAGTTCTAAATTTCTCCCAGTCCCCAGGTTCGCTGCTATTTCTGGACAATTTGTATGCCACTTCCTTGGCTTTAATACTATCCCTAATTTCCCTAGATAGCCACGGTTGAGCCACCTTCCCTTTTTTATTTTTACGCCAGACAGGAATGTACAATTGTTGTAATTCATCCATGCAGTCTCTAAATATCTGCCATTGCCCATCCACAGTCAACCCCTTAAGTATCATTCGCCAATCTATCTTAGCCAATTCACGCCTCATACCTTCAAAGTTACCCATCTTTAAGTTCTGGACCATGGTCTCTGAATTAACTGTTTCATTCTCCATCCTAATGTAGAATTCCACCATATTATGGTCACTCTTCCCCAAGGGGCCTCGCACAATGAGATTGCTAATTAATCCTCTCTCATTACACAACACCCAGTCTAAGATGGCCTCCCCGCCAGTTGGTTGCTCGACATATTGGTCTAGAAAACCATCCCTTATGCACTCCAGGAAATCCTCCTCCACCGTATTGCTTGCAGTTTGGCTAGCCCAATCTATGTGCATATTAAAGTCACCCATTATAACTGCTGCACCTTTATTGCATGCACTCCTAATTTCCTGTTTGATGCCCTCCCCAACATCACTACTACTGTTTGGAGGTCTGTACACAACTCCCACTAACGTTTTTTGCCCTTTAGTGTTCTGTAGCTCTACCCATATAGATTCCACATCATCCAAGCTAATGTCTTTCCTAACTATTGCATTAATCTCCTCTTTAACCAGCAATGCTACCCCACCTCCTTTTCCTTTTATTCTATCCTTCCTGAATGTTGAATAACCCTGGATGTTGAGTTCCCAGCCCTGGTCATCCTGGAGCCATGTCTCCGTAATCCCAATCACATCATATTTGTTAACATCTATTTGCACAGTTAATTCAACCACCTTATTGCGGATACTCCTTGCATTAAGACACAAAGCCTTCAGGCTTGCTTTCTTAACACCCTTTGTCCCTCAGTACTGCCCCTCTGACAGTGCAGCACTCCCTCAGTACTGCCCCTCTGACAGTGCAGCACTCTCTCAGTACTGCCCCTCTGGCAGTGCAGCACTCCCTCAGTACTGCCCCTCTGACAGTGCAGCACTCTCTCAGTACTGCCCCTCTGACAATGCAGCAATCTCTCAGTACTGCCCCTCTGACAGTGCAGCACTCTCTCAGTACTGCCCCCTGACAGTGCAGCACTCTCTCAGTACTGCCCCTCTGACAGTGCAGCACTCCCTCAGTACTGCCCCTCTGACAGTACAGCACTCTCTCCGTACTGCTCCTCTGACAGTACAGCACTCTCTCAGTACTGCCCCTCTGGCAGTGCAGCACTCCCTCAGTACTGCCCCTCTGACAGTGCAGCACTCCCTCAGTACTGCCCCTCTGACAGTGCAGCACTCTCTCAGTACACTTGATGCTCTATCACACACAATCCTACATTACCTGAATGTTTGTTATGAAAAAACACCTTCCTCCCACTGCCATCAGACAGAGTGCAGGGAACAACAGTGTTGCTGAAGCTGCAACAGAGGGAGAGAGGGAGTGTGAGAAAGAGAGAAAGAACTTTCATTTATACAGTGCCTTTCACCACCTTAGGATGTCCCAAAATCTTCACAGCCAATTAATTACTTTATCTTAACATTATTGTAATGTAGGAAATCCAGCAGTCAATTTATGCCCAGCAAGCTCCCACAAACAGCAACCTGATAAATGACCAGATCTGCTGGGTTTTTTAGTGTGATGTTGGTTGATGGATAAATATTGGGCGCCCTTCTTCTACTCAATGGAAAAAGAGGGAGGGGTTCCGTTAGCAGCTCTTGGGGCCACTGGCCAGCGACAGATCCCTCGCCTCGTATCAGAAGGGCATCAGTGCCGAGGCCCGTATCTACTATGGGGCTCTGTTCTCTGCGGATCCGTCCTATCGAGGTTGCTCGCATTATTTTGTGCGAGGACCTGCTGAAGGTCAGCCCGAAGGGTGGTGAGCAGCTCGATGCCCCGCTAAGCCTGGGGGAGCTGGCCGGTGCCCTCAGCCAGTTCGAGGGGCAAGTCCCCAGGGCTGGACGGTCAGACCGTGGAGTTCTGGGATGTTCTGGGGTGGGGGTGGGCGACTACCTGTGAGTCCTGGGGAAAGTCTGGAGGCCGGGGTGATATTCCTCTCTCAGTGCAGGGCAGTCATCATCCCGCTGCCCAAGAGTGAAAATCTGCCCCTACTGAAGATCTGGTGCCTGGTCTCCCTCCTTAGCACGAACGACAAGTCTTTGCTTGCCTTGGCACCATGCTGGCCCAAATGATCCACCCCGACCAGTCCTACACAGATCAGGGCCGGACCATCCACAACAGCATCCATCTGTTTCGGGACCTGGTCCACCATTCCCAGAGGACTGGTCTGTCGGTGGCATTCCTTTCCCTGGATCAACAGGATGGATCACGAGTGCCTCTTCAGGATACATTCAGCTCATGCGCACATTCAGATTCAGGACACATTTTTTTAACTCGAACTGACTTGCGTGGAGTGTCTGATTAAGGTCAACGGGTCTTTGACAGCGTCCCTTGGCTTCGGGATATGGGACCGTCAGGAATGCCCCTTGTCTGGCCAGTTCCATGCTTTCTGTCTGGAGACTTTCCTGCATCTTTTGCGGAAGATGTTTACGGGACGGTCTCTCCAAGGGCCGGGCGTGGAGGTCGTGCTCTCGGCTTACGTCGCTGACGTGCTCCTCATGGTCACGGATGCCGTTGTCTTGCGGAGGTTGCGCGAGTGCCAGCGGGTCTAATCTGCCGCGTTCTCTGTGAGGATCAACTGGGAGAAATGTTCCGCACTCCTGGTCAGTCAGTGGTGGGAGGAGCTCAGAAATTATACCTGGAGTACAACTCATCTCCTCAACCTGGGAGTTTACCTTCACCCTGCTGAGGAAGCCTGGCTGGCAAACTGGCAAGTGCTGGAGGCTAAAGTCACTGCTCACCGAGGGCGCTGGACAGGACTGCTCCAAGTGCTGTCCTACAGGGGTAGGGCGCTGGTCATAAACCAACTGATGGCCGCTATGTTGTGATACTGATTGGTCACTTTGATACATCCCCCGCCCCTCCCCCGAATCTGTTGCTGTCATGTATTCAACCAGCATTGTAACCCATGTATAAACTGACCTAAGTTGTACACCGTGAGAACACTGACCACTAGATGGGAGACATTCCTAACCTGGACCTTCAGGTATAAAAGGGGAAGCTCCACCCACCTTCAGCACTTGAGTGCTAAGGAATAAAGGACAGGTCACAGACTGACCTTCTCTCAAGCATGGGCCTCGTGTGCATTTATACTGTGTAGTAAGGACGTATCAATGGCGACAAGAAACTGGGATTTAAACCACGCGAGCATGGCCACTAGCAGAACAGACGTGAGATACTGTGTTAAGGAATGGTTGGGACAGAGATTCAACATTGTTAAAGCAGCACACAGTTCTCCAGGCAGACAAGGGCAGTCAGGCATGCCCCAACATGTAGTCGAACCCAGAGGGGGAGTTCGACAGAGACAATGGCAAGCTGAACAGCGATTCACGCCAATGCGGCCAGTAATGGGGCCATCAACACCTGTTAATGGTGCACTCAAGGACAATAACAGGGGCAGTCAGGGACGATCGACTGGCAAGGGACCTTTTGTTTCAAACCGCAACTCATGCTGGAGGCGTGGAGGCATACATTCAGCCGGATTTTGCAGAGATGAGTAAAATACCTGCAGAAATTGCAGAAATGGACACTGGGGGAAATCGCTGGAAGCTGAAGTTCAGCGAGTTCATGTGGAGCATGTATACAGTTCTTACACCAGGACGCCACCGATAATGATGAAAGTGCTCCTCAATGGCATCCCAATATCAATGGAGTTAGACACGGGTGCCAACCAGTCCCTGATGGGTATCAAACAGTTCAAAAAGTTGTGGGCATCCAAGGCCAGGAGGCCAAAATTATCACCGATTGACGCACAGCTACGGACTTACACAAAGCAGATCATTCCGGTGCTGGGCAGCGCCACGGTAGTCGTGAGCCACAAAGATTCGGAGAACAGGTTGCCACTCTGGATTGTCCCAGGGGACGGTCCCGCACTACTGGGGAGGAGTTGGCTTGCTGTCATGAACTGGAAATGGGCGATGTCAATGCAATTTCCTCTGTGGAGCGAGTATCATGCTCACAGGTCCTGGACAAATTTGACTCATTATTTCAACCCGGCATTGGCACTTTCATGGGGGCCAAGGTAGTGATTTACATAAACCCGGACGCCAGGCCAGTACACCACAAGGCCAGAGCGGTGCCGTACGTGATGCGGGAAAAGATAGAAGGCGAATTGGACCGCCTGTTGAGGGAAGGCATCATCTCACCAGTCAAATTCAGTGACTGGGCGAGCCCAATTGTGCCGGTGCTCAAGGCAGATGGGTCAGTCAGGATATGTGGCGATTACAAGGCCACCATCAATCGGGTGTCACTCCAAGACCAGTACCCGCTACCGAGAGCGGAGGACCTCTTTGCGACGCTATCCGGGGCAAACTTTTTTCAAAATTGGACCTGACCTCAACTTACATGACCCAGGAGCTGGCGAGTGAGTCGAAGAAGCTGACCACCATCACGACACACAAGAGGTTGTTTGAGTACAACAAATGTCCGTTCGGGATTCGCTCGGCCGTCGCGATCTTCCAACGAAATATGGAAAGCCTCCTCAAGTCGATTCCAGGGACGGTGGTTTTTCAGGACAACATACTCATTACGGGTTACAATACGGAAGAACACCATTTCACAGGCGCAAGAATGAACTCTCGATTCAGGCCGATTGCCTACTGTGGGGAAACCGCGTAGTCATGCCCCAGATGGGTAGAGAGGTGTTCATCAGAGAACTCCACAATGGGCACCCGGGCATTGTCACAATGAAGACAATTGCCAGGTCACACGTTTGGTGGCCAGGGATAGATGCAGATCTGGAACTTTGTGTTCGCAGGTGCAACACGTGTGCCCAGCTGGGCCATGCGCCCAGGGAAGCCCCCCTTAGCCCTTGGCCATGGCCCGCCAAGCCTTGGTCACGCATCCATGTGGACTACGCAGGTCCTTTCATGGGGAAAATGTTTTTGGTTGTAGCAGACGCCGACTCCAAATGGATTGAGTGTGACATTTTAAATTCAAGCACATCCTCTGCCACGGTAGAAAGTCTACGGGCAATGTTTGCCACCCACGGTCTACCGGACATCTTGGTCAGTGACAGTGGCCCGTGCTTCACAAGCACTGAATTCCAGGACTTCATGGTAGGCAATGGAATTAACCATGTTAGAACGGCACCGTTCAAGCCGGCCTCAAACGGCCAGGCAGAACGAGCAGTGCAGATAATCAAACAGGGGATGCTCAGATTCCAAGGGGATTCCCTACAAACCCACTTATCACGCCTCCTGTTGGCCTATAGAACCCGACCACACTCGCCCCCAGGGGTTCCACCCGCTGAGCTACTAATGAAAAGGATGCTCAAAAACCGATTATCCCTTATACACACCACCATGAAAGAAATTGTCGAGAGCAGGCGCCAGTCACAATATCACTACCATGACAAGAATGCGAGGGCGCGATGTATTGATGTAAATGATCCTGATTTTGTCCTCAACTACGCTGCAGGACCCAAATGGCTCGCAGGCACTGTGGTTGCCAAAGAGGGAAATAGGATTCTGGTAGTTAAACTTACCAATGGACAAATCTGCCGCAAACCTGTGATCCCAATAAGACTTTGGGGGGTGGCGGAGGTGATGTCATGTATTCAACCAGCATTGTAACCCATGTATAAACTGACCTAAGTTGCACACCGTGAGAACACTGACCACTAGGTGGGAGACACTCCTAACCTGGACTTTCAGGTATAAAAGGGGAAGCTCCACCCACCTTTATCACTTGAGTGCTAAGGAATAAAGGACAGGTCACAGACTGACTTTCTCTCAAGCATGGGCCTCGTGTGCATTTATACTGTGTAGTAAGGACGTATCAGTCGCCAAGATTCAGAAGATGCTTGTTGACTTCAGGATCAAAGGGAAGCATTGGGTCTGTGCCATGTTATCAGTCTCCTGCTTAGAGAGGGCAGTCAGGCGTTGGTGTGGGTGTGTACCCAGGCTGCGACCTTCCGTCTTCAGACCCTGTAGAGATATCTGTACGTCAGGGATCTTCCCAAATGGTGTGCGCTGGCGACGTATTTCTTCCGCTAGCTGCACGGACTCAATTATAGCACTCAGCTATTGCCAATAAATCTGGGGTGTGGCTGGGCCTCCTTGCAGGAGCTGCCTGTCTTTTACCATGTAATGATCAGGATCTGCAATGCTGTCACCTCCAGCCGGAGTTCTCCCCCGTCAGGAGTGACAGCTATACTCCGGGAGCTGCTGCTCAGGAATCCGTGCCTCCACGTCCGCGTGTCACGTGGCTGGCAGAGGGAAAGACACTGGCTGGCAAGATGACCAGAGTCAGGAGCCTATTGGATAAAGGAGGAGCGGGCTGGATGTTCCATGAAGATTTGGCACAGCGCATGTCGTGGCACAGTATCTGGTCCATGGCCAAAGCCATCGAGACGCTAAAAGAGGCACTTTGCCCTGACTCCACGAGGTGTGTCGAGGAGGCTCAAGTGTGTGGACTGATCCCGTCCATGTTTTCTCATCGGCACCAGGGCTCGAATCCTCCCTCGGGATCCGGCGCCTCACAGCTTGAACCGTCTCTTGGAGATCCCTGCCGTCCTTTTCCACTCTGCACGGAGGGGTTTCCTGTACGGGCTACTCTTGCACACTCTCCACTTTGTCTTCCTCGTCTGCCGTCCGGACACGCCTTGGCGGGCCATCTTGCTATCGGGAGGAGGCGGGGCTCCCCAGTGGAGGTCACTCCACGTGGGACTCCTCCCCTTTTCTATTGGGGAGATGGAACCAGCCATCAAACACTGAACTCAACATGGAAAAAGTGTCAGTAACTAAGGACTGGTGCTCTATCCTTCCCTCTATCCAACTTTTATAATGCTGATAGAGTTAGATGAGGAAGGATGGGAGGAGGCTGGAGTGGAGCACAAAAGCCGGCATGGACTGATTGGGCTGAATGGCCTGTATCTGTGCTGTATATTCTACGTAATTCTATGCAGTATTGAAGGACCATGTGTGGGACCTCACTGGGTTCTGACAGGGGGAGGGGCTAGACTTACCAGCAGTGGAGAAGGCGATGATCAGAGTAGCGGTGGTGTGGAGGAATCTGTGGAGATAAAAATCAGAGCTTAGTTTAAACTCCTTTGTCCCCACATTCACCTCCCCTTCCCCTGAAAGGAATGAGCTCCCAGTTATCCAACGTCTCTCACCACCTCAGGATGACCCAAAGCGCTTCACAGCCAATGAAGTACTTGATAAACAGACCCAGAGTACAAAAGCAAGAAGTTATTGCTAAATCCTTCATAAACCACTGGTTAGGCCTCAGCTGGAGCCTTGTGTTCAATTCTGGGCACCGCACTTTAGGAAGGATGTCAAGGCACTAGAGGGCGCAGGGGGGATTTACCAGAATGGTACCAGGGATGAGAGACTTCTGTTATTTGGAGAGACTGGAGAAGCTGGGGTTGTTCTCCTTAGAGCAGAGAAGGTTAAAAGGATAATTGATAGAGATGTTCAAAATGATGACCGGTTTTGATCGAATAAATAAGGAGGAACTGTTTCCAATGGAAGGAGGGTCAGGAACCAGAGGACACAGATTTAAGGTCATTAGGCAAAGGAGAGGTGCAACAAGACCTGGGTGTCATGGTACATCAGTCATTGAAGGTTGGCATGCAGGTACAGCAGGATGGTTAAGAAAGCAAATGGCATGTTGGCCTTCATAGCGAGGGGATTTGAGTACAGGGGCAGGGAGGTGTTACTACAGTTGTACAGGGCCTTGGTGAGGCCACACCTGGAGTATTGTATACAGTTTTGGTCTCCTAACTTGAGGAAGGACATTCTTGCTATTGAGGGAGTGCAGCGAAGGTTCACCAGACTGATTCCCGGGATGGCGGGACTGACATATCAAGAACGACTGGATCAACTGGGCTTGTATTCACTGGAGTTCAGAAGAATGAGAGGGGATCTCATAGAAACGTTTAAAATTCTGATGGGTTTCGACAGATTAGATGCAGGAAGAATGTTCCCAATGTTAGGGAAGACCAAAACCAGGGCTCACAGTCTCAGGATAAGGGGTAAGCCATTTAGGACCGAGATGAGGAGAAACTTCTTCACCCATAGAGTGGTGAACCTGTGGAATTCTCTACCACAGAAAGTTGTTGAGGCCAATTCACTAAATATATTCAAAAAGGAGTTCGATGTCGTCCTTACTATTCAGGGGATCAAGGGGTATGGCAAGAAAGCAGGAATAGGGTACTGAAGTTGCCTTTTCAGCCATGAACTCATTGAATGGCGGTGCAGGCTTGAAGGGCCGAAGGGCCTACTCCTGCACCTATTTTCTATGTTTCTATGTTTCTGAGAGGGGCAGTACTGAGGGAGTGCTGCACTGTGGGAGAGGCAGTACTGAGGGAGTGCTGCACTGTGGGAGAGGCAGTACTGAGGGTTCGCTGCACTGTGGGAGGGGCAGTATTGAGGGAGTGCTGCACTGAGGGAGTGCTGCACAGTAGGAGGGGCAGTATTGAGGGAGTGCTGCACTGAGGGAGTGCTGCACAGTAGGAGGGGCAGTACTGAAGGAGTGCTGTACTGTGGGAGGAGCAGTACTGAGGGAGCGCTGCACTATGGGAGTGGCAGTACTGAGGAAGAGCTGCACTGTTAAAGATGCCCTCTTTCAAATAAAAAGCTAAACCAATGTCCCTTCCGCCCTCCGAAGTGGACATAGCTGGTACTGGAAGAACAGGGCAATTCTCCCCGGAATCCTGTGGCCAATATTTATCCCTCACGCACATCACTAAAAATACAGTTGGTGTCTGGTCATATTGCATTTCTCTCTGTGGGATCTTGCTGTGCATAAATTGACTGCCACGTTTCCTACATTAGAACAGTGACTACACTTCAAAAGAACTTCATTGGTTTTAAAGTGTTTTGGGACATGCTGAGGTGGTGAAAGTATATAGTTCAGTCATAAATTGCTCCAATAAATGCACACAGTGTTTTTTGGATTTATTCGGGGAACTATTCTCAGAGTTTACACTGACAACAAATCAAAACAGCAATCAAACTGTATCTCGATTTGGTCTCTCTTCAATCTTCTCTGCTCGAAAGAGAACAACCCCAGTTTCTTCAATCTCTCCACATGACTGAAGTTCCTCATTCCCGGTAAACCTCCTCTGTACCTCTGATATCTTCTTTGTGACATCACAAACACACGGACGACAAGAACATGATGCTTTTATAATATACATCAGCAGTTGTATTTACACAGTAGTCCACTAGGGGGAGCTACATTATACTTCTCCCCCCTTAATGAGTAATTAATCATAACAAAATAATCATCATACATAACTTGCATGGTTATACACATCAAAGATATTCGGGCCAAAATTTACCCCCGCCCGAAACATGGCATACACAGCACGTTTCTATGGTTTTTACCGCCATGGTGAGTGAGGTCGCCTCTTGAGCAAAATTCTGCTCTTTGTTTTTTTCACTCGGATCCGGAAGTTGCACTTAATGGGGGCGGATATGCGGCGGTGACAAGACTAGAGGGGGGAAGTTGCGGGGGCCGGGGGCTGTGGAGTGGTCCCGGTGATGAGGTCAGCACAATGCCGCATCACCACGGCTCTCCCCTTCACTTAAAGGTGAGAGCCTGCGCGATGAGGATACCTTCGCTCTCCAAACTTGGTGTTGCAGTTAGACTCATTCTAGGCTGAGCCTGAGGAGAGTTTTTCTTCAAGAGATGCCCTTGATCTACATTTGAACTCTGTACAACTTCAGACTGTCTGCCTGCCTGACTCAGACTTAAATTCTGACTTTCTCTTGGACTTGTTTCCAGTACATCAGATGTAGGATTTGCTATTGGTACTCTACTTATAACAAGACTATCTGACTCATCAGAAATAATCGAATCATTTCAACTTTCAGCTCCTTCAATATGAACAAACCTAACATTTCCATCATCAAATATGTGCGAGGACCATATATCTTTAATATTCCTGGTAACCACTTTAACCATTTATGGTGATGGTTCTTCACTCTAACCTTCTGATTCAATATTACACATCACTCTCTTACTCTACCTCTTTCATGATTCTCTTTCTGTCTTAATTGTTTCTCTTCTACTGACTGTGTCAAGTCATATCAACCTCTAACAAACCTAAAGCCCAGAAGAGGGCAAGTACTTACATGGCCAGGACATGGGTTACCATGGTACCAAAGTGGTCAAACAGTAAACCACTGGGAAAGGCCACAAAGTTGATGGTGCAGGAGGCGAGGGTGAAGATGAGGGTGAAGCGCTCATCCTGCCAATCACAGTCCACTGAGAGAGAGAAAGAAAGGACGAGAAAGTGAGTGAGACAGACAGAGAAAGAGCATCGATTTCTACAGCGCCTTTCACCAACTCAAGCCGTCCCAACTGAAGTCCTTTTGAAGTGTAGTTACTGTTGCAATGTAGAAAACATGGCAGCCAATTTTCACACAGCAAGCCCACACAAACAGCAACGTGATTAATGACCAGATCATCTGTTTTTTTGTGATATTGGTTGTGGGATAAATATTGTCCCTATCCCTTGGGCAGAACTGCCCCTGCTCTTCTTCCAATAGTGGCTGTGGGAACTTTTCTTCAAATAAGAGGGCAGACTGGGGCCTTGGTTTAATGTCTCATATGAAAGACGGACCCTCCAACAGTCTGGTGTTCCCTCAGTAATGACTTTCCGACAGTGTGGCCTTCCCTCAGAACTGCCCCTCCAACAGTGTGGCTGTCCTGCAGTATTGTCCCTCTGACAGTGTCGCACTCCCTCAGTACTGCCCCTCTGACAGTGTGGCACTCCCTCAGTAATGCCCCTCCGACAATGTGGCACTCCCACAGTACTGGCCCTCCAACAGTGCGGTGCTCCCTCAATCCTACCCCTCCTATTGACCCTATGCCAATTTGCTTGTGGCTCAGGAAATAATGCAGTGATTACTACCTTTGTGGTTTTGCTTTTCAATTTAGTCCCTAGATGTTCAAACTCTCTCAGCAGAACCTCTTTCTTAGTCCTACCTATGTCATTGGTACCTACATGTACCACGGCAACTGGATGCTCCCCCTCCCACTCCAAGTTCTTCTCCGGCCTGGCGGAGGAGATGTCCTTTACCCTGGCACCGGGTAGGCACCATCGCCTTCGGGATGCACACTCTCGGCTGCAGAGAACCCGATCTATCTCCCTAACTATACTGTCCCCTTCTCCAACCACCTGCCTCTTTACTCCCCGCACTTGAATGGCTTTCTGCACCATGGTACCTTGGTCAATCTGCTTGTCCACCCCGCAGTCTGCACACTTATCCACAAGTGTTGCAAGAACCTAAAATCTATTGGACAAGTGCAGGGACTGAGGCTCCTGCAATACTACCTCCTGGATCCCCTTACCTGCTTCACTCGCAGTCACATGCTCCAGTCCCTGACCATGTGTCAATTCTAAAGTATTTAATCTAGAGGGTGTGGCTGCCTCCTGGAGCAACTGGTCCAAGTAACTTTCTCCCTCTCTCATGTCTCGCAATGTCTGCAGCTCGGACTCCAGCTCCTCAACCCGGAGCCGCAGACACTTACCGCAGATGTAGTCGCCCTCGACCAAAACTTCTAGAACCTCACACATATTGCAGCAGCAACACATCTTCTGTTTTCCCATTATTTTATTTAATTAATTAGTTTAGCGTTAATCAAGTATTTACCCTATATAGTTTATCAAATTAGTTAAACAAGTAAAGGTCAGTTTTTAGTATTTAGTTATATGCTATATATTAATTTAAAAGAAAAACTTAGCCCACAATCACAACCAATCACTTACCTGCATTACCTGTGATGTCACACACAGGGTTCTCCTCACCCGGAGCCATGCGATCTCCTGGGAGAGGCATTAACCAGAAAAAAACCCAGGCCAATTGCGGAAAAATCTGGGAAAATTCCTCTCCGATCCAACCAGGTGATCAAAACTAGTCCAGGAGATTACACTGGCTGTATGCTGATGGTATGTTGCCTCCCGAGTGCAAGGGTCAAGGATGTCTCAGAATGGCTGCAGGGCATTTTCGAGAGGGAGGGTGAACAGCCAGTTGTCGTACTGCATATAGGTACCAAAGATATGGGTAAAAAACTGGATGAGGGCCTACAAGCTGATTTTAAGGAGCTAGTTTAAAAAGTGGGACCTCAAAGGTAGTAATCTCAGGATTGCTACCAGTGCCACATGCTAGTCAGAGTAGGAATTGCAGGATAGCTGAGATAAATTGCAGGATAGCTCAGGAATGGTGCAGAAGGGAAGGATTTAAATTCCTGGGACATTGGAACCGGTTCTGCGGGTGGTGAGACCTGTACAAACTGGACGGTCTGCACCTGGGCAGAACCGGAACCAATGTCCTAGGAGGAGTGTTTTCTAGTGCTGTTGGGGAGGGGTTAAACTAATATGGCAGGGGGATGGGAAACTAGGCAGGGAGACAGAGGGAAATAGAATGGGGGCAGAAGCAAAAGATAGAAAGAAGAAAAGTAAAAGAAAAAGTGGAGGGCAGAGAAACCTAAGGCAAAAATCAAAAAGGGCCACATTGCAGCAAAATTTTAAAGGGGCAAAGTGTGTTAAAAGGACAAGCCTGAAGGCTCTGTGCCTCAATGCGAGACGTATTTGTAATAAGGTGGAGGAATTAACTGCGCAGGCAGTAAAGTGTGTTAAAAATGAATATGATATAATTGGTATCATGGAGACATGGCTCCAGGGTGACCAAGGCTGGGAGCTCAACATCCAGGGGTATTCAACATTCAGGAACGATATACAGAAAGGAAAAGGAGGTGGGGTAGCATTGCTGGTTAAAGAGGAAATTAACGCAATAGTAAGGAAGAGCATTAGCTTGGATGATGTGGAATCTGTATGGGTGGAGCTGACCAAACTGGTGGCAATACGGTGAGGAGGATTTCCTGGAGTGTATTAGGGATGGTTTTCTAGACCAATATGTCGACGAACCAACTGGAGGGCTGGCCATCCTAGATGGGTGATGTGTAATGAGAAAGGACTAATTAGTAATCTTCTTGTGCGAGGCCCCTTGGGGAAGAGTGACCATAATATGGCAGAATTATTTATTAAGATGGAGAGTGACACAGTTAATTCAGAGACTAGGGTTCTGAACTTAAGGAAAGGTAACTTCGATGGTATGAGACGTGAATTGGCTAGAATAGACTGGCGAATTATATTTAAAGGATTGACGGTGGATAGGCAATGTCAAACATTTAAAGATCACATGGATGAACTTCAACAATTGAACATCGTTGTCTGGAGTAAAATTAAAATGGGGAAGCTGGCTCAACCATGGCTAACAAGGGAAATGAAGGATCGTGTTAAATCCAAGAAAGAGGCATATAAATTGGCTATATAAAGCAGCAAACCTGAGGACCACAAGGAATTTAAAATTCAGCAGAGGAGGACAAAGGCTTTAATCAGGAGGGGGAAAAGAGAGTATGAGAGGAACCTTGCTGGGAACATAAAAACTAATTGCAAAGCTTCTATAGATATATGAAGAGATTAAGATTAGTGAAGACAACCGTAGGTCCCTTGCAGTCAGAATCAGCTGAATTTATAATGGGGAACAAAGAAATGGCAGACCAGTTGAACAAATACTTTGCTTCTGTCTTCACGAAGGAAGACACAAATAACCTTTCGGAAATACTAGGGGACCGAGGGTCTAGTCAGAAGGAGGAACTGAAGAAAATCCTTATTAGGCTGGAAATTGTGTTTGCAAAATTGATGGGATTGAAGGCTGAAAAATCCCCAGGGCCTGGTAATCTGCATCCCAGAGTACTTAAGGAAGTAGTCCTAGAAATAGTGGATGCACTTGTAATCATTTTCCAACAGTCTATCGACTCTGGATCAGTTCCCATGGACTGGAGGGTAGCTAATGTAACACCACTTTTTAAAAAAGGAGGGAGAGAGAAAACGGGGAATTATACACCAGTTAGACTGACATCAGTAGTGGGGAAAATGATGGAATCAATTATTAAAGAAGAAATAGCAGCGCATTTGGAAAGCAGTGACACGATCGGTCCAAGTCAGCATGGATTTGTAAAAGGGAAATCATGCTAGACAAATCTTCTGGAATTTTTTGAGGATGTAACTAGTAGAGTGGACAAGGGAGAACCAATGGATGCGGTGTATTTGGACTTTCAAAGGCTTTTGACAAGGTCCCACACAAGAGATTGATGTGCAAAATTAAAGCAGATGGTATTGGGAGTAATGTACAGACGTGGATAGAGAACTGGTTGGCAGACAGGAAGCAGAGAGTCTGGATAAATGGGTCCTTTTCAGAATGGCAGGCAGTGACTAATAGGGTGCTGCAGGGCTCAGTGCTGTGACCCCAGCTATTTACAATATACATTAATTATTTCGATGAAGGAATTGAGTATAATATCTCCACGTTTGCAGATGACTCTAAGCTGGGTGGTGGTGAGAGCTGTGAGGAGGATGCTCAGAGGCTGCAGGGTGACTTGGACAGGTTAGGTGATTAGGCAAATGCATGGCAGATGCAGTATAATGTGGATAAATGTGAGGTTATCCACTTTGGTGGCAAAAACACGAAGGCAGAATATTATCTGAATGGCGGTAGATTAGGAAAAGGGGAGGTGCAACGAGACCTGGGTGTCATGGTATATCAGTCATAGAAAGTTGGCATGCAGGTACAGCAGGCGGTGAAGAAGGCAAATGGTATGTTGGCCTTCATAGCTAGGGGATTTGAGTATAGGAGAAGAAAGGTCTTACTGTAGTTATACAGGGCCTTGGTTAGACCTCACCTAGAATATTGTGTTCAGTTTTGGTCTCCTAACCCCGAGGAAGGACATTCTTGCTATTGAAGGAGTGCAGCAAAGGTTCACCAGACTAATTCCCAGGATGGCAGGACTGACATATGAAGGGAGACTGGATCGTCGGGGCCTGTATTCACTGGAGTTTAGAAGAATGAGAGGGGATCTCATAGAAACATTTAAAATTGATGGGACTGGACAGATTTGATGCACTAAGAATGTTCCCAATGTTGGGGAAGTCCAGAACCAGGGGACACAGTCTAATGATAAGGGGTAGGCCATTTAGGACTGAGATGAGGAGAAGCTTCTTCACTCGGAGAGTTGTTAACCTGTGGAATTCCTAACGCAGAGAGTTGTTGATGTCAGTTCATTGGATATATTCAAGAGGGAGTTAGATTTGGCTCTTACAGCTAAGGGGACCAAGGGATAGGGAGAGAAAGCAGGAAAGGGGTACTGAGGTGAATGATCAGCCATGATCTCATTGAATGGTGGTGCAGGCTCGAAGGGCCGAATGGCCTCCTCCTGCACCTATTTTTCTATGTTTCTATGTCTGCTGTGGCTTTTATTCCCACCCTCGGGCCTCGGTCTGCTCCGGCTCAGGTACGTCGCCGCTCTGCGGAAAAAGTTAGGAAAAACAAGGCAAAGCAAAACCTCCCGCCCCCACTTCACCAGACTCTCCCACTTACCAAACCCTGTTTTCCCACTCTGAGCTGCTGCACTCCGAGCTAACAGCACGTGCCCTCGATTTTTAAATTGCTTGTGGCTCACCACTGGTCAGCTGCTCAAAAACCGGTTTTAACTAGTTTTAACTAACTGGCTATTTAGCAAACTACTGGAGAGCTAGCTAGCTAGTTTGTCTCTACCTCAGCCTGAAAGAATGCTAAATATTTAACTGTTAATCTTACTGAGAGGCGACTAGCAATTGCCACCAGCCTCCAAACCCTTGAGACTCTCCCACTCACCAAACTCGGTTTTCCCACTCTGAGCTGCTGCACAGATGCAAAGTATTCATTATATATCTTACCGACATCTTCTGCCTCTACACACAGATTTCATTGACGGTCTCTAAGAGGCCCCACTCTTTCTCTAGTTATTCTCTTGCTCTTAATATATCTATAAAACATCTTTGGCTTTTCCCTGATTTTACTGCCAACATTCTTTCATTCTCTCTCTCTGACTTCCTGATATCTTTTTTAATTCTTATACTCCGCTAGAGTTTCTGCAGTGTTGAGTTCTCCGTATCTGTCATAAGCTTCCCTTTTTTTTAATCTTACTCGATATGTCCCCCGACATCAGAGGGCTCTAGATTTGTTAGCCCCACCCTTTTATTAGTGGAACATACTTGCTCTGTACCCTCAGGATCTCCTCCTTGAATGACTCCCACTACTCTGACACTGATTTCCCATCAAGTAGCCAGTTCCAGTCCATTTTGGCCCAATCCCATCTCAGCTCAGCAAAATTGGCTTTTCCCCAGTTGAGAACTTTTTTCACTGGTCCCCCTTTTTCCTTTTCCATAACTACCCTAAATCTTACTGAATTATGGTCACTAGCACCAAAATGCTCTCCCACTGATACCCCTTCCACCTGCCCCTCTTCATTCCCCAAAACTAACCCTTCCTTGTTGGGTTTGTTAAGTACTGGCAAAATAATTTTTCCTGAATGCATTTTAGGAATTCCGCACCTTCTGTACCATTCACACTACCTTTTTCCAAGTTAATATGGGCATAGTTGAAATCCCCCACTATTACAGCTCGATAGATTTTGCACTTTGCAGCAATTTGCCCACATATTTGTTCTTCTATCTCACTCTGACTGCTTGGGGGTCTATAGTACACTCCCAATATTGTGATCGCCACTTTTTTATTCTTTAATTCAACCCATATGGCCTTGTTTGATGACTCCTCTAACATATCATCCCTTCTCACAGATGTGATTGTTTCTTTAATCAATACTGTGACACCCGCTCCTGTTTTACCCCCCTCTCTATCCCGTCTGAAAATCCTGTAACCAGGAAAGTTCAGCTGCCATACCTATCCTTCTGTCAGCCACGTCTCAGTAATAGCTATAATATCATACTGCCAAGTGTCAATCTGTGCTCTCAGCTCATCTGCCTTATTTCCTATACTCCTTACATTGAAGTATATCACATTTCATATTGCCAAACTACCCTTTTGTCTATTTTTCAGCCCTTGTTTCATCTATCTTCCAAATTCACTTTCTACTTCTACTACTCTGCTGCCCAATTCCAGCTTTACTTCTCTTCCCCACTGAATCTATTCTCCAGTTCCCATCCCCCTGCCAAGCTAATTTAAACCCTCCCCAATAAGAATAGCAAAACCTCCCATGAGGATATTGGTCGTGGGTATATTGAGGAGCAACCTGTCCGGCTTGGACAGGTCCCATCTCCCCCAGAAACAGTCCCAATGCCTCAGGAATCTAAAGCCCTCCCGCATGTACCATCTCTCCAGCCACGTATTCATCTTCTCTATCCCCCTATTTCTGTACTCACTAGCACGTGGCTCCGGGAGTAACACGGAGATTGCTACCTTTGAGATCTTGCTTTTTAATCTTTCTCCTAGCTCCCTAAACTCTGCCTGCAGGACCTCACCCCTTTTTCTACCTATGTCATTCTCTTTACTTATCTCTTCCTATTTACATACCTCTATAGAAATGGTTACAATCTGTTTTTATGTCTCTTCCTAATTTACTCCCATATTCTTTTTCTCTTTCCAGATCAATTTCTTGGTCCTTCTTTGCTGAATTCTAAAATCCTCCTAATCCTCAGGCTTATTAGTCTTTTTGGCACCATGAAAAGCCTCTTCATTCGATCTAATACTAGTTTTAACATCTCTTGTTAGCCACGTTTGACCAGTTTTCCTGTGAGGTTTTTGTGTCTTAAAGGAATGTATATTTGTTGTAAATGATGTATTAGATCTTTAAATGCTAGCCATTACTGGTCTACCATCATACCTGTTAATGTAGTTTCCCAATCTACCTTAGCCAAGTCACCCCTCATACCGACATAGTTTGCTCTGTCCCTCTCTCCCTGTCACTCTTTTTCACTGTCCCTCTCTCGATCTGTCATCCCTTTCTCTCTCTCAGTTTCTCTCTCTCTCTGTCTCTCTCTTTGTCCCTCTCCCTCGCTCTCTCTGTTCCTCTTTCTCTCTGTCCCTCTCTGTCACCCCTGTCTCTCTCTTTCCCTCTCTCTCTTTCTCTGTCTCTCTCTCTTTTTCTCTGTCTCTCTCTTTGTCCCTCTCCCTCACTCTCTCTCCCCCTCTCTCTCTGTTTCTCTCTCTCTCTGTCCCTCTCCCTCCATCACTCTCTTTCGCGCTCTCTCTCTGTCCCTCTCTCTCTGTCACTCCTTACTCTCTCTCTCTCTGTCCCTCTCTCATTCTCTGTCCCTCTCTCTCTCTTTCTCTGTCTATCTGTCTCTCTCTCTGTCCCGCTCGCTCTTTCTCTCTGTTCCTCTCGTTCTCTGTCCCTCTCTCTCTGTCACCACTTTCTCTCTCTCTCTGTCCCTCTCTCTCTCTCTCTCTTTCTCTCTCTCAGTGTCTCTCTCTCTCCCTCACTCTCTCTCTGTCCCTCTCTCTGTCACCCATTTCTCTCTCTCTCTCTCTCTCTGTTTCCCTCTCTCTCTCTCTCTGTGTCTCTCTCTCTCTCTCTGTCTCTCTGTTTGTCTCTCTCTGGCCCTCTCTCTCCCTCACTCTCTCTGTCCCTCTCTCAATCTCTGTCCCTCTCTCTCTCTCTTTCTCTGTATTTCTGTCTCTCTCTGTCCCTCTCGCTCACTCTCTCTCCTCCTCTCTCTCTGTCCCTCTCTCTCTGTCACCCCTTTCTCTCTCTCTCTGTCTCTCTCTCTCGTTCTCTGTCACTCTCTCTCTCTGTTGCCCTCTCTCTCTGTCCCTCTCTCTCTGTCCCTCTCTCTTTCTGTCCCTCTATCTCCCTCCCTTCGGACACTTACTGGTGCCATTCCAAACTCAGTCACTCTCTCTCCCTCTTTCTCTTCCCCCCCTCCCTTCTCTCATCCCGCAGATACTCACTGGTGCCATTCCTCGCGCCGGGGTCGCTGGAGTTATGCAGTGGGACACAGAGGTCGGAGAAATATTCCTCCTTCTTCAGTACGAAGACGAGGGAAGCCCAGCCGAAGATCACGCCCGTGAAGCTGATGCACTCGAAGAGCCCGGTGGCAAAGGTCAAATACCGCTTGGCCTTCTTGTTCAACGGTGCCATTGACCCCGAGTCTTGTAAATTGCCCTTTTATAACCTGGGAGGTTCCTGATCCAGTGCCTGAAAGAAAGAGCTCCCATTTCTACAGTGCCTTTCACCACCTCAGGACATCCCAATCGCTGTACAGTCAATGACCTACTTTTTGAAGTGTAGTCATTGTTGTAATGAAGGAAATGCCGCAGCCAATTTGCACACAGCAAGAACCCACAAACAGCAATGTGATCAATGACCAGATAATCTGTTTATATTGATGTTGGTTAAGGGATAAATATTGGGTCCCAGGACACGGGAGAAACCTCATTCCCTGATCTTCTTCCAATAATGGCCATAGGTTCTATTATGTCCTCCCCAGGGATAGATGGAACTTTGGTTTAAAATCACGAAAGACAGCGTATCCTACAGTGCAGTGCTCCCTCAGTACTGACCCTCTGACAGTGCAGTGCTCCCTCAGTACTGACCCTCTGACAGTGCAGTGCTCCCTCAGTACTGACCCTACAACAGTGCAGTGCTCCCTCAGTACTGACCCTACAACAGTGCAGTGTCCCTCAGTACTGACCCTACAACAGTGCAGTGCTCCCTCAGTACTCACCCTCCGACAGTGCAGTGCTCCCTCAGTACTGACCCTCTGACAGTGCAGTGCTCCCTCAGTACTGACCCTCTGATAGTGCAGTGCTCCCTCAGTACTGACCCTACAACAGTGCAGTGCTCCCTCAGTACTGACCCTACAACAGTGCAGCATCCCTCAGTACTGACCCTACAACAGTGCAATGTTCCCTCAGTACTCACCCTCCGACAGTGCAGTGCTCCCTCAGAACTGACCCTCCGACAGTGCAGCGTCCCTCAGTACTGACCCTCTGACAGTGCAGTGCTCCCTCAGTACTGACCCTACAACAGTGCAGCGTCCCTCAGTACTGACACTCTGACAGTGCAGTGCTCCCTCAGTACTGACCCTACAACAGTGCAGCGTCCCTCAGTACTGACCCTCTGACAGTGCAGCGTCCTTCAGTACTCATCCTCCGACAGTGCAGTGCTCCCTCAGTACTGACCCTACAACAGTGCAGCGTCCCTCAGTACTGACCCTCTGACAGTGCAGTGCTCCCTCAGTACTGACCCTACAACAGTGCAGTGCACCCTCAGTACTGACCTACAACAGTGCAGTGCTCCCTCAGCACTGACCCTACAACAGTGCAGTGCTCCCTCAGTACTGACCCTACAACAGTGCAGTGCTCCCTCAGTACTGACCCTACAACAGTGCAGCGTCCCTCAGTACTGACCCTACAACAGTGCAGTGCTCCCTCAGTACTGACCCTACAACAGTGCAGTGCTCCCTCAGTACTGACCCTGCAACAATGCAGTGTTCCCTCAGTACTGAACCTACAACAGTGCAGTGCTCCCTCAGTACTGACCCTACAACAGTGCAGTGCTCCCTCAGTAATGACCCTCCGATAGTGCAGCGTTCCCTCAGTACTGACCCTACAACAGTGCAGTGCTCCCTCAGTACCTACCCTCCGAAAGTGCAGCACTCCCTCAGTAATGACCCTCCGACAGGGAAGAGCTCCCTCAGTACTGACCCTCCGACACGGCAGCGCTCGATCAGTACTGACCTTCCGACAGGGCAATTCTCCTTCAGTACTGACCCTCCAAAGTGCAGCGTTCCCTCACTACTGAGCCTCCGACAGGACAGCGTTCACTCAGTACTGACTCTCCCAGTATTGTCTCACCTTCATGAGACGTCAGACGTTGGTTACACTCCGAAAGGAATGCGGAGAATCCTGTTCAGTGATTCTCAATTTTACCCAGGGAGGGGTGAGAATGAGGAACTCATGATTGAGGTGAGATACAAAAAGGGGAAGCTGGATAATCACAAGTGTGAGAAAGCAATTGAAGGATAAGTTGACAGGGTGAGATGAAGTGTGGTGGGAGAAGGCCCGTGTGGAGCATAAACACTGGCATGGACCTTTTGGGCCCAATGGCTATTTTCTGTGCTGTAAATATTTTGTTACACTTGCGGAAAACTCTTCCTCATTCATCTATAATTTGCTGACTACTTCCGTAAAATCTAAAATGCAAATTATACAGCCCTCAAAATCAAAACAAAAATAAATGTGGTGAGATAAGAAGAAATTATGGTAGATAATAATTGTTGTGTATTCAATAACTGTTAGACTGAGTGCTGTTTAACTCCAAGAGGTATGTCCTTGGCTCTGCTTTAGTAAGGCCCAAAATGAATAATATATAAAATGACTGGCCTTTTATACTTGGGCTGCACACATATGCGTGCAGCCCAATGGCCTCCAACAGTGACGCCATCTAGTGGCTAATGATCCTGAAAGTACATACATGACAATACCCACCTCTGAGATATTAACACAGTCTTTTATAAATTGAGATGGTCCGGTGTTTTACCCTCTCGGGTTGACCATCTCAGTTCAACTCCAGCCTTGGGTGAGTGTTCAGAGTCTGTTGTGACTGGTGGCTGGGTGGCTGACCTGATGGTAGTGGCAATGGCCATGTCAGGGATTGAAAGTCTATTTTCATTGAACATGTCAGTGATTGAAAGTCCTGATTCACTGATGACCACTGAGTGCTCTGATGACTGGGGGTAGGTTGGTTGGTCATTGATTGTCTCTTCCTCCGACTGTTCCAGTTCGTCTGTGTGCCGCAGCTTTGTCTGATCCATATGATTCCCGCATGTTTGGCAATTTTTGAGCTTGACAATAAATACTCTGTTGCCCTCCTTGGCCAGGACAGTACCAGCGATCCACTTGGGACCCTGACCATAATTCAGAACATATACAGGATCATTTACAGAAATATCGCGTGACACAGCAGTGCGATCGTGATACCTGTGCTGACTTTATCTTCTATATTCAACATAATCATTCAAGTCAGGGTGTACAAGAGATAGCTTGGTCTTAAGACCTCTCTTCACCATTAGTTCAGCCGGTGAGACCCCGGTAAGCGTGTGTGGTCTTGTCCTGTAACTAAGCAGTATGCATGATAGGTGGGTCTGCAGTGACCCTTGGGTTACTTGCTTCATACTCTGCTTTATGATTTGGACAGCACGTTCTGCTTGTCCATTGGATGCAGGTTTGAACGGTGCTGACTTTACATGTTTGATACCATTGAGTTTCATAAACTCTTGAAAATCCTGACTGGTGAAGCACGATCCGTTGTCGCTAACAACCATGTCAGGCAGACCATGTGTCGCAAGCATGACACTGACATTCTCAATGGCAGCTGTGGATGTACTGGATGGCATGATTATACACTCTATCCACTTCGAATATGCATCCACCACAATTAAAAACATCTTCTCCAGGAATGGACCTGCAAAGTCGATGTGGATCCTGGACCATGGTTTGGACGGTCACGACCACAGACTCAGCGGTGGTTCTGCTGGTGCTTTGCTGAGCTGCATGCAAGTGTTGCACTGATGCACACATGATTCCAGCTCAGAGTCAATTCCTAGCCACCATTCATGAGACCTGGCGATGGCTTTCATCATTACAATGCCGGGATGTGTGCTATGTAGCTCACGCACAAATTTCTCTCTCCCTTTCTTGGGCATAACAACACGACTGAATAGACAGTTCATCTTTACGACCAATGTAAGGTTTGGTCTCCTCGCACATTTGCTTGGGTATGGCAGACCAATCAACTTTGAGGATGCAACTCTTCACCACCGATAAAATCAGGTCATGGATGGTCCAGATCTTAGCTTGTTGAGCCGTGACAGGGAATCCTTCACTCTCAAAAGCATCCATAACTAACAATAGGTCCGCCAGTTGTGGTGTTTCCACCTCCGGTGTGGGCAACGGCAGATGGCTCAAAATATCGGCACAATTCTCGGTGCCAGGTCTATGGCGAATGACATAATCGTAAGCGGATAATGTCAGCGTCCACCTCTGGATGCACGATGGAGCATTGGTATTGATACCTTTGTTTTCAGAGAACAGTGAAATGAGCAGCTTGTGATCTGTCTCCAGTACAAGCCAAAGACCAAACAGGTACTGATGTATCTTTTTAACCCCATACACACAGGCTAGTGCTTCTTTCTCTACTATACTGTAGGCTCTTTCCACTTTAGACAAACTTTTTGAAGCATACACGACTGGTTGAAGTTTACCCAACTCATTAGCTTGTTGGAGTACGCAACCAATTCCATATGACGAAACATCGCAGGCCAATACTAAATGTTTACATGGGTCATAATGTACCAACAGCTTGTTAGAGCAAAGCAGATTAGTGGCTTTCTCAAAAGCTCTGTCTTGAGACACATCCCACAACCAGTTGTCGCCTTTTTTTAGCAGCATGTGCAGTGGTTCTAATACGGTGCTCAATTTAGGTAGGAAGTTATCGAAGTAGTTGAGTCGATCCAGGGAAGAACGCAGCTCCGTCACATTCTGCGGCCTGGGTGCATTCTTGATGGCTTTGGTTTTTGCGTCCGTGGGCCTGATGCCGTCAGCAGCAATTTTCCTCCCCAGGAATTCAACCTCTGGTGCCATGAAGACGCACTTCGAGCGTTTCAGTCTGAGTCCCACTTTGTCCAGACGATGTAGAACCTCTTCCAGGTTGTTCAGAAGCTCCTCGGAGTCACGACCTGTGATCAGGATGTCATCTTGGAACACGACGGTTCTGGGAACAGACTTCAGTAGACTCTCCATGTTCCTCTGAAATATGGCTGCAGCCGAGCGAATTCCACCTGTGATAAATAAACTGTCCTTTATGCGTGTTAATGCATGGAAGTCTCTTTGACTTCTCGACCAGCTCCTGTGTCAAGTAGGCCAACATCAAGTCCAGTTTGGTAAACGACTTCCCCCCCGGCTAGCATTGCAAACAAGTCATCAGCCTTCGGTAATGGGTACTGATCCTGTTTCGAAACCCTGTTGATCGTAGCCTTGTAGTCTCCACAGATTCTGACTGTGCCATCACTTTTCAGCACAGGAACAATGGAGCTGGCCTATTCATTAAATTCAACCAGTGATATGATCCCTTCATGCTGGAGTCTGTCCAGTTCGATTTCGACCTGCTCCCTCATCATATATGGAATTGCCGAGCTTTATGATGGATGGGTCTTGCATCCAAGTCCACGTGGATCTGTACCTTGGCTCCCGTGAAGTTGCCGATGCCTGGTTCGAACAGTGAGGGGAACTTTTTCAATATTTGGGCACATGTATCTTCCTCCGACGACAATGCCTTGACGTCATTCCAGTCACATCATATTTTTTCAAGCCAGTTCCTGCCGAACAGCATTGGGCCGTTGCTTGGGATAATCCACAGCAGTAACTCATGAACCGCACTGTCATACGACACTTTAAATGTGGCACTGCCAATCATCGTTATGAGTTCTTTGGTGTACGTGCGCAACTTGGTAGTGACTGGAATCAGCCTGGGCCTCACAGCCTTAATGTCCCACAGCTTGTTGAATGCCCTCTGGCTCATTATCGATCGACTCGCACTCATGTCCAGTTCCATCGATACCAGTACCCCATTAAATTTCATGTTGATCATTATTGGTTTGCTCTTCGTTAGAAATGAGTACAGTCCATACACTTCCTCCTCTGGTATCATGGATTGCATATCTGGATCCGCACTTCTGACCATCATCCTCCACATGGTGTGTTGCAGCACGCTTGCTCATCTGCAGACACTTGCCCCACTCTCAGACAACCTTTGCAACTATATTGCTTAAATCAGCACTGCTGGTGCCGGTGATTTCCCCCACAATGCCAACACGGAGAAATCAGATTCATTCCCGCTGGCGGACTTTGGGCAGCCACAGGTTTCACATACGCAGTCAGGTAGGCCCTGCCATGTGTCGTTCTGCCGAACGCCGAATCAATCATATTTACAGTACTTCCTGAGTTTCGATTTTTCACTGATATCTGCTTTAGACTTCTATCCGTCGTCATGCATGACTGAGCGAACATGATGGCCCTATTCAAGTCCAACGTCTCCACCGCCAGTAGCTAACGCAGGATCACCTCGTGGTTCATGCCGACTACAAAGAAGTCCCACAGCATGTCTGCCAACACAGCCCCGAACTTACACGGTCTCGCTAGATGTCACAGGTCAGCAACAAATTCTGCCGCATTCTGGCCCTCTGAGCGAACGTGTGTTTAAATCTGTATCTCGAGATGATGATGCCTTTGTCTGGCTTAAGGTGGTCCTGTACCAGTGTACACAATTCTTCATATGTCTTCTCTGTTGGACTCACAAACAGGAGTAGATTCTTTATCAGACCATAAATTGTTGAACCGCAAACCACGAGGAACACCACCTGGCGCCAATCTGCGTCGCCGACCTCCTCCATTTTGTTGGCCATGAAGAACTGGCTCAAACAGCTCACAAAGTCTGCTCAATCTTCTCCTTCCACAAATCACTCCAACAATCCAATTGTGCTCATTTTTGCATACAAAGGTTCTTGTTGCCTCATCGCCAAATGTTGTGTATGCAGTAACTGTTAGACTGAGTACTGTTTAACTCCAAGAGGTATAACCTTGGCTCTGCTTTATTAAGGCCCAAAGTGACTAATATACAACAGTGCCACCATCTAGTGCTACTGATCCCAAAGTACAGCCATGACAATAATCTATGCAGAAGAATGTAATATCAGTGATGTGCCAAGAAAGTCCATCTGAAAACGTTGCCAAGTCTCCTGCAACATTGTTGGAAAGAATTCCATGGGCTCGATTGTACTTTCTGAAAATGATTATTCGCCCATGGGAGGAAAATCATAAGAACATAAGAATTAGGAGCAGGAGTAGGCCATTCGGCCCCTCGAGCCTGCTCCGCCATTCAATAAGATCATGGCTGATCTTCTAGATCAACTCCACTTTCTTACACTATCCATATATCCCTTGATTCCTTAATATTCAAATATCTATCAATCTCCGTCTTGAATACACTCAACTACTGAGCCTCCATCGCCCTCAGGGGTAGAGAATTCCAAAGATTTACCACCGTCGGAGTGAAGAGATTTCTCCTCATCTCAGTCCGAAATGGCCAACCCCTTACTCTGAGACAGTGACCCCTGTTTCTAGACTCCCCAGCCAGGGGAAACATCCTCCCTGCATCTACCCTGTCAAGTCCTGCAATCATTTTTTATGTTTCAATGAGATCCCCTCTCATTCTTCTAATCTCTAGAGAATATACACCTAGTCTATTCAATCTCTCCCCACAGGACAATCCCCCCATCCCTGGAATCAGTCTGGTAAACCACTGTTACACTCCCTCTCTGGCAAGTATATACTTCCTTAGGTAAGGAGATCAAGGGGCAAAATTGTTCTCCGACTGAAAGGGTTCGCACTCACCAATCTTAAAGTAGAGCGAAATTCAGTTCTTTGATTTTTTTTCTGGTCGGGGCGATGTTTGGGGCAGCTGCGGGGCGGAAGTACACTTGGAGCAGAGCGGACATCACTCAAAGTCATCAGTGTTGTGTTGATGCGTCATAACATCCCTCCCCTCAGTTAAAGGGGAAGACCGCTGTGAGCTCTGTACTTAGTTTAATTTGGTCCACTGGGACACCAGGGAGGGTTTGGCCGGGCCAGCCGCCCGGTACCCAAGAGGGTTGCCGGGCTGTCTGCTGGAGGCGCGGCCAAACCCGTGGCCGCCATTGTCGGGCCGAACTTGTAATCGGCCGACAATTGAAATAAAATGGCGGCAGCGGCAGAGCGACCTCCCCTTTAAGGACGGACGCACTGCCCAGCCACACTCAGCTTCCTGCAGGAGAACGCTGTCGGGGGCATCGAGCAACGGCCGATCCGCTCCTGCGGGCAATTTCCCGCCGGGCAATTTCCCACGCGGGGTGGAAAAGGGTTGCCGCCGGTGGGTGGGGTTTGGAGCGGACCAACACCGCTGGTAAACAAATGGAGGGCAATTTCATAAATGTTGGTGAGTCCTCGCTCACGAGGCAATGAGTCCTGACTGTCCCCCTGCTGCCTCTTTAATGTGGTCACGTCTCTTAAAGAAAAAGGGGCAATTTCAGCCCCAAAACTGTACACAATGCTCCAGGTACCATCTCACCAGGGCCCTATATAATTGTAGTAAGATGTCTGGCCAACATACCATTTGCTTTCTTAATTGCTTCCTGTATCTGCAAGTGAACTTTCAGTGATCCGTGTCCAAGGACACCCAGCTCCCTCTGAACACCAATCTCTCACCAGTTAAAAAATACTCTACTTTTCTATTTTTCCAACCGAAGTGGATAATTTTGTGTTTTACCACAATCGTGACAAATGTACTGCCCTTCAACACTTGATTTCTTTCTCTCCTCTCTTTCTCTCTCCCTCGCTCCCTCCCTTTGTCTCTCCCTCACTTTCTTTTTCTCTCTCTCTCACTACCCATATCACTTTTGTTGAAATACAGAACATTTGATGGAGCTATAGAAAACATGAACGAGACGGTAAAAATAAAAGACAGCTCATTGATGCTGAAAGATACAGGGACCCGCAGATAAAAATATTTGTCATATTACCTTTGCAAAACTTCCTTAAAGTTCAAATAAATTCCCTTCCCAAAATAGTGATATTCCAAACTCCAACCACCCATATCAGTGCGTGATTCAGCACCGCCCGTTCATTGCTGCACTGACGCAGAGACAGTACTGAGGGAGTGCTGCACTGTCAGAGGGGCAGTACTGAGGGAGTGCTGCACTGTCAGAGGGGCAGTACTGAGGGAGTGCTGCACTGTCAGAGGGGCAGTACTGAGGGAGTGCTGCACTGTCAGAGCGACAGTACTGAGGGAGTGCTGCACTGTCAGAGGGGCAGTACTGAGGGAGTGCTGCACTGTCGGAGGGGCAGTACTGAGGGAGTGCTGCACTGTCGGAGGGGCAATACTGAGGGAGTGCTGCACTGTCGGAGGGGCAATACTGAGGGAGCACTGCACTGTCGGAAGGGAAGTACTGAGGGAGCGCTGCACTGTTGGAGTGACAGTACTGAGGGAGCACTGCATTGTTGGAGGAGGCAGGACTGAGGGTGTGCTGCACTGTCAGAGGGGCAGTACTGAGGGAGTGCTGCACTGTCGGAGGGGCAGTACTGAGGGAGTGCTGCACTGTCGGAGGGGCAGTACTGAGGGAGTGCTGCACTGTCGGAGGGGCAGTACTGAGGGAGTGCTGCACTGTCGGAGGGGCCGTACTGAGGGAGTGCTGCACTGTCAGAGGGGCAGTACTGAGGGAGTGCTGCACTGTCGGAGGGGCAGTACTGAGGGAGTGCTGCACTGTCGGAGGGGCAATACTGAGGGAGCACTGCACTGTCGGAAGGGAAGTACTGAGGGAGCGCTGCACTGTTGGAGTGACAGTACTGAGGGAGCACTGCATTGTTGGAGGAGGCAGGACTGAGGGTGTGCTGCACTGTCGGAGGGGCAGTACTGAGGGAGTGCTGCACTGTCGGAGGGGCAGTACTGAGGGAGTGCTGCACTGTCGGAGGGGCCGTACTGAGGGAGTGCTGCACTGTCAGAGGGGCAGTACTGAGGGAGTGCTGCACTGTCGGAAGGGAAGTACTGAGGGAGCGCTGCACTGTTGGAGTGACAGTACTGAGGGAGCACTGCATTGTTGGAGGAGGCAGGACTGAGGGTATGCTGCACTGTCTCCCTCTCCCTCTCGCTTCTTCCTTCTCTCTCTCCCTTCCTCTCCCTTAAGACAAGATAGAGGCAGAGAGGTTGTTTCCACTGGTCGGGGAGACTAGAACTAGGGGGCACAGCCTCAAAATACGGGGGAGCCAATTTAAAACTGAGTTGAGAAGGTATTTCTTCTCCCAGAGGGTTTTGAATCTGTGGAATTCTCTGCCCAAGGAAGCAGTTGAGGCTAGCTCAGTGAATGTAATCAAATCACAGATAGAAAGATTTTTAACCAATAAGGGAATTAAGGGTTATGGGGAACGGGCGGGTAAGTGGAGCTGAGTCCACGGCCAGATCAGTCATGATCTTGTTGAATGGCGGAGCAGGCTCGAGGGGCTAGATGGTCTACTCCTGTTCCTAATTCTTACGTTCTTATGTTCTATATGTCCTCATGCGTGATTTCTCTCTCCCTCCCTCCCTCCTTTGATCGCTCCCACTCTCACTCTTGCACTTTTTCCTTGCGTTCGTTCTCGCTCTCCCTCACCGCCTCCCGACACCGCCGCCCCCCGCCCCACCCCGGACACTCTCTGGTGCCATTATTCGCTTTGAGGTTGCTGGAGTTGTGCAGTGGGATACAGAGGTTGGAGAAATATTCATCCTTCTTCAGTATGAAGACAAGCCCAGCCAAAGATCACGCCCGTGAAGCTGATACACTCGAAGAGCACAGTGGTGGCAAAGATCAAATGCCGCTTAACCCTCTCATTCAGCGGTCTCATTCACCCTGAGTCCACAGTGATTCACGCCTGTGTGCTTTCCTTCTCCTTCCAATATTAGGCTTAAGCTAATCCATTCTCCTGTCGGAAACCAGCCACTCTATTAACACTGTCATCTCCACACCTTTAACTGGTGCTCACCCAGGGACACCAATGTTAGCGGGTCGAGGAGGAGGCGCGGTGAGTCTGGAGGCCTATAAAAGGCCCAACACTCGGAGAGCGGCAGCGTGGATGAGGATCCAGTTGGAGCAGGGAGAGAACTGCAAAAAATATTAGAAAGAAATCGAAGGGTGACGTAATAGCCAAGGGGGTAAGTGACTGGCTGGTGAGCAGTTTTTCTTCTTTTTCTTTTCTTTTATCAATAGGTAACCTTTATCATTGTTGCCAAATTATGTTAATTTAAGGGTTAAGTTATGGCAGGAGAGCCCAGACACATGTCATGCTCCTCCTGTGCTATATGGGAACTCAGGGACGCTTCCAGCGTCCATGACAACAACATGTGCAGGAAGTGTATCCAGCTGCAGCTCCTGACAGACAGTATTGCGGCACTGGAGCTGCGCATGGATTCACTCTGAAGCAGCCGCGATGCTGAGGATATCGTGAATAGCATGTTTAGTGAGTTGGTTACACCGTAGACAAAGGTTACAAAGACAGAGAGAGAATGGGTGACCACAGGAAGGGCAGTGGAAGGAAGGTAGTGAAGGGGTCCCCTGTGCTCATCAACCTGCAAAACAGATACACCATTTTGTGTACTGTTGTAGAGCATAACTCATCAGGGGAGGGCAGCATCAGCCAAGTTCATGGCACCATGGGTGACTCTGCTGCACAGGAGGGCAGCAAATAGAGTGGGAGAGCTATAGTGGTAGGGGATTCTATTGTAAGGCGTATAGATAGGCGTTTCTGTGGCCACAATCGAGACTCCAGGATGGTATGTTGCCTCCCTGGTGCAAGGGTCAAGGATGTCTCAGAGCGGTTGCAGGACATTTTGGAGGGGGAGGGTGAACAGCCAGTTGTCATGGTGCATATAGGTACCGACGATATAGGTAAAAAAATGGGATGAGGTCCTGCAAGCTGAATTTAGGCAGCTAGGAATTAAATTAAAAAGCAGGACCTCAAAGGTAGTAATCTCTGGATTGCTACCAGTGCCACGTGCTAGTCAGATTAGGAATTGCAGGATAGCTAAGATGAATATGTGGCTTGAGCAGTGGTGCAGGAGGGTGGGATTCAAATTCCTGGGACATTGGAACCGGTTCTAGGGGAGATGGGACCAGTACAAACTGGACGGTCTGCACCTGGGCAGGACCGGAACATATGTCCTTGGGGGAGTGTTTACTAGTGCTGTTGGGGAGGGGTTAAACTAATATGGCAGGGGGGTGGGAACCTAGGCAGGGAGACAGAGGGAAATAAAATGGAGTCAGAAGCAAAAGATAGAAAGAAGAAAAGTAAAAGTGAAGGGCAGAATTACAGCAAAATTCTAAAGGGACAAAGTGTGTTAAAAAAAACAAGCCTGAAGGCTCTGTGCCTCAATGCGAGGAGTATTCTTAACAAGGTGGATGAATTACCTGCACAGGCAGCTATTAACGAATATCATATAATTGGCATCACGGAGACATGGCTCCAGGGTGACCAAGGCTGGGAACTCAACATCCAGGGGTATTCAACATTCAGGAAGGATAGACAGAAAGGAAAAGGAGATGGGGTAGCATTGCTGGTTAAAGAGGAAATTAGCGCAATAGTAAGAAAGGATATTAGCTTGGATGATATGGAATCTGTATGGGTAGAGCTGCAGAATACCAAAGGGCAGAAAACGCTAGTGGGAGTTGTGTACAGACTACCAAACAGTAGTAGGGAGGTTGGGGGCAACATCAAACAAGAAAGTAGTGATGCGTGCAATAAAGGTACAGTAGTTATCATGGGCGATTTTAATCTACATGTAGATTGGACTAACCAAACTGATAACAATACGGTGGAGGAGGATTTACTGGAGTGTATTAGGAATGATTTTCTCGACCAATATGTCGAGGAACTAACTAGCAAGGACTAATTAGCAATCTTGTTGTGCGAGATCCCTTGGGGAAGAGTGACTATAATATGGTAGAATTCTTTATTAAGATGGAGAGTGACACAGTTAATTCAGAGACTAGCGTCCAGAACTTCAGGAAAGGTAATGTTCATGGTATGAGACAGGAATTGGCGAGATTAGACTTAGGAATGATACTTAAAGGGTTGATGGTGGATAGGCAATGGCAGGCATTTAAATATCATATGGATGCATTTCAATAATTGTACATCTCTCTCTGGAGTAAAAATAAAACTGGGAAGGTGGCTCAACTGTGGATAACAAGGGAAATTAGGGATAGTGTGAAATGCAAGGAAGAGGCATATAAATTGGCAAGAAAAAGCAGCAAACCTGAGGACTGGGAGAAATTTAGAATCCAGCAGAGGAGGACAATTGTTTAATTAGGAGGGGAAAAATAGAGTATGAGAGGAAGCTTGCAGGGAACATAAAAACTGACTGCAAAACCTTCTATAGATATGTGAAGAGAAAGAGATTAGTGAAGATAAACATAGATCCCTTACAGTCAGAATCAGGTGAATTTATAATGGGGAACAGAAAAATGGCAGACCAATTGAACAAATACTTTGGCTCTGTCTTCACGAAGGAAGACACAATTAACCTTCTGGAAATACTAGGGGACAGAGGATCTAGCGAGAAGAACTGAAGGAAATCCTTATTAGTCAGGATATTGTCTTCGGGAAATTGATGGGATTGAACGCCGATAATTCGCCAGGGCCTGATAGTCTGCATCCCAGAGTACTTAAAGAAGGGGCCCTAGAAATAGTGGATGCATTGATGGTCATTTTCCGACAGGCTATCGAATCTGGATCAGTACCTATGGACTGCTGGGTAGCTAATGTAACACCTCTTTTTAAAAAAGGAGGGAGAGAGAAAACGGGGAATTATACACTGGTTAGCGTTACATCGGTACTGAGGAAAATGTTGGAATCAATTATTAAAGATGAAATAGCAGTGCATTTGGAAAGCAGTGATATGATCAGTCCAAGTCAGCATGGATTTATGAAAGGTAAATCATGCGTGACAAATCTTTTAGAATTTTTTGAGGATGTAACTAGTAGATTGGACAAGGGAGAACCAGTGGATGTGGTGTACTTGGAATTTCAAAAGGCTTTTAACAAGGTCCCACACAAGAGATTGTTGTGCAAAATTAAATCACATGGCATTGGGGGTAATGTACAGACGCGGATAGAGAACTGGTTGGCAGACAGGAAGCAGAGAGTCGGGATAAATGGTTACATTTCAGAATGGCAGGCAGTGACTAGTGGAGTGTTGCAGGGTTCAGTGCTGGGACCCCAGCTATTTACAATATGCATCAATGATTTGGATGAAGGAATTGAGTGTATTATCTTCAAGTTTGCAGATGACACTAAGCTGGATGGTGGTGTGAGCTGTGAGGGGGATGCTAAGGGGCTGCAAGGTGACTTGGTCAGGTTACGTGAGTGGGCAAATGTATGGCAGATGCAGTATAATGTGGATAAATGTGAGGTTATCCACTTTGTTGGCAAAAACGTGAAGGCAGAATATTATCTAAATGGCGGCAGATTAGGAAAAGGAGAGGTGCAACGAGACACGGGTGTCATGGTAAATCAGTCATTGAAAGTTGGCAAGCAGGTACAGCAGGCGGTGAAGAAGGCAAATGGCATGTTGGCCTTCATAGCTAGGGGATTTGTGTATAGGGGCAGGGAGGTGTTGCTACAGTTGTACAGGGCCTTGGTGAGGCCACACCTGGAGTACTGTGTACAGTGTTGGTCTCCTAACCTGAGGAAGGACATTCTTGCTATTGAGGGTGTGCAGCGAAGGTTCTTCAGACTGATTCCCGGGATGGCGGGACTGACCTATCAAAAAAGACTGGATCAACTGGGCTTGTATTCACTGGAGTTCAGAAGAATGAGAGGGGACCTCATAGAAACGTTTAAAATTCTGACGGGGTTAGACAGGTTAGATGCAGGAAGAATGTTCCCAATGTTGGGGAAGTCCAGAACCAGGGGACACAGTCTAAGAATAAGGGGAAAGCCATTTAGGACCGAGATGAGGAGGAATTTCTTCACCCAGAGAGTGGTGAACCTGTGGAATTCTCTACCACAGAAAGTTGTTGAGGCCAATTCACTAAATATATTCAAAAAGGAGTTCGATGAAGTCCTTACTACTAGGGGAATCAAGAGGTATGGTGAGAAAGCAGGAATGGGGTACTAAAGTTGCATGTTCAGCCAAGAACTCATTGAATGGCGGTGCAGGCTAGAAGGGCCGAATGGCCTACTCCTGCACCTATTTTCTATGTTTCTATGTTTCTATAATTAGAGAAAGAGTGGGGCCTATTAGAGACCATAAAGGAAATCTATGTGTAGAGGCAGAAGATGTGGGGATGGTTCTTAATGAATACTTTGCATCTGTTTTCACAAAGGAGAGGGGTGATGCAGACTTTCCAATGAGGGAGGAGGAGTGTGAAATATTAGATAAGATAAACATAGTGAGAGAGGAAGTATTGCAGGGCTTAGCAGCTTTGAAAGTGTATAAATCCCTAGGCCCAGATGAAATGTAGCCCAGGCTGTTGAGAAGCAAAAGAGGAAATAGCAGACGTTCTGACCATCATTTTCCAGTCCTCTTTGGCTACACGTGTGGAGCCAGAGGACTGGAGGACTTCTAATGTTGTACCTTTGTTTAAAAAGGGAGAAAGGGATAGACCGAGTAATTACAGGCCAGTCAGTGGTGGGAAATGTATTGGAAAATATCCTGAGGGACAGGATAAATCTTCATTTGGAAAGATATGGATTAATCAAGGATATTCAGCATAGATTTGTTAAGAGAAGGTCCTGTCTGACGAACTTGATTGAATTTTTCGAGGAGATAACAAGGAGGGTTGATGAGCGCAGTGCATATGATGTAGTGTATATGGATTGTAGCAAAGCTTTTGATAAGGTCCCACATGGCAGACTCGTCATGAAAGTAAAAGCCCATGGGATCCAGGGCAAAGTGGCAAGTTCAATCCAAAATTGGCTTAGAGGCAGGAAGCAAAGGGTAATGGTTGATGGGTGCTTTTTTGACTGGAAGGCTGTATCCAGTAGCATTCCACAGGGCTCAATGCTGGGTTCCTTGCTTTTTGTGATATATATCAACGACTTGGAATAGAATGTTGGGGGTATGATTAAGAAGTTGACAGATGACACTAAAATAAGCTGTGTGGTTGATAATGAAGAAGAAAGCTGCAGACTGCAGGAAGATAAGAATATACTGGTCAGGTGGGCAGAACAGTGGCTTTGGGTACTGTTGAGGGGTTGACTCATCAGGGGAGGGCAGCAGCAGCCAAGTTCATGGCACTGTGGCTGGCTCTGCTGCACAGGAGGGCAGGAAAAAGAGTGGGAGAGCGATAGTGATAGGGGATTCAATTGTAAGGGGAATAGATAGGTGATTCTGCGGCCGCAACCGAGACTCCAGGATGGTATGTTGCCTCCCTGGTGCAAGGGTCATGGATGTCTCGTAGCGGGTGCAGGACATTCTGAAAAGGAAGGGTGGACAGCCAGTTGTCGTGGTGCACATTGGTACCAACGATATAGGTAAAAAATGGGATGAGGTCCTACAAGATGAATTTAAGGAACTAGGAGCTAAATTAAAAAGTAGGACATCAAAAGTAGTAATCTCGGGATTGCTACCAGTGCCACGCGCTAGTCAGAGTAGGAATCGCAGGATAGCTTGAGCAGTAGTGCAGCAGGGAGGGATTCAAATTCTTGGGGCATTGGAACCGGTTCTGGGGGAGGTGGGACCAGTACAAACCGGATGGTCTGCACCTCGGCAGGACCGGCACCAATGTCCAAGCAGGAATGTTTGCTAGTGCTGTTGGGGAGGATTTAAACTGATATGGCAGGGGGATGGGAACCAATGCAGGGAGACAGAGGGAAACAAATTGGAGACAGAAGCAAAAGACAGAAAGGAGATGAGTAAAAGTGGAGGGCAGAGAAACCCAAGGCAAAAAACAAGAAGGGCCACTTTGCAGTAAAATTCTAAAGAGTCTAAGTGTGTTAAAAAGGCAAGCCTGAAGGCTCTGTGCCTCAATGCGAGGAGTATTCGGAATAAGTTGGACGAATTAACTGTGCAGATAGCAGTTAACGGATACGATGTGGTTGGCATCACGGAGACATGGCTCCAGGGTGACCAAGGCTGGGAACTAAACATCCAAGGGTACTCAACATTTAGGAAGGATAGACAGAAAGGAAAAGGAGGCGGGGTGGCATTGCTGGTTAAAGAGGAAATTAAGGCAATTGTAAGGAAAGACATTAGCTTGGATGATGTGGAATCGGTATGGGTGGAGCAACGGAATACCAAGGGGCAGAAAACGCTAGTGGGAGTTGTGTACAGACCTCCAAACAGTAGTAGTGATGTTGGGGAGGGCATCAAACAGGAAATTAGGGGTGCATGCAAAAAAGTGCAGCAGTTATCATGGTTGACTTTAACTCAGCAGAGGAGGACGAAGGGTTTGATTAGGGCAGGGAAAATAGAGTACGAGAGGAAGCTTGCAGGGAACATTAAAATGGACTGCAAAAGCTTCTATAGATATGTAAAGAGAAAAAGGTTAGTAAAGACAAATGTAGGTCCCCTGCAGTCAGAATCAGGGGATGTCATAACTGGGAACAAAGAAATGGCAGACCAATTGAACAAGTACTTTGGTTCGTTATTCACTAAAGAGGACATAAAAGGGGTCAAAGGGTCTAGTCAGAAGGAGGAACTGAGGGTTATCCTTATTAGTTGGGAAATTATGTTGGGGAAATTGATGGGACTGAAGACCCATAAATTCCCAGGGCCTGATGGTCTGCATCCCAGAGTACTTAAAGAGATGGCGTTGGAAATAGCGCTTTCATTGACAATCATTTTCCAACAATCCACAGACTCTGGATCAGTTCCTATCAAGTGGAGGGTAGCCAATGTAAGCCCACTTTTTGAAAAAGGAGGGAGAGAGAAACCAGGGAATTATAGACCGGTCAGCCTGACATCGGTAGTGGGTAAAACGATGGAATCAATTATTAAGGATGTCATAGCAGCTCATTTGGAAAGAGGTGACATGATAGGTGCAAGTCAGCATGGATTTGTGAAAGGGAAATCATGCTTGACAAATCTTCTGGAATTTTTTGAGGATGTTTCCAGTAGAGTGGACAAGGGAGAACCAGTTGATGTGGTGTATTTGGACTTTCAGAAGGCTTTCGACAAGGTCCCACACAAGAGATTAATGTGCAAAGTTAAAGCACATGGGATTGGGGTTAGTGTACTGACGTGGATTGAGAACTGGTTGGCAGACAGGAAGCAAAGAGTAGGAGTAAATGGGTACTTTTCAGAATGGCAGTCAGTGACTAGTGGGGTAACGCAAGGTTCTGTGCTGGGGCCCCAACTGTTTACATTGTACATTAATAATTTAGACGAGGGGATTAAATGTAGTATCTCCAATTTGTGGATGACTCTAAGTTGTGTGGCAGTGTGAGCTGCGAGGACGATGCTATGAGGCTGCAGAGTGACTTGGATAGGTTAGGTGAGTGGGAAAATGCATGGCAGATGAAGTATAATGTAGATAATGTGAGGTTATCAACTTTGGTGGTAAAAACAAAGAGCCAGACTATTATCTGAATTGTGACAGATTAGGAAAAGGGGAGGTGCAACGAGACCTGGGTGTCATGGTACATCTGTCATTGAAGGTTGGCATGCAGGTACAGCAGGCGCTTAAGAAAGCAAATGGCATGTTGGCCTTCATAGCAAGGGGATTTGTGTACAGGGGCAGGGAGGTGTTACTACAGTTGTACAGGGCCTTGGTGAGGCCACACCTGGAGTATTGGTCTCTTATCTTGAGGAAGGACGTTGTTGCTTTTGAGGGAGTGCATCGAAGGTTCACCAGACTGATTCCCGGGATGGCGGAACTAACATATCAAGAAAGACTGGATCAAGGTACCTGTGGTGTGTTATGATGACAGCATGAATATGGTTGTTAAGCTCATATTAATGTCAGAATGGTGTCCCCGGCTCATCACGGGATCTGGTCCGGTGAAAAAATTAAAAAACCGGGAAGGGAGCGGGCTGGTGAGAAAAAGCCAGGAAGGGAAGGGAAGGGGCTGGTGAGAAAAGGCCAGGACTGGATGCTAGAAATTTAAATAAAGACAGAATGCTGGAAATACTCAGCAGGTCAGGCAACATCTCGACCTGAAACACTAACTCTGTTTCTCTCTCCATCGATGCTGCCTGACCTGTTGAATATTTGGAGCATTTATTTTCTTATCCGAGGTATTCATTTACCATCCAAAGCCTTGCGAGCATCTAGTCGCACTCCCTTCACACTTTAACAACATTTGAAATGTATTGCACCAAACAGCAACTTCAATAAAATACAAAGAAACACTGCAATAACTGAAATCGCACTTACCTGAAAGCCATGTGTGTCCCTTTAAGAAGTGCTCACAGCAGCAGTGCAGTTCTTCAATACGTGGTTAATACAGGGTGTTGTGGCATGCCTCGAGTTCAAAATTACAGTCTTGCATCAATCAGGTGTTGCACTCCGATCTGCCCATTTGAATTTGAGAGATGAATGCCCGCCCCTGCAGATGGAGAATTAGTTAAACTATGTTTATGATCCTTGGTCGTATGACTTGTGAACTCATAAGCATTACAGGGAATTCATTCTTTAAGGTGGATAAGAGCAAAAAAGGATTGAATGATTGAATGTGATTCAGGTACCTGTGGTGTGTTATGATGACAGCGTGAATATGGTTGTTAAGCTCATAATAATGTCAGAATGGTGTCCCCAGTAATAAGAGATTTAAGGAAAACTTTTGTGCTTTAATGAAAAGAGTTTGGACATTTTAAATTAAAGAGACTGGTATGGATTTATCTTGATGGACATTTACATTCTACCACTGTTGAAATACACAATTTTTAAAAAAGTGGATAAAAAGCAGCTTTGGAGAATTGCAAAGTTACAATTTGAACAGTTAATACACGTTTTTAATTTGACTTGTTCTTGTTCACTCCTGCCCAGCTTCAGGGATATTCACAGCCATGGCAGCAAGAGGCTCACGAAACAATCACCGAGATATTACCAGCAACCAAATTGGTAATATTGAGCTACCACGACCAACGATTTCAAAACCAAAGTTAACTCGATGAAAACCCGAAGACTCGCAAGCTGTTTCCACTCGACAAGCTATCCCTGAGCTACCAACGGATAAAACATTATCGAAAAGAACTTTAAAACCTACTGCTGAAGGAAGAAAGTGGGTAATTAACTCCTTACTTCTATTTGCCACATTGGATTGCTGAATGTAAAGACAGGCTGTATTTGGTTTTTAAGTATCAGCTCGAAGCGACACCGTGATGCTCACTACTGCAAAAGTTCTTGTTGAACAAGTTCTTTCGAGGTGGGGAGTTCAAGGTGATCGATAGTGATAATGGAACGTGACTTGTGGGCTTGGTCATGAACGGAATAAATAGGCAGACAGGAGACATTATGTCAGAACAACAAAGACTACAAAGAACAATTGATCTCAAAGGCAATTACATGTTGTATGATTGGAGATTTTTAATTAATCAGATCATAAAGGGGTTCAATGATTGGTTCCCAAATTTTATATTCAGCCAACAAATGAAAATCTGGAAATCAACTGGGAATATGGTTTGTTGTAAGGGGCGAAGATTCCAATTGGTGTATGATGCCACTGCAAGATTCCAAAATTTGTGGAACCGCCCCCCAGTGTTTGGACTCATTGAAAAGGAAATTCGATTTGGGTCTATTAAGCAGAAAGTTTGGGATCCTAAAATGCTTATGGAAGAAATCTACGAGTTTTAACCAAGTTTGGGATTTTTAAGGTGAATGTTGGGTCTGTGAGAAAAGGGCTGCAAGAAAAGGGGTGGGTTCAACCTCTAAAAGGCCAGTTTGGATATTGGAGCTAATCAAGCTGTCTGGGGACATTTGAGTGAATTAAATTGTCTGGGGAACTGTTTTACCCTCAAAACCTGCCCCTAGAAGACATTTACATTTCAACAATCGACCCAAGGAAGTACATTTTCAAATCCAAGCACAAAACCCATCCAACACATCATAATGCTTATCACTTGTCCGGTCTGCATAGAAAGCTGGGACCCAGGCAGGAAGCTCAACACCAGAAACTAACTTTAACAATTGTGACTCGAAACCCACAGATAATTCCAGCAATTGACACATTTTCAATCCAGTTACCAGTAACGAGCCCACCAAAACTTAAACAAAGAACCAAGGTTGATTTGGCGCGCAGATAAGGAAGCCTCTATGGGTATAATTGAGGCCTGTTTTACAGTCAGGACTATACTTTGCTTCTACACCAGCTTTGTATGCTTCAGACCTGGCAGACTTCAAGATCAGCACATCAGCTTCATTAACCCGATTCCTCAGAACATCAAGCAAGACAGTATCGCCAGTGACCAGGACACCAAGCACGCCATGGCAGCAAGAGGCTCACGAAGCAATCACAGAGATATTACCAGCAACCAAATTGGTAATATTGAGCCACCGTGACCAACGATTTCAAAACCAAAGTTAACTCGATGAAAACCCGAAGACTCGCAAGCTGTTTCCACTCTACAAGCTATCCCTGAGCTACCAACGGGTAAAACATTACCTAAAAGAACTTTAAAACCTACTGCTGAAGGAAGAAAGTGGGTACTTACCCCATAGAGGTAATACGCGCCGTACCACCCAACTGAGGAACATGCAGCAAGAAGTCCCCTCCTACGTTCGGGGTACGGCTAGCAGAATCGACCAAATCCAACGAACCCTGAAACCGCGTCCCTTTACCAACTGTCAAGAAAGGATTGGTGAGCATTGTCCCTGAAGCCCCAGAGCCTAACTTAGTTAGATAGGGGAATTGGGAGGTGGGAGGTGTTGTACTGCTGTGTATTCTCTTGTGTTTTAGTAAAGGATTCCCCATTACAGTGATAAGTTTTCTCTCATTTAACGTGATAAGTTTTCTCAGTTTTAATAAAAGGTGTATTCATTCTTCTTGAATAAAAACCATACATTTCTTTGTACAAAATGATTGTCTGCTGCACTTTATCACATCCTGATTAATAAATCCAAGCTCGAGAACCAGGGAGTGGGAGCGACTCGCAATCGCTGTGGGTCAGGAAGGCAAGCTGACAGACCCACCACCCCCCACAATGGCGAGCCAGGTAGGAGCATGGTCAAAAGGGTGCGATGCAGTAGACACTGTTTTTGAGGAAAGAAGCAAAATGGAAGAGACAATTTCCTCTTACATATTCAAGTAAGTCAGTATAACAAGGAAATGGGTTCTGAACCTATTGTGCGCTGAGCGTCCTCTGGACGCTGCAGCCAAATGGACTGAGAGTAAGGACCGTAAGCGCTCTGTGGAGAAAGCAATATGGTTAGTCTGCTTACACCGATAGATCCAGCAATTGGACAAGAAAGTCCGAGTTGAGAAGGAATTTCTTCTCCCAGAGGGTTGTGAATCTGTGGAATTCTCTGCCCAAAGAAGCAGTTGAGGCTAGCTCATTGAATGTATTCAAATCACAGATAGATAGATTTTTAACCAATAAGGGAATTAAGGGTTACGGGGAGAGGGCGGGTAAGTGGAGCTGAGTCCACGGCCAGATCAGCCATGATCTTATTGAATGGCGGAGCAGGCTCGACGGACTAGATGGCCTACTCCTGTTCCTAATTCTTATGTTCTTATGTTCTTATGTAAGTCGAGTCACTGGAGGCAGACCTCAGGGAGTCCGAGGAACACTCGAGTGCCAGAGCTATCATGGGGATGAGTCTGGGTCACAGAGGTGACATCGATCCCAGAGGGTACACTATGCAGTAGCTTCGTGTCATCTTAAACCTTACAGAAGTACACTTACCTACATGGTACCCGAAGGAAATGGAGCAGCTATACCAGGCCCCACTCAGAGAAATGTTGAAGAAATTTTACGAGTTAGATTTCGGCAACGTAGACAAAGCAGATCTATACACCCTATGCGCTGGGAACACTATGGGCATGGGGAGACAAAGGAGGGGAACCTGGAACAACATTTTTACTGCATATAATACAGGATCATCTGTGATAAATAGCATGAACAATATAGAACTGCAAACGCAAATAAATGATCGAAAAAAAACAACTACAGAAGGTCCTAAGGGAAGAGATAGTGGTAGGCTCAGAACTACATGAGCATCAGGTTATGACGGTCCATTTAAAGGAGATTATTGCTGAGCTGGAAAGACAGTAAATGCACTTATACGGGAGGATAGGAATGCCTCAGATCAGGCTACGAGGAATGAGGTGTGTGTGCTGTACGGGGCATGGTTATTGGGCAAGGGCCGTAACAAGCTGGAGGATTTAAAGCAAGATTTGGTCCCCTCCTGCAACAAGCAACTAGCAGCTCTCCACCCCCTTAATTCTCTAAACCCGTGTCAGCTCCATCTAGCTTCTGAAACCTACCCTGTCCCAGTGGATTGTAGGCGTTCCAATCACACTATCATGGGAATAGTAGTGAGGATGCCAGTCATGGGTGGGACAGCCCGACCCGCACCATTATACAGGGTGGAGAACATTGGGGTCATTCAAGGGAGTGCACATGTTTATTTCACAGCGGTCCCACTCTATGTCATAAAGTGGGAGCACGCTATGACAGGTACTGACATCTCCGGGTGCCGGAGCCGGGGTGCACACATAATACTGTGCCCCCAGCACTTGAATGCCTATTCCAAGCCACAGTGCGGGTTTAAAGCTGCTGGTGCACAGCCTATCAACTGTACCATGGAGGTAATGACACAAGACCAGGTCCCTCCACAGGTAGCATACATAGGGGGTGGGACATATTGTGTCACCACAAGTGCGCCTCACTACCAACATGGACAACACTTCTGGTGTCCGGTAAGTAACAGCAGTTTCTGCTTTAAACCTGAGGCAGAAGTTCAAGTGGCCCAGGAACGGATTGTCCCCATTCCTGAACCCTCCACTGTTCACCTCACTGTGAGTGAAAACATCACAAACCTGCAGGATTGTGTTACACATTTTGATTACGAAATCCCCCCTCTACCCAAACATCTTCCCGCCCTACTGAAAGCTGTAGAAGTATCACGGAAACATTTCTATACTCAAGAACAAAAAACAGTTGAGATAGGGGGCAAGATTTTGGAGATCACAGTTCCACCCTGGTGGGATATTTTCAGAATGTAGAGGGCCCTGCCGGAATTAGAATAGCTTCCCACATTTTAGTTATCTGCCAGCTCGCGATTACTCTTTATCTATGGTGTACTACCTGCAGGGTGAGAGGCAGAGGTCGCCGGTCCCGGCACCAGAGGGTGCTGGACGAGCCCAAGCTGAACTTGAGGATTGTATCATGGAGGGAAACACAAAATATGATAGGACACTGCAGAAAAATCACAATCACCCAGTGAGGTCCGGTTTAGATTCCACCTGCTGTAAAACACAGAGGTCAAGTGTTAAAAAGTTTGAACTTGGTGTGTTTTACTGTGTATTTTTATAAATTGGAGTCATGGAGGGGCGTTGGACCCCCTCTATGCTGTAATGTAACTTATGACTGAATTTACCTATAAACAGCAATACATTTCAGAGGGGAATATACGTTTGGGTTTAGCTAGGTATGTTACAGGGGAATGTTGGCTCTCAGGAATCAGGAATTTTGCTCACTCAGCATGACACTCGAGCATGTAGAGTGTCACAGGGGGGACTGTAAGTTTTCTCAAAATTCAAAGATTCCCCCATGCTTGAAGAAACCCTCAGGAAGGATCATTTTTGGACTCTTTTAAAATAAACTTTGGGATTTTAAAAGGTGCATGTTGGGTCTGTGAGGAAACGGCTGCAAGACCAGGGGTGTGTTCAAACTCTGTAATGCCAGTTTGGATATTGGAGCTAATCAAGCTGTCTGGGGATATTGGAGCTAATCAAATTGGCTGGGGAACTGTTTACCCTCAAACCTGCCCCCTAGAAGACATTAACATTTCAACAATCGACCCAAGGAAGTACAGTTTCAGTACAAGCACAGAACCCAAACAACTCATGCATAATGCTAATCACCTTTCCGGCCTGCATAGAAAGCTCGGACCCAGGCAGACAACTCGACACCAAAAACTAACTTTAACAATTGTGACTCGAAACCAAAAGATAATTTCAACAATTAACACATTTTTAATTGAGTTACCATTAACGGGTCCACCAAAATTAACGAGCCCGCCAAAACTTAAACAGAGAACCGGGCTTGATTTGGCGCACAGATTAGGAGGCCTCTCAAAGTATAATTGAGGTCCGGTTTTACGGTCAGTAGGTTACCACAGATCTTCACAGCCAAGGCAGAAGAAGTCAGTCTTCAGTGACCCCAGACATCATCGGACACATCACAGCAACAAGAGCCTCACGAAACTATCAACAAACCATTACCAACAACCAACTTGGTAATATTGAGCCACCGCAACCGACAGATTTCGACCAGAACCAACTCGGAAGAAAACCGGAGATTCAAAAGTTTTCCAATCTACAATCTGTTCCTGACCTACAAACAGGCAAAACTTTACCTAAAGTAACCCGAAACCCTACCTCTGCAAGAGAAAAGTGGGTACTTACCCCATAGATCCAAAATGTGCCCTACCGCATCGGCGGACACACCCCAACTGATGAAAACACAGCCAGATGTCCTCTACTAAGTTCGGGGTACAGCAAGCAGAACCAACAAAACCCAGTGAACCCCGAAACCGTGAAACAGCCCTAATTATCAAAGGAAGGATTAGTGAGCATTATCCCTGTTGCCCTAGAGTCTAATTTAGCTAGATATAAGGAGTGGGAGGTGGGAGGTGTTCTTCTGCTCTATCTCTTCTTGTGTGTGTATTAAAGTGTTCCCTATTTTGAGATTGTAAGATTTTGACAATACATTAAATATTGTATTTTTCTTTCTTGAATAAAATCAAAGTTTCTTGCACCAAAACCAGTTGTCTTCTGCACTTTGTCACATCCCTAAATAAATCCAAAGTCTAGAATCGAGGGAGTGGGAGCAATTTGAACCGCTCAGAAGATCAGAAGTGAACCTGACCCCCACACCACCCCCGACAAAATTGGTTCCAGCATTTCATAATTTCTTTGGGTGGAACCTTTATGTGACTTGTGCTGGTGTCCAGCTTCAGCCATCTGTTCTCAATCACAGTAACTAGTGTCTCTGCTTCTTCCTGCAAGAAATTCTTGGTCCTTGTACTGCGTTGCATCTTGTACTGCTCCAGCTGTGATTTTCCCAATGCTCTTATACAGCAGTCCTTCTCACACACACAACTGGCTCTTTAAAAATGGCCAATTGCCAAATCCGAGCTGTACTGAGCATGTGCGTCCATTGGAACGAACGTCAAAAATGTAACTTTTTTTTCTGTGCATGCGCAGAAGATGCAGCTTTGTTTTTTGGCACAGACGGCAGGCTCCACACCCCAAGGTAACTGGACACGCTGCATGGTGCCAAATTCCAATTATACATCGTGCAAACTTTGGCAAAATATTTCTGCCGCATTTCCGGCCGAGAAAAACAGGAGTAACTCTGGCAATATGCCAGAAAACGGTGCCTCAATGCGAGGGGTATTCGTAATAAGGTGGACGAATTAACTGTGCAGATATCAGTTAACGGATATGATGTAATTGGCATCACGGAGACATGGCTCCAGGGTGTCCAAGGCTGGGAACTCAACATCCAGGGGTATTCAACATTCAGGAAGGATAGACAGAAAGGAAAAGGAGATGGGATGGCGTTGCTGGTTAAAGAGGAAATTAATGCAATAGTAAGGAAGGACATTAGCTTGGCTGATGTGGAATCGGTATGGGTGGAGCTGCAGAATACCAAAGGGCAGAAAACGCTAGTGGGAGTTGTGTACAGACCACCAAAGTAGTAGTGAGGTTGGGGACAGCATCAAACAAGAAATTAGGGATGCGTGCAATAAAGGTACAGCAGTTATCATGGGCAACTTTAATATACATATTGATTGGGCTAAACAAACGGGTAGCAATACGATGGGGGAGGATTTCCTGCAGTGTATTAGGGATAGGTTCCGAGACCAATATGTCGAGAAACCAACTAGAGGGCTGGCCATCCTAGACTGGGTGATGTGTAATGAGAAAGGACTAATTAACAATCTTGTTGTGCGAGGCCCCTTGGGGAAGAGCAACCATAATATGGTAGAATTCTTTATTGAGATGAAGAGTGACACAGTTAATTCAGAGACTAGGGTCCTGAACTTAAGGAAAGATAACTTTGATGGTATGAGGCATGAATTGGCTAGACCAGTTAAACAAATACTTTGGTTCTGTCTTCAAGAAGGAAGACACAAATAATCTTCCGGAAATACTAGGGGACCGAGGGTCTAGTGAGAAGGAGGAACTGAAAGAAATCCTTATTAGGCAGGAAATTGTGTTCGGGAAATTGATGGGATTGAAGGCCGATAAATCCCTGGGGCCTGATAGTCTGCATCCCAGAGTACTTAAGGAAGTAGCCCTAGAAATAGTGGATGCATTGGTGATCATTTTCCAACAGTCTATCGACTCTGGATTGGTTCCATTGGACTGGAGGGTAGCTAATGTAACACCACTTTTTAAGAAAGGAGGGAGAGAGAAAACAAGTAATTATAGACCGGTTAGCCTGACATCAGTAGTGGGGAATAGGTTGGAATCAATTATTAAGATGAAATAGCAGCACATTTGGAAAGCAGTGATGGGATTGGTCCAAGTCAGCATGGATTTATGAAAGGGAAATCATGCTTGACAAATCTTCTAGAATTTTTTGAGGATGTAACTGGTAGAGGGGACAAGGCAGTACCAGTGGATGTGGTGTATTTGGACTTTCAAAAGGCCTTTGACAAGGTCCCACACAAGAGATTGGTGTGCAAAATCAAATCGCATGATATTGGGGGTAATGTACTGACATGGAGAGAGAACTGGTTGGCAGACAGGAAGCAGAGATTCGGGATAAATGGGTCCTTTTCAGAACGGCAGGCAGTGACTAGTGGGGTGCTGCAGGGCTCAGTGCTGGGACCCCAACTATTTATAATATACATTAATGATTTGGATGAAGGAATTGAGTGTAATATCTCCAAGTTTGCAGATGACATTAAGCTGGGAGGTGGTGTGAGCTGTGAGTAGGACGCAAAAAGGCTGCAGGGTGATTTGGACAGGTGAGATGAGTGGGCAACGCATGGCAGATGCAGTATAATGTGGATAAATGTGAGGTTATCCACTTTTGGTGGGAAAATCACGAAGGCAGAATATTATCTGAATGTTGGCAGATTAGGAAAAGGGGAGGTGCAACGAGACCTGGGTGTCATGGTACATCAATCATTGAAAGTTGGCATGCAGGTACAGCAGGCAGTAAAGAAGGCAAATGGTATGTTGGCCTTCATAGCTAACGTTTTGAATATAGGAGCAGGGAAGTCTTACTGCAGTTGTACAGGGCCTTGGTGAGGCCACACCTGGAATATTGTGTTCAGTTTTGGTCTCCTAATCTGAGGAAGGACATTCTTGCTATTGAGGGAGTGCAGCAAACATTCACCAGACTGATTGCCAGGATGGCAGGACTGACATATGAGGAGAGACTGGATCGACTGGGCCTGTATTCACTGGAGTTTAGCAGGATGAGAGGGGATCTCATAGAAACATATAAAATTCTGACGGGACTGGACAGGATAGATGCAGGAAGAATGTTCCTGATGTTGGGGAAGTCCAGGACTAGGGGACACAGTCTAAGGATAAGGGGTAAGCCATTTAGGACTGAGATGAGGAGAAACTTCTTCACTCAGAGAGTTGTTAACCTGTGGAATTCCCTACCGCAGAGAGTTGTTGATGCCAGTTGACTGGATATATTCAAGAGGGAGTTAGATATGGCCTTTATGATTAAAGTGATCAAGAGGTATGGAGAGAAAGCAGGAAAGGGGTACTGAGGTGAATGATCAGCCATAGTAAAAGGGAGGGAGAGAGAAAGAAAGGGGGGAAGAGCAAAAGTGGGTAATTATATACCGGTGAGCCTGACAATAGTGGTGGGGAAAATGTTGGAATCAATTATTAAGGATGAAATAGCAGTGCATTTGGAAAGCAGTGACAGGATCTGTCCAAGTCAGCATGGATTTATGAAAGGGAAATCATGCTTGACAAATCTTCTCAAATTTTTTGAGGATGTAACTAGTAGAGTGGTCAAGGGAAAACCAGTGGATGTGGTGTATTTGGACTTTCAAAAGGCTTTTGACAAGGTCCCACACAAGAAAATGGTGTGCAAAATCAAAGCACATGGTAATGGGGGTAATATACTGATGTGGATAGAGAACTGGTTGGCAGACAGGAAGCAGAGAGTTAGGATAAACGGGTCCTTTTCAGAATAGCAGGCAGTGACTAGTGGAGAGCTGCAGGCTCAGTGCTGGGACCCCAGCTATTTACAATGTACATTATGACTTAGATGAAGGAATTGAGTATAATATCTCCAAGTTTGCAGATGACACTAAACTGGGTGGTGGTGTGAGCTGTGAGGAGGACGCTAAGAGGCTGTGGAGTGACTTATTCAAGAGGGAGTTAGATATGGCCCATACGGCTAAGGGGATCAAAGGGTATGGAGAGAAAGCAGGAAAGGGTACTGAGGGAATGATCAGCCATGATCATATTGAATGATGGTGCAGTCTCGAAGGGCCGAATGGCCTACTCCTGCACCTATTTTCTATGTTTCTATGTTTCTATAATCTTAGTGAATGGTGGTGCAGGCTCTAAGGGCCAAATGGCCTACTCCTGCAACTATTTTCTATGTTTCTATGTTTCTAAAACGTGTCTTGTAAAGATGACTCAAGCTGCTCAAGTTAATGAAATAGTTTCCTGAACTTTACCCAGGGTGGTTATAACACAGAAGGAGTCCATGTGTCCTGTGAAATCAGTGACAAAATCAAGAAAGATTTTCTGGTGTTGTATTCAAAAAATAATGTATAGGATTTGGTTAAATGTAAAAAACAAATAATTTATTAAACGTTTGTACAGTACAGCTGTACTTAACTTAACTTTTAACTTTAATAACTTTAATACCTTTTCAATGAAGAAACAACAAACCAACAAACAAGCCATCTCTCCTCCCCCTTAGCGCTGTGCACCACTCCTGCCCTTGTTGTTGCCTCTACCCTGTCCCATGCCCGTTTTTTCAGGCTTCCTCTCCCCCCCCGACACCCCACTCGCACCCCCCACCCCCACCATTCCCGACCCCGAGGTTTTTTCTGTTTACTTTCCGACAGCGTGATTGTTGTTGGTGGGCTCTGACAGGGACAGAGCTGGCTGACGTCATTGTGGAAGGGCCGGGTTCCTCTTCGCACTCTTCTTCAGCCTGTGGACCAACCCCTAACTTTGGTCTGGGAGTTAGAATGTTAGTGGTCGCAATGACAGTCTGGGTGTGCCCCCTTATTGCTGCTACTACCTCTGACATCCCCTCCCTCATCTGTCCCAACAGTGTTGCTACCTCTAATGACAGTCCCACAATTTCTCCCCTCACCCGACCCATTCCTCCAGCCAGTGTTGCTACTTCAAATGCTAGTCCCGCTAATTCTCCCCTCACCCGACCCATTCCTCCAGCCAGTGTTGCTACTTCAATTGCTAGTCCCGCTAATTCTCCCCTCACCCGACCCATTCCTCCAGCCAGTGTTGCTACTTCAAGTGCTAGTCCTGCTAATTCTACCCTCACCCCATCCATGATGTGCAGAAGCAATCTCGTTCGCTCTCCCCACTCATCCCCACAAGCTGTCCTATGGTCCCTGCATCCTCTATTTCAGGTTCAGCTCTCCCTCCCGCCCTCCTCTGCCGTCTCTCAGGTGTGGTTTGCTTCGACACACTGTGACCCGCAGCCTCAAACAGTATACTTTGAAATGTCGTGTCGGTTGATTCGCTCAGGAAAGAACTTGGAATCCTCGAGGGGTTCACCAGCTCCAGTTCCAGTGTAACCATCTCAGTATCGGGGTCTTCCTGCCGCCCTTCATTCTCCTGATGTATATAAGAACATAAGAAATAGGAGCAGGAGAAGGTCATATGGCCCATCGAGCCTGCTCCACCATTTAATACGATCATGGCTGATCCGATCATGGAATCAGGTCCATTTCCCTGCCTGCTCTCCATAACCCCTTATTCCCTTATTGTTTAAGAAACTGTCTATTTCTGTCTTAAATTTATTCAATGTCCCAGCTTCCACCGCTCTCTGAGGCAGTGAATTCCACAGATCCACAAACCTCTGAGAGAAGAAATTTTTCCTCATCTCAGTTTTAAATGGGCAACCCCTTATTCTAAGATTATGCCCTCTAGTTCTTGTCTCCCCTGTCAGTGGAAACATCCTCTCTGCATCCACCTTGTCAAGCTCCCTCATAATCTTATACTTTTCGATAAGATCACCTCTCATTCTCCTGAATTCCAATGAATAGAGGCCCAATCTACTCAACCTTTCCTCATAAGTCAACCTCCTCATCCCCGGGATGAACCTAGTGAACCTTCTCTGAAATGCCTCCACAGCAAGTATACCCTTTCTTAAATATGGAGACCAAAACTGCACGCAGTATTCCAGGTGTGGCCTCACCAATACCCTGTACAACTGCAGCAAGACTTCCCTGATTTTATACTCCATCCCCTTTGCAATAAAGGCCAAGATTCCATTGGCCTTCCTGATCACTTGCTGTACCGGCATACTATCGTTTTATGTTTCATGCACAAGTACCCTCAGGTCCCACTGTACTGCAGCACTTTGCAATCTTTCTCCATTTAAATAATAACTTGCTCTTTGATTTTTTCTTCTGCGAAAGTGCATGACCTCACACTTTCCAACATTATACTCAATCTGCCAACGTTTTGCCCACTCACTAGGATGAACGATATCTGGACTGACAGCTTCCTGATCATGCTCTTCTACTTCAGGTGCATCTTCTGTCTCTTCCTGATGCTCAACATCTGCAAAACATAACAGAGCAGATGTTTGGTTAGCAGCAGGGGAGGAAGCGGAAGTGTAGCCAGCCCAGTCAGTACTTAACATTTAGCCAACCCAGACTGTGCAATTTGCAGGGCTTACCCTCTCTTGGTAACCTGGACCCAGCTTCCACGTTGGTTGCTGATCGTCTCCTGTGGGGTTTAATCAGATCAGCGATCCTCTGTCGCACGGCTTTAGTTGCAGCATACTTGCCGGACCTCCTCCAGTTTTTGACCGTTCTCGGATGATCTGTGACACCATCTTTTGCAAAGATGAAAATAGAACATTTTAAGAGAGGGTCTTGCTGCACATACATACACACATTAGTCACATTTACAAATGTTATTGCAGTGCATAAATATAAATTTAAATCAATTTAAATAAAAATATTAATTATTGCCACTCCAAGGTTCAAGGACATGCCACTTCCTTTTGAGCTGTGCGCGGCTTCTCGGGGTAATGGGCAATGCATTAACTCGACTGCAACTTGGTTCAATCTGCAAATCCACCTCTGCCAGCAGTGGGTTCCCACTGGTGATCCAGACCAGGTAGACCCGTCTCATGCAGAAAGTGATTTTTTTCCCCAGCGCATGCACAGTGATTTTTCAGCGCACACCACAAGCTCCGCCCCCAGAATTGTCATAGGGTAGCATGGTGCTAAAAATAACGTCTGCTTTGTGGAAAGTGCGAGTTTTTACACAAACGGGGGGAAAAAAATGTACGGTGTCGTATGTGGGCGCCAGAAATTGTGAATGTGGAAAATCGAGGCCAAAGTGCCTTTACAGCACTGCTTGTGGGCCAGGAGGAGCAGGAATGCTTCACCCCATCTCCACAAGCCCCCCCTCATCAGACCCAGCTCCAATACAAAGACCCTCGAGTTGGAGATCTGACCGCCCTGGATCGACCCACCAGGATTGGATCACCCGCTCCTCGGGGTCAGGGATCAGACCGCCCTGGATCAGATACTTCCCACTCCCCGGGGTCAGGGGTCAGACCGCCCCGGATCAGATACTTCCCACTCCCCGGGGATAGGGAGCGGACCGCCCCGGATCAGATACTTCCCACTCCCCGGGGTCAGGGAGCGGACCGCCCTGGATCGACCTCCGAGGATCGGATCACTTTAACATACCACATTCATTTACTTTCCAGTATACCTTCCTAGAACAGATTCATATACTTCCCTGAAACAGTGAAGTATTTCCCAGAGCATTTTCTGTACTCAGAACCCATTCAACATAATTCAAATGTGGCACTCGCTACCACAAGGACTGGTTTTGGGGAATAGCATTGATGCATTTCAGGGGAAGCTATACAAACACATGAGGGAGAAAGGAGTTGATGGTTATGCTGACAGGGGTAGGTGAATCATCATCATCATCATAGGCAGTCCCTCGGAGTAGATGACTCTAAAAGCGAGGTCTCAGGTGACTGAGGAGTCCAATGCAGGACCTACAGTCTCTGTCACAGGTGGGGCAGATAGTGGTTGAAGGAAAGAATGGGTGGGGAGCCTGGATTGATGCATGCTCCTTCCGCTGTTTACGCTTGTTTTCTGCTTGTTCTCAGCAGTGGGACTCGAGGTGCACAGTATCCTCCCGGATGCTCTTCCTCCACTTTGGGTGGTCTTGGGTCAGGGATTCCTGGGAGTCAGTGGGGATGTTGCACTTTGTCAAGAAGGCTTTGAGGATGTCCTTGAAATGTTTTCTCCGCCCACCTCTGGGCTTGCCTGCTGTGTCAAAGATCCACGTAGAGCACTTGCTTTGGGAGTCTCCTGTCAGGCTTGTGGACGATGTGGCCCACCCAACAGAGCTGATTGTGCGTGGTCAGTGCTTCGATGCTGGGGATGTTGGCCTGAACGAGAAATTTGACGTTGGTGCATTTGTTGAGTAGGGCTGAGAGGAGGATAAACACTGGCATAGACCTATTGGACTGAATGGCATGATCCTGTGCTGTCCATGTTATGTAATTCTATGTCATGAATACAAACCTGTACTACTGGGGAATTTATCAGCCTTACAGTGTGAGAGCTGGAATCATTAAACAATATAGCTGCCCCGGGTGTTCAGACTTCCCTGGAGCCGACACTCAGAGAGTTCATGATTTCTAAATCCATCACAATGCTGGAACGAAGAAACAATTCCAGGATCAATTAGTTGCTGTTTTTTTTTAAGTTTTGTGTTCCTGTCTAATGTATTAAAAACATTTTCAGAAAACATTATAAAATGATCTGAACTCGCTGCTTCGACTACAGATCCACCTGAAGATGCTGAGAGTCATTCAGTCCGTTCAACAGTGATCGGAGTGGGCACCTAGATTACAGGTCATTGCTTAACTCTGTCTGTCCTAATCCAGCTTCTAAATGGGGAACAGGAGCAGATCATGAAATGGCTGATTTCGGTCATGAAGTTTAGTGCCTTGAGCCCTCAGGCACCATTGAATTCAAAGTAAATATAGCCACTGTTTGCTGCCTTGTTTGTGCCAGCTCATTTTACTTTTGTCACGAAGAGACAGAAAGATATTTTGTCAGAGCTCATTTGATAATCACGATTGGTTTTGTATCTTGTCGAAACATTTGAGTTGTGTTTTACAGAGGGCATAAAAACATGCTTTAAGAAATATTAAAATCTATCTTCTGTTCCAAAAATTAACTTCAAAATTATTGATAAATACATTCCTGCTTGTCCATTAAAGTAGAGGCTAGATACAGTCCCATCAGTAAATTATCTCAGCAATAATTCCCGTAATTAGTGATGTGTATCAGGAAACGGAATTTTACTCTCTCCGAAATAATGTCCCGTTGTTTGCAAGGCTTTCTGGCATCATACACCAATCGGAATCGTTGACCCTTACACCAAACCATATTCCCAGTTGATTTCCAGATTTTCATTTGTTGGCCTAATATAAAATTTGGGAACCAATCATTGAACCCCGTTTTGATCTGATTAATTAAAAACCTCTAATCATAAAACATGTAATTGCCTTTGAGATCAGTTGTTCCTTATTATGTTTTTTGTTCTGATACAACATTTCTTGACCGCCTATTTATTCTGTTCAAGACCGAGCCCACAAGTCACGCTCCATTATCACTGTCTATCACCTTGAACTCCCCACCGCGAAAGAACTTGCTGAACAAGAACTTTTGCAGGAGTGAGCATCACGGTATCGCTTCGAGCTGATACTTAAAAACCAAATACAGCCTGTCTTTACTTTCAGCAATCCAATGTAGCAAATAGAAGTAAGAAATTGATTACTTGTTCACTGTGAAAACCCCTGAAGCTGGGCAGGAGTGAAATTAAAAACGTGTATTAACTGTTCAAATTGTAACTTTGTAATTCTCCAAAGCTGCTTTTTATCCAATTTTTTAAAAATTGTGTATTTCAACAGTGGTAGAATGTAAATGTCCGTCAAGATAAATCCACACCAGTCTCTTTAATTTAAAATGTCCAAACTCTTTTCATTAAAGCACAAAAGCTTTCCTTAAATCTCTTATTACTGGGGACACCATTCTGTCATTAATATGAGCTTAACAACCATATTCACGCTGTCATCATAACACACCACAGGTACCTTAATCACACTCAATTATTCAATCCTTATTTGCTCTTATCCACCTTAAAGTATGAATTCCCTATAATGGTTATGAGTTTACAAGTCATACATGTCATACAGTTTACAGCCCAAGGAACATCAACATAGTTTAAGTAACTCTTGATCTGTAGTGGCGGGCATCGCCAGCATTCATCTCTCAAATTCAAAAGGGTAGATCGGAGTGCAACACCTGATTGATGCAAGACTGTGATTTTGAACTCGAGGCATGCCACAACACCCTGTATTAACCACGTATTGAAGAACTGCAGTGCTACTGTGAGCACTTCTTAAAGGGACACACATGGCTTTCTAGTAAGTGCGATTTCAGATTATGGAGTGTTTCTTTGAATTTTATTCAAGTTGCTGTTTGGTGCAATACATTTAAAATGTTGTTAAAGTGTGAAGGGAGTGTGACTTAATGCTCGCAAAGCTTTGAATGGTAAATGAAGGGCTCGGATAAGAAAATAAATGCTCCAAATACTCAACAGGTCAGGCAGCATCTGTGGAGAGAGAAACAGAGTTAGTGTTTAGAAACATAGAAACATCGAAAATAGATGCAGGAGTAGGCCATTCAGCCCTTCGAGCCTGCACCGCCATTCAATGAGTTCATGGCTGAACATGCAACCTCAGTACCCCATTCCTGCTTTCTCGTCATACCCCTTGATCCCCCTAGTAGTAAGGACTATATCTAACTCCTTTTTGAATATATTTAGTGAATTGGCCTCAACAACTTTCTGTGGTAGAGAATTCCACAGTTTTCACCACTCTCTGGGTGAAGAAGTTTCTCCTCATCTCAGTCCTAAATGGCTCGAGATGTTGCCTGACCTGCTGAGTATTTCCAGCATTCTGTCTTTATTTCAATTTCCAGCTTCCCTTACTGGCTTTTTCTCACCAGTCCCTTCCCTTCCATTCCTGGCCTATTCTCACCAGCCCCTTCCCTTTCTGGCCTATTCTCACCAGCCCCTTCTCTTCCTGGCCTATTCTCACCAGCCCCTTCCCTTCCTGGCCTATTCTCATCAGCCCCTTCCATTCCCTTTCTGGCCTTTTCTCACCAGCCCCTTCCCTTCCTGGCTTTTTAATTTTTTCACCGAACCAGATCCCGTGATGAGCCGGCAGTGTGCAAGCGCAGAATGCTTCCGGTTCGTTGCGCTGTTCTTGCAAAATAGATTAAAACTCAAAACAAGAGCGAATTAATCAGGAATCGCTCGACTTACCCCATTAACCAATCCATATGTGCTGCACCTCCTGTGGCCTCCAATATATGTGTGTTTATATATTTATACATATTTTAAAAACTCTCCTTCAAAGATAAGCAGATATTTAAATCTCGTTCCGTTTGCAAAAGCGAAAGCTGCACAGTTGTACTTGGTATTTTAAAAAAACAATTCTGAGGTGAATTAACAACCTGGAGGGATCGGCGGCTCCGATCCGTCATTTAATCGGGGAGGGTGAGAAAGCAAGGGATACATGCTTACACCATGCGCAGCTTGTACATCAGAAGATATTGTGGGATGAGTGGGAAGTGGAACATGAGAAAGAGGATATCAGGATGCAAGCATCTTGTATTTATTCAGGCCCATTGCTGGCCAAGGGCTCAGCCATTCCCCTGCCAAAAATGGCCACGTTGTCTCCTCCAAGGGGTAAGGTGAAGCTAAGAATGTGAGGGGTCCCTCATGTTTGGTGGAGATTACTGGTCAGTGAGAGATGGGGAGCTGAGTTGGAGTGAGGGGTGGGGGAGTCGTGCATTGAGCAGTGCGTGAGGCAAGTGGTGCAGTTGGCAGGAGACGGTTTTTGAAAATGCATTCACTAACCTTGATCACTGGTCTGACGTCATAGAATCATAGAATGATCACAGCACAGAAATAGGCCATTCAGCCCATCGAGCCGGTGCTGGCTCCCTGCAGGAGCACTTCAGCTAGTCCCACTCCCACACCCTTTCTCCGTAGTCCTGCAATTTCTTTTCCTTCGGGTTCTTATCCAATTCCCTTTTGAAAGCCATGATTGAGTCTGTCTCCACCACCATTTCAGGCAGTGCATTCCAGATCCTAACTACTCGCTGCAAAAAAAGGTTTTTCCTCAAATCGCCTTTGGTTCTTTTGCCAATCACCTTAAATCTGTGTCCTCTGGTTCTCAACTCTTTCACCAATGGGAACAGTATGTACTATGTCTAGACCCATCATGATTTTGAATACCTCTATCAGATCTCCTCTCAACTTTCTCTGCTGTAAAGAGAACAACCTTAGCTTTTCCAGTCTATCCACGGAACTAAGTTCCTCATCCCTGGAACCATTCTCGTAAATCTGTTCTGCAGCCTCTCTAAGGCATTCACATCCTTCCAAAAATGTGCTGCCCAAAATTAGACACAGTACTCCAGTTGAAGTCGAACCAGTGTTTTATAATGTTCATCATAACTTCCTTGAGTCATAGAAACATAGAAACTTACAGCAGGAAGTAGGCCATTTTGGCCAATCGTGTCCGCGCCGGCTGATGAAGAGCTATCCAGACTAATCCCACTTTCCAGCTCTTTGTCCGTAGCCCTGTAGGTCACGGCACTTTAAGTGCACCTCGAAGTATTTTTTTAATGTGTTGAGACTTTCTGCCTCTACCACTCTTTCAGGCAGTGCGTTCCAGACCCCTACCACCCTCTGGGTGAAGAGATTATCCCTCTTATTTCCGAGAACATAAGAACATAAGAACATAAAAACATAAGAAATAGGACCATTAGTCAGCCATTTAGCCCATCGAGCCTGCTCCGCCATTCAATAAGATCATGGCTGATCTGATCATGGACTCAGCTCCACTTCCCTGCCTGCTTCCCATAATCCTTTACTCCCTTATCGCTGAAAAATCTGTCTATCTCCGCCTTAAATATATTCAATGACACAGCCTCCACAGCTCTCTGGGGCAGAAAATTCCATAGATTTACAACTCTCAGAGAAGAAATTTCTCCTCATCTCAGTTTTAAATGGGCAGCCCCTTATTCTGAGATTATGTCCCCTAGTTTTAGTTTCCCCTATGTGTGAAAATATCCTCTCTGCATCCAACTTGTCGAGCCCCCTCATTATCGTGTATGTTTCAATAAGATCACCTCATTCTGCTGAACTCCAATGTGTGTAGGCCCAACCTACTCAACTTATCATCATAAGCCAACCCCCTTATCTCCGGAATGAACCTACTGAACCTTCTCTCAACAGCCTCCAATGCAAGTATATCCTTCCTTAAATACGGAGACCAAAACTGTACGCATTACTCCAGGTGTGGCCTCACCAATACCATGTACAGTTGTAGGAGGACTTCTCTGCTTTTATACTCTATCCTCCTTGCAATAAAGGCCAACATTCCATTTGCCTTCCTGATTATTTGCTGTACCTGCATACTAACTTTTTGTGTTTCATGCACAAGGAACCCCAAGTCTCTCTGTACTGCAGCACTTTGCAATTTTTCTCCATTTATTTACATTTGCTTTTCTATTATTTCTGCCAAAGTGGATAATCTCACATTTTCCCACATTATACTCCATCTGCCAAATTGTTGCCCACTCACTTAGCCTGTCTATATCCCTTTGCAGATTTTTTGTGTCCTCCCTACAAATTGCTTTCCCACCCGTCTTTGTATCATCAGCAAACTTGGTTACATTACAGTCGGCCCCTTCATCCAAGTCATTAATATAGATTGTAAATTATAGAGGCCCCAGCACCGATCCCTGCGGCACCCCACTAGTTATTGTTTGTCAACTGGAAAATGATCCATTTATCCCGACTCTCTGCTTTCCGTTAGTTAGCCAATCCTCTATCCATGCTGATATATTACCCCAACCCCATGAGCTTTTATCTTATGCAGTAACCTCTTATGTGGCACCTTATCGAATGCCTTCTGGAAATCCAAATACACCACATCCACTGGTTCGCCCTTATCCACCCTGCTCATTTCATCCTCACAGAACTCCAACAAATTTGTCAAATATGATTTGCCTTTCATACAATCATGCTTTTCCAAATGTCCTGATACTGCTTCCTTAATAATGGAGTCCAGCATTTTCCCAACGACTGATTTTAGGCTAACTGGTCTATAGTTTCCTGCTTTCCTCCTCTGAACCTCCACACAATTACTTTAAACCTATGCCCTCTGGTTGTTGACCCCTCTGCCAAGGGAATCAGGTCCTTCCTATCCACTCTATCCAGGCCCCTCATAATTTTATACACATCAATCAGGTCTCTGCTCAGCCTACCCTGTTCCAAAGAAAACAGATCCAGCATCTCCAATCTTTCCTCACAGCCAAAATTCTCCAGTACTGACAACATTCTGGTTAATCTTCTCTGCACCCTTTCCAGTGAAATCACATCTTTCCTGTAATGTGGTGGCCAGAACTGCACACGGTACTCCAGCTGTGGCCTAACCAGTTATTGCAACCCCTCCTTGCTCTTATATTCCATGCCTCAACTTATAAAGGCAAGTATTCCATATGCCTTCTTAACCACCTTATCTACCTGGTCTGCTACCTTCAGGGATCTGTGGACCTGCACTCCATGTTCCCTATGTTCTTCTACATTTCTCAATGTTGTACCATTTAATATATTTCCCCTTTCCTTAATTAGCCCTCCTCAAATGCATTGCCTCACACTTATCTGGATTGAATTCCATTTGCCACTGTTCTGCCCACCTGACCAGTGTATTGATATCTTCCTGCCGTCGTCAGCTTTCTTCTTCATTATCAACCATACAGCTTATTTTAGTTTCATCTGCAAACTTCTTAATCATACCCCCAACATTCCATTCCAAACCATTGATATATACCACAAAAAGCAAGGGACCCAGACATGAGCCCTGCGGAACGCTGCTGAATACAGCCTTCTAGTCAAAAAAGCACCCATCAACCATTACCCTTTGCTTCCTGCCTCAAAGCCAATTTTGGATCGAACTTGCCACTTTGCCCTGGATCCCATGAGCTTTTAGTTTCATGACCAGTCTGCCATGCGGGACCTTATCAAAAGCTTTGCTAAAATCCATATACACTACATCATATGCACTGCCCTCATCGACCCGACTGGTTATCTCCTCCAAAAATTCAATCAAGTTTGTCAGACACGACCTTCTCTTCACAAATCCATGCTGAATGTCCTTGATTAATCCATATCTTTCCAAATGAAGATTTATCCTGTCCCTCAGGATTTTTTCCAATAATTTTCCCACCACTGACTGGCATGTAATTACTCAGTCTATCTCTTTCTCCCTTTTTAAACAAAGGTACAACATTAGCAGTCCTCCAGTCCTCTGGCTCCACAGCTGTTGCCAGAGAGGACTGGAAAATGATGGTCAGAGTCTCTGCTATTTCCTCTTTTGCTTCTCAACAGCCTGGGATACATTTAATCCGGGTTGGGGATGTATACACTTTCAAAGCTGCTAAGCCCTGCAACACTTCCTCTCCCACTAGGTTTAACTCAGCTAATATTTCACACCCCTCCTCCCTCATTGGAAAGTCTGCATCGCCCCTCTCCTTTGTGAAAACAGATGCACAGTGTTCATTAAGAACCATCCCCACATCTTCTGCATCGACACACAGATTTCCTTTATGTTCTCTAATAGGCCCCACTCTTTCTTTAGTTATCCTCTTGCTCTTAATGTATTTATAAACCATCTTTGGATTTTCCCTGATTTTACTTGCCAACATTCTTTCATGCTCTCTCTTTACTTTCCTGATATATTTTTGAATTTCACCCCTGCACTTCTTATACTCCGCTAGAGTTTCTGCAGTATTGATTTCTCGCTATCTGTCATAAGTTTCCTTGCTTTTCTTTATCTTACCATACATGTCCCTTGACATCAAGAGGACTCTAGATTTGTTAGCCCCACCCTCTTTTTGTTTAGGAGAACATACTTGCTCTCTACCCTCAGGATATCCTCCTTGAATGCCTCCCATTGCTCTGACACTGATTTACCATCAAGTAGCCATTTCCAGTCCACTTTGGCCAAATCCCATCTCAGCTCAGCAAAATTGGCTTTAACCCAATTGAGAACTTTTATTTCTGGACCACCTTTGTCCTTTTCCATAACTGCCCTAAATCTTACTGAATTATGATCACTGGCACTAAAATGCTCTCCCGCTGATAGCCCTTCCACCTGCCTCTCTTCATTCCCCAAAACTAAGTCCAGAACTGCCCTTCCCTTGTTGGGCTTGTTACATACTGGCTAAAGAATTTCTCCTGAATGCATTTTAGGAATTCTGCACCTTCTGTACCATTCACACTACTTTTTTCCCGGTTAATATTCGGGTAGTTGAAATCCCCCACTATTACAGCTCTATAGTTTTTGCACTTTGCAGCCATTTGCCCACATATTTGTTCTTTTATCTCCCTCTGACTGTTTGGGGGTCCATAGTATACTCCCAGTAGTGTGATCACCCCTTTTTTGTTCGTCAATTCTACACATATGGTCTCATTTGATGACCCCTCTAACATATCATTCCTTCTCACAGATGTAATTGTTTCTTTAATTAATATTGCCTTTTTTTATCCCCCTCTCTATCCCAGCTGAAAACCCTGTAACAGGAATGTTGAGCTGCCATACCTGCCATTCTTTCAGCCATGTCTCAGTAATAGCTATAATATCGTACTCCCAAGTGTCAATCTTTGCTCTCAGGACATCTGCTTTATTCCCTATACTCCTTGCACTGAAGTATATAACATTTACTGGTGCCTAACTCACTTGTTGTCTATTTTCCAGCCCTTGTTTCCTCTGTCTTTCAAATTTACTTTCTGCTTTTCTGTGATTTTATCATAACAACTTTATTACAATGACTCATTTGTCCTTCCGTTTATAATAAATGATATGCAAATAATAAAACCTGGTTCCCAGGCTCCGACTATCTCCGACAACACTCTCTGATCTCAGAGAAAAACACAAGTCCTGGGTTGATCAGCTCCCATCCTCCTGGTTCTATTCTTATACTGTAATACAACCTTGGCCTGTGCTTACGCAATATGTAGGTTGTACGCTTGGTCGAGGCTGCAGCTTCTAATCTTTTCACACTTTGCCCCTATGCTACAAGCTTTGTTTATAGTACAGTAAGTGGTTAGGCCAAACCTTCCTCCTGTTCCCTCGTCCTGTTGTTCATGTCTGGAGTCAAGATTAAGTTCCATTCTCTCACATTTGCTCCATGATGAAAAATGCTAAAAGAAAGAGATGCTGGAATAGATTGACTTTTTAAATGAAGGACTGCAGCTCAGCACCACCTTCTCAAGGGCAATTAGAGATGGGCAACACCCACATTCCAGGAATTAATTAAAAAATATACATTTCATAAAATTAGAAGATCAAATCTGTCACTGTAATAAAGCTTGTTATTCTGAAAACCACAGGTGTGTGAAGCATTAACAGAGTTACTGTGGTCAGACTAACAACCGTTTGTTGTGAAGGTAACCACGGAGAAACTCACTAACATTGGTGTCCCTGGTTGGGCACCAGTTAAAGGTATGGAGATAACAGTGTTGATAGATTGGCTGGTTTCCCACAGGAGAAGGGATTAGCTTAAGCCTAATATAGGAAGGGGAAGGAAAGCACACGGGCGTGAATCACTCGTGGACTTTGGGTGAATGGGCCCACTGAATGAGAGGATTAAGCGGTATTTGACCTTAGCCACCACTGTGCTCTTCGAGTGTATCAACTTCACGGTCGTGATCTTTGGCTGGGCTTGTCTTCATACTGAAGAAGGATGAATATTTCTCCAATGTCTGTATCCCACTGCACAACTCCAGCAACCCAAAGCGAGGGATGGCACCAGAGAGTGTCCAGGGAGGGGGTGCGGTGGGGGAGTGAGGGAGAGCGAGAACGAACGCAAGGAAAAAGTGCAAGAGTGAGAGTGGGAGCGATCAACAGATGGAGGGAGGGAGAGAGAGAGAGAGAGAGAGAAATCAAGCATGAGGACAAGCGAGATGAAGAGAGAGAGAGAAGGAAGAAGCGAGAGGGAGAGGGACAGAGAGGAAGGGAGAGGGATAAAGGGAGAGAGTGCAGCACTCCCTCAGTACTGTCCCACCAACAGTGAAGCGCTCCCTCAGTACTGTCCCACCAACAGTGCAGCACTCCCTCAGTTCTGTCCCACCAACAGTGCAGCGCTTCCTCAGTACTGCCCCTCTGACAGTGCAGCACTCCTTCAGTACTGCCCATCTGACAGTGCAGCGCTCCCTCAGTACTGCCCCTCTGACTGTGCAGCGCTCCCTCAGTACAGCACCGCCGACAGTGGAACTCTCCCTCAGTACTGCCCCTCCGACTGTGCAGTTCTCCCTCAGTGCTGCCCCTCTGACAGTGCAGCACTCCCTCAGTACTGCCCCTCCGACAGTGCAGCACTCCCTCAGTACTGCCTCTGCATCAGTGCAGCAATGAACGGGCGGTTATATGGACGGTTGGGGTTGGAATATCACTATTTTGGGAAGGGAATTTATTTGAACCTTAAGGAAGTTTTGCAAAAGTAATATGACAAATATTTTCATCTGTGGGGCCCAGTAGCTTTCAGCATTAATGAGCTGTGTTATATTTTTATCGTCTCTCGTTCATGTTTTCGATAGCTCCACCGAATGTTCTGTATTTCAGCAAAAGTGATATGGGTAGTGAGAGAGAGAGAGAAAAAGAAAGTGAGGGAGAGACAAAGGGAGGGAGAGAGTGAGAGAGAAAGAAAGGAGAGAGAAAGTAAGACAGTATTGAATGGCAGTACATTTGCCACAATTGTGGTGATATGCAAAATTATCCACTTTGGTAGGAAAAATAGAAAAGCAGAGTATTTTTTAAATGGTGAGAGATTGAGAAATGTTGGTGTTCAGAGGGACCTGGGTCTCCTTGTACACGGATCACAGAGAGTTCACCTGCAGGTACAGGAAGCAATTAAAAAAGCAAATGGTATGTTGGCTAGACATCTTACTACAATTATATAGGGCCCTGGTGAGACGGCACCTGGAGCATTGTGTACAGTTTTAATTGTCAACAATTGGACATCCCTGTCTGGAGTAAAAGTAAAATGGGGAAGGTGGCTCAACCGTGGCAACAAGGGAAATTAAGGATTGTATTAAATCCAAGGAAGAGGCATATAAATTGGCCAGGTAAAGCAGCAAACCTGATGACTGGGAGAAATTTAGAATTCAGAAGAGGAGGACAAAGGGTTTAATTAGGAGGGGGAAAATAGAGTATGAGAGGAAGCTTGCTGGCAACATAGAAAATGACTGCAAAAGATTCTATAGATATGTGAAGAGAAAAAGATTAGTGAAGACAAACGTTGGTCCCTTGCAGTCAGATTCAGGTGAATTTATAATGGGGAACAAAGAAATGGCAGACCAGTTGAACAAATACTTTGGTTCTGTCTTCACAAAGTAAGACACAAATAACCTTCCAGAAATACTAGGGGACCGAGGGTCTAGAGAGAAGAAGGAACTGAAGGGAATCCTTATTCGGTGGGGAATTGTGTTGGGGAAATTGATGGGATTGAACACCGATAAATCACCGGGGCCTAATAGTCTGCATCCGAGAGTACTTAAGGAAGTGGCCCGAGAAATAGTGGATGCATTGTTGATCATTTTCCAACAATCTATCGACTCTGGATCAGTTCCTATGGATTGGAGGGTAGCTAACATAACATCACTTTTTTAAAAAGTAGTGAGAGAAAACGGGGAATTATAGATCGGTTAGCCTGACATCAGTAGTGGGGAAAATGTTGGAAACAATTATTAAAGATGAAATAGAAGCGCATTTAGAAAGCAGCGACAGGATCGGTCCAAGTTGGCATGGATTTATGAAAGGGAAATCATGCTTGACAAATGTTCTAGAATTTTTTGAGGATGTAACTAGTAGAGTGGACAAAGGAGAACCAGTGGATGTAGTGTATTTGGACTTTCAAAAGGCTTTTGACAAGGTCCTGACAAGAAATTGGTGTGCAAAATTAAAGCACATGGTATTGGGGGTAATGTACTGACGTGGATAGAGAACTCGTTGGCAGACAGGAAGCAGACAGTCGGGATAAACGGGTTCTTTTCAGAATGGCAGGCAATAACTAGTGGGGTGCTGCAGGGCTCAGTACTGGGACCCCAGCTATTTACAATATACATCAATGATTTTAGATGGAGGAATTGAGTGTAATATCTCCAAGTTTGGAGATGACACTAAGATGGGTGGCGGTGTGAGCTGTGAGGAGGATGCTAAGAGGCTGCAGGGTGACTTGGACAGGTTAGGTGAGTGGGCAAATGCATAGCAGATGTAGTATAATGTGGATAAATGTGAGGTTATCCAATTTGGTGGCAAAAACACGAAGGCAGAATATTATCTGTATGGCAGCAGATTCGGAAAAGGGGAGGTGCAACGAGACCTGGGTGTCATGGTACATCAATCATTGAAAGTGGGCATGCAGGTACAGCAGGCGGTGAAGAAGGCAAATGGTATGTTGGCCTTCATAGATAGGGGATTTGAGTATAGGAGCAGGGAGGTCTTACTGTAGTTGTGCAGGGCCTTGGTGAGGCCTCACCTGGAATATTTTGTTCAGTTTTGGTCTCCTAATCTGAGGAAGGACCTTCTTGCTATTGAGGGAGTGCAGCGAAGGCTCCCAGACTGATTCCCTGGATGGCAGGACTGACATATGAGGAGAGATTGGATAAACTGGGTCTGTATTCACTGGAGTTTAGAAGGATGAGAGGGGATCTCATAGAAATATATAAAATTCTGACGGGACTGGACAGGTTAGATGCAGGAAGAATGTTCCCGATGTTGGGGATGTCCAGAACCAGGGGACACAGTCGAAGGATAAGGGGTCGGCCATTTAGGACTAAGATAAGGAGAAACTTCTGCACTCAGAGAGTTGTTAACCTGTGGAATTCCCTACCGCAGAGAATTGTTGATGCCAGTTCATTGGATATTTTCAAGAGGGAGTTAGATATGGCTCTTCGGTCTGAAGAGAATAAGGGGTATGGAGAGAAAGCAAGAAAGGGCTACTGAGGTGAATGATCAGCCATGATCTTATTGAATGGTGGTGTAGGCTCGAAGGTCCGAATGGCCTACTCCTGCATCTACTTTCCATGTTTCTATGTTTTGGGGCTGAAATTGTCCCTTTTCTTTGAGACATGATCACATTGAAGAGGCGGCCGTGGGTCAGTAAGGACTCACCGCCTCGTGGGCAAGGATTCAACTACATTTATGAAATTGCCCTCCATTTGTTTACCAGCGGTGTTGGTCCACTCCAAACCCCACCCACCGGCAGCAACCCTTTTCCACCCCACGTGGGTAATTGCCCGGCGGGAAATTGTCCGCAGGAGCGGATCGGTCATCGCTCGATGCCCCCGACAGCGTTCTACTCCAGGAAGCTGAGTGTGGCTGGGCAGTGCGTCCACCCTTAAAGGGGAGGGCGTTCTGCCACTGCCGCCATTTTATTTCAATTGTCGGCCGATTACAAGTTCGGCCCGACAATGGCAGCCACGGGTTTGGCCGGGCCTCCAGCAGGCATCCCGGCAACCCTCTTGGGTACCGGGCGGCTGGCCCGGCCAGAACCCTCCCTGGTGGCCCAATGGGCCAAATTAAACTTAGTGCAGAGCTCACAGCGGCCTTCCCCTTTAACTGAAGGGGAGGGACGTTGTGACGCATCAACACAACACTGATGACTTTGAGTGATGTCCGCTCTGCTCCAAGTGTACTTCCGCCCCGCAGCTGCCCCAAAAACCACCCCAACCAGAAAAAAAATCAAAGAACTGAATTTCGTTCGACTTCAAGATCAGTGAGTGCGAACCCTTTCGGTCGGAGGACAATTTTGCCCCCTGGATCTCCTTACTGAAGGAAGTATATATTTCCCTTAGAGGGAGTGCAACAATGGTTTACCAGACTGACTCCTGGGATGGGGGGATTGTCCTATGCAGAGAGATTGAGTACGCTCGACCTATATTCTCGAGAAGAATGAAAGGGGATTTCATTGAAACATAAAAAATTATTGCAGGACTTGACAGGGTAGATGCAGGGAGCATGTTTCCCCTGGTTGGGGAGTCTAGAAACAGGGGTCACCGTCTCAGAGTAACGGGTTGGCCATTTTGGACTGAGATGAGGAGAAATCTCTTCACTCCGAGGGTGGTAAATCTTTGGAATTCTCTACCCCAGAGGGCTATGGAGGCTCAGTAGTTGAGTATATTCAAGACCGAGGTTGATAGATATTTGAATATTCAGGGAATCAAGGGATATGTGGATAGTGTAGGAAGGTAGAATATCAGCCATGATCTTAGACATAGACATAGACATAGAAAATAGGTGCAGGAGTAGGCCACTCGGCCCTTCTAGCCTGCACCGCCATTCAATGAGTTCATGGCTGAACATGCAACTTCAGTACCCCATTCCTGCTTTCTCGCCATACCCCTTGATCCCCCGAGTAGTAAGGACTTCATCTAACTCCTTTTTGAATATATTTAGTGAATTGGCCTCAACAACTTTCTGTGGTAGAGAATTCCACAGGTTCACCACTCTCTGGGTGAAGAAGTTTCTCCTCATCTCGGTCCTAAATGGCTTACCCCTTATCCTTAGACTGTGACCCCTGGTTCTGGACTTCCCCAACATTGGGAACATTCTTCCTGCATCGAACCTGTCAAAACCCATCAGAATTTTAAACGTTTCTATGAGATCCCCTCTCATTCTTCTGAACTCCAGTGAATACAAGCCCAGTTGATCCAATCTTTCTTGATAGGTCAGTCACGCCATCCCAGGAATCAGTCTGGTGAACCTTCGCTGCACTCCCTCAATAGCAAGAATGTCCTTCCTCAAGTTAGGAGACCATAACTGTACACAATACTCTAGGTGTGGCCTCACCAAGGCCCTGTACAACTGTAGTAACACCTCCCTGCCCCTCTACTCAAATCCCCTCGCTATGAAGGCCAACATGCCATTTGGTTTCTTAACCGCCTGCTGTACCTGCATGCCAACCTTCAATGACTGATGTACCATGACACCCAGGTCTCGTTACATCTCTCCTTTTCCTAATCTGTCACCATTCAGACAATTGTCTGTCTCTCTGTTTTTACCATCAAAGTGGATAACCTCACATTTATCCACATTATACTTCATCTGCCATGCATTTGCCCACTCACCTAACCTATCCAAGTCACTCTGCAGCCTCATAGCATCCTCCTCGCAGCTCACACTGCCACCCAACTTAGTGTCATCCGCAAATTTGGAGATACTACATTTAATCCCCTCGTCTAAATCATTAATGTACAGTGTAAACAGCTGGGGCCCCAGCACAGAACCTTGCGTTACCCCACTAGTCACTGACTGCCATTCTGAAAAGTACCCATTTACTCCTACTCTTTGCTTCCTGTCTGCCAACCAGTTCTCAATCCATGTCAGCACACTACCCCCAATCCCATGTGCTTTAACTTTGCACATTAATCTCTTGTGTGGAACCTTGTCAAAAGCCTTCTCAAAGTCCAAATATACCACATCAACTGGTTCTCCCTTGTCCACTCTACTGGAAACATCCTCAAAAAATTCCAGAAGATTTGTCAAGCATGATTTCCCTTTCACAAATCCATGCTGACTTGGACCTATCATGTCACCATTTTCCAAATGCGCTTCTATGACATCCTTAATAATTAATTCCATCATTTTATCCACTACTCAGGTCAGGCTGACCAGTCCATAATTCCCTGTTGTCTCTCTCCCTCCTTTTTAAAAAAATGGGTTTACATTGGCTACCCTCCACTCGATAGGAACTGATCCAGAGTCAATGGAATGTTGGAAAATGACTGTCAATGCATCCGCCATTTCCAAGGCCACCTCCTTAAGTACTCTGGGATGCAGTCCATCAGGCCCTGGGGATTTATCGGCCTTCAATCCCATCAATTTCCCCAACACAATTTCCCGACTAATAAGGATTTTCCTCAGTTGCTCCTCCTTACTAGACCCTCTGACCCCTTTTATATCCGGAAGGTTGTTTGTGTCCTCCTTAGTGAATACCGAACCAAAGTACTTGTTCAATTGGTCTGCCATTTCTTTGTTCCCCGATATGACTTTCCCTGATTCTGACTGCAGGGGACCTATGTTTGTCTTTACTAACCTTTTTCTCTTTACATATCGATAGAAACTTTTGCAATCCGTCTTAATGTTCCCTGCAAGCTTCTTCTCGTACTCCATTTTCCCTGCCCTAATCAAACCCTTTGTCCTCCTCTGCTGAGTTCTAAATTTCTCCCAGTCCCTGGGTTCGCTGCTATTTCTGGCCAAATTGTATGCCACTTCCTTGGCTTTAATACTCTCCCTGATTTCACTTGATAGCCATGGTTGAGCCACCTTCCCTTTTTTATTTTTACGCCAGACAGGAATGTACAATTGTTGTAGTTCATCCATGCGGTCTCTAAATGTCTGCCATTGCCCATCCACAGTCAACCCCTTAAGTATCATTCGCCAATCTATCCTAGCCAATTCACGTCTCATACCTTCAAAGTTACCCTTCTTTAAGTTCTGGACCTTGGTCTCTGAATCAACTGTTTCATTCTCCATCCTAATGCAGAATTCCACCATATTATGGTCACTCTTCCCCAAGGGGCCTCGCACAATAAGATTGCTAATAAATCCTCTCTCATTACACAACACCCAGTTGAAGATGGCGTCCCCCCTAGTTGGTTCCTCGACATATTGGTCTAGAAAACCATCCCTTATGCACTCCAGGAAATCCTCCTCCACCGTATTGCTTCCAGTTTGGTTCGTCCAATCTATGTGCATATTAAAGTCACCCATTATAACTGCTGCACCTTTATTGCATGCACTCCTAATTTCATGTTTGATGCCCTCCCCAACATCACTACTACTGTTTGGAGGTCTGTACACAACTCCCACTAATGTATTTTGCCCTTTGGTGTTCTGCAGCTCTACCTATATAGATTCCACATCATCCAAGCTAATGTCCTTACTAACTATTGCATTAATCTCCTCCTTAACCAGCAATGCTATCCCACCTCCTTTTCCTTTTATTCTATCCTTCCTGAATGTTGAATACCCCTGGATGTTGAGTTCCCAGCCCTGATCATCCTGTAGCCACGTCTCTGCAATCCCAATCACATCATATTTGTTAACATCTATTTGCATAGTTAATTCATCCACCTTATTACGGATACTCCTTGCATTAAGACACAAAGCCTTCAGGCTTGTTTTTTTAACACCCTTTGTCTTTTTAGAATTTTGCTGAACAGTGGCCCTTTTTGATCTTTGCCTTGGGTTTCTCTGTCCTCCACTTTTCCTCATCTCCTTTCTGTCTTTTGCTTTTGTCTCCTTTTTGTTTCCCTCTGTCTCCCTGCATTGGTTCCCATCCCCCTGCCATATTAGTTTAACTCCTCCCCAACAGCACGAGCAAACACTCCTCCTTGGACATTGGTTCCGGTCCTGCCCAGGTGCAAACCGTCCGGTTTGTACTGGTCCCACCTCCCCCAAAATCGGTTCCAATGCCCCAGGAATTTGAATCCCTCCCTGCTGCACCACTGCTCAAGTCACGTATTCATCTGCGCTTTCCTGTGATTCCTACTCTGACTAGCACGTGGCACTGGTAGCAATCTTGAGATTACTACTTTTGAGGTCCTACTTTTTAATTTAGCTCCTAGCTCCTTAAATTCATTTTGTAGGACCTCATCCCTTTTTTTTAACCTATGTCGTTGGTACCAATGTGCACCACGGCAACTGGCTGTTCTCCCTCCCTTTTTAGAATGTCCTGCACCCACTCTGAGACATCCTTGACCCTTGCACCAGGGAGGCAACATACCATCCTGGAGTCTCGGTTACGGCCGCAGAAACGCCTATCTATTCCCCTTACAATTGAATGCCCTATCACTATCGCTCTCCCACTCTTTTTCCTGCCCTCCTGTGCAACAGAGCCAGCCACGGTGCCATGAACTTGGCTGCTGCTGCCCTCCCCTGAGGAGTCATCCTCCTCAACAGTACTCAAAGCTGTGTATCTGTTTTGCAGGGGGATGACCACAGGGGACCCCTGCACTACCTTCCTTGCACTACTCTTCCTGCTGGTCTTCCATTCCCTAGCTGGCTGTGGACCCTTCTCCTGCGGTAAGACCAACTCGCTACACATGCTACTCACATCATTCTCAGCATCATGGATGCTCCAGAGTGAATCTTATTCAATGGCGGAGCAGGCTCGAGGGGCCGAATGGCCTACTCCTGCTCCTAATTCTTATTTCTTATGTTCTTACGATTTTTTTCCCATGGGCGAATGATCATTTTCAGAAAGTACAATCGAGCCCATGGAATTCTTTCCAGCAATGTTGCAGGAGACTTGGCAAACATTTTCAGATGGACTTTCTTGGCACATCACTGATATTACATTCTTCTGCATAGATTATTGTCATGGATGTACTTTGGGTCATTAGCACGAGATGGTGGCACTGGGAGGCCATTGGGCTGCACCAAGTGTGTGCAGCCCAAGTATAAAAGGCCAACCATTTTGCATATTAGTCACTTTGGGCCTTAATAAAGCAGAACTCTTGGAGTTAAACAGTACTCAGTCTAACAGTTACTGCATACACAACATTTGGCGATGAGGCAACAAGAACCTTTGCATGCAAAAATAAGCACAATTGGATTGTTGGAGTGATTTTTGGAAGGAGAAAATTAGGCAGACTTTGTGAGCCATTTGAGCCAGTTCTTCATGGCCAACAAAATGGAGGAGGTTAGCGACGCAGATCAGCACCGGGCGGTGTTCCTCACGGTTTGCGGTTCAACAATTTATGGTCTGATAAAGAATATACTCCTGTTTGTGAGTCCAACAGAGAAGACATATGAAGAATTGTGTACACTGGTACAGGACCACCTTAAGCCAGTCAAAGGCATCATCATCTCGAGATACAGATTTTACACGCACTTTCGCTCAGAGGACCAGAATGCGGCGGAATTTGTTGCTGACCTGTGACATCTAGTGGGACCGTGTAAGTTCAGGGTTGTGTTAACAGACATGCTGCAGGACTACTTTGTAATTGGCATCAACCACAAGGTGATCCTGCGTTAGCTACTGGCGGTGGAGATGTTGGACTTGAAAAGGGCCATCACGATCGCTCAGTCATGCATGACGACGATAGAAGTCTAAAGCAGACATCAGTGAAAAATTGAAACTCAGCAAGTTCTGTAAATATGATTCAGCGTTCGGCAGAGTGGCACATGGCAGGGCCTACCTGACTCCGTACGCGAAACCAGAGGCTGCCCAAAGTCCGCCAGCGGGAATGAATCTGATTTCTCCGTGTTGGCATTGTGGGGGAAATCACCGGCACCAGCAGTGCTGATTTAAGCAATATAGTTGCAAAGGCTGTCTGAGAGTGGGGCAGCTCTAGCGCAAGTGTCCGCAACACTTGAGCAAGCGTGCTGCAACACACCACGTGGAGGATGATGGTCAGAAGCGCGGATCCGGATATGCAATCCGAGATACCAGAGGAGGAAGTCAATGGACTGTACTCATTCCTAACTAAGAGCAAACCGATAATGATCAATGTGAAATTTAATGGTACACGGGGGCGAGCCAATCGATAATGAGCCAGAGGGCATTTGACAAACTGTGGGTCACTAAGGCTGTGAGGCCCAGGCTGATTCCAGTCAATGCCAAATTGCACATGTACACCAAAGAACTCATAATGGTGATTGGCAGTGCCACAATTAAAGTGTCATATGATGGTGCAGTTCATGAGTTACCGCTATGGATTGTCCCAGGCAATGGCCCAACGCTGTTCGGCAGGAACTGGCTTGCAAAAATGTGATGTGACTGGAATGACATCAAGGCGTTTTCATCGGAGGAAGATACATGTGCCCAAATACTGAACAAGTTTCCCTCACTGTTCGAACCAGGCATCGGCAACTTCACGGGAACCAAGATGCAGATCCACACGGACTTGGATGCAAAACCCATCCATCATAAATCTCAGGCAGTGCCTTATATAATGAGGGAGAAGGTTGAAATCGAACTGGACAGACTCCAGCGTGAAGGGATCATATCACTGGTTGAATTTAATGAATGGGTCAGCCCCATTGTTCCTGTGCTGAAAAGTGATGGCACAGTCAGATTCTGTGGGGACTACAAGGCTACGTTCAACTGGGTTTCGCAACAGGATCAGTACCCATTACCGAAGGCTGATGACTTGTTTGCAACACTAGCCATGGGGGAAGTCGTTTACCAAACTGGACTTGACGTCGGCCTACATGACACAGGAGCTGGTCGAGAAGTCAAAGAGCCTTACGTGCATTAACACTCATAAAGTTCTGTTTATTTATCACAGGTGCCCTTTTGGAATTCGATCGGCTGCAGCAATATTTCAGAGGAACATGGAGAGTCTACTGAAGTCTGTTCCCAGAACCCGTCGTATTCCAAGATGATATCCTTATCACAGGTCGTGGCTCTGAGGAACATCTGAACAACCTGGAAGAGGTTCTACATCGTCTGGACAAAGTGGGACTCAGACTGAAAGGCTCAAAATGCGTCTTCATGGCACCAGAGGTTGAATTCCTGGGGAGGAAAATTGCTGCTGACGGCATCAGGCCCACGGACACAAAAACCAAGGCCATCAAGAATGCACCCAGGCCGCAGAATTTGACGGAGCTGCATTCTTCCCTGGATCGACTCAACTACTTCGATAACTTCCTACCTAAATTGAGCACCTTATTAGAACCACTGCACATGCTGCTAAGGAAAGGTGACAACTGGGTGTGGGATGCGTCTCACGACAGAGCTTTTGAGAAAGCCACTAATCTGCTTTGCTCTAACAAGCTGTTCGTACATTATGACCCGTGTAAACGTTTAGTATTGTCCTGTGATGCTTCATCATATGGAATTAGTTGCGTACTCCAACAAGCTAATGAGTTGGGTAAACTCAACCAGTCGTGTAAGCTTCAAAAAGTTTGTCGAAAGTGGAAAGAGCCGACAGCATGGTAGAGAAAGAAGCACTAGCCTGTGTGTATGGGGTTAAAAAGATGAATCAACACCTGTTTGATCTTTGGTTTGAACTGGAGACAGATCACAAGCTGCTTATTTCACTGTTTTCTGAAACCAAAGAGATCAATACCAATGCTCCATCGCGCATCCAGAGGTGGGCATTGACATTATCCACTTATGATTATATCATTCGCCATAGACCTGGCACCAAGAATTGTGCCGATGCTTTGAGTCGGGATGCGGAGCAGCGTTGGTGAGGCCTACAAGAGGCCAGCGTCGAGCCGGGAGGCCCAGCAGGGAGTCGGAAGGCGGAGCGGCATTGGTGAGGCCTACAAGAGGCCAGCGTCGAGTCGGGAGGCGGAGCAGGGAGTCGGGAGGCGGAGCGGCATTGGTGAGGCCTACAAGAGGCCAGCGTCGAGTCGGGAGGCGGAGCAGGGAGTCGGGAGGCGGAGCGGCAGCATCGGAGAGGCCAGCCAGTACAGCTGCAACAGGGAGGCAAAAAAGAAGTCAAAAGCAATCGAAAGGTGACATCACAGCCAAGGGGGTAAGTGATTGGCTGGTGATTGGTAAGTAGTTTTTCTTTTTCTTTTCTATGTCAGTATGTAACATTTAGCATTGTTGCCAATTTAAGTTTATCCATGGGTTAAGTCATGGCAGGAGAGCTCGGACACATGTTATGCTCCTCTTGTACTATGTGGGAAGTCAGGGACGCTTCCTGTGTCCCTAACGACTATGTGTGCAGGAAGTGCATCCACCTGTAGCTCCTGACGGACCTCATTGCGGCACTGGAGCTGCGGGTAGATTCACTCTGGAGCATCTACGATGCTGAAAATGACGTGAATAGCACGTTTAGTGAGTTGGTATTACTGCAGGTAAAGGGTACACAGCCAGTTATGGAATGGGTGACCAATAGGAAGAGCAGTGCAAGGAAGGAAGTGCAGGGGTCCCCTGCGGTCATCCCCCTGCAAAACAGACACAGCTTTGGGTACGGTTGTGGGGGATGACTCATCAGGGGAGGGCAGCAGCAGCCAAGTTCATGGCACCGTGGCTGGCTCTGCTGCACAGGAAGGCTGTAAAAAGAGCGAGAGAGCTATAGTGATAGGGAATTCAATTGTAAGGGGAATAAATAGACGTTTCTGCGGCTGCAACCGAGACTCCAGGATGGTATGTTGCCTCCCTATTGCAAGGGTCAAGGATGTCTCAGAGCGGGTGCAGGCATTCTAAAAAGCGAGGGTGAACAGCCAGTTGTCGTGCTGCATATAGGTACCAACGATATAGGTAAAAAATGTGATGAGGTCCTACAAGACGAATTTAGGGAGCTAGGAGCTAAATTAAAAAGTAGGACCTCAAAAATAGTAATATCACGATTGCTACCACTGCCATGTGCTAGTCAGAGTAGGAATCGCAGGACAGCTCAGATGAATACGTGGCTTGAGGAGTGGTGCACAAGGGAGGGATTCAAATTCCTGGGACATTGGAAGCGGTTCTGGGGGAGGTGGGAAGTGTACAAACCGGACAGTTTGCACCTGGGCAGGACCGGAACCAATGTTGTAGGGGGAGTCTTTGCTAGTGCAGTTGGGAGGAGTTAAACTAATATGGCAGGGGGTGGGAACCTATACAGGGAGACAGAAGGAAGTAGAATGGGGGCAGAAGCAAATGATAGAAAGAAGAAAAGGAAAAGTGGAGGGCAGAGAAACCTAAGGCAAAAGGCAAAAAGCAAAAAGGGCCACATTACAGCAAAATTCTAAAGGGGAAAAGTGTGTTAGAAAGACAAGCCTGAAGGCTCTGTGCCTCAATGCGAGGAGTATTCCGAATAAGGTGGACAAATTAACTGCGCAGATAGCAGTTAACGGGTATGATGTAATTGGCATCATGGACTCATGGCTCCAGGGTGACCAAGGCTGGAAACACAACATCCAGGGCTATTCAACATTTAGGAAGGATAGACAGAGAGGAAAAGGAGTTGGGGTAGCATTGCTGGTTAAAGAGGAAATTAATGCAATAGTAAGAAAAGACATTAGCTTGGATGATGTGGAATCAGTATGGGTGGAGCTATGGAATACCAAGGGGCAGAAAACGCTAGTGGGAGTTGTGTACAGACCACCAAACAGTGGTAGCAAGGTTGCGGACAGCGTCAAACAAGAAATTAGGGATGCATGCAATAAAGGTACAGCAGTTATCATGGGCAACTTTAATCTACATATTGATTGGGCTCAGCAAACTGGTAGCAATACGGTGGAGGAGGATTTCCTAGAGTGTATTAGGGATGGTTTTCTGGACCAATATTTCGAGGAACCAACTAGGGAGCTGGCTATCCTGGACTGGGTGATGTGTAATGAGAAAGAACTAATTAGCAATCTTGTTGTGCAAGACCCCTTGGGGAAAAGTGATCATAACATGGTAGAATTCTTTATGAAGATGGAAAGTGACACAGTTAATTCAGAAACTATGGTCCTGAACTTAAGGAACGGTAACTTCGATGGTTTGAGGCATGAATTGACTAGAATAGACTGGTAAATGATACTTAAAGGGTTGACGGTGGATAGGCAATGGCAAACATTTAAAGATCACATGGATGAACTTCAGCAATTGTACATCACTGCCTGGAGTAAAAATAAAATGGGGAAGGGGGCTTAACCGTGGCTAACCAGGGAAATTACGGATAGTGTTAAATCCAAGGAAGAGGCATATAAATTGGCCAGAAAAAGCAACAAGCCTGAGGATGGGGAGAAATTTAAAATTCAGCAGAGGAGGACAAAGGGTTTCATTAAGAGGGCGAGAAAAGACTACGAGTAGAAGCTTGCCGCGAACATAAAAACTAACTGCAAAAGCTTCTCTAGATATGTGAAGTGAAAAAGATAAGTGAATACAAACGTAGGTCCCTTGCAGTCGGATTCAGGTGAATTTATAATGGGGAACAAAGAAAAGGCAGACCAATTGAACAAATACTTTGGTTCTGTCTTCACGAAGGAAGGCACAAATAACCTTCCGGAAGAACTAAGGGACCGAGAGTCCAGTGAGAAGGAGGAACTGAAGGAAATCCTTATTCGGTGGGAAATTGTGTTTGGGAAATTGATGGGATTGAGGCCGATACATCCCCGGGGCCTGATAGTCTGCATCCCAGAGTACTTAAGGTAGTGGCCCTAGAAATAGTGGATGCATTGGTGATCTTTTTTCAACAGTCTATCAACTCTGGATCAGTTCCTATGGACTGGAGGGTAGCTAATGTAACACCACTTTTTAAAAAGGGAGAGAGAGAGAAAGCGGGTAATTATAGACCAGTTAGCCTGACATGAGTAGTTGCGAAAATGTTGGAATCAATTATTAAGGATGATATAGCAGTGCATTTGGAAAGCAGTGACAGAATGGATTTATCAAGAGGAAATCATGCTTGACAAATCTTCTAGAATTTTTTAAGGATGTAACTCGTAGAGTGGAAAGGGAGAACCAGTGGATGTGGTGTATTTGGACTTTCAAAAGGCTTTTGACAAGGTCCCACACAAGAGATTGGTGTGCAAAATCAATGCACATGGTATTGGGAGTAATATACTGATGTGGATAGAGAACTCGTTGGCAGACAGGAAGCAGAGAGTCGGGATAAACGGGTTCTTTTCAGAATGGCAGGCAGTGACTAGTGGAGTGCTGCAGGGCACACTGCTGGGACCCCAGCTCTTTACAATATACATCAATGATTTGGATGAAGGAATTGAGTGTAATATCTCCAAGTTTGCAGATGACACTAAACTGGGTGGCGGTGTGAGCTGTAAGGGGGACGCTAGGAGGTTGCAGGGTGATTTGGACAGTTTAGGTGAGTGGGCAAATGCATGCAGATGCAGTATAATGTGGATAAATGTGAGGTTATCCACTTTGGGGGCAAAAACACGAAGACAGAATATTTTCTGAATGGCGGCAGTTTAGGAAAAGGGGAGGTGCAACGAGACCTGGAAGTCATGGTTCATCAGTCATTGAAAGTTGGCATACAGGTACAGCAGGCGATGAAGAAGGCAAATAGTATGTTGGCCTTCATAGCTAGGGAATATGAGTATAGGCGCAGGGAGGTCTTACTGCAGTTGTACAGGGCCTTGGTGAGGCCTCACCTGGAATATTGTGTTCAGTTTTGGTCTCCTAATCTGAGGAAGGATGTTCTTGCTATTGAGGGAGTCCAGCGAACGTTCACCAGACTGATTCCCAGGATGGCAGGATTGACATATGAGGAGACACTGGATCGACTGGGCCTTTATATATTGGAGTTTAGAAGGATGAGAGGGGATCTCATAGAAACTGATATGTCCTTACTCTACAGTATAAATGCACACGAGGCCCATACTTGAGAGAATGTCACTCTGTGACCAGTTACCTTTATTACCAAGACGTCAAGTGATGAAGGTGGGTGGAGCTTCCCCTTTTATACCTGAAAATCCAGGTTAGAGTGTCTCCCACAAGTTCACCCTCTTGTGGTCAATGTTCTCAAGGTGTACAACTTAGGTCAGCTTATACATGGGTTACACTGATAGTTGAATCCATGACATCGCCTCCCACCCCCCAAAGTCTTATTGGGATCACAGGTTATGTCTCTCTGGTGGTTTACGCTCCCTTGTGGAACGCCTGTGTTGGGGCTCCAGTTGTTGGGCGCTGGCCTGAATGTCTGCTGTTTGCAGTGCCTCAGGTCTGACTGGACTGCCCACAGTGACTGGGCTCTCCTCCACTTGGTTCCAGTGGTGGAGTGAAGTCTACGTCGTGTTCTTCCTCTGCTTCTTCTATGGGGTTGCTGAATCTCCTTTTGGTTTGATCCACGTGTTTACGGCAGATTTGTCCATTGTTAAGTTTAACTACCAAAACCCTATTCCACACTTTGGCAATCACAGTGCCTGCAAGCTATTTGGTCCCTGCAGTGTAATTAAGGAAAAAACAGGGTCATTGACATCAATACATCACACCCTCGCATTCCTGTCATGGTAGTCACATTGTGACTGATGCCTGCTCTCAACAATTTCTTTCATGGGGTGTATAAGGGATAACCTGGTTTTGAGCATCCTTTTCATTAGCAGCTCTGCGGGTGGAACCCCTGTGAGTGAGTGTGGTCGGGATCTATTGGCCAACAGGAGGCGTGATAAGCAGCTTTATAGGGAACCCACTTGGATTCTGAGCATCCCCTGTTTGATTATCTGCACTGCTCGTTCCGCCTGGCCATTTGAGGCTGGCTTGAACGGTGCCGTTCCGCCATGGTTGATACCATTTCCTGCCATGAAGTCCTGGAATTCAGTGCTTGTGAAGCACGGGCCATTGTCGCTGAATAAGACATCTGGTAGACCATGGGTGGCGAACATTGCCCGTAGACTTTCTACCATGGCAGAGGATGTGCTTGAATTTAAAATGGCGCATTCAATCCATTTGGATCTGGCGTCTACTACAACCAAAACCATTTTTCCCATGAAAGGACCTGCATAATCAACATGGATGCGTGACCATGGCTTGGCGGGCCAGGACCAGGGGCTAAGGGGGGCTTCCCTGGGTGCGTTGCCCAGCTGAGCACATGTGTTGCACCTGCGAACACAAAGTTTCAGGTCTGCATCTATCCCTGGCCACCAAACGTGTGACCTGGCAATTGCCTTCACCATGACAATGCCCGGGTGCTCATTGTGAAGTTCTCTGATAAACACCTCTCTGCCCATCTGGGGCATGACTACTCGGTTTTCCCATAGTAGGCAATCGGCCTGAATCGAGAGTTCATCCTTGCGCCTATGAAACGGTTTAAATTCCTCAGGGCATGCCCCGTACGTGGCTGCCTCATCCCCATTCAGGACACATTTCTTAACTAAAGACTTTTCTTTATGTGACGAGTCTTTATTTGTCCAGACTTTGATCTGACGGGCTGTCACAGGTGAGCCTTCGCTTTCAAAAGCTTCAACAGCCATGACCATCTCAGCATCATGCTCAGTTGCCCCCTCAGTGGTGGCTAGTGGGAGCCTGCTGAGTGCCCGGTCTGTGCCAAATTGTGTAGTCATAGGCGGTTGATGTGAATGCACACCTCTGTATGCGGGCCGATGCATTTGCATTTATGGCCTTGTTGTTGGTCAAAAGGGACGTTAGTGGTTTGTGTTCTGTCTCCAGCTCAAATTTCCTGCCAAACAGATACTGGTGCATTTTTTTTTACTGCATATACACATGCTAGCGCTTCCTTTTCTACCATCCCGTAGTCCCTTTCTGCCTGGGATAGACTTCTGGAGGCATAAGCTACCAGCTGTAACTGACCATTGGCATTCACATGCTGCAACACACACCCGACCCCATAGGACGACGCATCGCACGTTAAAACAAGTTTCTTACATGGGTCATATAATGTTAACAGTTTTTTGGAGCATAACAAATTGCGTGCTCTATCAAAAGCCTTTTCCTGGCTGTCCCCCCAGACCCAATCGCAACCTTTGTGTAGGAGCAAGTGTAGCGGCTCTAGCAGCGTGCTCAATTTGGGAAGAAAGTTACCAAAATAGTTCAGGAGCCCCAGGAACGAATGCAGCTCCGTTGTGTTACGGGTCTGGGTGCTTTCTGGATCGCTTCCATTTTGGACGCAGTTGGTCTGATCCCGTCTGCTGCTACCCTCCTCCCCAGGAATTCTACCTCTGGAGCTAAGAAGATGCACTCCGCCTTTTTCAGTCGCAGCCCTACCCGGTCCAGTCTGCATAGCACCTCCTCCAGGTTGTGGAGGTGTTCTTCAGTATCACAACCCGTGATGAGGATGTCATCTTGAAAAACCACCGTCCTTGGAATTGACCTGAGGAAGCTCTAGTGCTAGAAGGTCCTTCATCAGGGAGTACGTTCTGGATCCACAAACCGTCAGGAGATGAGCCCTGCGTTTGTCGGCCGAATCCTGTCCCAACCATTCCTTAGTGACAAACCTTTGCTGTAGTCTCTCAATAACGTCGTCTCAACCATCACCAACACAGTACCTCTCTTCTGTGCTGCTAGTGGCCATGCTCGCGTGGTTTAAATCCCAGTTTCTCGTCGCCAATGTTACGTCCTTACTATACAGTATAAATGCACACGAGCCCCATACTTGAGAGAAGATCACTCTGTGACCAGTTACCTTTATTACCAAGACCTCAAGTGATGAAGGTGGATAGAGCTTCCCCTTTTATACCTGAAAATCCAGGTTAGGTGTGTCTCCCACAAGTTCACCTCCTTGTGATCAATGTTCTCAAGGTGTACAACTTAGGTCAGCTTATACATGCAATACACTGATAGTTGAATACATGACAGAAACATATAAGATTCTGATGGGACTGGACAGGTTAGATGCTTGTAGAATGTTCCCGATGTTGTGAAAGTCCAGAACCAGGAGACACAGTCTTAGGATAAGGGGTAGGCCATTTAGGACTGAGATGAGGAGAAACTTCTTCACTCAGAGAGTTGTTAACCTGTGGAATTCCCCATCGCAGAGAGTTCTTGGTGCCAGTTCATTGGATATATTCAAGAGAGAGTTAGATATGGGGATCAAGGGATATGGAGAGAGAGCAGGAAAGGGTTACTGAGGGAATGATCAGCCATGATCTTATTGAATGGTGGTGCAGGCTCGAAGGGCCGAATGGCCTACTCCTGCACCTATTTTCTATGTTTCTACGAGCCGTCTGCCATTGTCCACACTGGAGGTGGAAACGCCACAACTGGCGGACCTATTGTTAGTTATGGATTCTTTTGAGAGTGAAGGAACCCCTCTCATGGCTCAACAAGTTAACACCTGGACCAGCCAGGACCTGAGTTGCATCCTCAAAGGTGATTGGTCTGCCATACCCAAGCAAATGTGCGAGGAGACCAAACCTTATATTCGTCGCAAAGACGATTTGTCTATTCAGTCGGATTGTATTCTGTATTGTTATGCCTAAGAAAGGGAGAGAGAAATTTGTACGTAAGCTACAAAGCACACATCCCGGCATCGTAATGATGAATGCCGTTGCCAGGTGTCATGTATGGTGGCTGGGAATTGACTCTGAGCTGGAATCATGTGTGCATCAGTGCAACACTTGCATGCAGCTCAGCAAAGCACCAGAGGAACCACCACTGAGTCTGTGGACGTGGCCGTCTAAATCATGGTCCAGGATCCACATAGACTTTGCAGGTCCCTTCCTGGGGAAGATGTTTTTAATTGTGGTGGATGCATATTCGAAGTGGATAGAGTGTATAAACATGTCATCCAGTACATCCACAGCTAACATTGAGAATGTCAGTGACACGTTTGCGACACATGGTCTGCCTGACATGGTTGTTAGCGACAACGGATCGTGCTTCATCAGTCAGGAGTTTCAAGAGTTAATGAAACTCAATGGTATCAAACATGTAAAAGTCAGCACCATTCAAACCTGCATCCAATGGGCAAGCAGAATGTGCTGTCCAAATCATAAAGCAGAGTATGAAGCGAGTAACCCAAGGGTCACTGCAGACCCACCTGTCATGCATACTGCTTAGTTACAGGACAAGACCACACACGCTTACTGGGGTCTCACCTGCTAAACTAATGATGAAGAGAGGTCTTAAGACCAAGCTATCTCTTGTACACCCTGACTTGAATGATCATGTTGAATATAGAAGACAAAGTCAGCACGGGTATCACGATCGTGCAGCTGTGTCACACGATATTTCTGTAAATGATCCTGTATATGTTCTGAATTATGGTCAGGGTCCCAAATGGATCGCTGGTACTGTCCTGGCCAAGGAGGGCAACAGAGTATTTATTGTCAAGCTCAAAAATGGCCAAACATGCAGGAAACATATGGATCAGACAAAGCTGCGGCACACAGACAAGCTGGAACAGTCGGAGGAAGAGACAATCGATGACCAACCAATCTACCCCCAGTCATCAGAGCACTCAGTGGTCATCAGTGAATCGGGACTTTCAATCCCTGACATGTTCAATGAAAATAGACTTTCAATCCCTGACATGGCCATTGCTACTCCCACCAGGTTCAGCTACGCAGCCACCAGTCACAACAGACTATGAACACTCACCCAAGGCTGGAGTTGAACTGAGATGGTCAACCCAAGAGTGTAAAACATCGGACCGTCTCAATTTGTAAAAGACTATGTTAATATCTCAGAGGGGGTTATTGTCACATATGTACTTTTGGGATCACTAGTCACTAGATTACCACGAGGAGGTCTACGCCAGATCCCATCAGTACCCAGGAGAGCTCCTATTCACTGTGGAGGTCCAAAAATATTTATTACAGAGTATATTATACCAGATAAAACCAGGCGTGCCCACAATTGGCACCTGCTTTTTTTTTTTCTTTTGTACACTTTAGTTTGCACATTGTGCATTGAAATAATTATTTATGGGTTGAAGGCACCAATAAAAACATTGTTCACTATGATTGTAATTTTCATGAAGACTCTCCACTTGCTTGGATGCCATTGGGCTGCATGCACGTGTGTGCAGCCCAAGTATAAAAGGCCAGCCATTTTGTATATAAATCACTTTGGGCCTTAATAAAGCAGAGCCAAGGTCATACGTCTTGGAGTTAAACAGTGCTCAGTCTAACAGTTATTGAATACACAACAATTATTATCTACCATAACTTTCTTTTTATCTCATCACATTTATTTTTGTTTTGATTTTGAGCACTGTATAATTTGCATTTTAGGTTTTACGGAAGCAGTCAACAAATTATAGATTAATGAAGAAGAGTTTTCCGCAAGTGAAACAAAATATTTATAGCACAGAAAATGGGCATTGGGCCCAACAGGTCCATGCCAGTGTTTATGCTCCACACGGGCCTTCTCCCACCACACTTCATCTCACCCCGTCAACATATCCTTCAATTCCTTTCTCACACTTGTGATTATCCAGTTTCCCCTTTTTGTATCTCACCTCAACCATGAGTTCCTCATTCTCACCCCTCCCTGGGTAAAATCGAGAATCCACATTTTTTTGGGAGTGTAACCAACGTCTGATGTTATGAGTGTGGGACAGACCTGGGAGAGTAAGTACTGAGGGAGCACTGCCCTGTCGGAGGCTCAGTACTGAGGGAGCGCTGCCCTGTCGGAGGCTCAGTACTGAGGGAGCGCTGCACTGTCGGAGGGTCAGTACTGAGCGAGTGCTGCCCTGTCGGAGGGTCAGTACTGAGGGAGTGCTGCACTGTCGGAGAGTCAGTACTGAGGGAGTGCTACCCTGTTGGAGGCTCAGTACTGAGGGAGCGCTGCCCTGTCGGAGGGTCAGTACTGAGGGAGCGCTGCGCTGTCGGAGGGTCAGTACTGAGGGAGCGCTGCGCTGTCAGAGGGTCAGTACTGAGGGAGTGCTGCACTGTCGGAGAGTCAGTACTGAGGGAGTGCTGCCCTGTTGGAGGCTCAGTACTGAGGGAGCGCTGCCCTATCGGAGGGTCAGTACTGAGGGAGCGCTGCACTGTCAGAGGCTCACTACTGAGCGAGTGCTGCCCTGTCGGAGGCTCAGTACTGAGGGAGTGCTGCACTATCGGAGGGTCAGTACTGAGGGAATGCTGCACTATCGGAGGGTCAGTACTGAGGGAAAGCTGCACTGTCAGAAGGTCAGTACTGAGGAAATGCTGCACTGTCAGAGGGTCAGTACTGAGGGTACACTGCACTGTAGGAAATGCTGTCTTTCACGATTTTAAACCAAAGTCCAATCTACCCGCTTGGGAGGACATAAAAAAGCTCTGGCTGTTATTGGAAGAAGATCAGGTGAAGAGGTTTCCCCCGTGTCCTGGGACCCAATATTTTTCCCTTAACCAACATCAATATGAACAGATTATCTGGTCATTGATCACATTGCTGTTTGTGGGTTCTTGCTGTGTGCAAATTGGCTGCGGCGTTTCCTTCATTACAACAATGACTACACTTCAAAAAGTAGGTCATTGACTGTACAGCGATTGGGATGTCCTGAGGTGGTGAAAGGCACTGTAGAAATGGGGGCTCTTTCTTTCAGGCACTGGATCAGGAACCTCCCAGGTTATAAAAGGACATTTTACAAGACTCTGGGTCAATGGCACCGTTGAATATGAAGGTCAAGCGGTATTTGACCTTTGCCACCGGGCTCTTCGAGTGCATCAGCTTCACGGGCGTGATCTTCGGCTGGGCTTCCCTCATCTTCGTACTGAAGAAGGAGGAATATTTCTCCGACCTCTGTGTCCCACTGCACAACTCCAGCGACCCCGGCGCGAGGAATGGCACCAGTGAGTATCTGCGGGATGAGGACAAGGAGGGGGGAAGGGAAAGAGGGAGCGGGAGTGACTGAGCGTGGAATGGCACCAGTAAGTGTCCGAAGGGAGGGAGAGAGAGAGAGGGCCAGGGAGAGGGGGGGAGAAGGACAGAGGGACAGAGAGAGATAGGGACAGAGGGACAGAGAAAGAGAGAGAGGGACAGAGAGAGAGAGAGAGAGAGAGACAGAGAGAGAGAGAGAGGGACAGAGAGAAAGAGAGAGGGACAGACAGAGAAAGACAGATATAGAGAGGGACAGTGAAAAAGAGTGACAGAGAGAGGGACAAAGCAAACTATGTAGGTATGAGGGGTGACTTGGCTAAGGTAGATTGGGAAACTACATTAAAAGATATGATGGTAGACAAGCAATGGCTAGCATTTAAAGATCTAATACATCATTTACAACAAATATACATTCCTTTAAGACACAAAATCCTCACTGGAAAACTGGTCAAACGTGGCTAACAAGAGATGTTAAAACTAGTATTAGATCGAATGAAGAGGCTTATAATGGTGCCAAAAAGACTAATAAGCCTGAGGATTAGGAGGATTTTAAAATTCAGCAAGGGAGGACCAAGAAATGGCCTGGAAAGAGAAAAAGAATATGGGAGTAAATTAGAAAGAGACATAAAAGCAGATTGTAACCATATCTGTAGGTATGTAAATAGGAAGAGATAACTGAAGGGAATGACATAGGTAAAAAGAGGGGTGAGGTCCTGCAGGCAGAGTTTTGGGAGCTAGGAGAAAGATTGAAAAGCAGGACCTCAAAGGTAGCAATCTCCGGGTTACTCCCGGAGCCACGTGCTAGTGAGTACAGAAATAGGAGGATAGAGAAGATGAATACGTGGCTGGAGAGATGGTGCATACGGGAGGGCTTTAGATTCCTGAGGCATTGGGACTGTTTCTGGGGGAGGTGGGACCTGTACAAGCCGGACAGGTTGCTCCTCATTATACCCACGACCAATATCCTCGTGGGAGGTTTTGCTATTCTTATTGGGGATGTTTAAATTAGCTTGGCAGGGGGATGGGAACTGGAGAATAGATTCAGTGGGGAGAGAAGTAAAGCTGGAATTGGGCAGCAGAGTAGTAGGAGTAGAAAGTGAATTTGGAAGACAGTTGAAACAAGGGCTGGAAAATAGACAACAGGGGAGTTTCGCAATACTAAATGTTATATACATCAATGCAAGGAGTATAGGAAATAAGGCAGATGAGCGAAGAGCACAGATTGACACTTGGGAGTACGATATTATAGCTATTACTGAGACGTGGCTGAAAGAAGGGCAGGTATGGCAGCTCAACTTTCCTGGTTACAGGGTTTACGGACGGGATAGAGAGGGGGGTAAAACAGGAGTGTATGTTGCAGTATTGATTAAAAAAACAATCACATCTGTGAGAAGGGATGATATGTTAGAGGAGTCATCAAATGAGGCCATGTGGGTTGAGTTAAAGAACAAAAAAGGAGTGATCACAATATTGGGAGTGTACTATAAACCCCGAAGCAGTCAGAGAGAGATAGAAGAACAAATATGTGGGAAAATTGCTGCAAAGTGAAAAAGCTATAGAGCTGTAACAGTGAAGGATTTCAACGACCCTAATATTAACTTGGAAAAAGGTAGTGTGACTGGTACAGAAGGTGCAGAATTCCTAAAATGAATTCGGGAGAAACTCTTTAGCCAGTATGTAACAAGCCCAACAAGGGAGGGACAGTTCTGTACTTGGTTTTGGGGAATGAAGAGGGGCAGGTGGAAGGGGTATCAGTGGGAGAGCATTTTGGTGCTAGTGATCATAATTCAGTAAGATTTAGGGTAGTTATGGAAAAGGACAAAGGGGGACCAGGAATAAAAGTTCTGAATTTGGGAAAAGCCAATTTTGCTGAGCTAAGATGGGATTTGGCCAAAGTGGACTGGAGACGGCTACTTGATGGTAAATCAGTGTCAGAGCAGTGGGAGACATTCAAGGAGGAGATCCTGAAGGTGCAGAGCAAGTATGTTCCCTTAAAAAAAAGGGTGGTTCTAACAAATCTAGAGCCCCCTGGATGTCAAGGGACATACAGGGTAGGATAAAGAAAAACTGATACCGGGAACTCAACACTGCAGAAACGCTAGAGGAGTGTAAGAAGTGCAGTTTGCAATTAAAAAACATATCAGGAAATCAGAGAGGGAGCATGAAAGAATGTTGCCAAGTATAATCATGGAAAATCCAAAGATGTTTTAAGGATACATTCAGAGCAAGAGGATAACTAGAGAAAGAGTGCGGACAATTAGAGACCATCAACACAATCACAATCACTAAGGAGGTGGTACTCAGTAGGATAATGGGACTAAAGGCAGATAAATTGCCTGGACCTGATGGCTTGCATCCTAGGGTCTTAAGAGAAGTAACGGCAGGGATTGTGAATGCATTGGTTGTAATTTACCAAAATTCCCTGGATTCCGTGGAGGTCCCAGCAGATTGGAAAACTGCAAATGTAACGCGCCTATTTAAAAAAGGAGGCAGACAAAAAGCAAGAAACTATAGACCAGCTAGCCTAACATCTGTGCTTGGGAAAATGTTGGAGTCCATTATTAAAGAAGCAGTAGCAGGACATTTGGAAAAGCAAAATTCGGTCAAGCAGAGTCAGCATGGATTTATAGAAACATAGAAACGTAGAAAATAGGTGCAGGAGTAGGCCATTCGATTCTTCAAGCCTGCACCACCATTCAATAAGATCATGGCTGATCATTCCCTCAGTCCCCCTTTCCTGCTTTCTCTCCATACCCCTTGATCACTTTAGCTGTAAGGGCCATATCTAACTCCCTCTTGAATATATCCAATGAACTGGCATCAAGAACTCTCTGTGGTAGGGAATTCCACAGGTTAACAACTCTCTGAGTGAAGAAGTTTCTCCTCATCTCAGTCTTAAATGGCCTACCCCTTATCCTAAGACTGTGTCCCCTGGTTCTGGACTTCCCCATCATCGGGAACATTCTTCCTGCATCTAACCTGTCGAATCTCGTCAGAATCTTGTAAGTTTCTATGAGATCCCCTCTCATCCTTCCAAACTCCAGTGTATAAAGACTCAGTTGATCCAGTCTCTCCTCATATGTCAGTCCTGCCATCCCAGGAATCAGTCTGGTGAACCTTCGCTGCATTCCCTCAATAGCAAGAATGTCCTTCCTCAGATTAGGAGACCAAACTGAACACAATATTCCAGATGAGGCCTCACCAAGGCTCTGTGCAACTGCAGTAAGACCTCCCTGCTCCTATACTCAAATCCCCTAGCTATGAAGGCTTCTTCACTGCCTGCTGTACCTGCATGCTAACTTTCAATCACTGATGAACCATGACACCCAGGTCAACGTTGCACCTCCCCCTTTCCTAATCTGCCACCATTTAGATAATATTCTGCCTTTATGTTTTTGCCCCCAAAGTGGATAAATTCACATTTATCCACATTATGCCTCATCTGCCATGCATTTGCCCACTCACCTAACCTGTCCAAGTCAGCCTTTTAGCATCCTCCTCACAGCTCACACCACCACCCAGTTTAGTGTCATCTGCAAACTTGGAGATAATACACTCAATTCCTTCATCTAAATTATTAATGTATATTGTAAATAGCTGGGGTCCCAGCACTGAGTCCTGCGGTACTCCACTAGTCACTGCCTGCCATTCTGAAAAGGAACTGTTTATCCCGACTCTCTGCTTCCTATCTGCCAACCAGTTCTCTATCCACGTCAGTACATTACCCCCAATACAATGTGGCTTGATTTTGCACACCAATCTCTTGTCAAAAGCTTTTTGAAAGTCCAAATACACCACATCCACAGGTTCTCCCTTGTCCACTCTACTAGTTACATCCTCAAAAAATTCCAGAAGATTTGTCAAGCATGATTTCCCTTTCAGAAATCCAAGCTGACTTGGACCGATTCTGTCACTGCTTTCCAAAGGCGCTGCGATTTTATCTTTAATAATTGATTCCAACATTTTCCCCACTACTGATGTCAGGCTAACCGATCTATAATTACCCGTTTTCTCTCTGAAGGGGAAGTCATGTTTAATAAATTTGCTGGAATTCTTTGAGGATGTAATGAACAGGGTGGATAAAGGGGAACCAGTGGATGTGGTGTATCTGGACTTCCAGAAGGCATTTGACAAGGTGCCACATAAAAGGTAACTGTACAAGATGAACGTTCATGGGGTTGGGGGTAATATATTAGCATGGATAAGGGATTGGATAACTAACAGAAAACAGAGTCGGAATAAATGGTTCATTCTTTAGTTGACAATCAGTAACTCGTGGGGTGCAGCAGGGATTAGTGCTGGCACCCCAACTATATACAATCTATATTGACGACTTGGAAGAAGGGTGTAACGAAAGCAAGTTTGATTACGATACAAAGATGGGAGGAAAAGCAATGAGTGAGGAGGACACAAAAAATCTGCAAAAGGACATAGACAGACTAAGTGAGTGGGCAAAACTTTGGCAGATGGAGCATGATGTTGGAAAGTGTGAGGACATGCACTTCGGCAGAAAAAATCAAAGAACAAGTTATTATTTCAATGGAGAAAGATTGCAAAGTGCAGCAGGACCTGGGGGTACTTGTGCATGAAACACAAAAGGATAGTATGCAAGTGATCAGGAAGGCCAATGGAATATTTACCTTTATTGCAAAGGGGATGGAGTACATAGAAACATAGAAAATAGGTGCAGGAGTAGGCCATTTGGCCCTTCTAGCCTGCACCGCCATTCAATGAGTTCATGGCTGAACATTCAACTTCAGTACCCCATTCCTGCTTTCTCGCCATACCCCTTGATCCCCCTAGCAGTAAGTACCTCATCTAACTCCTTTTTGAATATATTTAGTGAATTGGCCTCAACAACTTTCTGTGGTAGAGAATTCCACAGGTTCACCACTCTCTGGGTGAAGAAGTTCCTCCGCATCTCGGTCCTAAATGGCTTACCCCTTATCCTTAGACTGTGACCCCTGGTTCTGGACTTCCCCAACATTGGGAACATTCTTCCTGCATCTAACCTGTCTAACCCCGTCAGAATTTTATATGTTTCTATGAGGTCCCCTCTCATTCTTCTGAACTCCAGTGAATACAAGCCCAGTTGATCCAGTCTTTCTTGATAGGTCAGTCCCGCCATCCCGGGAATCAGTCTGGTGAACCTTCGCTGCACTCCCTCAATAGCAAGAATGTCCTTCCTCAGGTTAGGAGACCAAAACTGTACACAATACTCCAGGTGTGGCCTCACCAATGCCCTGTACAACTGTAGCAACACCTCCCTGCCCCTGTACTCAAATCCCCTTGCTATGAAGGCCAACATGCCATTTGCTTTCTTAACCGCCTGCTGCACCTGCATGCCAACCTTCAATGACTGATGTACCATGACACCCAGGTCTCTTTGCACCTCCCCTTTTCCTAATCTGTCACCATTCAGATAATAGTCTGTCTCTCTGTTTTTACCACCAAAGTGGATAACCTCACATTTATCCACATTATACTTCATCTGCCATGCATTTGCCCACTCACCTAACCTATCCAAGTCGCTCTGCAGCCTCACAGCATCCTCCTCGCAGCTCACACTGCCACCCAACTTAGTGTCATCCGCAAATTTGGAGATACTACATTTAATCCCCTCATCTAAATCAGTAATGTACAGTGTAAACAGCTGGGGCCCCAGCACAGAACCTTGCGGTACCCCACTAGTCACTGCCTGCCATTCTGAAAAGTACCCATTTACTCCTACTCTTTGCTTCCTGTCTGACAACCAGTTCTCAATCCATGTCAGTACACTACCCCCAATCCCATGTGCTCTAACTTTGCACATCAATCTCTTGTGTGGGACCTTGTCGAACGCCTTCTGAAAGTCCAAATATACCACATCAACTGGTTCTCCCTTATCCACTCTACTGGAAACATCCTCAAAAAATTCCAGAAGATTTGTCAAGCATGATTTCCCTTTCACAAATCCATGCTGACTTGGACCTATCATGTCACCTCTTTCCAAATGCACTGCTATGACATCCTTAATAATTGATTCCATCATTTTACCCACTACCGATGTCAGGCTGACCGGTCTATAATTCCCTGTTTTCTCTCTCCCTCCTTTTTTAAAAAGTGGGGTTACATTGGCTACCCTCCACTCCATAGGAACTGATCCAGAGTCTATGGAATGTTGGAAAATGACTGTCAACGCATCCACTATTTCCAAGGCCACCTCCTTAAGTACTCTGGGATACAGTCCATCAGGCCCTGGGGATTTATCGGCCTTCAATCCCATCAATTTCCCCAACACAATTTCCCGGCTAATAAGGATTTCCCTCAGTTCCTCCTCCTTACTAGACCCCCCGACCCCTTTTATAACCGGAAGGTTGTTCGTGTCCTCCTTCGTGAATACCGAACCAAAGTACTTGTTCAATTGGTCCGCCATTTCTTTGTTCCCCGTTATGACTTCCCCTGATTCTGACTGCAGGGGACCTACATTTGTCTTTACTAACCTTTTTCTCTTTACATATCTATAGAAACTTTTGCAATCCGTCTTAATGTTCCCTGCAAGCTTCTTCTCATACTCCATTTTCCCTGCCCTAATCAAACCCTTTGTCCTCCTCTGCTGAGTTCTAAATTTCTCCCAGTCCCCAGGTTCGCTGCTATTTCTGGCCAATTTGTATGCCACTTCCTTGGCTTTAATACTATCCCTGATTTCCCTTGATAGCCACGGTTGAGCCACCTTCCCTTTTTTATTTCTATGCCAGATAGGAATGTACAATTGTTGTAGTTCATCCATGCGGTCTCTAAATGTCTGCCATTGCCCATCCACAGTCAACCCCTTAAGTATCATTCGCCAATCCATCTCAGCCAATTCACGCCTCATACCTTCAAATTTAGCCTTCTTTAAGTTCTGGACCATGGTCTCTGAATTAACTGTTTCATTCTCCATCCTAATGCAGAATTCCACCATATTATGGTCACTCTTCCCCAAGGGGCCTCGCACAACGAGATTGCTAATTAATCCTTTCTCATTACATAACACCCAGTCTAAGATGGCCTCCCTCCTAGTTGGTTCCTCGACATATTGGTCTAAAAAACCATCCCTTATGCACTCCAGAAAATCCTCCTCCACCGTATTGCTTCCAGTTTGGTTAGCCCAATCTATGTGCATATTAAAGTCACCCATTATAACTGCTGCACCTTTATTGCACGCACCCCTAATTTCCTGTTTGATGCCCTCCCCAACATCACTACTACTGTTTGGAGGTCTGTACACAACTCCCACTAACGTTTTTTGCCCTTTGGTGTTCTGCAGCTCTACCCATATAGATTCCACATCATCCAAGCTAATGTCCTTCCTAACTATTGCCTTAATCTCCTCCTTAACCAGCAATGCTACCCCACCTCCTTTTCCTTTTATTCTATCCTTCCTGAATGTTGAATACCCCTGGATGTTGAGTTCCCAGCCCTGCTCATCCTGGAGCCACGTCTCCGTAATCCCAATCACATCATATTTGTTAACATCTATTTGCACAGTTAATTCATCCACCTTATTGCGGATACTCCTTGCATTAAGACACAAAGCCTTTAGGCTTGTTTTTTTAACACCCTCTGTCCTTTTAGAATTTTGCTGTACAATGGCCATTTTTGTTCTTTGCCTTGGGTTTCTCTGCCCTCCACTTTTCCTCATCTCCTTTCTGTCTTTTGTTTTTGCCTCCTTTTTGTTTCCCTCTATCTCCCTGCATTGGTTCCCATCCCCCTGCCATATTAGTTTAATTCCTCCCCAACAGCACTAGCAAACACTCCCCCGAGGACATTGGTTCCGATTCTGCCCAGGTGCAGACCGTCCGGATTGTACTGGTCCCACCTCCCCCAGAACCGGTTCCAATGCCCCAGGAATTTGAATCCCTCCCTGCTGCACCATTGCTCAAGCCACGTATTCATCTGAGCTATCCTGTGATTCCTACTCTGACTAGCACGTGGCACTGGTAGCAATCCCGAGATTACTACTTTTGAGGTCCTACTTTTTAATTTAGCTCCTAGCTCCTTAAATTCATTTCGTAGGAACTCATCCCTTTTTTTACCTATGTCATTGGTACCAACGTGCACCACGACAACTGGCTGTTCTCCCTCCCTTTTTAGAATGTCCTCCACCCGCTCCGAGACATCCTTGACCCTTGCACCAGGGAGGCAACATACCATCCTGGAGTCTCGGTTGCGGCCGCAGAAACGCCTATCTATTCCCCTTACAATTGAATCCCCTATCACTATCGCTCTTCCACTCTTTTTCCTGCCCTCCTGTGCAACAGAGCCAGCCACGGTGCCATGAACTTGGCTGCTGCTGCCCTCCCCTGATGAGTCATCCCCCTCAACAGTACTCAAAGCGGTGTATCTGTTTTGCAGGGGGATGACCACAGGGGACCCCTGCACTACCTTCCTTGCACTACTCTTCCTGCTGGTCTTCCATTCCCTCGCTGGCTGTGGACCCTTCTCCTGCAGTAAGACCAACTCGCTACACGTGATACTCACGTCATTCTCAGCATCGTGGATGCTCCAGAGTGAATCCACCTTCAGCTCCAACTCCGCAACGCGGACCGTCAGTAGCCGGAGGTGGACACACTTCCCGCACATGTAGTCGTCAGGGACACTGGTGTTGTCCCTGTGTTCCCACATGGTACAGGAGGAGCATATCACGTGACCGAGCTGTCCTGCCATGACTTAACCCTTAGATACACTTAAATTGCCGACAACAATGTTAAAAGTTACTGACTAATAAAGAAAAAGAAAAACTACTCACCAATCAGCAGCCAATCACTTACCACGTTGGCTGTGACGTCACCTTTTGATTTCTTTCTACTTCTTTTTTGCCTTCTCTCCCAGCTGGAGCTGCACCGGTACGCCTATCTCGACTCTCCCCGGACTGCTGAGCCTTTTATAGGCCGCTGCCTCTCTCGACTCCCGCCTCTCTCGACGCTCCCCGGACTGCTGAGCCTTTTATAGGCCGCTGCCTCTCTCGACTCCCGCCTCTCTCGACGCTCCCCGGACTGCTGAGCCTTTTATAGGCCGCTGCCTCTCTCGACTCCCGCCTCTCTCGACGCTCCCCGGACTGCTGAGCCTTTTATAGGCCGCTGCCTCTCTCGACTCCCGCCTCTCTCGACGCTCCCCGGACTGCTGAGCCTTTTATAAGCCGCTGCCTCTCTCGACTCCCGCCTTTCTCGACGCTCCCCGGACTGCTGAGCCTTTTATAGGCCGCTGCCTCTCTCGACTCCCCAACAGCAGGGAAGTCTTGCTGCAGCTCTACAGGTTATTGGTGAGGCCACACCTGGAATACTGCATGCAGTTTTGGTTTCCATATTTACAAAAGGATATACTTGCTTTGGAGGTGGCTCAGAGAAGATTCACTAGGTTGATTCCAGAGATGAGGGGATTGACTTATGAGGAAAGGTTGAGTAGGTTGGGCCTCTACTCATTGGAATTCAGAAGAATGAGAGGTGATCTTATTGAAACGTATAAGATTATGAGGGGACTTGACAAGGTGGATGCAGAGAGGATGTTTCCACTGATGGAGGAGACTAGAACTAGAGGGCATAATCTTAGAATAAGGGACCACCACTTAAAACTGAGATGAGGAGAAATTTCTTCCCTCAACGGGTTGTAAATCTGTGGAATTCACTGCCTCAGAGAGCTGTGGAATCTGGGACATTGAATAAATTTAAGACAGAAATAGGCAGTTTCTTAACCGATAAGGGGATAAGCGGTTATGGGGAGCCAGCAGGGAAGGGCACCTGAGTCCATGATCGGATCAGCCATGATCGTATTGAATGGCAGAGCAGGCTCGAGGGTCTACATGGCCGACTCCTGCTCCTATTTCTTATGTTCTTATGTTGGTAGGATTCATAATGAATACTTTGCATCCATTTTCACAAAAGAGAGGGGCAATGCATACATTGCAATCATGGAGGAGGAGTGCGAAATATTCGATTTAAATAAACATAGTGAGAGAGGAAGTATTAAGGTGCATAGTAGCTTTGAAAGTGGGTAACTACCAAGGCCCAGATGAAATGTATCCCAGGCTGTTAAGAGAAGCAAAAGGGGAAATACCAGAGGCTCTGACCATCATTTTCCAATCCTCTCTGGCTACAGGTGTGGTGCCGAAGGACTGGAGGATGACTAAAATTATACCTGTGTTTAAAAAGGGAGAAAAGGATAGACTGAGTAATTACAGGCCAGTCAGCCTAACCTTGGTGGTGGGAAAATTATTGGAAAAATTTGTGAGCGAGATGTTAAATCTTCAATTGCAAAGACATGGATTAATCAAGGACAGTTGTCGAGGAAGGTCGTGTCTGCCTAACTTGATTGAATTTTTCGAGGAGGTAATGAGGAAGGTCAATAAGGACAGTGCATATGATGTAGTGAATAACGGATTTCAGAAAAGCTTTTGATAAGGTCCCACCTGGCAGACTCATCACGAAAGTAAAAGCCCATGGGGTCCAGGGCAAAGTGGCAAGTTGGATCCAAAATTGGCTCAGAGGCAGGAAGTGTTGTGTATCTGTAAAGCATGCACTCACATGTTCCGCCAACAGAGAGCGCATCGCCTGAAGTCCCAAGGGATCCTAACATCCCTTGGGAGCATTGTATATAAGCTGGCCCCGAAGGCCTGTTCCTCACTCTAGAGTGTCTTATTAAAGACTGAGGTACTGTTACTTTAGCCTCCCTGTGTGCAGTCTCATCTGTGTGAGGAACACAATAACTGGTGACGAGTATACGAATCCAACGCAAAGATGCAGCAAACTGTGGGTATCCTGAAAAAGTTCTCGGAGGGTAAGGGCTGGGAAGCCTGTGTCGAACGGCTAGACCAGTACTTTGTAGCCAACGAGCTGGATGGAAAAGGAAGCGCTGCAAAAAGGAGAGCAGTCCTCCTCACGGTCTGTGGGGCACCGACCTACAGCCTCATGAAGAATCTTCTGGCTCCAGTGAAACCCACAGATAAGTCGTATGAGGAGCGTGTGTACACTGGTTCGGGAGCATCTTAACCCGAGGGAGAGCGTGCTGATGGCGAGGTATCGGTTCTACACGTGCCAGCGATCTGAAGGTCAAGAAATGGCGAGCTATGTTGCCGAGCTAAGGCGACTTGCAGGACAATGTGAGTTTGATGGCTACCTGGAGCAAATGCTCAGAGACTTTTTTGTACTGAGCATTGGCCACAAGACCATCCTACGAAAACTTTTGACTGTAGCGACACCGACCCTCAGTAAGGCCATTGCGATAGCACAGGCATTTATGTCCACCAGTGATAACACCAAACAAATCTCTCAGCACACAAGTGCTAGTAATGTTCATAAATTAACTGGAACTGTGTTTGCGAGCAGAAATGTACAGTGCAGAAACCACGAGTCTGCAACTGCCAGCAGGCCTCAGGTGACCCAGATGACTCAGATTTCGCAACAAAGGATGAATGCAAGGCAATTCACACCTTGTTGTAGAGGCTTCCATTCAGCCTATTCATGCTGCTTCAAAGGGTATGTTTGCAAGAGCTGTGGAACAATGGGGCACCTCCAACAACCTTGCAGACGAACTGCAAGCTCTGCAAAACCTGCTAACCACCATGTGGCAGAGGAAGATCGGTCCATGGTGGATCAAAGCAATTTTGAGCCTCAGAGAGAGGAGGCAGATGCTGAAGTACACGGGGTGCACACATTTTCGACAAAATGTCAACCTATAATGCTAAGTGTAAAATTGAATGGCTTACCCGTAGCCATGGAACTGGACACTGGTACTAGCCAATCCATAATGAGTAAAATGATGTTTGAGAGACTGTGGTGCAACAAGGCACTCAGAGCAGCCCTGAGCCCCATCCACACGAAACTGAGAACGTACACCAAAGAGCTTATCACTGTCTTGGGCAGCGCCATAGTCAAGGTCACCTACGAGGGCACGGTGCACGAACTGCCACTCTGGATTGTCCTGCGCGATAGCCCCACACTGCTTGGAAGGAGCTGGCTGCGCAAAATCCGCTGGAACTGGGATGACATCCGAGCACTACCACATGTCGATGAGGCCTCATGTACCCAGGTTCTCAACAAATTTCCTTCCCTTCCAGGCATTGGAAACTTTTCCGGGGCGAAGGTGCGGATCAACTTGGTCCCAGAAGCACGACCCATTCACCACAAGGCGCAAACTTTACCTCACATGATGAGGGAGAGAGTGGAAATCGAGCTGGACAGGCTGCAACGCGAGTGCATCATCTCCCCAGTGGAATTCAGTGAATGGGCCAGCCTGATTGTTCCAGAACTCAAAAGTGATGGCATGGTCAGGATTTGCGGTGATTATAAAGTAACTATTAATCGTTTCTTGCTACAGGACCAATACCCGCTACCTAAGGCAGACGACCTATTTGCAACGCTGGCAGGAGGCAATACGTTCACCAAGCTCGACCTGACTTCGGCCTACATAACGCAGGAACTGGAGGAGTCTTCGAAGGGCCTCACCTGCATCAACACGTGCAATGGACTGTTCATCGTTTAGAATATGGTCAGCTGCAGCGATGTTCCAGAGAAACATGGAGAGCCTACTCAAGTCGGTACCACACACGATGGTATTTCAGGGTGACATATTGGTCACGGGTCGGGACAACGTCTAGCACTTACAAAACCTGGAGGAGATCCTCCAGTGCTACGTGCTAATCAGAGTAGGGGGAGCAGGATAGTTAGAATAAATATGTGGCTTAAGCAGTGGTGCAAGAGGGAGGGATTCAAATTCCTGGGACATTGGAACCAGTTCTGGGGGAAGTGGGACCTGTACAAAAGGAACGGTCTGCACTTGGGCAGGACTGGAACTGATGTCCTGGGGGTAACATTTGCTAATGCAATTCGGGAGTGTTTAAACTAATATGGCAGGGGGATGGGAACCTATGCAGCAAGACAGGGCGAAGTAATATGGAGTCAGAAACAGATGGCAGAAAGGTAAAAAGCAATAGTGGAAGGCTGAGTAAACAAAGGCAATAAACAAAAAGGGCCACACTACATCATAATTCTAAAAGGACAAAGGGTGTTAAAAAAACAAGCCTGAAGGTTTTGTGTCTTAATGTAAGGAGTATCCGTAATAAAGTGGATGAATTAACTGTGCAAATAGATGTTAACAGATATGATGTGATTGGGATTACGGAGACGTGGCTCCAGGATGATCACGGCTGGGAACTCAACATCCAAGGATATTCAACATTTAGGAAGGATAGAATAACAGGAAAAGGAGGTGGGGTAGCATTGCTCTTTAAAGAGGAGTTTAATGCAATAGTTAGGAAGGACATTAGCTTGGATGATGTGCAATCTATATGGGTGGAGCTGCAGAACACCAAAGGGCAAAAAACATTAGTGGGAGTTGTGTACAGACCTCCAAACAGTAGTAGTGATGTTGGGGAGAACATCAAACAGGAAATTAGAGGTGCATGCAATAAAGGTGCAGCAGTTATCATGGGTGACTTTAATATGCATATAGATTGGGCAAACCAAACTTGAAGCAATACAGTGGAGGAGGATTTCCTGGAGTACATAAGGGATGGTTTTCTAGACCTATATGTCGAGGAACCAACTAGGGGGGTGGCCATCTTAGACTGGGTGTTGTGTAATGAGAGAGGATTAATTAGCAATCCCGTTGTGCAAGAAATAGCAATGAACCCGGGGACTGGGAGAAATTTAGAACTCAGCAGAGGAGGACAAAGGGTTTGATTAGGGCAGGGAAAATAGAGTACGAGAGGAAGCTTGCCGGGAACATTAAGACGGACTGCAAAAGCTTCTATAGATATGTAAAGAGAAAAAGGTTAGTAAAGACAAACGTAGGTCCACTGCATTCAGAATCAGGGGAAGTCATAACAGGGAACAAAGAAATGGCAGACCAATTGAACAAGTACTTTGGTTCGGTATTCACTGAGGAGGACACAAACAACCTTCCGGATATAAAAGGGGTCAGAGGGTCTAGTAAGAAGGAGGAACTGAGGGAAATCCTTATTAGTCGGGAAATTGTGTTGGGGATATTGATGGGATTGAAGGTCGATAAATCCCCAGGGCCTGATGGACTGCATCTCAGAGGACTTAAGGAGGTGGCCTTGGAAATAGTAGATGCATTCACAGTCATTTTCCAACATTCCATAGAGTCTGGATCAGTTCCTATGGAGTGGAGGGTAGCCAATGTAACCCCACTTTTTAAAAAAGGAGGGAGAGATAAAACAGGGAATTATAGACCGGTCAGCCTGACATCAGTAGTGGGTAAAATGATGGAATCAATTCTGAAGGATGTCATAGCAATGCATTTGGGAAGAGGTGACATGATAGGTCCAAGTCAGCATGGATTTGTGAAAGGGAAATCATGCTTGACAAATCTTCTGGAATTTTTTGAGGATGTTTCCAGTAGAGTGGACAAGGGAGAACCAGTTGATGTGGTGTATTTGGACTTTCAGAAGGCCTTCGACAAGGTCCCACACAGGAGATTAATGTGCAAAGTTAAAGCACATGGGATTGGGGGTCGTGTGCTGACATGGATTGAGAACTGGTTGGCAAAGAGTAGGAGTAAATGGGTAATTTTCAGAATGGCAGGCAGTGACTAGTGGGGTACCGCAAGGTTCTGTGCTGGGGCCCCAGTTGTTTACATTGTACATTAATGATTTAGACGAGGGGATTAAATGTAGTATCTCCAAATTTGCAGATGACACTAAGTTGGGTGGCAGTGTGAGCTGCGAGGAGGATGCTCCTGCACCTATTTTCTGTTTCTGTTTCTGTTTCTAGATCATGTAGAACTGTGGCTGAAGAGGTCGAAATGCATCTTCATGGCAACAGAAGTGGAGTTTTTGGGGAGAAAGATTACGGCGGACAGCATTCGGCCCACATTCGCCAAGACAGAGGCGATCAGGAACGCGCCCAGGCCACACAACGTCATGGAACTGTGGTCGTCCCTGGGACACCTCAACTATTTTGGTAATTTCCTACCGGGGTTAGGCACCCTCTTAGAGCCCCTACATGTGTTATTGTGTTAAGGTGAGAACTGGGTATGGGAAAAAACATTTTATGCTCCAACAAGCTGCTTGTGTTGTATAACCCGTGTAAAAGACTGGTGCTAGCATATGACGCGTTGTCGTATGGAGTCGGGTGTGTATTACAACAAACTAATGTTGCGGGGATGTTGCAACCTGTCGCGTATGCTTCCAGGAGCTTGTCTAAGGCTGAGAGGACCTACAGCATGATTCAGAAAGAGGCATTAGCGTGTGTGTTCTGGGTAAAGAAAATGTATCAGTACCTGTTTGGCCTCAAATTTGAGCTGGAATCCGATCACAAGCCCCTCCCTGAAAACAAGGGGATAAATACTAATGCCTCAGCCCGCATACAAAGGTGGGCACTCGCACTAACAGCATATAACTATATCATCCGCCACTGGCCAGGCACTGAGAACTGTGCGGATGCTCTCAGTCGGCTACCATTGCCCACCACGGGGGTGGAAATGGTCAGCCTGCCTACTTTTTGATGGTGGCACAGCCCGCAGACTTGTTGATGGTCATGGAAGTGTTTGAAAATGATAAATCACTTGTCACAGCCCGCCTGATTAGGACTTGGACCAGCCAAGATCCTCTGCTGTCCCTCATAAAAAACTGTGTGCTGCATGGGAGCTGGGCCAGCATCCCTGTTGAAATGCAAGAGCCAATCAAGCCGTTCCAGTGGCGAAAGGACGAGCTATCCATTCAGGCAGACTGCTTGTTGTGGGGTAACTGCATAGTGCTACCCAAAAAGGGCAGGGAGATGTTCATTTCGGATCTCCATAGCACACACCCGGGTATAGTAATGATGAAAGTGATAGCCAGATCCCACGTGTGGTGGCCCGGTATTGACTCTGACTTAGAGTCCTGTGTACGGCAATGCAGTATGTGTGCTCTGTTGAGCAATGCACCCAGAGAGGCACCACTAAGTTTGTGGTCCTGGCCCTCCAGACCATGGTTGAGGATCCATGTCGACTATGCGGGCCCGTTTCTCGGTAAAATGTTCCTGGTGGTGGTGGATGCTTTTTCAAAATGGATTGAATGTGAAATAATGTCGGGAAGCACCGCCATCGCCACCATTGAAAGCCTGAGGGCCATGTTTGCCACCCACGGCCTGCCTGACGTACTGGTCAGTGGCAACGGGCCATGTTTCACCAGTGTCGAATTTAAAGAGTTCATGACCCGCAATGTCACCCTGACCCCGTTTAAACCAGCCTCCAATGGGCAGGCAGAGCAGGCAGTACAAACAATCTTAAACGAGTCAAAGAAGGCTCACTCCAAACCCGCCTGTCCCGAGTACTGTTCAGCTACCGCACGAGACTCCACTCGCTCACAGGCGTGTCCCCGGCTGAGCTATTCATGAAAAGGACACCTAAAACCAGACTCTCGCTGGTTCACCCCAACCTGCATGGATCAGGTAGAGAGCAGGCGGCAGCAACAAAATGTAAACGATGGTCGCGCCACTGTGTCATGGAAAATTGATCTGAATGACCCTCTGTATATGCTAAACTATAGACATGGTCCCAAGTGGATTGCAGGCCTGGTGATAGCTAAAGAAGGGAGTAGGGTGTTTGTAGTCAAACTTGACAATGGACACATTTTCAGAAAGCACCTGGACCAAAAAAGGCTGCGGTTCACAGACTGCCCTGAACAACCCACAGCAGACACCACTTTTTTCGAGCCCACAACATACACCCAAAGGATGAACGACACCACACCGGACCAGGAAATCAAACCCATCACGCCCAACAGCCCAGCAAGGCCAGGCTCACCCAGCGGCTCTGCAGGGCCAACAACACACCAGCCCAGTAAGGGCACAGCCAACACACCAGAACAGACATTTGTACTGACGCAGTCCACCAGGGAAAGAAAGGCTCCCAGCTGCCTCACCTTGTAAATAGTTTTCACTTTGACTTTGGGGGGGAGTGATGTTGTGTATCTATAAAGCATGCACTCCCATGTTCTGCCACCAGAGAGCGCATCCCCTGAAGTCTCAAGGGATCCCAGCATCCTTTGGGAGCACTGTATATGAGCCGGCCCCTCAGGCCTGTTCCTCACTCTGGAGTGTCTTATTAAAGACTGATGTCACTGTTACTTTAGCCTCCCTGTGTGCAGTCTCATCTGTGTTCGGAACACAGTAGGGAGCAAATGGCAATGGTTGATGGGTATTTTTGTGACTGGAAGGCTATATCCAGTGGGGTTCCACAGGGCTCAATGCTGGATCCTTTGCTTTTTGTGGTATTTATCAATGACTTGGACTTAAATGCTGTGGGTATGATTAAGAAGTTTAAAGATGACACTAAAATAGACTGTGTGGTTGATAATGAAGGAGAAAGCTGCGGACTGCAGGAAGGTATCAATGTACTGGTCAGGTAGGCAGAACAGTGGCAAATGGAATTCAATCCGGATAAGTGTGAGGTAATGCATTTGGGGATGGCTAACAAGGAACAAAGGGACCTTGGAATGCAGGTCCACAGATCCATGAAGGTAGCAGGCCAGGTAGATAAGGTAGTTAAAGAGGAGATTAACGCAATAGTAAGGAAGGACATTAGCTTGGATGATGTTAAATCTATATTTGTTCAGCTGCGAAACACCAAAGGCCAGAAAATGTTAGTGGAAGTTGTGTACAGACCACCAAACAGTAGTAGGGAGGTTGGGGATGGCATCAAACAGCTAATTAGTGATGTGTGCAATAATCGTACAGCAGTTATCATGGGTGACTTTAATCTACATATAGATTGGGCTAACCAAACTGGTAGCAGTACTGTGGAGGAGGAGTTCCTGGAGTGCATAAGAGATGGTTTTCTAGACCAATATGTCGAGGAACCAACCAGAGAGCAGGTCATCCTAGACTGGGTCTTGTGTAATAAGAGAGGATTAATTAGCAATCTGGTCGTGCGAGGCCCCTTGGGGAAGAGTGACCCTAATATGGTAGAATTCTACATTAAGATGGAGAGTGACACAGTTAATTCAGAGACTAGGTTCCTTAACATAAAGAAAGGTTACTTCGATGGTATGAGACGTGAATTGGTTAGGATAGACTGATGAATTATACTTAAAGGGCTGATGGTGGATGGGCAGTGGCAGACATGTAAAGATCAAATGGATGAACTTCAACAATTGTACATCCCTGTCTGGCGTAAAATTAAAAAGGGGAAGGTGGCTCAACCGTGGCTAACAAGGGAAATTAGGGATAGTGTTAAATGCAAGGAAGAGGCATAAAAATTGGCCAGAAAAAGCGAACCTGACGACTGGGAGAAATTTAGAATCCAGCAGAGGAGGACTAAAGGTGTAATTAGGAGGGGGAAAATAGAGTATGAGAGGAAACTTGCAGGGAACATAAAAACTGACTGGAAAAGCTTCTATAGATATGTGAAGAGAAAAAGATTCGTGAAGACCGATGTTGGTCCCTTGCAGTCAGAATCAGAAGAATTCATAATGGGGAATGAGGAAATGGCAGACCAATTGAACAAATACTTTGGTTCTGTCTTCACTGAGGAAGACACGAATAACTTCCCAAAAATAATAGGGGACAGAGGGTCTAGCGAGAAGGAAAAACTGAAGGAAATCTTTATTAGTCAGGAAATTGTGTTGGGGAAATTGATGGGTATGAAGGCCGATAAATCCCCAGGGCCTAGTAGTCTGCATCCCGGAGTACTTAAGGAGGTGGCCCTAGAAATAGTGGATTTAATGATGGTTATTTTCCAACATTCTTTAGATTCTGGATCAGTTCCTATGGATTGGAGGATAGCTAATGTAACCTCACTTTCTAAAAAAGGAAGGAGAGAGAAAACGGAATTATAGATCGGTTAGCCTGACATCGGTAGTGGGGAAAATGTTGGAATCAATTACTAAAGATGCATTTGGAAAGCAGTGACAGGATCGGTCCAAGTCAGCATGGATTTATGAAAGGGAAATCATGCTTGACAAATCTTCTAGTATTTTTTGAGGATGTAACTAGTAGAGTGGACAAGGGAGAACAAGTGGATGTGATGTATTTGGACTTTCAAAAGGCTTTTGACAAGGTCCCACACAAGAGATAACTGTGCAAAATTAAAGCACATGGTATTGGGGTAATGTATTGAAGTGGCTAGAGAACTTGTTGGTAGACAGGAAGCAAAGAGTAGGAATGACCGGGTCCTTTTCAGAATGGCAGGCAGTGACTAGTAGGGTAACGCAAGTTTCAATGCTCAGACAACAGCTCTTTACAATATACATTAATGATTTAGACGAAGGAATTGAATGTAATATCTCCAAGTTTGCAGATGACACTAAGCTGGGTGGCAGTGTGAGCTGTGAGGAGGATGCTTCGAGGCTGCAGGGTGACTTGGACAGGTTAGGTGAGTGGGCATATGCTTGGCAGATGCAGTATAATGTAGATAAATATGAGGTTATCCACTTTGGTGGCAAAAACATGAAGGCAGAATATTATCTGAATAGTGACAGATTAGGAAAAGCGGAGGTGCAACAGACCTGGGTGTCATGGTACATCAGTCATTGAAAGTTGGCATGCAGGTACAGCATTTGGTGAAGAAGGCAAATGGCATGTTGACCTTCATAGCGAGAGGATTTGAGTATAGGAGCAGGGAGGTCTTACTGCTGTTGTACAGGGCCTTGGTGAGGCCACACCTTGAATATTGAGTATGTTTCGGTATTCTAATCTGAGGAAGGATGTTCTTGCTATTGAGGGAGTGCAGCGAAGGTTCACCAGACTGATTCCCGGGATGGCGGGACTGACATATGAAGAAAGACTTGATTGACTGGGCTGATATTCACTGGAATTTAGAAGAATGAGAGGGGATCTCATAGAAACATATAAAATTCTGACGGGACTGGACAGGTTAGATGCAGGAAGAATGTTCTCGATGTTGGGCAAGTCCAGAACCAGGGGTCACAGTCTAAGGATAAGGGGTAAGCCATTTAGGACCGAGATGAGGAGAAACTTCTTCACTCAGAGAATTGTGCACCTGTGGAATTCTTTACTACAGAAAGTTGTTGAGGCCAGTCCGTTGCATATATTCAAAATGGAGTTAGATGTGACCCTTATGGCTAAAGGGATCAAGGGGTATGGAGAGAAAGCAGGAATGAGGTACTGAAGTTGCATGATCAGCCATGATCATATTGAATGGTGGTGTAGGCTCGAAAGGCCGAATGGTCTACTCCTGCACCTATTTTCATTGTTTCTATGTTTCTATGTTCAGAAGGCATATGGAATACTTGCCTTTATAAATCGAGGCATGGAATACAAGAGCAAGTAGGTTATGCTTGAACTGTTTAAAACACTTGTTTGGCCACAGCTGGAGTACTGTGTGCAGTTCCAGTCATCACATTACAGGAAAGATGTGATTGCACTGTTAAGGGTACAAAGGAGATTTACAAGAATGTTGCCTGGACTGGAGAATTTTGGCTGTGAGGAAAGATTGGAGATGCTGTTTTCTTTGGAACAGATGAGGCTGAGGAGAGACCTGATTGAGGTGTATAACATTATGAGGGGCCTGGATAGAGTTGATAGGAAGGACCTGTTTCCCTTGGCAGAGGGGTCAACAACCAGGGGATATAGATTTAAAGTAATTGGGGTGAGGTTTAGAGGCGATATGAGGGGAAATTTCTTCACCCGTTGGGTGGTAAGGGTCTGGAACTCTGCCTGAAAGGGTGATAGAGGCAGAAATTCTCATCACATTTAAAACATATTTGGATGAGAACTTAAAGTGCCATAACCTACCGGGCTGGAAAGTGGGATTAGGCTGGATAGCCTCTTGTTCACCAGCCCGAACATGATGGGTCGAAATGGCCTCCTTCCGTGCTGCAAATTTCTATGATTCATAGAATCATAGAATCATAGAAGTTTACAGCATGGAAGGCCATTTTGGCCCATCGTGTCCGTGTCAGGCAACAAGAGGCTATCCAGCCTAATCCCACTTTCCAGCTCTAGATCCGTAGTCCTGCAGGTTACAGCACATCAGGTGCACATCCAACTACTTTTAAAATATGGTGAGGGTTTCTGCCTCTACCACCCTTTCAAGCAGTGAGTTCCAGACCCCCTCAACCATCTGTGTGAAGAAATTTCCCCTCAAATCCCCTCTAAACCTTGTACCAATTCCTTTAAATTTATGCCTCCTGGTTGTTGACGCCTCTGCTAAGGGAAATAGGCCCTTTCTATCCACTCTAGCTAGGCCTCTCATAATTTTATACAACTCAATCAGGTCTCCCCTCAGCTTCCTCTGCTCCAAAGAAAACAGACCCAGCATCTCCAATCTTTCCTCATAGCCAAAATTCTCCAGTCCAGGCAACAATCGTGTAAATCTCCTCTGCACCCTTTCCAGTGCAATCACATCTTTCCTATCATGTGGTGACCAGAACTCCACACAGTATTCCAGCTGTGGCCTAACCAGTGTTTTATACATTTCAAGCATAACCTCCTTGCTCTTGTATTCCATGCCTCGACTAATAAAGGCAAGTATTTCATATGCCTTCTTAACCACCTTTACTACCTGGCCTGCTAGCTTCAGGGATCTGTGGCCCTGCACTTCAGGGTCGCTTTGTTCCTCTACACTTTTCAGTGTCGTATCATTTAATGTGTATTCCTTTGCCTTGTTAGACCTCCCCAAATGCATTACCTCATAATTAGCTGGATTGAATTCCATTTGCCACTGTTTCGTCCACCTGACCAGTACATTGATATCTTCCTGACACCTGCAGCTTTCTTCTTCAACCATACAGCCTATTTTAGTGTCATCTGCAGACTTCTTAATCATAACCCCAACATTCAAGTCCAAGTCATTGATATACACCATATGTTCTTATGTCAGTGAGAGAAGGACCGAGAGAGAGAGGGACCGAGAGAGAGAGACGGAGATAGAGAGATGGAGACACAGTGACAGACAGTGAGAAAGGGGTAGAGAGAGAGAGAGATAGAGAGCGAGACAGCCAGAGACAGAGAAAGAGGGACACAGGGAGAAGGAGGGGCAGAGAGAGAGCGAGTGAGGAACAAAGAGAGAGGTTCTGAGAGAGAGGGACAGAGAGAGAGGGACAGATATTCTGAGAGGGGGAAGGACAGAGAGAGAGAGAGAGGTACAGATATTCTGAGAGAGAGAGGGACAGAGAGAGAGAGGGAGAGAGGGAGAGAGAGAGAGGGACAGAGGGAGAGAGCGACAGAGGGAGAAAGGGACAGAGGGAGAGAGGGACAGAAGGAGAGATGGACAGAGAGAGAGAGAGACAGAGAGAGAGAGTAACAAAGAGAAACACAGAGAGAGGGAGAGATGGACAGAGAGAGGGAGAGACAGAGAGAGAGAGTAACAAAGAGAAACACAGAGAGAGGGAGAGATGGACAGAGAGAGGGAGAGAGGCACAGAGAGATGGAGGAGGGGAGAGGGAGACATGGAGGGAGGGAGCGAGGAATTGCACCAGTAAGTGTCCAGGAAGAGAGGGGAGATGGGTGAAGGGAGAAAGACTCTGTGGTGGAACACCCCTCCCCGGGATTGCAAGGTTGCGTGTAGCACAACTTGTAAAGGCTCAGAGCACGGAGTCCACTGCCATAGATCAATGGATAGCACTCCATCTCGCCTCTGAGTCAGACATTCATGGGTTCGATTCCCACTCCAGAGACTCGAGCCCCATAATCGAGGCCAACACTTCCTGATGCTAGCACTGAAGGAGCGCCACACAGGGAGGGGCAACACGGAAAGAGAGAGAGGGGCAGTACTGATGGCGTGTCGCAAAGTCGGAGGGACAGTACTGAGGGAGTGCCGCAATGTCGGAGGGGCAGTACTGAGGGAGTGCTGCAATGTCGGAGGGGCAGTACTGGGGGAGTGCTGGACTGTCGGAGGGGCAGTACTGAGAGAGTGCTGCAACGTCGGAGGGGCAGTACTGAGGGAGTGCCACACTGTCGGAGGGCCAGTACTGAGGGAGTGCCACACTGTCGGAGGGGCAGTACTGCAGGACAGCCACACTGTTGGAAGGGCAGTTCTGAGGGAGCGCCACACTGTCGGAGAGGCATTACTGAGGGAACGCCGCACTGTTGAAGGTTGCATCTTTCGGATGAAACATTAAACCAAGGCCCCAGTCTGCCCTCTTAGTTGAAGAAAAGTTCCCACAGCCACTATTGGAAGAAAAGCAGGGGCAGTTCTGTCCAAGGTATAGGGACAATAATTATCCCACAACCAATATCACAAAAAAACAGATGTTCTGGTCATTAATCACATTGCTGTTTGTGGGATCTTGCTGTGTGAAAATTGGCTGCCATGTTTTCTACATTGCAACAGTAACTACACTTCAAAAGGACTTCAGTTGGGACATCTTGAGTTGGTGAAAGGCACTGTAGAAATCGATGCTCTTTCTCTCTGTCTGTCTCACTCACTTTCTCGTCCTTTCTTTCTCTCATTCAGTAGACTGCGATCGGCAGGATGAGCGCTTTACCCTCATCTTCACCCTCGCCTCCTGCACCTTCAGCTTTGTGGCCTTCCCCAACGTTTTACTGTTTGACTACTTCGGTACCATGGTAACCCACGTCCTGGCCATGTAAGTACTTGCCCTCTTCTGGGCTTTTGAGGTGTTAGAGGTTGATATGACTTGACACAGTCAGGAGAAGAGAAACAATTAAGACAGAAAGAGAATCATGATAGAGGTAGAGTAAGAGAGAGATGTGTAATATTGAATAAGAAGGTTAGAGTGAAGAACCATCACCATAAATGGTTAAAGAGGTTACCAGGAATAGTAAAGATATATGGTCCTCGCACATATTTGATGATGGAAATGTTGGGTTTGTTCATATTGAAGGAGTTGAAAGTTGAAATGATTCGATTATTTCTGATGAGTCAGATAGTCTTGTTATAAGTAGAGTACCAATAGCAAATCCTATATCTGATGTACTAGAAACAAGTCCAAGAGAAAGTCAGAATTTAAGTCTGAGTCAGGCAGGCAGACAGTCTGAAGTTGTAGAGAGGTCAAATGTAGATCAAGGGCATCCCTTGAAGAAAAACTCTCCTCAGGCTCAGCCTAGAATGAGTCTAACTACAACACCAAGTTTGGAGAGCGAAGGTATCCTCATTGAAACAGAAACCCCTGGCTAAGTTTGATTTGTAAATAAGGCAAACTAAGTCCATGGGGCTGAAATTGCTCCTTTCCTTTCGGCCTTTAACACCGGAAAGTGGCGGCCACACTGCGGAGTGCAATGGCCGCTGACTTTTCGTGTAATGGCCGCCATGATCAAAATTCCGCTTCTGTGCTATCCCGGTGGTGACCCGCTCCCCCCCACTGCTCCGCTGTTGCCGATCCGTGCTAAGTGCATCATCACAGTGTGTACCGTCGATCTACTCCCCGCCCCGCCCCCATCAACGGCGAAATTCTGCCGTGAAAACTTACGGCCCGCCCGGTGGTACCAAAGCAAGCTTTTTTGTGGTGGTCCAGTGAGGCTGAGGCCTTCTGTAATGGTGGCACAGCTCCCCTTAAAGGGGAGGACCGACTGCTGCTGCCGCCATGTTTTTTATTTTGTCGGACGACTGCCATGTCGGCCCGACAATTATTCCTCCAGGTTCGGCCGGGCCACCAACAGACAGCCTGGCACCCCCTCTTCAGTGCCAGGCCGCTGGTCCTGCAGGAACCCAACCTAGAGACCCAGTGGACCGAAGTTTAAAGATCGCGCAGGCTCTCACCTTTAAGTGAAGGGGAGAGCCGTGGTGATGCGGCATTGTGCTGACCTCATCACCGGGACCACTCCACAGCCCCCCCCCCAACTTCCCCCCTCTAGTCTTGTCACCGCCGCATATCCGCCCCCATTAAGTGCGACTTCCGGATCCGAGTGAAAAAAACAAAGAGCAGAATTTTGTTCAAGAGGTGACCTCACTCACCATGGCGGTAAAAACCATAGAAACGTGCTGTGTACGGAATATTTCGGGAGGGGGGAAATTTTGGCCCGAATATCTTTGATGTGTATAACCATGCAAGTTATGTATGATGATTATTTTGTTATGATTAATTACTCATTAAGGGGGGAGAAGTATAATGTAGCTCCCCCTAGTGGACTACTGTGTAAATACAACTGCTGATGTATATTATAAAAGCATCATGTTCTTGTAGTCCGTGTGTTTGTGATGTCACAAAGAAGATATCAGAGGTTCAGAGGAGGTTTACCGGGAATGAGGAACTTCAGTCATGTGGAGAGATTGAAGAAACTGGGGTTGTTCTCTTTCGAGCAGAGAAGATTGAAGAGAGACCAAATCGAGATACAGTTTGATTGCTGTTTTGATTTGTTGTCAGTGTAAACTCTGAGAATAGTTCCCCGAATAACTCCAAAAAACATTGTGTGCATTTATTGGAGCAATTTATGACTGAACTATATACTTTCACCACCTCAGCATGTCCCAAAACACTTTAAAACCAATGAAGTTCTTTTGAAGTGTAGTCACTGTTCTAATGTAGGAAACGTGGCAGTCAATTTACACACAGCAAGCTCCCACAGACAGAAATGCAATATGACCAGACACCAACTGTAGTTTTAGTGATGTGCGTGAGGGATAAATATTGGTCACAGGATTCCGGGGATAATTGCCCTGTTCTTCCAGTACCGTCTGTGTGAACTTTTATGTCCACCTCGGAGGGCGGAAGGGACATTGGTTTAGCCTTTCATTTGAAAGAGGGCATCTCTAACAGTGCAGCTCTTCCTCAGTACTGCCACTCCCACAGTGCAGTGAACCCTCAGTACTGCCCCTCCCACCGTGCAGCGAACCCTCAGTACTGCCCCTCCCACAGAACTGCCCCTCCCTCAGTACTGCCCCTCCCACAGTGCAGCACTCCCTCAGTACTGCCCCTCCCACAGTGCAGCACTCCCTCAGTACTGCCTCTCCCACAGTGCAGCACTCTTTCAGTACTGCCCCTCTCAGAAACATAGAAAAGAGGTGCAAGAGTAGGCCATTCGACCCTTCGAGCCTGCACCGCCATTCAATGAGTTCATGGCTGAACATGCAACTTCAGTACCGAATTCCTGCTTTCTCGCCATACCCCTTGATCCACCTAGTCGTAAGGACTACATCGAACTCCTTTTTGAATATATTTAGTGAATTGGCCTCAACAACTTTCTGTGGTAGAGAATTCCACAGGTTCACCACTCTCTGGGTGAAGAAGTTTCTCCTCATCTCAGTCCTAAATGGCTTACTCCTTATCCTTAGCCTGTGAGCCCTGGTTCTGGTCTTCCCCAACATTGGGAACATTCTTCCTGCATCTAACCTGTCTAAACCCGTCAGAATTTTAAACGTTTCTATGAGGTCCCCTCTCATTCTTCTGAACTCCAGTGAATACAAGCCCAGTTGATCCAGTCTTTCTTGATATGTCAGTCCTGCCATCCCGGGAATCAGTCTGGTGAACCTTTGCTGCACTCCCTCAATAGCAAGAATGTCCTTCCTCAAGTTAGGAGACCAAAACTGTACACAATACTCCAGGTGTGGCCTCACCAAGGCCCTGTACAACTCTAGTAACACCTCCCTGCCCCTGTACTCAAATTCCCTCGCTATGAAGGCCAACATGCCATTTGCTTTCTTAAGCATCTGCTGTACCTGCATGCCAACCTTCAATGACTGATGTACCATGACACCCAGGTCTCGTTGCACCTCCCCTTTTCCTAATCTGTCACTATTCAGATAATAGTCTGTCTCTCACAGTGCAGCACTCCCTCAGTACGGCCCCTCCTACAGTGCAGTGCTCCCTCAGTACGGCCCCTACCACAGTACGGTGCTCCCTCAGTACTGGCACTGGGACAATGACTATAGGTTTAGAGAGGGCACAGGAGACAATGGGATAAGGGAGAGCATTTTCAGTGGGAGGGTCAGTGTCCTGGGGCTAAGATTGATCAACATCAATAAAAAAAGCTGATCATTATTTGTACATATGTAAACCCGTAAATACCTTGTTTAACCACTGGAGGGCTCATCCCCTGGAGTCCCAAGGGATCCCACAATCCCTTGGGAGCACCTGTACACAAGAAGGCCTCACAGGCTGTAGAGGCACTCTGGAGACCTGTAATAAAGGACTGCGGTCACACCTACTTTGAGCTCACAGTATCTGGTCAGACTCTTTATTCAATACATAACAATTATCACATTGCTGTTTGTGGGAGCTTGCTGTGCACAAATCGGCTGCCACGTTTCCTGCATTACAATAGTGGCTGCACTTTAAAAAGCACTTATAGAATCATAGACTGATACAGCACAGAAGGAGGTCATTTGGCCCATGCTGCCTGTGTTTTGAAAGAGCTGTCCGATTGGACCCATTCCCTGCTCTTTCCCCAGAGTCCTTCAAGTATTGATCCAATTCCTTTTTGAAAGTTGTTGTATCTGCTTCCACCGTCCTCAGGCAGTGCATTCCAGATCATAACAACTCGTTGCTTAATTTTGTCCCTCATGTTGCCTCTGGTTCAATCACCAATGACCTTAAATCTGTGTCCTCTGGTTCCCGACCCTCCTTCCACTGGAAACAGTTCCTCCTTATTTATTCGATCAAAACCGGTCATCATTTTGAACATCTCTATCAATTATCCTTTTAACCTTCTCTGCTCTAAGGAGAACAACCCCAGCTTCTCCAGTCTCTCCAAATAACAGAAGTCTCTCATCCCTGGTACCATTCTGGTAAATCCCCTCTGCGCCCTCTATTGCCTTGACATAATTCCTGAAGTGCGGTGCCCAGAATTGAACACAAGGCTCCAGCTGAGGCCTAACCAGTGGTTTATGAAGGATTTAGCAATAACTTCTTGCTTTTGTACTCTGGGTCTGTTTATCAAGTACTTCATTGGCTGTGAAGCGCTTTGGATCGTCCTGAGGTGGTGAGAGACATTGAATATCTGGGAGCTCATTCCTTTCAGGGGAAGGGGAGGTGAATGTGGGGACAAAGGAGTTCAAACTAAGCTCTGATTTTTATCTCCACATATTCCTCCACACCACCGCGACTCTGATCATCGCCTTCTCCACTGCTGGTAAGTCTAGCCCCTCCCCCTGTCAGAACCCAGTGAGGTCCCACACATGGTCCTTCAATACCTACGTAGAATATACAGCACAGAAACAGGCCATTCGGCCCAACCAGTCCATGCCGGCTTTTGTGCTCCACTCCAGCCTCCTCCCATCCTTCCTCATCTAACTCTATCAGCATTATAAAAGTTGGATAGAGTGAAGGATAGAGCACCAGTCCTTAGTTACTGACAATTTTTCCATGTTGATTTCAGTGTTTGATGGCTGGTTCCATCTCCCCAATAGAAAAGGGGAGGAGTCCCACATTGAGTGACCTCCACCAGGGAGCCCCGCCTCCTCCGGAGGGCAAGATGGCCCGCCAAGGCGTGTCCGGACAGCAGACGAGGAAGACAAAGTGGAGAGTGTGCAAGAGCAGCCCGTACAGGAAACACCTCCGTGCAGAGTGGAAAAGGACGGCAGGGATCTCCAGGAGACTGCTCAAGCTGTGAGGCGCCGGATCCCGAGGGAGGATTCGAGCCCTGGTGCCGATGAGAAAACACGGACGGGATTGTTCCACACACTTGCGCCTCCTCGACACACCTCGTGGAGTCAGGGCTAAGTTCCTCTTTTAGCGTCTCGATGGCTTTGGCCATGGACCAGATACCGTGCCACGACATGCGCTGTGCCAACTCTTCATGGAACATCCAGCCCGCTCCTCCTTTATCCAATAGGTCCCTGACTCTGGTCACCTTGCCAGCCAGTGTCTTTCCCTCTGCCAGCCACGTGACACGCGGACGTGGAGGCACGGATTCCTGGAGTATAGCCATCACTCCTGACCGGGGAGAACACCGGCTGGAGGTGACAGCTTTGCAGATCCTGATCATTACATGGTAAAAGACAGGCAGCTCCTGCAAGGAGGCCCAGCCACACCCCAAATTTATTGGCAGGAGCTGAGTGCTATAATTGAGTCCGTGCAACTAGCGGAAGAAATACGTCGCCAGCGCACACCATCTGGGAAGATCCCTGACGTACAGATATCTCTACAGGGTCTGAAGACAGAAAGTCACAGCCTGGGTACACACCCACACCAGCGCCTGACCGCCCTCTCTAAGCAGGAGTCGGATAACCATGGCACAGACCCAATGCTTCCCTTTGACCCTGAAGAAGTCAACAAGCATCTTCTGAAACTTGGCGACAGATTCGTGGGAGGGGCGGGGGATGTATCAAAGTGACCAACCAGTACCACAACATAGTGGCCATCAGTTGATTTATGACCAGCGCCCTACCCCTGTAGGACAGCACTTGGAGCAGTCCTGTCCAGCGCCCTCGGTGAGCAGTGACTTTAGCCTCCAGCACTTGCCAGTTTGCCAGCCAGGCTTCCTCAGCAGGGCTAAGGTAAACTCCCAGGTTGAGGAGATGAGTTGTACTCCAGGTATAATTTCTGAGCTCCTCCCACCACTGACTGACCAGGAGTGCGGAACATTTCTCCCAGTTGATCCTCACAGAGGACGCGGCAGATTAGACCCGCTGGCACTCGCGCAACCTCCGCAAGACAACGGCATCCGTGACCATGAGGAGCACGTCAGCGACGTAAGCCGAGAGCACGACCTCCATGCTAGGCCCTTGGAGAGGTCCCGTAAACATCTTCCGCAAAAGATGCAGGAAAGTCTCCAGACAGAAAGCATGGAACTGGCCAGACAAGGGGCATTCCTGACGGTCCCATATCCCGAAGCCAAGGGGCGCTGTCAAAGACCTGTTGACCTTAATCAGACACTCCACGCAAGTCAGTTCGAGTTTAAAAAAATGTGTCCTGAATCTGAATGTGCGCATGAGCTGAATGTATCCTGAAGAGGCACTCGTGATCCATCCTGTTGAAAACTTTCTCCTGATCCAGGGAAAGGAATGCCACCGACAGACCAGTCCTCTGGGAATGGTGGACCAGGTCCCGAACCAGATGGATGCTGTTGTGGATGGTCCGGCCCTGATCTGTGTAGAACTGGTCGGGGTGGATCATTTGGGCCAGCATGGTGCCAAGGCAAGCAAAGACTTGTCGTTCGTGCTGAGGAGGGAGACCAGGCGCCAGATCTTCAGTAGGGGCAGATTTCCCCGCTTGGGCAGCGGGATGATGACTGCCCTGCGCTGAGAGGGATATCTCTCCGGCCTCCAGACTTTCCCCCAGACTCACAGGTAGTCGCCCACCCCCACCCCAGAACATCCCAGAACTCCACGGTCTGACCGTCCAGCCCTGGGGACTTGCCCCTCGAACTGGCTGAGGGCACCGGCCAGCTCCCCCAGGCTTAGCGGGGCATCGAGCTGCTCACCACCCTTCGGGCTGACCTTCAGCAGGTCCTCGCACAAAACAATGCGAGCAACCTCGATAGGACGGATCCGCAGAGAACAGAGCCCCATAGTAGATACGGGCCTCGGCACTGATGCCCTTCTGATCCGAGGCGAGGGATCTGTCGCTGGCCAGTGGCCCCAAGAGCTCCTTACGGAACCCCTCCCTCTTTTTCCATTGAGTAGAAGAAGGGCGCCCAATATTTATCCATCAACCAACATCACACTAAAAAAAACCAGCAGATCTGGTCATTTATCAGGTTGCTGTTTGTGGGAGCTTGCTGGGCAGAAATTGACTGCTGGATTTCTTACATTACAATAATAAGATAAAGTAATTAATTGGCTGTGAAGTTTTTGGGACGTCCTAAAGTGGTGAAAGGCACTGTATAAATGAAAGTTCTTTCTCTCTTTCTCACACTCCCTCTCCCCCTCTGTTGCAGCTTCAGCAACACTGTTGTTCCCTGCGCTCTGTCTGATGGCAGTGGGAGGAAGGTGTTTTTTCATAACAAACATTCAGGTAATGTAGGATTGTGTGTGATAGAGCGTCAAGTGTACTGAGAAAGTGCTGCACTGTCAGAGGGGCAGTACTGAGGGAGTGCTGCACTGTCAGAGGGGCAGTACTGAGGGAGTGCTGCACTGTCAGAGGGGCAGTACTGAGGGAGTGCTGCCCTTGCCTGCAGGGATTGTGGGACCACCTCAAAAGGAGGATGAGGAAGCAGAGGAAGAGGAGCAAAAGGAAGTGCAAGATCAGGAAAACGAAGATGTAGGGAGGAGGCAGTTGCTGGACACTTGGAAAATCATGATTCAATCAAGCAGAGCCAACATGGTTTTATGAAAGGGAAATCACGTTTGACAAATTTGCTGGAGTTCTTTGAGGATGTAACCAGTAGTGGATGTGTTGTATTTGGATTTCCAGAAGGCATTTGATAAGGTACATAAAAGGTTACTGCACAAGATAAAAGTTCATGGGGTTGGGATTAATATATTAGCATGGATAGAGGATTGGCTAACTAACAGAAAACAGAGTCGGGATAAATGGATCATTTTCCAGTTGGCAAACCGTAACTAGTTAGGTGCTGCAGGGATCAGTGCTAGGTCCTCAACTATTTACAATCTACATTAATGATTTGGATGAAGGGATCGAGTGTAATATAGCCAAGTTTGCTGATAGAAAGATGGGTGGGAGAGCAAATTGTAAGGAGGACATGAGAAATCTGCAAAGGGATATAGACAGGCTAAGTGAGTGGGAAAAAATTTGGTAGATGGAGTATAATGTCGGAAAATGTGAGGTTATCCACCTTGGCAGAAAAAATAGAATTGCAAATTATAATTTAAATGGAGAAAAATTGCAAAGTGCTGCAGTACAGAGGGACCTGAGGGTCCTTGTGCATGAAACACAAAAAGTTAGTATGCAGGTACTGCAAGTAATCAGGAAGTCAAATGAAATGTTGGCCTTTATTTAGAAACATAGATACATAGAAAATAGGTGCAGGAGTAGGCCATTCGGCTCTTCGAGCCTGCACCACCAATCAATAAGATCATGGCTGATCATTCACCTCAGTACCCCTTTCCCGCTTTCTCTCCATACCCCTTGATCCCTTTAGCCTTAAGGGCCCTATCTAACTCCCTCTTGAATATATCCAATGAACTGGCAATGGACTCTCTGCGGCAGGGAATTCCACAGGTTAACGACTCTGAGTGAAGAAGTTCTTCCTCATCTCAGTCCTAAATGGTCTACCCCTTATCCTAAGACTGTGTCCACTGGTTCTGGACTTCCAAAACATCGGGAACATTCTTCCCGCATCAAACCTGTCCCGTCCCGTCAGAATCTTATACGTTTCTATGAGGTCCCCTCTCATCCTTCTAAACGCCAGTGTATAAAGGCCCAGTTGATCCAGTCTCTCCGTATTTCAAGGGGGATAGAATATAAAAGCAGAGAAGTCCTGCAATAACTGTACAGGGTATTGGTGAGGCCACATCTGGAGTGCTGCAAAAGTTTTGGTCTCCGTATTTAAGGATGGATATACTTGCATTGGAGGCTGTTCAGAGAAGGTTCACTAGGTTGATTCTGGAGATGAGGGGGTAGACTTATGAAGATAGGTTGAGTAATTTGGGCCTATACTCATTGGAGTTCCGAAGAATGAGAGGTGATCTTATCGAAGGTAATGAGGGGGTTCGACAAGGTGGATACAGAGAGGATATTTCCATTCATAGTGGAAACTAAAACTAGGGGACATAGTATCAGAATAAGGGATAGCTCATTTAAAACTGAGATGAGGAGGAATTTCTTCTCTGAGTGTTGTAAATCTGTGGAATTCTCTGCCCCAGAAAGCTGTGGAGGCTGGTGTTTGAGTATATTTAAGGCGGCGATAGACAGATTTTTGAGCGATAAGGGAATAAAGGATTATGGGGAGCGGGCAGGGAGGCGGAGCTGAGTCCATGATCAGATCAGCCATGATATTAAATGGCGGAGCAGGATCGAGGGGCCAAATGGCCTACTCCTCATATTTCTTATGTTCTTGTGGGGCAGGCAGCAAATTCCCCTTCCGGACAGGCTGTCCGTGTCGTCTCATCCAAGTCAGATTCCAATGAATGAAGGCCTAGATCCCGGTCACTCACCACATCCCCATCATACCATCCCTCTGTCACAGAACATCGCAGCTTCCTCCTGGGCACAAAGCTGGAATGAGAGCCACCACAAAACAAAAATTCTAAACAAAATTAATGAATTTATAAGTATTCAATTAACAGTGCAATATCAACCAATCATACTTGTGCAATCCCTTAGTGCCTGCCGTTTGTGTGACCTCTCCTACTCTCGTGCTCCTACGCAGTGCTCCCCCAGTGACTGAAGCATGGCTGGTGGAAGGCTGCTGAGTTTCCAGGGGGGAGACTACAGCTGGCCTTGCAGGACCACCTCAACCAGGTGTGGATCTAGAAGGCCCAGCTGTAGACTGCACCATCTGGGCTGGCTGTCTGACAGGCAGCAGCAAGTACAATGACGGAGTGGCAGTGGTGGGAGTAGGAATGCTGTCATACTGAGAGAGGGTTCTGCACAGACCCACTGCCACTCCCCCGGGACGGCACCTCAGCATTCCTAGCAATCTGTTAGAGGCCAGATTGCTGACCTGCAACACCCTGCAAGCCCCATACGATATTCATAAACCCAGCCATGATGGCGGCACTCTCAGCTTCCACTGCAGCTGTGAGACGTTGTGTCACTTCCGCCTGTGCTGCAATGGAAGCTGTGACATCGCCCACCACACACAGTATCATGGCTGGGTCCACAAGGTCTCTCCAAGAATCACAGATTGTTTACAGCACAGAAGGAGGCCATTCAGCCCATTGAGCCCATGCTGTCTCTCTGCAAGAGCACCACTCCCCTCCCTTTCCCCATCGCCCTGCAATTTATTTTCCTCCAGTTACTTTTCCAATTCCCTTTTGAAAGCCACGATTGAGTCTGTCTCCACCACCCTTTTCAGGCAGTGCATTCCAGTTCCTAACCACTCGCTGCATCATTTTTTTTTTCTCATCGCATTTGGTTCTTTTGCCAATCACCTTAAATCTGTGTCCTCTGGTTCTCGACCCTTCCACCAATGGGAACAGTTTCTTTCAATCTACTCTGTCTAGACCCCTCACAATTTTGAATATCTCTATCAAATCTCCTCTCAATCTTCTCTGCTCCAAGGAGAACAACCCCAGCTTCTCCAGTCTATCCACATAACTGAAGTCTCTCATCCCTGGATCCATTCTCGTAAATCTTTTCTGCACCTTCTCTAACGCCTTCATATCCTTCCAAAAGTGCGGTGCCCAGAATTGGACACAATACTCCAGTTGAGGCCGAAGCAGTGTTTTATAAAGGTTCATCATCACTTCCTTGGTTTTGTACTCTATGCCACCCTCAACGATTTGTGCACATGTACCCCCAGGTCTCTCTGTTCATGCACCCACTTTATGCTTGTACCCTTTTATTTATATTGCCTCTCCTCGTTCTTCCTACCAAAATATATCACTTCACATTTTGCTGCATTAAATTTCAACCACCATGTATCCTAGATTTCCTTAATTAATCCACACTTATCTAAGTAACTTTTAACTTCGTCCCTGTTTACCGCTTCTAAAAGTTTCCCCTCTCTTGAGGTTATCCACTTTGGTGGCATAAACAGGGAGGCAGAATATTATCTGAATGGTGACAGATTAGGAAAAGGGGCGGTGCAATGAGACCTGGGTGTCATGGTACATCAGTCATAGACAGTTGGCATGCAGATACAGTAGGCGGTGAAGAAGGCAAATGGCATGTTGGTCTTCATAGCGAGAGGATTTGAGTACAGGGGCAGGGAGGTCTTACTGCAGTTGTACAGGGCCTTGGTGAGGCCACACCTTGAATATTGTGTTCAGTTTTCATCATCTAATCTGAGGAAGGACATTCTTGCTATTGAGGGAGTGCAGCGAAAGTTCACCAGACTGATTCCCGGGATGGTAGGACTGAAATATGAGGAAAGACTGGATCGACTAGGCTTGTATTCACTGGAATTTAGAAGAATGAGAGGGAATCTCATAGAAACATATAAAATTCTGACAGGATTGGACAAATTAGATGCAGGAAGAATGTTCCTGATATTGGGGAAGTCCAGAACCAGGGGTCACAGCCTAAGGAGAAGGGGTAAACCATACAGGATCGAGATGAGGAGAAACCTTTTCACCCACAGAGTGGTGAAGCTGTGGAATTCTCTACCACGGAAAGTGGTGGAGTCTCGTTCGTTGGATATATTCAAGAGGGAGTCAGATATGACCCTTACGGCTAAAGGGATCGGGGGTATGTAGAGAAAGTGGGAGTGGGGTACTGAACTTGCATGATCAGCAATGATCATATTGAATGGCGGTGCAGGCTCGAAGTGCTGCTACTGCACCTATTTCCTATGTTTCTATGTTTCTATGTATGCCGGTAATGGGTGGGACACCACAGCCAGCTCTGGTATACAGAGTGGATTGCAAGGGGCCTACATTAGTCTTCACTAATCTTTTTCTCCTCACATATCTAGAGAAGCTTTTGTAGTCAGTATTTGTATTCTCTGCAAGCTTTCTCTCATACTCTATTTTCCCCCTCCTTATTAAACCCTTAGTCCTCCTCTGCTGGATTCGAAATTTCCCCAGTCCTCAGGTTTGCTGCTTTTTCTGGCCAAATTATATGCCTCTTCCTTGGATTTAACACTATCCCTAATTTCCCTTGTTAGCCGCGATTGAGCCACCTTTCCTGTTTTATTTTTATGCCAGACAGGGATGTACAATAGTTGTAATTCATCCATGTGATCTTTAAATGTCTGCCATTGCCTATCCACTGCCAACCCTTTAAGTATCGTTCGCCAGTCTATCCGAGCCAAATCACATCTCATACCATCGAAGTTTCCTTTCTTTAAGTTCAGGACCGAGTCTCTGAATTAACTGTGTCGCTCTCCATCTCACCCATTCCTCCAGCCAGTGTTGCTACTTCAAGTGCCAGTCCCACTAATTCTACCCTCACCCCACCCATGATTTCCAGAAGCAATCTCGTTAAAACATAAGAACATAAGAATTAGGAACAGGAGTAGGCCATCTAGCCCCTCGAGCCTGCTCTGCCATTTAACAAGATCATGGCTGATCTGGCCGTGGACTCAGCTCCACTTGCCCGCCTGCTCCCCGTAACCCTTAGTTCCCTTATTGGTTAAAAATCTATCTATCTGTGACTTGAATACATTCAATGAGCTAGCCTCAACTGCTTCATTGGGCAGAGAATTCCACAGATTCACAACCCTCTGGGAGAAGAAATTCCTTCTCAACTCGGTTTTAAATTGGCTCCCCCGTATTTTGAGGCTGTTTCCTCTAATTCTAGTCTCCCCGACCAGTGGAAACAACCTCTCTGCCTCTATCTTGTCGATCCCTTTCATGATTTTAAATGTTTCTAAAAGATCACCCCTCATCCTTCTGAACTCCAACGAGTAAAGACCCAGTCTACTCAATCTATCATCATAAGGTAACCCCCTCATCTCCGGAATCAGCCAAGTAAATCATCTCTGTACCCCCTCCAAAGCTAGTATATCCTTCCTTAAGTAAGGTGACCAAAACTCCATTTTTTTTGGCCTTAGCCTGAAAGTGGACAGTCTAGCCCTATGTTTCTATGTGAGAAGACAGTGAAGTCCCTTCTGCTGGAGTTCAGAGCCTCTGTGACCTAGCAGATGTAGCGATGGACAGCAAACTGTGACAATTAGCGCTGTCGCCTGTTTCAGCCTGGAAAAATGAGTTGGGGCAAAATTCAGGGCCAAGTCACCTTGAGGGCCACTGGCAGCAATGTCGTCGCCCCGATCTCAGGCTGCAGGTCTGGGTGTAGGAGGTGGCAGAAATCTGTGACTACATCCTTGATGACACGGAGCCTCCCAACACACTGCTCCTGGTTTAGGTGTAGGGATGAGAAGTGTTCCCTGAAGATCCTCGGTGGGTAAGGCCTCTGCTGACAGCCCTTCTCCCCCTCCTCCACCTCCCACTGTGGGCAGCTTGTCTTTGCTGCCACTGCTCCATCTCCCTGTTATGCTGCAGTGTGAGGGGGAGTCCAGGTAATGCCCCCTTGACTGGTAGCAAGTGGTGTATTCAGAGGCCTTCCAGTTCCAACCAATGCCTTCCCATGTCCAGCAGCACTCCCTGCATACTTTAACAATGTTATAAATGTCTTCCAACAAGCCAGTATTGATATGAACACTGCAAGAGCCAGTACAAGAGAAATAATCAACTGACCACAGTGACTACACTTCAAAAGTACTTCATTGGCTGTAAAGTGCTTTGAGAAGTCCGGTGGTCGTGAAAGGCGCTATACAAATGCAAGTTGAATGTTTCCCTTTAAATAGCGCTGGTGGGAGTCCCTCGTGTAGCTGATCACATGTCCAGCTGTGTGTGTTTCGGAGAACCGTTGTTTGGGACGGCGATGTCCAAAATGGCAGGTCATGCATCAAATCAGCATTGCACGCTGACTGACGTCACGATCTGCCGACTCTGCACACGGCCTGCACACGCTCGTCCCGCCCGTGTTATCGCTCGCACCAAGATGGCGACCAGTGTGGGCCGTGCCGGAAGTGGGTGGAAGCGAGGCAGCCGCCATTTTTCCCCCTAACCCAAACCGGCCTTAACTGCCGGCGCTAAGGTGCCAAATTTCAGGGCCCAGGAGTTCATTCAGACTCCAATACTCATTGTTAGATCTGGGATTCCGAGACCAGGAGTCCATTCAGACTCCCCACACACACACACACACACACAGGTAAATCTTGGAACCTGAGACCAGGAGTCCATTCAGACTCCCCACACACACACTATGATTAGAGAAGATGGTTCCACTCGTGGGAAGGGACCAAGACTAGGAAATCATCAATATAAAATCGTCACCAATAAATCCAGTAGGAAAGGAGAAACATCTTTACCCAGAGAGTAAAGAAAAGAAAAAGAAAGACTTGGATTTATATAGCGCCTTTCACAACCACCAGACATCTCAAAGCACTTCTCAGCCAACGAGACCTGGATGGCATGGTACATCAGTCATTGAAGTTTGGCATGCAGGTACAGCAGGCGGTGAAGAAGGCAAATGGCACGTTGGCCTTCATAGCTAGAGGATTTGAGTATAGGAGCAGGGAGGTCTTACTGCAGTTGTACAGAGCCTTGATGAAGCCACACCTGAAATATTGTGTTCAGTTTTGGTCCCCTAATCTGAGGAAGGAGTTGCTGTTGAGGGAGTACAGTGAAGATTCACCAGATTAATTCCTGGGATAGCAGGACTGATATGAGGAGAGACTGGATCAACTGTGCTTGTATCCACTGGAGTTCAGAAGAATGAGAGGGGATCTCAGAAACAAATAAAATTCTGGCGGGATTGGACAGGGTAGAGGCAGGAAGAATGTTCCTGTTGCTGGCGAGTTCCAGAACTAGGGGTCACCGTTTAAGAATAAGAGGTAACCATTTAGGACCGAGATGAGGAGAAACTTCTTCACACAGAGAGTGGTTAACCTGTGGAATTCTCTACCGCAGAAAGTTGTTGAGGCCAATTCGTTAGATATATTCAAAAGGGAGTTAGATATGGCCCTTATGGCTAAAGCGATCAAGGGATCTGGAGAAAAAGCAGGAAAGGGAAACTGAGGTTGAATGATCAGCCATGATCTTATTGAATGGCGGAGCAGGCTCGAAGGGCCGAATGGCCTACTCCTGCACCTAATTTCTAAATTTCTATGTTTCTATGTTTCTATGGAGTGCAGTCACTGGTGCAATGTAGGAAACGCAGCAACCAATTTACACACAAGCAAGCTGTGTGGAACTCGCTACCAAATAGCAGAGATGCATTTAAGGGGAAGCTAGATAAACACATGAAGGAGAAAGGAATATTGGGATATGTTGACGGGGTGAGATGAAGAGGGGTGGGAGGAGACTCGAATGGAGTATAAACGCCGGCATGGACCAGTTCGGTCAAATGGTCTATTTCTGTGCTGTCGACCCGATGTAATTCTCTGAACCTCCTCCTCTCTCTCTGCAGGTTCCCTCCCGCCACTTTGGGAAGGTCTATGGACTGCTACTGGTTCTTGCGGCAGTTGTAAATCTGCTCCAGTACCCTTGCTTCATTCTGGTCAAGGGACCCTTGCACGGTGACCCCTTGTATGTGAGTATCGGGAGGTCCGGGTCTCCCTGTGATCTGTGCCAGACAGTCACGGGTACAGTGAGATAGAGAGAGACAGTAGGCTTTATAAATAGAGGCATAGAGTACAAAAGTCAGGAAGTTATGCTAAACCTTTATAAAACACTAGTTCGGCCCCAGCTGAAGTATTGCGTCTAATTCTGGGCACCACACGTTAGGAAAGACCTGCATTCTTGGAGATTGCAGAAGAGACTTAGGAGTATCTGGAGAAGCTGAGGTTGTTCTCCTTAGAGCAGAGAAGGCTAAGAGGAGATTTGAAGAGGTGTTGAAAATCCTGAAGGGTTTATATAGAGTAAATAAAGAGGAACTGTTTCCAGTGGCTGAAGGGACGATAACCAGAGGGGACAGATTTAATGTGATTGGTAAAAGAACCAGAAGCGTCTGAGCAAATATTTTTTTCCACAACACGTGGTTAGGATTTGGAATGCAGTGCCTGGTAGGGTGGTGGATACAGATTCAAAAGTAACTTTCAAAAGGGAATTGGATAAATACTTGAAATGAGAAAAAATTGCAGGGATATGGGGAAAGAGCGGGGAGTGGGACTAACTGGATTGCTCTTCGAAAGAGCGGTGTTGGGGGTGTGGGTTTGGGGGGTGTCGGATGGGGGTTGGGAGTCGGGGTTGAAGGGTGTGTGGTTATTTGGGGTGTGGTTTTGGGGAGTGTAGGATGGAGGGGTCAGGGTTGGGGAGTGTTGGTTAGGGGGGAGTGTAGGATGGGGGGTGTTGGGAGTGTGGGTTTGGAGGGTGTAGGATGGAGGGGTCAGGGTTGGGGGTGTGGCTTTGTGGGGGTGTAGGATCGGGGGTGTTGGGGATGTGGTTTTGGGGGTGTAGGATGGGGGAGCTGGGGTTGGGTTTTGTTGTGGGTGTGGTTTGGTGGATGGGGGTCGGTGTTGCGGGGTTTTGGGGGAGTGTAGGTTGGGGGGTGTTGGGGATGTGGTTTGGGGGGTGTAGGATGGGGGTGTTGGGCTCGGGGATGTTGAGGTTTTGAGGTGTGGGTTTGGGAGGGTGCAGGTTGGGAGGGGTGAGGGTGAGCAGGGGCGAAGTTTGGTTTCAAGCAATTCCCAAACAAATCATTTTTTACAAAAATCAATTGGGAACACAGCTGTTTCCCGAGATCCCAGAGACTGAGATTTTTGTTCAGAAGACCGGGTCAAAGACAGATTACAGACAGTGTTAATTCTTTATAAGCAAACATTTTGTTTTATTCTGAGGGATTATCCAATGCAAATAGTCCTCTCCCCTCCTCTCCCCTCCTCTCCCCTCCTCTCTCCTCCTCTCTCCTTCTCCCCTTCCCTCTCTCCTTCTCCCCTTCCTCCTCTCTCCTTCTCCCCTTCCTCCTCTCTCCTTCTCCCCTTCCTCCTCTCTCCTTCTCCCCTTCCTCCTCTCTCCTTCTCCCCTTCCTCCTCTCTCCTTCTCCCCTCCCCGCTCTCTCTCCTTCTCCCCTCCCCGCTCTCTCTCTCCTTCTCCCCTCCCCGCTCTCTCTCTCCTTCTCCCCTCCCCTCTCTCTCTCTCTCCTTCTCCCCTCCCCTCTCTCTCTCTCCTTCTCCCCTCCCCTCTCTCTCTCTCCTTCTCCCCTCCCCTCTCTCTCTCTCTCCTTCTCCCCTCCCCTCTCTCTCTCTCCTTCTCCCCTCCCCTCTCTCTCTCCTTCTCCCCTCCCCTCTCTCTCTCCTTCTCCCCTCCCCTCTCTCTCTCTCCTTCTCCCCTCCCCTCCCCTCTCTCTCTCCTTCTCCCCTCCCCTCCCCTCTCTCTCTCCTTCTCCCCTCCCCTCCCCTCTCTCTCTCCTCCCTTCCCCTCTCTCTCTCCTTCTCCCCTCCCCTCTCTCTCTCTCTCTCTCTCTCCTTCTCCCCTCCCCTCTCTCTCTCTCTCTCTCTCTCTCCTTCTCCCCTCCCCTCCTCTCTCTCTCTCTCTCTCTCTCTCTTACACTCAGTCCCTTGGAAGGAGAGAAACGTAGCCAAGTTTGCTGATAATACAAAGATGGGAGGAAAAGCAATGTGTGAGGAGGACACAAAAAACCTGCAAAAGGACATAGACAAGCTAAGTGAGTGGGCAAAAATTTGTCAGATGGAGTATAATGTTGGAAAGTGTGAGGTTATGCACTTTGGCAGAAAAAATCAAAGAGCAAGTTATTATTTAAATGGAGAAAAATTGCAAAGTGCTGCAGTACAGCGGGACCTGGGGGTACTTGTGCATGAAACACAAAAGGTTAGTATGCAGGTAGAGCAAGTGATCAGGAAGGCCAATGGAATCTTTGCCTTTATTGCAAAGGGAATGGAGTATAAAAGCACGGAGGTTTTGCTACAGTTATACAGGGTATTGGTGAGGCCACACCTGGAATACTGCGTGCAGTTTTGGTTTCCATATTGAAGAAGGGATATACTTGCTTTGGAGGCTGTTCAAAGAAGGTTCACTAGGTTGATTCCGGAGATGAGGGTGTTGACTTATGAGGAAAGATTGAGTAGGTTGGGCCTCTACTCATTGGAATTCAGAAGAATGAGAGGTGATCTTATCGAAACATATTAGATACTGAGGGGGCTCGACAGGGTGGATGCAGAGAGGATGTTTCCACTCTTAGGGGAGACTAGAGCTAGGGGGCATAATCTTAGAATAAGGGGCTGCCCATTTAAAACAGAGATGAGGAGAAATGTTTTCTCTGAGGGTTGTAAATCTGTGGAATTCGCTGCCTCAAAGAGCTGTGGAGGCTTGGTCATTGAATAAATTTAAGACAAATATAGACAGTTTATGAACTGATAATGGGTTATGGGGAGCGGGCAGGGAAGTGTACCTGAGTCCATGAGATCAGCTATGATTTTATTGAATGGCGGAGGAGGCTCGAGGGGCCGTATGGCTTACTCCTGCTCTTATTTCTTATGTTCTTATCTCCTCTCTCTCTCTATCCTACTCCCCTTCCCCCTCTTCTTTTCTTCTCCCCTCCATCTTCTCTCCTCTCTCTACTTCTCCATTTCCCCTCTTCTTCTTCTGCCCTCCTCTCTCCTTCCTTTGCCTCTCTCCCCTTCCCTCCCTCCTCCATCCTCACTCTCCTTCAATCTTGTCTCTAATTCCACTTCCCGCTCTCTCCTGCTCTGCTTGTTCTTTCCTCTCTCTCCTTCTCCCCTTTCCCCTCTCCCCTCCTTCTCCCCTTTCCCCTCTCCTCCCCTTCGCTCTCTCCCTCTGCTCTCCTTTACCCCTCCTCTCTCTTCCCCACCATCCCCCTCTCATTCGACCTGATATGCCCTTACTATACAGTATAAATACACACGAGGCCCATACTTGAGAGAAGGTCACTCTGTGATCATTTACCTTTATTACCAAGACCTCAAGTAATGAAGGTGGATGGAGCTTCCCCTTTTATACCTGAAAGTCCAGGTTAGGAGTGTCTCCCACAAGTTCACCCCTTGTGGTCAATGTTTTCAAGGTGTACAACTTAGGTCAGCTTACACATGGGTTACAATGATAGTTGAATACATGACATCACATCCCCGCCCCCCCCCCCCCCCAAAGTCTTATTGGGATCATAGGTTAAGTCTCTCTGGTGGTTTACGCTCCCTTGTGGAGCGCCTGAGTTGGGGCTGCGGTTGTTGGGCACTGGCCTGAGTGTCTGCTGTTTGTGGTGCCTCAGGCCTGTCCGGACTGCCCACAGTGACTGGGCTCTCCTCCACTTGGTTCCAGTGTTCCGTCACCTGTGGTGGAGTAAACTCTACGTCGTGTTCTTCCTCTGCTTCTTCTATGGGGTTGCTGAACCTCCTTTTTAGTTTGATTCACGTGTTTGCGGCAGATTTGTCCGTTGGTAAGTTTAACTACCAAAACCCTATTCCCCTCTTTGGTAATCACAGTGCCTGCAAGCCATTTGGGTCCTGCAGCATAATTAAGGACAAAAACAGAGTCATTGACATCAATACATCGTGCCCTCGCATTCCTGTCATGGTAGTCACATTGTGACTGACGCCTGCTCTCAACAATTTCTTTCATAGTAGGGTGTATAAGGGATAACCTGGTTTTGAGCGTGCTTTTCATCAGCAGCTCTGCGGGTGGAACCCGTGAGCGAGTGTGGGCGGGATCTATTGGTCAACAGGAGGCATGATAGGCGGCTTTGTAGGGAACCTCCTTGGATTCTGAGCATCCCGTTTGATTAACTGCATTGTTGATTCTATTGTCTGCCATGAAGTCCTGGAATTCAGTGCCTGTGAAGCACGGGCCATTGTCATTGGCCAAGACATCCGGTAGACCATGGGCAGCAAATGATGCCCGTAGACTTTCTACCGTGGCAGAGGATGTGCTTGAATTTAAAATGGCACACTCAATCCATTTGGAGTAGGCGTCTACTACAACCAAAAACATTTTTCCCATGAAAGGCCCTGCGTAGTCCACATGGATGCGTGACCATGGCTTGGCGGGCCAGGACCAAGGGCTAAGGGGGGCTTCCCTGCGTGCATTGCCCTGCTGAGCACAAGTGTTGCACTGCGAACACAAAGTTCCAGGTCTGCATCGATTCCTGGCCACCAAACGTGTGACCTGGCAATTGCCTTCATCAGACAATGCCCGGGTGCTCATTGTGAAGTTCTCTGATAAACACCTCTCTGCCCATCTGGGGCATGACGACTCGGTTTCCCCATAGTAGGCAACCGGCCTGAATCGAGAGTTCATCCTTGCGCCTATGAAATGGTTTAAATTCCTCTGGGCATGCCCCGTACTTGGCTGCCCAGTCCCTATTCAGGACACATTTCTTGATTAAAGACCGTAGTGGGTCTTTATTTGTCCAGACTTTAATCTGACAGGCTGTCACAGGTGAGCCTTCACTTTCGAAAGCTGCAACAGTCATGACCATCTCAGCATCATGCTCAGTTGTCCACTCAGTGGTGGCGAGTGGGAGCCTGCTGAGTGCATCGGCGCAGTTTTCAGTGTCCGGTCTGTGCCGAATTGTGTAGTCATAGGCGTCTAACGTGAGTGCCCACCTCTGTATGTGGGCCGATGCATTCGCATTTATGGCCTTGTCAGCCAAATGGGATGTTAGGGGTCTGTGATCCGTCTCCAGCTCAAATTTCCTGCCAAACAGGTACTGGTACATTTTTTGTTTACTGCATATACACATGCTAGCGCTTCCTTTTCTACCATCCCGTAGCCCCTTTCTAACTGGGACAAACTTCTGGAGGCATAAGCTACCGGTTGTAACTGACCATTGGCATTCACATGTTGCAACACACACCCGACCCCATAGGACGATGCATCGCACGTTAAAATAAGTTTCTTACATGGGTCATATAACGTTAACAGTTTATTGGAGCATAACAAATTGCGTGCTCTATCAAATGCCCGTTCGTGGCTGTCCCCCGAGACCCAATCCCGACCTTTGCATAGGAGCATGTGTAGCGGCTCTAACAGCATGCTCCATTTGCGAAGAACTTTACCAAAATAGTTCAGGAGTCCCAGGAACGAACACAGCTCCGTCGTGTTAAGGGATCTGGGTGCTCTTTGGATCACTTCCGTTTTGGATGCAGTAGGTCTGATCCCGTCTGCTGTTACTCTCCTCCCCAGGAATTCTGCCTCTGGAGTTAAGGAGACTCACTTCGCCTTTTTCAGTCGCAGCCCTACACGGTCCAGTCTGCGTAGCACCTCCTCCAGGTTGTGGAGGTGTTCTTCAGTATCACGACCCATGATGAGGATGTCGTCTTGAGAAACCACCGTCCTTGGAATCAACTTGAGGAGGCTTTCCATATTTCGCTGAAAGATCGCAGCTGCCGAACGAATCCCGAACGGACATCTGTTATACTCAAACAACCCCTTGTGTGTCGTGATGGTGGTCAGCTTCTTCGAGTCACTCACCAGCTCCTGGGCCATGTCAGCTGAGGTCAGGTCCAATTTTGAAAAAAGTGCGATGCTATCAGGTGGCAAAATGAGGTCCTCCGCTCTCGGTAGCGGGTACTGGTCTTGGAGTGACACCCGATTGATGGTGGCCTTGTAATCGCCACAAATCCTGACCGACCCATCCGCCTTAAGCACCAGCATGATCGGGCTCACCCAGTCACTGAATTTGACTGGCAAGGTGAAGCCTTCCCTCAGCAGGCAGTCCAATTCGCATTCTATTTTTTCCCGCATCACGTACGGCACCACTCTGGCCTTGTGGTGTACTGGCCTGGTGTCCGGGTTTATGTGAATCACTACCTTAGCCCCCATGAAAGTGCCGATGCCGGGTTGAAATAATGAGTCAAATTTGTCCAGGACCTGTGAGCATGATACTCGCTCCACAGAAGAAATTGCATTGACATCGCCCCATTTCATGTTCATGACAGCAAGCCAACTCCTCCCCAGTAGTGCGGGACCATCCCCCGGGACAATCCAGAGTGGCAACCTGTTCTCCGAATCTTTGTGGGTCATGACTACCGTGGTGCTACCTAGCACCGGAATGATCTCCTTTGTATATGTCCGTAGCTTTGCGTCAATCGGCAATAATTTTGGCCTCCTGGCCTTGGACACCCGCAACCTTTTGAAATGTTTGATACTCATCAGGGACTGGCTGGCCCCCGTGTCTAGCTCCATCAATACTGGGATGCCATTGAGGAGCACTTTCATCATTATCGGTGGCGTCCTGGTATCGGAATTGTATATGTGCTCCACCTGAACTCGCTGAACTTCAGCTTCCAGCAATTTTCTCCCAGTATTCATTTGGTTTCGTAGGGCTTACATTGGGCCCATCCTCCTCGAACATCAAACTGGCTGCAGGCTTCCTGCACATATGCGCCAAGTGACCACTGACGTTGCAGTTTCTGCAGATATATTGCTGATACCTGCAAGCTCTGGCTGTGTGATGGCCTCGTTGTTGGAAACAAAAGGTCCATTACTGGTTGATCGTCTCTGACTGTCTCTGTAACTTTCCTTAAGTGCACCATTAACAGGTGTCGATGAACCCATTACTGGCTGCATTGTCCATTGCGATGGCCTGAATCGCCGTTCAGCTAGCCATTGTCTCTGTTGAATTCCCCGTTTGGGTTCAACTACATGCTGGGGCATGTCCGATTGCCCTTGTCTGCCTAGAGAACTGTGTGCCGTATTAACAATGTTGACTCCCTGGTCGTTTGCCGCATTTGAGCCAAGATTTTTGTCATACATCATTCTGGTCTCTTCCTCCCCTGAGATAAATGTCTGGGCTATCAGAGCCGCCGCTTCCAAGGTCAAGTCTTTGGTCTCAATCAGTTTCTTGAAAACCCCAGCGTGCCTGATGCCCTCAATAAAAAAATCTCGCAGCATCCCTGCTCTGCATGCATTTGGGAACTTAAATCGGCTCGCCAGTCACCGGAGATCTGCCACGAAGTCTGGAACGCTTTGCCCTTCTCGCCGCAGGTGCGTGTAAAACCGCTGTTTCGCCATGTGCATGCTGCTCGCTGGTTTAAGGTGTTCCCCAATCAACTTACTGAGCTCTTCGAACGTCTTGTCCGCCAGCTTCTCTGGCACTAGAAGGTCCTTCATCAGGGAGTATGTTCTGGATCCACAAACCATCAGGAGATGAGCCCTGCGTTTGTCGGCCGAATCCTGTCCCAACCATTCCTTAGTGACAAAACTTTGCTGTAGTCTCTCAATAAAGTCATCCCAATCATCACCAACACAGTACCTCTCTTCTGTGCTGCTAGTGGCCATGCTCGCGTGGTTTAAATCCCAGTTTCTCGTCACCAATGATATGTCCTTACTATACAGTATAAATGTACACAAGGCCCATACTTGAGAGAAGGTCACTCTGTGACCAGTTACCTTTTATTACCAAGACCTCAAGTGATGGTGGAGCTTCCCCTTTTATACCTGAAAGTCCAGGTTAGGAGTGTCTCCCACCAGTTCACCCCATTGTGGTCAATGTACTCAAGGTGTACAACTTGGGTCAGCTTGTACATGGGTTAAATGATAGTTGAATACATGACACTACCCTCCACCTCTCTCCTTCCCTTCGCCCCCTCACTTACTTGCCAGCTTCATTATACCTCTTGCGCTGCGTGATCAAGGTCCCCATAATTGATAGTGGAATTGTAATGTTCCCATTAAAGAATTTCCCTTTTAAGGGTGCCGGAAGTGGTGCCTGCAATGACACCAATGTGTTTTGCAGGAGTACATTTCCCTTTTAAGGATGCCAGAAAGGGCACTGCTGCAGGGAGAAACGTCACACCAGTTACCTGTGGAATGCATTTCCTTTTTAAGGATGGCAGCGTGGGGCCCACAGAAGCAACAGTGTTCTTTATGAAGAATACGTGTACCGAATGTGCAGTGTGTACAGGTCCCTGTAGAGGACAAGCAATTCACAACAAGTCAAAATAATGGTTAGTGTGCTTAAGATTAATGTTTGGTTGGTTTGAGTGTTTAAGAGCAGTGTTTGGTTGGTAATAAATTAAGCGAATTATCAATCATATTACTGTCTCTACTTGTGCAAATGTGTTTAAAGGATAAAGAAGGAATTATCCAACAGTTGTAATGTAGGGAAAAACTGCAGCCAAATTGTGCACAGCAAGCTCCCACAAACAGTAACATGATCATTGACTAGATAATCTATGTGTTTTTATGATGTTGGTTGAGGAATAAATATTGGGCCCAGGACGCCAGGAAATTGTGTTAGGGAAATTGATGGGACTGAAGGCTGATAAATCCCCAGGGCCTGATAGATTGCATCCCAAAGTACTTAAGGAAGTGACCCTAGAAATAGTGGATGCATTGGTGATCATTTTCCACCAGTCTGTCGACTCTGGATCAGTTGCTATGGACTGGAGGGTAGCAAATGTAACACCACTTTTTAAAAAAGGAGAGAGAAAACGGGAAATTATAGACTGGTTAGCCTGACATCAGTAGTGGGGAAAATGTTGGAATCAATTATTAAAGATGAAATAGCAGCACGTTTGGAAAACAGTGACAGGATCGGTCCAGTCAGCATGGATTTATGACAGGGAAATCCTGCTTGACCAATCTTCTAGAATTTTTTGAGGATGTAACTAGTAGAGTGGACAAGGGAGAACCAGTGGATGTGGTGTATTTGGACTTTCAAGCGTCATATGACAAGGTCCCACACAATGGATTGGTGTGCGAAAGTAAAGCACATGGTATTGGGGGTAATGTATTGACGTGGATAGAAATGGTTGGCAGACAGGAAGCAGAGAGTCGGGATAAACGGGTCCTTTTCAGAATCGTGGGCTGCCGCAAGGCTTAGTGCTGGAACCCCAGCTATTTACATTATACATCAATGATTTAGATGAAGGAATTGAAGATATCTCTAAGTTTGCAAAAGACACTAAGCTGGATGATGGTGTGAGCTGTGAGAAGCATACTAAGAGGCTGCAGGGTGATTGGATAGGTTAGTTGAGTGGGCAAATGCATGGCAGATGTGGATAAATGTGAGGTTATCCACTTCGGTGGCAAAAACATGAAGGCAGAATATTATCTGAATGGCGTCAGATTAGGAAAACGGGAGGTGCAACGAGACCTGGGTGTCATGGTACATCAGTCATTGAAGGTTGGCATGCAGGTGCAGCATTGGTGAAGAAGGCAAATGGCATGTTGGCCTTCATAACTAGAGGATTTGAGTATAGGAGTAGGGAGGGCTTGCTGCAGCCTTGGTGAGGCCTCACCTGGAATATTGTGTTCAGTTTTGGTTTCCAAATCTGAGGAAGGACATTCTTGCTATTGAGGGAGTGCAGCAAAGGGTCACCAGACTGATTCCCGGGATGGCAGGACTGACATATGAGGAGAGACTGGATCGACCTGGCCTGTATTCACTGGAGTTTAGAAGAATGAGAGGGGATCTCATAGAAACATATAAAATTCTGACGAGACTGGACAGGTTAGATGCAGGAAGAATGTTCCCAATGTTGGGGGGAGTCCAGAACCAGGGGACACAGTCTAAGGATAAGGGGTAGGCCATTTAGGACCGAGATGAGGAGAAACATCTTCAATCAGAGAGTTGTTAACCTGTGGAATTCTCTTCCACAGAGTGTTGTTTATGCCAGTTCGTTAGGTATATTCAAGAGGGAGTTGGATATTGCCCTTATGGCTGAAGGGATCAAGGGATATTGAGAGAAAGCAGGAAAGGGATACTGAGGTGAATGATCAGCCATGATCTTTTTGAATGGTGGTGCAGGCTCAAAGGGCAGAATGGCCTGCTCCTGCACCTATTTTCTATGTTTCCATGTTTCTGTGTAACAGGCCTCATATGTGTTAGTCTGGAATTGACTGTTACTCCTCTTGAGCTGCAGCATTCAGGATGAATTGTGAACAACAAATATTTCTGACACCAGTATCTGGAACGAATATTCCACCATGATCTGTTGAACCTCATTTTGTTCAGAATCCAGTTCCTCAGAGCTTTACATTTCCTGATTCTTTCCGTCACCATCTCTTGCATCGAGTGACTGTCTTTTGCAGCAGAACTGCAATTGCCTCCCTCCACAGGGGATCTCCAGCATTTCTCGATCTGCTACAGCCCAGCACCAGGTCTGGGTAAGGTGGATGTTGCTGAGTGTGACTGTACATGTTCTACCTCTTTGGTGTCACTCTCCTGTCACTTGACCAGTACTGGGTATGTACTGTCAGGTAATGCGTGACATCTGAAGGACAGTCCTGGTCTTCAAAGAATAGCTGAAATAAAATAATTGAAGAGGTCAAAGATGGTAATTTCCTTCGGCTTGATGTCTCACACCTGCAATATTCCAACTGTAACCAAAAGAAAATGATAAATTAGGCTGGGCGCGGACAGGGGTTCCTCTCTAGAGGTTGCTGATTTACCTGCAGAGGTAGTGTCGCACCATCCCAGGGTCAGCTCCTGTGACTGGGATCTTTTCTGCTCTCATGCTGATCTCTGTGAGTATATGGAATGTATCTGAGTTCAGGTCAGTACTGGGTATATGATAGAAACAGCCAGTCTCAGTTAAATGCAGAGTAAAACTCCTTCTAAATTGTGCCATCAAACACTCACAGAACAGGTAGAGCACAGGTTAGGTACAGAGTAAAGCTCTCTCTACACTGTCCTATCAAACACTCCCAGGCCCGGTATAGCATGTGTTAGATACAGAGTATAGCCTTCCACTACACATGACCATCTAACAATCCCAGGCCAGGTACAGCACGAGTTAGATGCAGTGTAAATGTCTCCCTAAATTGGTTCATCAAACACAGCCAACTGAGATACACAGCATGTGTTAAATTCAGCGTACAACTCCTCTGACACTATCCAATGAAGCACAACAGCTCAGGTACAGCATGGGATGAATAGAGAATAAAAATCCATCTACATGTGAATGTCATGCAGTCACAGGTATGGCCAGCTTTACATATGAGTTAAGCTCGGTTGGACGTCACATCAAAGGCGGACCCTTATGGCATCTATCGAAGAAGCTCCCAGTAGATGGTTAGACTCTCACCTTGGCAAAATCCTGGTCTGATGAGATCCTCAGTAAAGTTCCTCACCTTTACAATCATTGTTGAGGCTTCTTGTTTCATCCCATCTTAGACATTAAGGGTCTTGGTCCCAGCAGATCTGCTCTGTGAATCCAGCGACATTTCTCCAGTCCCAGTTAGTGTGCTGATGATTTGAATCCTCTCTCTCCACCTTCCTGAGACACTGTTCACTCCATGAACATTTTAATATAAAAATTAATATTCATTCTAGAATCTGTAATTGGAATAGTCGGACTATTTTAGTGACTATGATTATTTTTAATGTGAATATATTAGTAATTAATGACATTTGGTTGACCTTACCTTAATATTAAATTGTTCTTTCCTTTCCCCTATTTATATGGACTAAACTCACTCGCAGTGTCAGCTGCCAAGTGCAGCTCCTCCCACAGTGACTCCCACTGATGTTGTGTAACCGGGGGCATAAACCTGTCTCCAGGTGACATCACAAAGGAGCCCAAGCCCCTCCCACTCAAAGTACTCCAGGGTCACATGACCAGGCTCTTCCCCATGGTGTGCAATCTCACGGGGCATGAACGCAGGTTGTACATTCAGTCCCATCTCCAACCCTGCTGCCATGTAGTGAGATTCCCAAATTACCACTTCTAAATTATGCCTTGCATCCTCCAAATGTGACATCCCACTATTCAATGTCCGCCATGGCTACCTCTTGCTTATACACCAGTGTCTCCACTCCCTTTAAATTGTGTGTCTCTCCTGCTATGGCAGAGAGAGACAATTTGTGGAAATTGTGTTTGGGATGAGGCAAGGTTATTACAACATCCTTTATGCTTTGAAACAAGTCTATTCCCTGAAACAGGAAAGGCATTACAGGCAATAAGTGGAGGAATCTTCAGGGGTGTCAGAGTGGAATCATCGGAGCATTAATTGGAGGGTGCATCCTGGGCAATAATGGAGTGAAGCTCCCTCTATACTATCCCATCAAACACTCCCAGGCCAGATACAGCATGGGTTAGATACAGAATAAAGTTACATCTACCCTGTCCAATCAAACAGTCCCAGCGCAGTTACAGCACTGGTTAGATACATTGTAAAGCTCAATTTACACTGTCCCTTCAAACACTCCCAGGGCAGGTACAGCAGGGGTTCAATCGAGTAACGCTCCCTGTACACTGTCCCATCAAACACTCCCGGGGCAGGTTCAGCACGGGTTAGATGCTGAATGAATCTTTGTCTAAATTGGTTCACACAATATACCAACTCAGATCAAGCCTGTATTAAATGCAGCATACAGTTCTTCTGATGTGCATTAAAGCACACCGGACCTGAAAGCTGGTGCTCCCCCCACATTTTTGTGGCCATTAGCGCCAACATTTTTCTGTGGCTGGGCCACCCCATATTCAGCTCCAAAAGTGAACAAATGGTTCCAGCACCAATGAACCCTTCCAAAGTGGATTTTTCAGCGGTGTGGCTGTCTTAATCTGAGTGTTATCACCACTGAGAAATTCAGCATGCAGGTAAGGGTTTCTAATGCCACCTGCTCCCTGGTCTTTTTAAAGGCCGGGGTTTGCAGCAAAGCCCTGAGGGGGGGAAGGAGGTTGGATGAGGTGCAAGAGTTGTAAGAGAGCCAACAGAGTCACTGATATGAAGCTGGAGACACTGATGGATGGTGTGGAGGACAGAAGAAGAATGCTGTTTCCTGATGTGGAGAGACCTGGCAGACCGCCAGTACATAACGCATGGAGGGAGATTGCAGGGGAGGTGTCAGGCACCTCCATATATGTGAGGACGCAGCCACCCAGGAGCGTGCTGGCCAGTCTGCACCCAGCCCTTCCAGGGTGGCGATGGGTCGACACCTCCTAGCTCTGGGGCGATGGGATCCTCCTCCTCCTCAGGTGGTACTGCTGGCTCGACCTCCAGCGACTGTCCCCTCATGATGGTCATGTTGTGCAGCTTGCGGCAGCCCATGACGATTATGGAGACTCATTGAGGAGAGTACTGCACGGTGCCACCATAACGGTCCAGGCACCGGAATCTCTGCTAAAGGATGTCTCTGCACTGCTCGATGATACACCTGGTGGCACAATGAGCGTCATTGTAAGCAGGCTCTGGCACTGTCCTGGGGTACCACAGAGGAGTAAGCAGCCACAGGGGATATCCCTTGTCCCCAAGCAGCCAACCACAATCCTGATTCAGGCCGGTGAAGACAGCGGGCACACTGGTGTGGCACAGAATGAACGAATCAATGGCTGCTCCCTCCCTTGCCCGCTGCCTGTCTGCACGGTGCTGACGGCGATGCCTTCTGCTGCGTGCCACCCTACTTCTGAGCAGGTGTACCAGGTGTCGCCCTCCCAACACTCCTCCCATCCTCAGGGTGAACCCTGCCAAGCAGCTCTCTGCAGCCCACTAAAGAGTCAGACCTGAAAGTTATACAAAAGTACAGAGCTATGTGAAAACCTCTGAGCAGCACTCAGCAGGTTTAATGGAACCAAAACAATTAATACAATTATATCAAGAGACAAATACTGCAGACCATGGAAAATGAAGTAAAAACAATAATAAGTAATAAAACTTTTTCAAAAGATAAATACTGCGGATGCATGCTGAAAAATGAAATAAAATCAATAGTAAGTAATAAAACTATTTACCTTCCAAAGGGCCCCAGCGATGTCGCGTTCGAGCACCGCATCGAAAACTTTGCGGGGGTACTGCCGGGAAAAGTCCGACCGTTTCCTCGGTGAAGTTCGCTGTCCTGGTGGCTTTTCAGCAGCCTGCACGCTGCTTCCCTCTCCGCTGGAAACTTCCCTTTCCAGCGGCTTCACCGCGCCCTTCCCGGCGGAGGTGAACACCGCTGAAATCCTCCCCGAGCTGAATATGGCTCGGGGAGGGAAAATTACCCGACTGCAGCGGCCCATCGATTTTCTCGATCGACTGCCCAAACTCCCCTTTGGGGACGGTGAATTTCGGGCCCACCAGCTCAGGTACTGCATTGTAAGAATACAAAATAAAACACCTTCTACATACAAGTGACAAGTATTCCCAGGTGAGGTATTGGCTGGCTTCACACACAGGTTAAGCTCGGGTCAAGTTGTCACATCAAAGGCCGAGCCTTATGGCATCTATCGAAGAAGCTCCCAATAGATGGTTAGACTTTCACCTCAGCAATATCCTGGACTGATGGGATCCTCAGTAAAGTTCCTCACCTTTACAATCATTGTTGAGGATTCTTGTTTCATCCCATCTTTGACATTGAGGGTCTTGGTCCCACCAGATCTGCTCTGTGAATCCAGCGACATTTCTCCAGTCCCAGTTAGTGTGATGATGATTTGAATCCTCTCTCTCCACCTTCCTGAGAACTGCTCACTCCATGAACATTTTAATATAAAAATTAATATTAATTATAGAATCTGTAATTGGAATACAGTCGGACTATTTTAGTGACTATGATTATATTTAACGTGAATATATTGGTAATTAATAACATTTAGTTGACCTTACCTTAATATTAAATTGTTGTTTCCTTTCCCCTATTTATATGGACTAAACTCACTCGCAGTTTTAGCTGCCAAGTGCAGCTCCTCCCACAGTGACTCCCACTGATGCTGTGTAATCAGGGGCGGAAACCTGTCTCCAGGTGACATCACAAAGGAGCCCAAGCCCCTCCCACGCTAGGTATTGCAGGGTCACATGACCAGGCTCTGCTCCTGGTGTGCAGTCTCACTGCGCATGAATGCAGGTTTTACATTCAGTCCCGTCTCCAACCCTGCTCCCACGTAGTGGGACTCCAGGCAGAGAGCACTGACTCCCAAAATTATCACTCCCATGCTACAAATGTGACATCCCACTATTCAATGGTTCCCATATCTACCTCTTGCTTTATACACCAGAAAGTCTCTGCTCTCGTGATATCAGCCAATGTGTCTTCCTCCTGCTCTGACAGAGAGGCAGTTCGCGGGAATGGGATATGCGATGAGGCAAGGATATTACAACATCCTATGTGCTCTGAAACAACTTTATTTTCTGAAAATGAAAGGTGTCAGAGGCTATAAATGAAGGGATCTTCAGGGATATCAAAGAGTGAGAACATCAGAACATTAATTGGAAGGTCTGGGAGGACAGATGCACAAACGTTAGAAACATAGAAAATAGGTGCAGGAGTAGGCCATTAGGCCCTTCGAGCCTGCACCACCATTCAATGAGTTCATGGCTGAACCTGCAACTTCAGTACCCCATTCCCCCATTTCTCGCCATACCCCTTAATCCCCCTAGTAGTAAGGACTACATCTAATTCCTTCTTGAATATATTTAATGAATTGGCCTCAACAACTTTCTGTGGTAGAGAATTCCACAGGTTCACCACTCTCTTGGTGAAGAAGTTTCTCCTCATCTCAGTCCTAAATGTCTTACCCCTTATTCGTCGGCTGTGACCCCTGGTTCTGGACTTCCCCAACATTGGGAATATTCTTCCTGCATCTACCCTGTCTAAACCCGTCAGAAATTTAAACGTTTCTATGAGATCCCCTCTCATTCGTCTGAACTCCAGTGAATACAAGCTCAGTTGATCCAGTCTTTCTTGATATGTCAGTCCCGTCATCCCGTGAATCAGTCTGGTGAACCTTTGCTGCACTCCCTCAACACCAAGAATGTCCTTCCTCAAGTTAGGTGACCAAAATTGTACACAATACTCCAGGTGTGGCCTCACCAAGGCCCTGTACAACTGTAGCAACACCTCCCTGCCCCTGTACTCAAATCCCCTCGCTATGAAGGCCAACATACTATTTGCTTTCTTAACCGCCTGCTGTACCTGCATGCCAACCTTCAATGACTAATGTACCATGACACCCAGGTCTCGTTGCACCTCCCCTTTTCCTAATCTGTCACCATTCAGACAATAGTCTGTCTCTCTGTTTTTACCACCAAAGTGGATAACCTCACATTTATCCACATTATACTTCATCTGCCATGCATTTGCCCACTCACCTAACCTATCCAAGTCACTCTGCAGTCTCATAGCATCCTCTTCGCAGCTCACACTGCCACCCAACTTAGTGTCATCCGCAAATTTGGAGATACTACATTTAATCCCCTCGTCTAAATCATTAATGTACAATGTAAACAGCTGGTGCCCCAGCACAGACCCTTGCGGTACCCCACTAGTCACTGCCTGCCATTCTGAAAAGTACCCATTTACTCGTATACTTTGCTTCCTGTCTGCCAATCAGTTCTCAATCTACGTCAGCACACTATCCCCCATCCCATGTGCTTTAACTTTGCACATTAATCTCTTGTGTGGGACCTTGTCGAAAGCCTTCTGAAAGTCCAAATACACCACATCAACTGGTTCTTCCTTGTCCACTCTACTGGAAACATCCTCAAAAAATTCCAGAAGATTTGTCAAGCATGATTTCCCTTTCACAAATCCATGCTGACTTGGACCTATCATGTCACCTCTTTCCAAATGCGCTGCTATGACATCCTTAATAATTGATTCCATCATTTTACCCACTACCGATGTCAGGCTGACCGGTCTATAATTCCCTGTTTTCTCTCTCCCTCCTTTTTTAAAAAGTGGGGTTACATTGGCTACCCTCCACTCCATAGGAACTGATCCAGAGTCTATGGAATATTGGAAAATGACTGACAATGCATCCGCTATTTCTAAGGCCACCTCCTTAATACTCTGGGCTGTCGACCATCAGGCCCTGGGGATTTATCGGCCTTCAGTCCCATCAATTTCCCAACACAATTTCCCGACTAATAAGGAATTCCCTCAGTTCCTCCTTCTTACTAGACCCTCTGACCCCCTTTATATCCGGAAGGTTGTTTGTGTCCTCCTTAGTGAATACCGAACCAAAGTACTTGTTCAATTGGTCTGCCATTTCTTTGTTCCCACTTATGACTTCTCCTGATTCTGACTGCAGGGGACCTACGTTTGTCTTTACTAACCTTTTTCTCTTTACATATCTATAGAAGCTTTTGCAGTCCATTTTAATGTTCCCTGCAAGCTTCCTCTCGTACTATATTTTCCCTGCCCTAATCAAACCCGTCGTCCTCCCAGTCCCCGGGTTCGCTGCTATTTCTGGCCAATTTGTATGCCATTACCTTGGCTTTAATACTATCCCTGATTTCCCTTGATAGCCACGGTTGAGCCACCATCCGTTTTTTATTTTTACGCCAGACAGGGATGTACAATTGTTGTAGTTCATCCATGCGGTCTCTAAATGCCTGCCATTGCCCATCCACTGTCAACCCCTTAAGCATCATTCAACAATCTATCCTAGCCAATTCACGCCTCATACCTTCAAAGTTACCCTTCTTTAAGTTCTGGACCATCATCTCTGAATTAACTGTTTCATTCTCCATCCTAATGTAGAATTCCACCATATTATGGTCACTCTTCCCCAAGGGGCCTCGCACAACGAGATCGCTAATTAATCCTCTCTCATTACCCAACACCCAGTCAAAGATGGCCTCCCCCCTAGTTGGTTCCTCGACATCTTGTTCTAGAAAACAATCCCTTATGCACTCCAGGAAATCCTCCTCCACCGTATTGTGTCCAGTTTGGTTAGCCCAATCTATATGCATAGTGAAGTCACCTATGATAACTGCTGCATCTTTATTGCATGAACCCCAAATTTCCTGTTTAATGCCCTCCCCAACATCACTACTACTGTTTGGAGGTCTGTACACAACTCCCACAAGCGTTTTCTGCCCCTTGGTATTCCGTAGCTCCACCCATACCGATTCCACATCATCCAAGCTCCTCATCCAGGCCAACATCCCCAACATTGAAGCACTGACCACACTTGATCAGCTCCACTGGGCAGGCCACGTAGTTTGCATGCCAGACACGAGACTCCCAAAGCAACCGCGCTACTCGGAACTCTTCCAAAGTAAACAAGCCAAAGGTGGGCTGAGGAAACATTACAAGGACACCCTCAAAGCCTCCCTGATAAAGTGAAACATCCCCACTGACACCTGGGAGTCCCTGGCCATAGACCGCCCTAAGTGGAGGAAGTGCATTCGGGAGGGCACTGAGCTCCTCGAGTATCGTCGCAGAAATCAAGCGCAGGCAGCGGAAGGAGTGTGCGGCAAACCAGGCTCCCTGTCCACCCTTTCCCTCAATGACTATCTGTCCCACCTGTGACAGAGACTGTGGTTCTCGTATTGGACTGTACAGCCACCTAAAAACTCATGGTATGAGTGGAAGCAAGTCTTCCTCGATTCCGAGGGACTGCCTATGATGATGATGAATTGGAAGGTGTATCATGGGCAATAATGGGGTACAGGTCCCTCTGTACTTGAATGTAGTGGGTATGATTAAGAAGTTTGCAGATGGAGATAAATTTGGCTTTGTGGTTGATAATGAAGAAGAAAGCTGTAGACTGCAGGAAGTTATCAACGAACTGGTCAGGTGGGTAGAACAGTGGCAAATGGAATTCAATCTGGAGAAGTGTGAGGTAATACATTTGGTGAGGGCTAACAAGCCAAGAGAATACACATTAAATGGTAGGACACTGAGAAGTGTAGATGAACAGAGGGTCCTTGAGGTACAGTTCACAGATCCCTGATGATAGAAGGCTAGGTAGATAAAGTGGTTAAAAAGGCATACGGAATACTTGCCTTTATTAGTCGAGGCATAGAATATAAGAGCAGGGAGGTTATGCTTGAACAGTATAAAACAATAGTTAGGGCACAGCTAGAGTACTGCGTGCAGTTCTGGTCACCACATTACAGGAAAGATGTGATTGCACTAGAGATGGTACAGAGGAGATTTACGAGGATATTGCCTGGACTGGAGAATTTTATCGATGAGGAAAGATTGGATAGGCTTGGTTTATTTTCTTTGGAACAGAGGAGACTGAGGGGAGATTTAAATTGAGGTGTATAAAATTATGAGGGGCCTAGAGAGAATGGATAGGAAGGACCTATTTCCCTTAGCAGAGAGGTCAACAACCACAGGGCATAGATTTAAAGTAATTGGTAGCAGTTTTAGAGGGGATTTGAGGGAACATTTCTTCACACAATGGATGGTGAGGGTCTGGAACTCACTGCCTGAAAGGGTGGTAGAGGCAGAAATCCTCACCACATTTAAAAACTGCTTGGATGTGCACTTGAAGTGCCGTAACCTACAGGACTATGGACCAAGAGCTGGAAAGTGGGATTAGGCTGGATAGCTCTTTGTCAACCGGCACAGATATGATGGGCCGAAATGGGCTACTTTCATGCTGTACATTTCTATGATTCTACTATCCCATCTAACACTCCCAGGCCAGGTACAGCATAGTTTAGAAACTGGGTATAGTGCCATCTACGCCGTCCCATCAAAACATCCACGGTTAGGGTTAGATATATGCTAAATCTCCATCTACACTGGGGTTAGATATATGTTAAAGCTCCATCTACATTGGGGTTAGATATATGTTAAAGCTCCACCTACACTGGGGTTAGATATATGTTAAATCTCCATCTACACTGGGGTTAGATATATGTTAAAGCTCCATCTACACTGTCCCATCAAACATTCCCAGGCCAGGTTAAGCATGAGTTAGGTACAGAGTGAAGCTCTCTCTAAATTGGTTCACCAAGCACAGCCAACTCACATCCAGCACGTGCTAAATGCAGCATATGTGATATATTCTTTAGGACCTCGCAAACACACAAGACGTCACAAGATGGCTGTTAACTCAGGAACTTGTCAGGTGACCTGCATCTTTATTGCATTTACAGCAATAGCTGCATTACCACATTTGTCCACTGGGTAGAGCAGTAATCCACTATATGGAACTACATTACACTTCTCCCTCCTCAATGAAGAAGTAATTATAACAAACAATCATCATACATCACTTGCATGGTTATACATAACAAAAGATATGGGGCTAGACTTTCCCTAAAGCCCCCCACCGCCGGATTGCTGCCCAAAAAGATTCTTCAAATACCACTGGCGAAAAATTCCATAAAAAAGGGAAAAAATACCGCCCGGCGAGAAAATGAATCTTACACGTAGATTCTCGAGGGTTTCTCGGTGGTTAAATTGAAACTTGGCAAAATCGGCAGTTCTTACCAGAATAGACGGTAAGTACTCAAATTACGGTTGGCCCTAGGGAGGGGAGGGAAAGCTCAAAAAATAGTTTTTCAATGAAACAAAAAATAAAAAATAAGAAAACATTCTCAAGACCCTTTTTAACGTAATCATCATGAAAGAATTTTAAAATAATTATTAAAAAATCTTTAACTTACCTTTCTTTTCAGGGTAGTTACTGACCGTCCTGTTTCCGGCAGCTTTTTGTGGGTGGTTTTTTCGAGTTGATGTGGGACACCGTTGAGGTAAAACTTGGACCGTGGCAGTTTTCTCGGCGGTGCACACAGATACACGTGGGCCGTCTGCTCCCCAGCGGTATTTAGAAAATGTCGGCGGAACGGGTTCAAAAATGAAAAGGAAACTTTCACCGTGTGATTTTCCGCTGAAAAAGAGATGTACCACCGAGAAAACTGTCGAAAATGAAGAGGAAAGTCTAGCCCATGGACTTATTTTGGCATATTTACAAATCAAACGTAACGACTGGTTTTCTGTTTCGAAGAGGATACCTTCGCTCTCGAACAGAACTTTCCAAACATGGTGTGGAACTTAGACTCATTCTAGGCTGAGCCTGAGAAAAGTTTTCCTCCAAGGGATGAACTTGATTTACATTTGAATTCTCTACAACTTCAGACTATTTGTCTGCCTGACTCGGACTCACACTTAAATTCTCACTTTCTCTTGGACGTGATTCTGAATCATTCCAACTTTCAACTCCTTCCACATCTGTTGGTGGAATATGATCAATGTGAACAAACCTAACACTCTCCATGATCAAACATCTTGACCAAATATGTGCGAGGACCACATATCTTCACCACTCTTCCTGGTAACCACTTTAACCATTTATGGTGATGGTTCTTCACTCTCACCTTCTGATTTAATTTCACACTTCCCTATTTTACTCCACCGCTATCATGATTCTCCTTCTGTCTTAATTGTTTCTCTTCTATTGGTAAAGGTTTCTAAATACCTAACCCCTGTAACACACAGTTCTTTGAGGTCAGGATCTATAAGAACAAAATACACACAGCACAGGTTTTGGCTCAACCAAGATTTGTTTGTTTTATTGACCATACACGCAATTACCTCCCCTGTATAAATCATACAATTTATATTGGATTAACAAACCCCAGAATACAAACCCCTACGAAAGACTCATTTGCATCGGCACAATATGACAGTTAAACCCGTCCACGATTTGACTGTTACACATAAAGTTACCCAGACCCAATCATAAAACCCTTCTATGATTTGGCTGGAACAAACATACAATCACCAATTCCTCGGCTATCTTCTGAGGTTGACTGTAGGCCATTTTCTTCATTGCAGCTTGTGTCCCAAAGACACAGCGTTGGCTTCTGTTGCTGTTTCGATGCTGTTCCTGTACTGCTCTCTTGCCTTCGAAAATGGGTCTTCTTTATTCCAAAAACAAGCTTATGATCTCCAAACAGATTTCCTGTTCCCTCCTGTGATATTAGCTCTCCTGCTGTGCAACACAATGCAAAGCCTTCCTTGGTATTGATGGTTGAGGAATGTTTGAATGTCCCAGTATCTTTTCAGACAGAAAACCATTGAAGATGTGAATGTCCCTTCATCTTTTCAGACAGAAAACCATTGAAGGTGTGTATATCCCTCTTCTGGTGCTTTGATGATGTCCAATCTCTCGATGAATCATAGTTTCACTGCAATGGCCAGGACCATCGAATGTTTGAATGGCATTGTCTGTGTTGATTGTCTCTCCCTGGCCCAGACAGGGGCATGGTCAGCTCTCCTGCTGCGTAACCTTCCTTGGTCTCCACAGTTGAGGAATGTGTGACTGTCCCTGTATCTTTTCAGACAGAAAACCATTGAAGGTGTGGATGTCTCTTTTGATGTCATTGTCTGTGTGGGTTAAGATTGATAGCAGATATCCTGTATCATTGTCTCTCATGATGTCTGATGGTTTGGCTGCAATGTTTGAATAGCAGCTTGTGTCCCTTTCATGAACAGCTCTTTTTGCAGGCCGGAATGCATTTCTGAGTTTTTATATTTAGTAGTCCAATTTTTACCGTTGTGGGGGTAGGAACGTATCCCACAACTGACTGTGCTAAGTTTGGTTTTAACAATGAGAACCTGGTTCATGGCTGTCGTTTGAGAAACAACTCTGCTGGTGCTCTACCAGTAGTTGTATGAGGAACAAAGTGGCCCACCCAACAGAGCTGGTCGAGTGTGGTCAGTGCTTCGATGCTGGGGATGTGGGCCTGATTGAGGACACTAACGTTGTTGCATCTGTTCTCCCAGGGGATTTGCAGGATCTTGTGGAGTCATCAATGGTGATAATTCTCCAATGATTCGAGGTGTCTACTGTTATATATGTGAACCTCACCTGTGTGTAAGACTTCCCACCAGAGGGCAAACCCGTGGGAGACTTATGGGTCACCTGTGTGCACCTTGGTGCAAACAGGTTTAAAAGGTAGGCCACCATGTTGCTGCCTCACTTTGGAGTTATAGTAAACAGACCAAAGTCATAATGGTTTAAGTTTATAACACAGCCTCATGGAGTTATTCTAAACATAGCAACTGGCGACGAGTTACAGATCACATACTTTCACATGGAAATGGCAGCCGTTGGTATTCTTGTGAGATTTATTGAGGGTGATGATTGGGTTTGGAGTAAATCTCAAGAAACAGCCTTAAACAAGACCAGAAACTTGCTATGCTCCAACAAATTACTTGCTCTGTCTGACCCATGTAAACGTTTGATACGAGCATGTGATGCGTCGTCGTACGGGGTCGGGTGTGTGTTACAGAAAGCAAATGTGTCAGGAAAACTGCAAGCAGTTGCATACGCATCCAGAAGTTTGTCCAAGGCTGAAAGAGCCAATAGTATGGTTGAGAAAGAAAGGCTGGCTTGTGTGTATGGGGTTAAGAAAATGCACCAATATCTATTTGGTCTCCGGTTCGAGCTAGAAACCGACCACAAACCGCTCACATCACTGGTCTGAGAAAGCAAAGATGTCAACACTAATGCTTCATCCCGCATCCAAAGATGAGTGCTAACGTTTTCTGCATATGACAATATAATCCGCCACAGACAAGGCACAGAGAACTGCGCTGATGCCCTCAGTCGGTTGCCATTGCCCACCACCTGGGTGGAAATAGCGCAACCCGCAGACTTGCTTCTAGTAATGGATGTCTTTGAGAGTGAGGGGTCGCCTATCACGGCTCACCAGATCAGGTCCTGGACCAGCCAAGACCCCCTGAAATCACTAGTAAAAAGATGCATCCTCAATGGGAGCTGGTTGGGCGTTCCCGGGAAAATGCAAGAGCAAATTAAGCTTTTTCACCGACGCAAAGATGAACTGTCAGTCCAGTCGAATTGCCTCCTATGGGGGAATTGCGTGATTTTGCCCAGAAGGGCAGGAAAACATTTATAGGCGACCTACACAGTACCCACCCAGGCATAGTCATGATGAAGGCTATTGCCAGGATGCACGTCTGGTGGCCTGGCATCGACTCCGAATTAGAGTCATCTGTACACCAATGTGATACTTACTCACAGCTGAGCAACACGCCCAGGGAGGCCCCACTGAGTCTGTGGTCATGGCCCTCCAAACCATGGTCCAGGGTCCACGTAGACTTCGCTGGCCCTTTTCTAGGTAAGAAGTTTTTAGTAGCAGTGGACACTTACTCAAAAAGGATTGAATGTATAATAATGTCATCATGTACGTCCACTGCCACCATTGAAAGGCTCAGGGCTATGTTCGCCACCCATGGGTTGCCCGACGTCCTTATCAGTGACAATGGACCATATTTCACCAACTCAGAATTCAACAAATTCATGACCCGCAATGGCATCAAGCATGTCAGGTCTGCCCCACGTAAACCCGCATCCAACAGCCAAGCAGAACGGGCAGTCCAAACCATCAAGCTGGTTGGGTGTGTGTTGGTGGATCATAGATTGTGGGGTCTTCCTCAAACTGTTCTTGGTAGTCCATGAACCGCAGTTTGGTCGGATCCAGTTGCTTTCTGCACATTTGCCCATTCAATAATTTCATAACAAACACTCTATTCCCCTCCTTGGCTGAGACAGTGCCAGCAATCCACTTGGGACCGTAATTTAGAACAAACACCGGGTCATTGATTTCAATGTCACGTGAGGCCGCCGTGCGATCATGGTACACATTATCCCTGTGCCGCTGGTTTTCGACATGATCATTGAGGTCCGGGTGGACTAAGGAGAGCCTGGTTTTGAGTGCTCTCTTCATTAACAATTCTGCAGGCAGAACCCCGGTGAGCGAGCAATGCTTGAGACACGTAACGGATGGTTCCTTGCAGACCCGGTTATCCAGGTTCCTGCTTAGCTACCGGACACGCCCCAGTCGCTCATCGGGGTTCCCCCTCCAGAATTGTTAATGAAGAGAGCACTCAAAACCAGGCTCTTCTTAGTTCACCTGGACCTCAATGATCACGTAGAAACCCAGCAGCACTGGCATAACGTGTACCATGATCGCGCGGCGACCTCGCGTGACATTGGTGTTAATGACCCGGTGTTTGTTCTAAATTACGGTCATGGTCCCAAGTAGATTGCTGGCACTGCCTTAGCCAAGGAGGGGAATCGAGTGTTTGTTGTGAAATTATTGAATGGGCAAACGTGCAGAAAGCACCTGGATCAGACCAAACTGCGATTCACGGACTACCAAGAACAGGTTGAGGAAGACCCCACCATCTCTGATCCACCAACACACACCCAACCAGCAAGTGACCTCACTGTCAACCACAAGAATGAACCCACATTGCCCGACAGTCCAACCAGACCAGCCGAGCTGCAGTGCAGCGATGACCCGACCAACTCACCCATGCCAGGATGTCAACTCAGACGATTGACCAGGGAATGCAGGCCGCCAGATCACCTCAACCTATAAATAACTTGTATTCAAGTCTTTGGGGGGAAGTGATGCTGTGTATGTGAACCTCACCTGTGTGTAAGATTTTCCACCAGAGGGCATACCCATGGGAGACCTATGGGTCACCTGTGTGTACCCTGGTGCAAGCAGGTGTAAAAGGCAGGTCACCATGTTGCTGCTTCAATTTGGAGTTATAGTAACCAGACCAAGGTCACAATGGTTTAAGTTTACAACCCAGCCTCGTGGAGTTATTCTAAACATGACCTCTACTATATATGGTCCACGTCTCTGAGCCATACAGGAGGACGGGTATCACTACAGCCCTGTAGACCATGAGCTTGATTCCAGATTTGAGGGCCTGATCTTCGAACAATCTGACATCTCTGTTATATACTTCGAACATGCCTGACACAAGACTCCCAAAGCAAGCACTCTACTCGGAATTCTGACATGGCAACTGAGCCCCGAGTGGGCAGAGGAAACATTTCAAGGACACCCTCAAAGCCTCTTTGATAAAATGCAACATCCTCACCGACACCTGCGAGTCCCTGCCAAAAACCGCCCTAAATGGAGGAAGAGCATCTGAGAGGGCGCTGAGCACCTCGAGTCTTATCGTCAAGAGCATGCAGAAAGTAAGTGCAGGCAGCGGAAGGAGTGTGCGGCAAACCATAATCGCCACCCACCTTTTCCTTCAACGACTGTCTGTCCCACCTGTGACAGAGATTGTAATTCCTGCAGTGGACTGTTCAGTCACGTAAGAACTCACTTTTAGTGTGGAAGCATGTCGTCCTCGATTTCGAGGCACTGCCCATGATGATGATGTATGAGGAGTATTACGATACGTAATTAGAAAATTAGCCAATTTGTGGTCCAACGACGACTGTTGTTTATTTGGATTTGGATCAAACATTTGTTTGATGAGGGCACATTTTACAATTTGTACTATGCGCATTGCTGCACCATTTGAAGTAGGGTGGTATGGTGGAACCTTGCTATGTTTCGCACCATTTTTGCTTGTGAACTGTTAAATTCTTCTTAACAATTGTCAGACACAATTTCTTCTGGGAGGCCATTTGAAGAAAACAATTTTCGGAAAATGTCTAATGTTTTACTTGTTGATCTTTTCCGCATTGGAAACACCTTAACCCACTTCGAATGGCTATCAATCACAATTAACAATTGCTGTCCTTCCAGCTCAGCAAAATTGATATGTAACCTTTGCCCCACCCTGGAGGCCCTTTCCATGGCTGCAATGGTACTGATGGTGGCTGCTTGCTTACCGATTGACATGTTGTACACTGACTAACGATGTACTCTATATCATTATCTAGTCCTGGCCACCATAAGTAACTGCATGCAAAACTCTTGGTCAAGCACATTCCCAGGTGCTGGTCATGAAGATCTCCAATCATCTGGACCTGAATTTATTTGGTATAACCACTCTTGCACCCCACATGATACAATCTTTATCCACAGACAATTCATTCCTATGAAGGAAGTATGGGTTAATATCTTTATCTGATACCTGGTTTGGCCAGCCATTTGTGATGTAAACACCTTTGACATAACTGGGTCTCATTTGGTTGCTCTACCAATCTCTTCTGCTGTGACTGGCAGTTCATCAATGTATCGGGTGTAACTTGTGATGGGGAAGGCAATCTAGACATAGCATCAGCATTACTGTGATCAGCTGATCATCTGTACTCAATATCATATGTATATGCTGACAAGATCAAAGCCAATCTCTGCATTCGGGTTGCTGCTAATGTTGGAACTAGGGACTTTGGATGGAGGATTGCTGTCAGTGTCTTATGATCCATAACAATGGTAAATTTATGACCATACAATTATTTTTGGAACTTCTTGATTTCAAAAATGAATGCCAAAGTTTCCCTTTTGATTTGCACATAATTACGCTCACTGGCTCTGAGAATGCATGAATCAAAAGCAGTTGGTCTCTCCTCCCCACTATGTAGTGCATGAGAGATCACTGCCCCAACTCCATACAGAGAGGCATCACATACAAGCTTGATCTTCTTCGATATATCAGAGTGACTGAACATGGTGCTCTCTATCAATTGGCTTTTAAACTCCTTGAATTCTGCATCGCATTCTTCTGACCACTTACAATGGACCTGTTTTTTCACCAGCTCATTCCGTGTATGTAACACTGTTGCCAACTTCGATAGGAACTTCCCCGATTAGTTCAAAGACCCAAAAATGATCGAAGTTCAGTGGCATTCTTGGGAGTGGGTGCATTTCTGATTGCTTTTTCTTGGTTGGATGTGAACCATCTTTGTCTACTCTGTGCCCTAAGTACTGAGTTTTGAAATAACTCACACTTGCGAGCAGTCACTCATAGTCTGTGCTTCTCTCGCCATTTGAGCACTTCATTCAATATGTTATTATGGATTTGCCTGTTTGGTGCTGAAATTAGTATGTTATCTAAATAACATACTATCCTTTCAATACCTTGCAAAATCTGGTTCATCACCCCTTGAAATATGGCAGGGACGGAAAACACAAAACACTCCAAATGGTAGCATAGTAAATTGATATAGGCCTAGTTGAATATTTATAGTCAAACATGACTTGGACTCCTCATCTCGTTCAAGTTGTAATTAGGCATTTGTGAGATCTAACTTTGAGATCTGATGACCAGCTGTCAGTGTTGTGAACAAATCTTCTACATCAGGCAATGTATTAGGGAGATTACCCTCTAGAAGTTGGTTTACGGTTACTTTATAATCATCACACAACCTTACCATACCATTGGAACTGGGTACAACAAAAATGGGTGTAGCCCAATTACATAGATCTATCTTAGAGATAATGTTCTCAATCTCTAGTCTTTTGAGTTCTTGCTCAACTTTCTCCTTGAGTGCATATGGTACGAGACGTGGCTTGCAGTAAACAGGTCTAGCATCCTTCTGTACCCTGAAGACAGTTGCCTTGAAGCCTTGGATCAGGCTGCCTGTTTCGCAGAACACCTTCAGATACTTTTTGATGACACCATCCTTCGATGCAAATCTCCCTTAAACACGAGAAATCTCACTCCAATTCAGCTTCAGTGATCCCAACCAATTTCTTCCTACTAAGGCAGGCTTGTCTCCTGCCAGTACTAAGAGAGGCAAACCCTGAAATTGATTCTTGTATTTCACCGGTACGGTGATACAACCTACCACAGGAATGTTCTCTCCAGAGTAGCTCTATCTTGCATTTCTCCAATGGAAAATCAAGCAATTTGTTGAGATATTGCAATTCCAGTACTACGCTCATGGATGCACCAGTGTCGATTTCCATGGGTATCCTGGTTCCTGCAACATCTACTTGGATGATGATAATTTTGGAATCGCTGTAAGATACCCTTGTGCTCCTGATGATGTGTATCTCTTCATCCTGTTGCTTTTCTTCCATGCTATGTACTCTCTGGGGATTTCAACTTAAAGCTTTCAAAGTTGGTTTACTCTTCAGTCGGCATGCCTTCGCAAGATGCCCAGTTTTCATGTAGAAGAAACATTAACACCAAAACATTAATAAACATTAATATTAATTCTGGAATCTGTAATTGGAATTCAGTGAGCCTATTTTTATGACGATGATTATATTTAACATGAATATATTGGTAATTATTGACATTTGGTTCAGTTTACCTTTATATTAAATTGTTCTTTCCTTTCCCCTATTTATATGGACTAAACTCACTCGCAGTGTCAGCTGCCAAGTCCAGCTCTTCCCATAGTGACTCCCACTGATGCTGTGTAACCAGGGGCGTAAACCTGTCTCCAGGTGACATCACAAAGGAGCCAGGACCCATGTCACAAAGCAGCCCAAGCCCCTCCCACTCTAGGTATTACAGGGTCACATGACCAGGCTCTGGTGGACATGACATTAGACGAAGAGATCAACAAAGAGGTACCAGAAGTTGGGGCAAAATATGTTTCGGCCCCATGGAAGCGGGAACGGCAAATTCCAGTGGCAGGGACTCGGCAGTATCACCATTGGCATAGAAACATAGAAACATAGAAAAATAGATGCAGGAGTAGGCCAATCGGCCCTTCAAGCCTGCACCACCATTCAAAAAGATCATGGCTGATCATTCCTTCAGTGCCCCTTTCCTGCTTTCTCTCCATACCCCTCGATCCCCTTAACCGTAAGAGCCATATCTAACTCCCTCTTGAATATATCCAGTGAACTGGCATGATCAACTCTCTGCGGCAGGGAAATCCACAGGTTAACAACTCTCTGAGTGAAGAAGTTTCTCCTCAACTCAGTCCTAAATGGCCTACCCCTTATCCTAAGACTATGTTCCCTGGTTCTGGACATCCCCAACATCGGGAACATTCTTCCCACATTTAACCTGTCCAGTCTCATCAGAATCTTATATGTTTCTATGAGATCCCCTCTCATCCTTCTAAACTCCAGTGAATAAAGGCCCAGTTGATCCAGTCTCTCCTCATATGACAGCCCAGCCATCCCTCACCAGAATCAGTCTGGTGAACCTTCGCTGCACTCCCTCAATAGCAAGACGTCCTTCCTCAGACTAGGAGACCAAAACTGAACACACTATTCCAGGTGAGGCCTCACTAAGGCCCTGTACAACTGCAGTAAGACCTCCCTGCTTCTATATTCAAATCCCCTAGCTAGGAAGGCCAACATACCATTTGCCTTCTTTACCGCCTGCTGTACCTGCGTGCCCACTTTCAATGACTGATGAACCATGACACCCAGGTCTCATTGCACCTCCCCTTTTCCTAGTCTGCCGCCATTCAGATAATATTCTGCCTTCGTGTTTTTGCTCTCAAGATGGATAACCTCACATTTATCCACATTATACTGCATCTGCCATGCATTTGCCCACTCACCTAACCTGTCCAAGTCACCTTGCAGCCTCTTAGCGGCCTCCTCACAGCTCACACCGCCACCCAGTTTAGTATCATCTGCATATTTCGAGATATTACACTCTATTCCTTTATCCAAATCGTTTATGTATATGGTAAAGAGCTGGGGTCCCAGCACTGAGCCCTGTGGCAGTCCACTAGTCACTGCCTGCCATTCTGAAAGGGACCTGTTTATCTCGACTCTCTGCTTCCTGTCTGCCAACCAATTCCCTATCCACGTCAGTATATTACCCCCAATACCATGTGCTTTGATTTTGCACAACAATCTCTTGTGCGGGACCTTGTCAAAAGTCTTCTGAAAGTCCAAATATACCACATCCACTGGTACTCCCTTGTCCACTCTGCTAGTTACATCCTCAAAAAATTCCAGAAGATTCGTCAAGCTTGATTTCCCTTTCATAAATCCATGCTGACTTGATCCGTTCCTGTCACCGCTTTCCAAATGCGCTGCTATTTCGTCCTTCATGATCGATTCCAACATTTACCCCACTACTGATGTCAAGGTAACCGGTCTATAATTACCCGTTTTCTCTCTCCCTCCTTTTTTAAAAAGTAGTGTTACATTAGCTACCCTCCAGTTCATGGGAACTGATCCAGAGTCGATAGACTGTTGGAAAATGATCACCAATGCATCCACTATTCTAGGGCCACCTCCTTGAGCACTCTGGGATGCAGACTATCAGGCCCCGGGGATTTATCGGCCTTCAATCCCATCAATTTCCCGAACACAACTTCCCGCCTAATAAGGATATCCTTCAGTTCCTCCTTCTCACTAGACCCACCGTCCCCTAGTACCTTAGAAGATTATTTGTATCTTCCTTCATGAAGACAGAACCGAAGTATTGGTTCAATTGGTCTGCCATTCTTTGTTCCCCATTATAATTTCACCTGAATCCGACTGCAAGGGACCTACGTTTGTCTTTACTAATCTTTTTCTCTTCACATATTTATAGAAGGTTTTGCAGTCTGTTTTTATATTCCCTGCAAGCTTCCTCTCGTACTCTATTTTCCCCCTCTTAATTAAACCCTTAGCTCTCCTCTGTTGAATTCTAAATTTCTCCCAGTCCTCAGGTTTGTTGCTTTTTCTAGCCAATTTATATGCCTCTTCCTTGGCTTTAACACTATCCTTAATTTCCTTTGTTAGCCATGGTTGAGCCACCTTCCCCGTTTTATTTTTGCTCCAGACAGGGATGTACATTTGCTGAAGTTCATCCATGTGATCTTTAAATGTTTTCCATTGCTTATCCACCGTCAACCCTTTTAGTATCGTTTGCCAGCCTATTCTAGCCTATTCACGCCTCATACCGTTGAAGTTACCTTTTCTTAAGTTCAGGACCCTAGTTTCCGAATTAACTTTGTCGCTCTCCATCTTAATAAGGAATTCTACCATATTATGGTCACTTTTTCCCAAAGGGCCTCACACAACAAGATTGCTAATTAGTCCCTGCTCATTACACAATACCCAGTCTAGGATGGCCTGCTCCCTGGTTGGTTCATCGACACATTGATCTCGAAAACCATCCCTAATATACTCCAGGAAATCCTCCTCCATCGCATTGCTACCAGTTAGGTTAGCTCAATCAATGTGTAGATTAAAGTCGCCCATGATTACTGCTGTACCTTTATTGCACACATCCCTTATTTCTTGTTTGATGCTGTCCCCAGCCTCACTACTACTGTTTGGTGGTCTATACTCAACACCCACTCGCGTTTTCTGCCCTTTGGAATTCCGTAGCTCCACCCATACTGATTCCACAACATCCAGGCTAATGTCCTTCCTTACAATTGCATTGATTTCATCTTTAACCAGCAACGCCACCCCACCTCCTTTTCCTTTCTGTCTATCCTTCCTAAATGCTGAATACCCTTGGATGTTGAGTTCCCGGCCTTGGTCCACCTGGAACCATGTCTCCGTGATACCAATCACATCGTATCCGTTAACTGCTATCTGCACAGTTAATTCATCCACCTTATTCCGAATACTCCTCGCATTGAGGCACAGAGCCTTCAGGCTTGTTTTTTTAACACACTTTGCCCCTTTAGAATTTTGCTGTAATGTGGCCCTTTTTGTTTTTTGCCTTGGGTTTCTCTGCCCTCCACTTTTACTATTCTCCTTTCTACATTTTGCTTCCGCCTCCTTTTTACTTCCCTCTATCTCCCTGCATAGGTTCCCATCCCCCTGCCATATTAGCTTAACTCCTCCCCAACAGCACGAGCAAACACTCACCCTCGGATATTGGATGCGGGAACGGAAATTCCAGTGGAGGGGGCTCGGGTGCGTCTTCCATCTCCGTTAGTTTTTACCAGGCAGCCCGAAAACCCCATCAGATAGCTGTATTTACTTACACTGCGGAAAGATGGATTGGTGTTTTTCTGGACATTCTTTGTGCTCCACTGATGAAGTCATTTGTGTAAAGTCCTGTCCCCTCAGTACAGATTCACACGAGGCATGTAGTGAAGTCAAGGTCACTCTGGACCTGCACCTTTATTTCACAGCTCTGGAAAGCTGCACTTGCCTGAGACCTGTCCTTATATATCAGTCTCTTGCAAGTGCACCCCTGGTGGTAAGGTATGCTGGTGGTTACAGGTCACATCGTATTACAGTCATGTAAAGCATGTTAGGATACAGTTATATATAATAGTGTAAGATACATGACATCACCCTCCCCAAGGTCTTATTGTCTTTATAGGTTCAGTTTCTCAGGTGGTCTATGCTCTTGCGTGGAGCGTCTGAGTTGTGGTTCAGTTGTTTGCCTTGGTGTCTTTTTTTCTTTGGGTGTGGTTGCTGGTATCTCGCCTGGGCTGTCTGTTTAGATTGGTGTGATTGTTGTTGACTCGCCTGGGCTGTCTGTTGGGATTGCCCTTTCCTCAGGTTGTTCCCTCTGTCTGTCCACCAGGTGTGGTGCGAGTTCCACATTGTAGTCTGCCTCTGGTTCCGCAGTGTTGTTGGTATATCTGCTTTTGACTTGGTCTACATGCCTCCGGGGGGTTTTGCCATTGTCCATTTGTATTCCAGTAGCCTGTTTCCTTCCTTGCTTGTTACTGTCCCTGCAAGCCATTTGGGACCCCTGCCATAGTTTAGTACAAACACTTTGTCCCCTATCTCATTCCATCTCCCTCTCGAATTTCTGCCATGGTAATCAGTCAGCTAACAGCGCTTTGCCTCAATGATTTTGTGCATGTCTGGGAGGATTAATGAGAGCCTTGTCTTTAAAGTCCTTTTCATCAACTGTTGCGCGGGGGTGGTCCCAGTCAATGAGTGTGGACGAGATCTGTATGCCAGCAGCTGTCGCGACAGGCGACCCTGCAGCGTGGCACCTTGGATTTTAAGCATGGTTGATGAGGTGTGAACGGCCATTCCTGTGGCTCTTGTTGGTTTCTGGCGCCATTGCCTGCTGTCGAGAGTGTGTTCTCCCGGTTTTGTCTGTGTGTGGGGGTAGCAGCTTGTTTAATGCTGTGAACTTCTTGTTCCGATATTTCGTTAGTTGTCATACCTGCATTGTGAATCAACCGCGTTTCTTCTTCCCCTACCAAGAATGTCTGTGCAACCAGTGCTGCTGCCTTTAAGGTCAGGTTCTTGGTCTCTATGAGCTTTCGGAATATGCCTGCGTGGCCTATTTCGTCAATGAAAATGTCTCTCAGCATTTCTCTCCTCAGTTCATCGGAGAACTCACATAAACTAGCCAACCTCCAAAGTTCCGCCACGAAGTCGGGTATGCTCTGGCCCACACAGCGTCTGTAGTTGTAGAACCTGTGTCTGGCCATGTGTAGGCTGCTCGCTGGCTTCAGGTGGTCTCTTACCAGTGTGCTCAATTCTTCAAACGACTTGCTTGCTGGTTTCTCGGGTGTCAGCTGATCCTTCATTAAAGCGTATGTTTTCGAGCCACAGCTGGTCAAGAGATGGACTCTTCTCTTGTCTGCTTTGTCGTCTCCTAACCAATCTTTGGTTACAAAGCTTTGCTGGAGCCTTTCTATAAAGTCCTCTCAATTGTCTCCAGCATTGTACTTTACATCTGATCCGTTGTTCGCCATTCTGTGGATTCTGTATTCCCGTAACTCGTCGCCACTGTAAAGTCCTGTCCCCTCAGTACAGATTCACACGAGGCATGTAGTGAAGTCAAGGTCACTCTGGACCTGCACCTTTATTTCACAGCTCTGGAATGCTGCACTTGCCTGAGACCTGTCCTGATATACCTGTCTCTTGCAAGTGCATCCCTGGTGGTAAGGTGTGCTGGTGGTTACAGGTCATATCGTATTACAGTCATGTGTAGCATGTTAGGATACAGTTATATATAATAATGTAAGATACATGACAATTTGATTCTGGGCCCACCATTGAGGGACCAGTATTCAGAAAGACATTGAAGGACCAGGTCTTCAGCCACACCAGGCTGTTACATGCCTCATAGACCAGCAAAGAGCTGTTCCCATATTCCACCTGGCCATCAGGGTGGGTGCCCCTGTAACACCACCACTGCAGGGTTACCCACCCTTAATATGGTAATGACCCCATGAAATTAACCATGTTTTTTGACCACAGAGAGTATCACAGCTGAACCAGTCCTGTCCTTCCCCAACACCCACATACATACATTTATCAGCAGGGCTCGCTGGGTAATCCCCCACAGCAGGAACAATGCTGATTTGTATCCCTTCCCAGACAAGGGAGGTGAGACTACCTGTTGTGCCCCTACTGCCACCTGGCTGAGATTGGAGAACTCAGCACAGACTGCAGATTACACCACGGGGTGAAACCTGTCCTGGGCGGAAGCTCGATTTACAAAGACCCATATTTAAATGAGGAGAGTAATTTTGACTTTGCCGGATAGTATACAACGGGCGATAGCGGATTTTCATTTCTATTGGAGAGATGTATAACGGGCGGCTGATGTGGTATCGCCCATTTTATAATCTCGCTCAAAGTCAAAATGATCCCGAGGTGTGGGCCTACTAATGGAGGCTGCCTTTTACACTGAGAACAAGGAAAGAGTTTTGGGAGTGAGGCTGAATTGTAACATACAGAACAAGCCACTCCTGACACTTCCCCAATGTTATTACTGTATTACTGGGGAATTTATCAGCCTTACAGTGTGAGAGCTGGAATCATTAAACAATGGCTGCCCCGGGTGTTCAGACCTCCCTGGAGCCGACACTCAGAGAGTTCATGGTTTCTAAATCCATCACAATATTGGAAGGAAGAAACAATTCCAGGATCAATTAGCTGCTGTTTTTCTTCAGCGTTTAATGTTCCTGCCTAAAGTATTTGAAAATATCTTCAGAAAGCCGTATCAATAGATCTGACCTCGCTGCTCAAACTGTAGACCCACCTGAAGGTGCTGAGAGCCATTCAGTGCAACAACAACAACAACAACTTGTATTTCTATCCAGGCAACATATCACGCAGTAAAACATCACAAGGCGCTTCACATGGGTGTTAGAAGACAAAAAAATTTGACACCAAGCCTGATAAGAAGAAATTACGGCAGATAACCATGTTTGGTCAAACAGGTAGGTTTTAAGGAACTTGAAGGAGGAAAGAGACGGCGAGAGGCGGAGAGGTTTAGGGAGGGAGTTCCAGAGCTTAGGGCCCAAACAGCTGAAGGCACGGCCACCGACAGTGAGCAGTTATAACCAGGGATGCTCAAGGGGGCAGAATTTGAGGTGCGCAGATGTCTTAGGGAGTTGTGAGGCTGAAGGAGATTACAGAGATAGGGAGGGGCGAGGCCATGGAGGGAATTGTAAACAAGGATGAGAATTTTGAAATAGAGGCGTTGCTTAAACGGGAGCCAATGTAGGTCAGCGAGCACAGGGGGGATGGGTGAGCGGGACTTGGTGCGAGTTAGGACACAGGCTGCCGAGTTGTGGATGACCTCAAGTTTACATAGGGTAGAATGTGGGAGGCCAGCCAGGAGTGCATTGCAATAGTCAAGACACGAGATAACAAAGGCATGGAAGAGAACTCAGCAGCAGATGAACTGAGGAAAGGGCTGAGACGGGCGATGTTACAGAGATGGAAATGGGCGCTCTTAGTTATGTTGCAGATACGTGGTCGAAAGCTCATTTCAGGGTCAAACATGACACCTAGGTGAACAGTCTGCTTCAGCCTCAGACAGAAGTTGGGGAGAGGGATGGAGTCAGTGGCTCGGGAACGGAGTTTGTGGCAGGGACTGAAAATAATGACTTCGGTCTTCCTAATAATCAATTGGAGAAAATGTCTGCTCATCCAGAAATTGAATGTCAGAGAAGCAGTCTGACAATTTAGAGACCGTGGAGGGGTCGACAGAAGTGGTAGTGAGGTAGAGCTGCGTGTCATCAGCGTACATGTGGAAACTGACACTGCATTTTCAGACATGCCTCCTTGTTTATTTTTCAAACTGAGATACAAATGCCCTCCCTCACCACTCCTTATGATTTTTACCCCAACCACACTATCTGGAATCCACTCCAAGTGTTGAGCACTCGGTGTGACAAATTTCCTGAAATCAAAGTTAATTTGCCCTTTTCCACTTTGACCCAGAGACCCCATTTCTCCCACTTACCCGACCCGACCCAGATTTATCTTTTCTATACCATTTACTATCTTAAGAATCTCAAAACGCTTCCTTTTACAGCTAGAAAGCCCATGTTTCTGCCGTCTTTGCTCATAATTCAGTCCCTTTCCCCAGGGATCAGTCTCGTGCAGTGCATCATGGTACTGAAAATCTCCCTTGTTGTCTTGGTGACCAGAACAGGGCCCAGTGCTCAAGGTATGGTGTGGCCCCAGCACGGAAACAGTGTAGCACCACATCCTCCGATTTACTGTATTGTTTTGGCCAAATAGTTCAGCATTCTATATGTGTGAGATGATCCGTTGACAATGACATGTCATGTGGAAATGTTTGAGAATGTAATATCGCCGGGGCTTGCAGGCCCCAGTGACAACATGCACTTTTTAACAATATTTCATTATTATTATTACTGTTGTTATTGGTTGGGTGAACCGCACCACCAAACTTCTCAGGTTGTGCTCTTAGCTGATTCATGGTTCACACACGAATAGACTTGCAGTATATCGGGGTTTCTGGTTTCTGAGTATGACTAATACAAGCTGTGGTTAATAGCTGGTTGTTGGATTGATTTTTATATTCAACAGTCCAACACTAGAGGGAGCCGTTGCCTTGGAAACTATGGGAATGCAGATTAAATCTTGGGAATGAACTGCAGCTCCTCAATCCCTGTAAAATGGGAGACTCCCTGAATTTATCTCTCAGAAATGAATCAAGGTTCTCACCCATCCTATCCGATGTCTTCACCAATGATGTGTTGCTGACATTGATGGGAGGGTATAGTGGGGGTGGGGGGGGTGTGGAGGGGTATAGTGAGGGTGGGGTGTGTGGGAGGGTATAGTGGGGGTGGGGTGTGTGGAGGGGTATAGTGAGGGTGTGGGGTGTGTGGGAGGGTATAGTGGGGGTGGGGTGTGTGGGAGGGTATAGTGGGGGTGGGTGTGTGTGGGAGGGTATAGTGGGGGTGGGGGTGTGTGGAGGGGTATAGTGAGGGTGGGGTGTGTGGGAGGGTATAGTGGGGGTGGGGGGTGTGTGGAAGGGTATCGTGGGGGTGGGGGTGTGTGGGAGGGTATAGTGGGGGTGGGGTGTGTGGGAGGGTATAGTGGGGGGTGAGGGTGTCTGGGAGGGTACAGTGGGGGTGGGCCGTGTGTGGGAGGGTATAGTGGGGGGTGGGGGGTGTGTGGAAGGGTATAGTGGGGGTGGGGGGTGTGGGAGGGTATAGTGGGGGTGGGGGGTGTGGGAGGGTATAGTTGGAGTGGGGGGTGTGTGGGAGGGTACAATGGGGGTGGGGGGTGTGGGAGGGTATAACGGGGGTGAGGGGTGTGTGGGAGGGTATAATGGGGGTGGGGGGTGTGGGAGGGTATAATGGGGGTGGGGGGTGTGTGGGAGGGTATAATGGGGTAGGGGGGTATGCGGGAGGGTACAGTGAGGGTGGGGGTTGTGTGGGAGGGTATAGTGGGGGTGGGTGTGTGTGGGAGGGTATAGTGGGGGTGGGGGGTGTGTGGGAGGGTATAGTGGGGTTGGGGGGTGTGTGGGAGGGTATAGTGGGGGTGGGGGGTGTGTGGGAGGGTATAGTGAGGGTGGGGGGAGTGTGGGAGGGTATAGTGGGGGTGGGGGGTGTGTGGGAGGGTATAGTGGGGGTGGGGGGTGTGTGGGAGGGTATAGTGGGGTTGTGGGGTGTGTGGGAGCGTATAGTGGGAGTGGGGGGTGTGTGGGACGGTTTGAGTTCTGTAAACTTATTGCCCTTCCTTTCACAGGTGCCTCCATTTAAAAAATGAGTCCTACACGGCCCAATCTCCAGTCCTCCGGCCCTCATCCACCCTCAATAGAGTCCTGAAATATATTATCTGGGGCCTGGGCAATTTCCTCCCTCATCCCCCCTCCATTTCCCGCTGACCTCTGGCTCGGCCCACCCATGGGGCCACTGGATTTTTGGCCCTCCCAGTTCGGTGAGCGACCCGTTAGCACACATTGAGCACAGGGCAGCTTGTTGACTGTATGTTAATGAGGCCCGAACCCAACACTGGTTTGGGGCCTCTTACTCAATCTATTGAGGGGACACACAGCCGACTTCACTCCCGTTTGAATGCAAACTGTGCCCCTAGTTTTATCCCACACTCCGGCTATTTCCTCACACTTTAATCCTATTTTTATGCAGCAACTAATTTGTTCCAAAAAAATTCATGGACTTTGTTTCAACACCGTGTTGTGGCTGAGAATTGCACATTCTGACCACACTCTGTATTGGAGCAGAAATTGAACTCACGGCCAACTGTTTTGAACGTGAGGGAGGGAGTGGGCAGGAGAGGGGGCAACGATCGTGAGGGAGGGGGTGGGCAAGAGAGGGGGCAACGATCGTGAGGGAGGGGGTGGGCAGGAGAGGGGGCAACGATCGTGAGGGAGGGGGTGGGCAGGAGAGGGGGCAACGATCGTGAGGGAGGGGTCTGAGTGGGAAGAAACATAGAAACATAGAAAATAGGAGCCCTTCAAGCCTGCTTCTCTATTCAATGAGTTCATGGCTGAACATGCAACTTCAGTACCTCATTTCTGCTTTCTCGCCATACCCCTTGATCCCCCTAGTAGTAAGGACTACATCTAACTCCTTTTTGAATATATTTAGTGAATTGGCCTCAACAACTTTCTGTGGTAGAGAATTCCACAGGTTCACCACTCTCTGGGTGAAGAAGTTTCTCCTCATCTCAGTCCTAAATGGATTACCCCTTATCCTTAGACTGTGACCCTTGGTTCTGGAATTCCCCAACATTGGGAACATTCTTCCTCCATCTAACCTGTCTAAACCCATCAGAATTTTAAACGTTTCTATGAGATCCCTTCTCATTCTTCTGAACTCCAATGAATACAAGCCCAGTTGATGCAGTCTTTCTTGATATGTCAGTCCCGCCATCCTGGGAATCAGTCTGGTAAACCTTCGCTGCACTCCCTCAATAGCAAGAATGTCCTTCCTCAAGTTAGGAGACCAAAGCTGTACACAATACTCCAGTTGTGGCCTCACCAAGGCCCTGTACAACTGTAGTAACACCTCCCTGCCCCTGTATTCAAATCCCATCGCTATGAAGGCCAACATGCCATTTGCTTTCTTAACCGCCTGCTGTACCTGCATGCCAACCTTCAATGACTGATGTACCATGACACCCAGGTCTCGTTGCACCTCCCCTTTTCCTAATCTGCCACCATTCAAATAATAGTCTGTCTCTCTGTTTTTACCACCAAAGTGGATAACATCACATTTATCCACATTATACTTCATCTGCCATGCTTTTGCCCACTCACCTAAACTATCCAAGTCACTCTGCAGCCTCATAGCATCCTCCTCGCAGCTCACACTGCCACCCAACTTAGTGTCATCCGCAAATTTGGAGATACTACATTTAATCCCCTCGTCTAAATCATTAATGTACAATGTAAACAGCTGGGGCCCCAGCACAGAACCTTGCGGTACCCCACTAGTCACTGCCTGCCATTCTGAAAAGTACCCATTTACTCCTACTCTTTGCTTCCTGTCTGCCAACCAGTTCTCAATCCACGTCAGCACACTACCCCCAATCCCATGTGGGGAAAACTGATGGACGGGAGGGATGTAAGATTTCTAAATCTCTGGTATTAAATTGACAGCAAGACTGATTCTTTTAAAACAATTCGGAATAGTTTATTAAACACACACATGGACGTCTTATCAGCAGTGTCAGCTCTCCGACCGATCGACTTAGTTACAACAGATACAATGTTTCAATCATGATTTATAAAAAGGTATAAAAAGGTATATGTCACTTCCCTCTGGCCAACCACACGGCCTGCTTCTTGGTCTGTAGAGGAAGGTGCTGCTTTTGCCGCGTGCTTAGGAAGAGAGAAGCAGAGAGCCAGCAATCTTTGGCTTGACTTATTATACCCCTTAAGGCCACTGTTTCTCAGGAAGCCTCAGGATTGGATCTTGGTTGCAGGGCCGTTCCTGATTTGCTTCTCCTCATACATGTGTCTGTCTGGAGGGCCGGGGACTTTCCTTGATTATGTTAATGGCTTTCCAATTCACACGGTTTCTAGTTCGGTGAGTTTCAAAGCCATGGAGACATGAACTTGGGGAAGTCATCCATTTTGTTTCAACACTGCAGCCTTTCCGTATAATCTACACTTTTAACATTTATATATATATATATATATATATATACAGAATCAATTTTTTCATTACTAAACATTTTTTTTCTTACAAACTCCCTGCCTTGAGCGGGAAATATCCTTATTGATTCCTCATGTGGGTTATCTCCTCAGGGCTCACATATCATAAACATGAGAGGATTCTGATAGCTCTGCTGTTCATGTTTCTGTGAGGTGGATGACCGCTGTTTAATGAGTTTTTAGCTCAGAGAGAGAGAGAGAGAAAAGCGCATGGCCTGACTCGGTTTCCACCCCGTAAGGGGTATGCCACACGTCGGGGATTTACTATAATACAATCTTCAGTGCACCGTCGCTTCTCAAAGCACCTTGATGATTGATGATGTTCGTGAGTCATGCTGCAGCTCCCACTTCTCCATCTTCCCCCGTCCTGACAATCGTGAGGATCTGTAACATGGTCTGTGGGAAACAAGTTCAGTGCAATATTTTGGCAGTTTTTAACTGATTAATGTGAAACCACTTCTTGTACTTAACGCCCTTTTTCCCCGGTAACTGAATCAAATAAACCGTGGGGTTCAATCGGTCTATGATCGTATGCGGTCCCCACCACCTGGGCTCAAAGGCAGCTTCTTTTTCCCATCATTTGGAATCATTACTGGGTCTCCCACCTCATATTAAAGGGACGTACTTTCTTCTCAAAGTACCTTTTAATTTGCCTTTTTGACTTCCCCAATTTGGTGGCCACAATTTGATTGATCTGATCGGTGTGATCTACCACTTGTTCCAGCCACTTAGAACTACATAGTTTCATTGTCAGGGGACTCATCCCTGTTAGTGTTAGCTGGCCTGGTGTTCTCATGAGCCTCCCCATCATGGCCTGCTATGGGGAGACCCCTGTTGTTCTATGAGGTGTGCACCTCATTGCCATTAAACACATTGGCAGTATGTTAGCCCATTGAGTCGGGTAGGCCACGCACAATTTTTTTAACATTAACTTGAGGGTCCTGTTCCCCTTTCGACCCCTCCGGACAACTGGGGTTGGTGAACAGGATGTAATTTGTGTTTTATCCCCAACATTTCCTGCAGGTGGGTAAAACTGTTACCGGTAAAGTGTGAACCTTGATCACTGTCCACTTGTACTGGTACTTCCCACCTACAAAACACATGATTCAATAGTGTTTTGGCTGCTGTGATTGCGGTGTTAGAGCGGCAGGGGAATGCTTCGATCCATTTAGTGAACTGATCCGCCACCACTAGGGCAGGCTGAAAATTGCCTTGCGCCTGTGGAAGTGGCCCAATGAAGTCTATCTGGAGGTGAGTCCATGGCCCTTGAGGTGGTGGTGTGCTTTGAAGCAAGGCTCGGTTATTGCATGCGGGAGGATTGTGTTGCAAGCACGGTAGGCATCGTGCCACGTATTGGTTGATTGTTTCCCTCATGGAAGGCCACCAAGCTGTGGATTCTACTTTATAGAAGGTTGGCTGAATAGTGCCCTGCTGTGGGGTGGGAGTGAAAGAAGGAGAGCAGTTCCTGACCCACCTCTGGTGGAACACACGCCATCGGGCAGGCATTTGGCTTTCTTTTGAACATCAGCAACTGCTCATCTGAGTCAGGGGAAGTGGCTGGTATGGTATTGGGAGCCCAGGCTGTTAGTTGAGGAAGGGGTCTGTCTTTCTCATGCCAGGTGCTCACAACAGCATATGACCAATATTGCTGCTGCAGGGATTTTAAATCTAGGTGATCTGTTGGGGAGGCCTTGCTAACAGCATTGCAGGACTCAAAAACTATATCTTCTATCTCCCCATTAATCACAGCATCCTTGGCTGCTCTGTCTGCTTTGGAATTTCCCTCACTATGCGGACCCCATTTTCTATGGGCTGCTACCTTTCCTACGAATCAGGGCTGGGATCGCTGGAGAAGGTATGACCAGAGCAGGCGTAACCAGTGCCCATGGACCAGGGCCTTGCCGTCTATCGTACAATAGTCATTTTTGTGGTATGGGGCAAGGAGAGCATGGTGTTTATAGCACAGGCACTCTCAGACCAAATATTCACCGGTCTGTCTGAGCTTTCCTTCACAGCAGTTAGAAGTGGAATTCACTGCCTCAGAGAGCTGTGGAAGCTGGGACATTGAATAAATTTAAGACAGAAATAGACAGTTTCTTTAACGATAAGGGGATAAGGGGTTATGGGGAGCGGGCAGGGAAGTGGAGGTGAGTCCATGATCAGATCAGCCATGATATTATTGAATGGCGGAGCCGGCTCGAGGGGTCGTATGCCCTACTCTTGTTCCTATTTCTTATGGTCTTATATTCTTATGAAGTGCGTTGATTTCTGCATATTGTGAAGACTGTCTGTTGCATCTTCGCTAGATGGTTCTTTCTGGCAATACCACAGTATACCCGGTGTGAGGGATCCCTCAATGTGATATGAGGACCCATCAATGTAGACATCTGGAGCACCCTGTATGGGCTCTTTCTGCACAGGATGGATCTCAAAGTTAATCAGGGGGAACGGACATTCATGCGGGTCCTCCTCATCGATCAGAAATTGTGGCAGCAATGTGGTGGGTTTGGAAATGTTATCAAAGTCTCGTTCCACGTCCATTTGCTGAGATGCTGCGAGGAAACTAGTGAATCTCCAGGTTTCATCAGTAGTTTCAGAGGTGTGTGTTCGCTGTGCGGGATTGTAGCCTGCAACCCAGTAATAAAGTTAAAGTGATGTACCGACCAGAAGACGGCCAGTAGGTGGCGCTCGCATGCGGTATATATCTTTTCTGCCCCCTGCAGGATTCGAGACACATATATAATGTGCTGTAGTCGATCAGCTCGCGTTTGGCACAGAACTGCAGTGAGGCTTTCTTCTGTGGCCCCGACCTCCAAATGGAAAGGCTGCGTGGGATCAGGAGGGATCAGACATGCGGCCTGTATCATTGCAGTTTTTAATTTAGCCACGGACTGGGTGTGAGCATCAGTCCATGCCAGGAGTATGTCATCACCCCGCATTTTATTAAATCATACAGAGGGTTTGCACACTTTGCAAAGCCTGGGACAAAGTTCCTTTGTTACCCCACCAAACCCAAGAATGATCATAGGGCTGTTTTGGAAGTGGGTAATGGCAGTTGCTGTATTATCTCCAACTTGTGAGAGTCAGGGGGTGATCCCTCTGGAGAAATGGACACTCCTTGAAAGCTGACCCATTCTTTTACTAATTGACCCTTACGGGGATTCACCTTTAGTCCCGCCTGAGCCAACAATGTCAAAAGTTTGTGCAAAAGGGACAGATGCTCCTCCATGTGGTTGCCAGCAGTAGGTCGTCTACATACTGCAGCAAGCAGGTAGGGCAGGAAAAGTCTTTTAAAATTCAAGCCATTCTTTTGTGCAATATCGTGGGGGCATTGTGGAACCCCTGAGGCAGGCATGTTCAGGTGTAGCTCTGGTCCTCAAATGTGAATGCAAATTTGTACTGGTCTTCCCCTTTAACACGGATACTCCAGAATCCATTGGCGATGTCGAGGGTCAAGAAGTACTTGGAACCAGCAGGAATTTGAGATAATATGGCGGGAGTTTCTCTTACTACTGGTGAGCAGGCTGGTGTTACAGAATTTAACTTTCTGTAATCAATAGTCAGTCACCAGCTGCTGTCAGGCTTTTTAGCAGGCCATGTGGGTGAATTGGTCATGAAAGTGCCTGTCCTAAGAACACCCTGCTCGACTAGGGATTTTATGGTGACTCGGATGTACGGGTGACTCTCCCTTGGGATGGGGTACTGTTTAGTGAATGAGTGGGAGGGTCCCTCAATAGATTATTCGCCTGCCATTTTTCCACAGTCATGCTTGCATGTGGCAAACACCGCTAAGTGTTCCTGAATTAGTTTTGCCACCACTTCATTTTTGCTCCCCGGAGCATCATACTATTGATCTCCCTCTCCCATCATGGCCTTTAAAATATCAAAAACCGAGTGAACATCTGAAATTTCTATCACTCCTGTCTTATCTCTCAATCCCATCCAAACACAGTCCTTATTATAATCTATCACCATGCCATACTGATCCAACACATCAGTCCCTAAAATTCCCCTTCCGTCAGGGGTGGTCATCAGCATTGGCGCTGGGACCTTACAGGTGAAGCCTCCCAACTGAAATTCAGTGGCCTTCCCTGTATACGCGGTGGTTGTATCACCGTTAAACCCTTTAAGGGTCATACAACCCTTGCCTGCCTCTGCGTGGTGTTCAGGGTATGAGGTGTGGATGATGGTAACGGCTGAGCCAGTATCGATAAGCATAATCTGCTGCCTGTCCTCTTTTAAAACAACAAGGACTATTGATCTCCCTCTACCATCATGTCAGAACCCCACTCCTGACCAATCTTTGGGGCTGAACCCTGTCATCGGGTCGATCCTTGAATGGGTCTCTCTAATGAGTGTGCATCGGCCATTGTGTGCAGCAGTAAATGATTTTGCATCCTCCCCGTGGCAATTTGTGTTTGTATCAGGGTTAGCAACTGGTCCAATCGTTGAACTGTCCCAGAGGCCTGGGATTCATCCTTCTTTAGAAGAGTTACTAACTGAGCCAATTGTTGTTCCATTCCAGAGGATTTGGGTTCGTCCCTCGGGAGGTATCTATGCATTGCATCGTGATTCGGTGCCGGTCTGGGTCTGCTGCAGTTTTTTGCGAGGTGGCCTCCCTTCGTATAATTAAAGCACTGTCCCTTAAAGGGGTAGTTTTGAGATCTCTCCACCGTTGACACTGGTTTATTTGCAGTGGATGGTTACTTCACCTTCAACTGGTCTTTTACCATCTCCCAGGTTATTTGAGCGCTGGTTGCTATAACTGATTGGTGGGCCTCATGGCTATGCCCAGGGTGGTTTTAACTAAAGACTGCAGTTGGGTCAGGAACATCGATTTAAATTGTTCCTGATTCTTTCCGACTGCAGCATTTGCATGTGCCTGTTTCTGGGTACGTTGACAGATATCGTACAGGCGATTACTGAAGGCTCTCGGGGTCTCTTCTGTGCACTACTTGGTCTGATTAAGTAGAGCCACTCAGTTCAAGTTTTGGTTCCCTAAATGGGTTAGGATCTCGGTCATGAGTGCATCGGCCGCTGTGCCAGGCTGGAGGACTGCGTCTGGCAGATTATCTTTGAGGAAAGTGGAAGAGGCCAAGAGGAGGACTCATGTTAAATCTCTCTCTTCCAACTCAAGGTGACCCCTCCTGAAATTTGCCCACCTCCGTTAACTTCCAGTGGGTCGTCCCCATCATTAATGGGCCCCAACTCGTGACTACACACCGTGGCGTCAACACCAGATATGGGCCGTGAGTCGGTATGGTTACTGGTGATGTGACCATACATATTACGTCGTAAAGAAGTGGTTACTATGCTACATGTAGCGTAGCTCTTGGCTCTTGTGTCTCCAACCCAACCCTAAATCCTACACCACGACCCTGAGGATTAAACTGACTGCCTTCCTCTTCCCAATTTCTCTCCCCCTTGTCCCCTTCTGCTGTCTCTGTTATGGTTCCCCGTGTTACTGCGGATACCAGGGCCTGCTGCTCCCCTAACTTACTTTTCAACCTCACTATTTCTAGTTGGCACTGGGAGTGGTCTGCCTCCCTATGTGTGTTCTTAATTACTTCCCTTAATGCACCCCTAGCATCTTCTGTCTCTTGCTGGAGCCCCAAGTTTTCCAATTTATATTTTTTTATCTCTAATTTGTTTTCATTTGCTTCAACGACGGCTGCTGTGGCATTTAAATTTGACAGGCTTTGTTGTTGTAGCAACGAAGCTGCCTGTTCAGCCCCTCTTCCTAATTTCAAACAAGAAATTAGGGACGCATGCAATAAAGGTACAGCAGTTATCATGGGCGACTTTAATCTACATATTGATTGGACTAACCAAACTGGTAGCAATGCGTTGGAGGAAGATTTCCTGGAGTGTATTTGGGATGGTTTTCTAGACAATATGTCGAGGAACCTACTAGGGAGCTGGCCATCCTAGACTGGGTGATGTGTAATGAGAAGGGACTAATTAGCAATCTTGTTGTGCGAGACCCCTTGGGGAAGAGTGACCATAATATGGTAGAATTCTTTATTAAGCTGGAGAGTGACACAGTTAATTCGGAAACTCGGGTCCTGAACTTAAAGAAAGGTAACTTTGACGGTGTGAGGCATGAATTGGCTCGAAGCGACTGGCAAAGGATACTTAAAGGGTTGACAGTGGATAAGCAATGGCAAACATTTAAAGATCACATGGATGAACTTCAGCAATTGTACATCCCTATCTGGAGTAAAAGTAAAACGGAGTAGGTGGCTCAACAAGGGAAATTAAGGATAGTTTTAAAGCCCAAGGAAGAGGCATATAATTTGGCTAGAAAAAGCAACAAACCTGAGGACTGCGAAATTTAGAATTCAACAGAGGAAGACTAAGGGTTTAATTAAGAGGGGAAAAATAGAGTACGAGAGGAAGCTTGCGGGGAACATAAAAACTGATTGCAAAAGCTTCTATAAATATGTGAAAAGAAAAAGATTAGTGAAGACAAAGGTAGGTCCCTTGCAGTCGGATTCAGCTGAATTTATAATGGGGAACAAAGAAAAGGCAGACAAATTGAACAAATACTTTGGTTCAGTCTTCACAAGGGAAGACACAAATAACCTTCCGATTGTCCGAGGAGACAGTAGGTCTAGTGAGAAGGAGGAACTGAAGGATATCCTTATTCGGCGGGAAATTGTGTTCGGGAAATTGACAGGATTGAAGGCCGATAAATCCCCAGGGCCTGATATTCTGCATCCCAGAGTCGTTAAGGAAGTGGCCATAGAAATAGTGGATGCATTGGTGATAATTTTCCAACAGTCTATTGACTCTGGATCAGTTCCTATGGACTGGAGGGTAGCTGATGTCACACCACTTTTTAAAAAAGGAGGGAGAGAGAAAACAGGTAATTATAGACTGGTTAGCCTGACATCAGTAGTGGGGAAAATGTTGGAATCAATCATTAAGGATGAAATAGCAGCGCATTTGGAAAGCAGTGACAGGATCGGTCCAAGTCAGCATGGATTTATGAAAGGGAAATCATGCTTGACGAATCTTCTGGAATATTTTGAGGATGTAACTCGCAGAGTGGACAAGGCAGAACCAGTGGATGTGGTGTATTTGGACTTTCAAAAGACTTTTGACAAGGTCCCACACAAAAGATTGGTGCGCAAAATCAAAGCGCATGGTATTGGGGGTAATGTACTGATGTGGATAGAGAACTGGTTGGCAGACAGAAAGCAGAGAGTCGGGATAAACGGGTCCTTTTCAGAATGGCAGGCAGTGACTAGTGGAGTGCCGCAGGGCTCAGTGCTGGGACCCCAGTTATTTACAATATATATTAACGATTTAGATGAATGGATTGAGTGTAATATCTCCAAGTTTGCGGATGACACTAAACTGGGTAGTGGTGTGAGCTGTGAGGAGGATGCTAAGAAGCTGCAGGGTGACTTGGGCAGGTTAGGTGAGTGGGCAAATGCATGGCAGATGCAGTATAATGTGGATAAATGTGAGGTTATCCATTTCGGGGGCAAAAACACAAAGGCAGAATATTATCTGAATGCCGGCAGATAGGAAAAGTGAAGTGCAACGAGACCTGGGTGTCATGGTTCATCAGTCACTGAAAGTGGGCATGCAGGTACAGCAGGCGGTGAAGAAGGCAAATGGTATGTTGGCCTTCATAGCTAGGAGATTTGAGTTTCGGAGCAGGGAGGTCTTACTGCAGTTGTACAGGGAATTAGTGAGGCCTCACCTGCAATATTGTGCACAGCTTTGGTCTCCTAATCTGATAAAGGATGTTCCTGCTATTGAGGGAGTGCAGTGAAGGTTCACCAGACTAAATCCAGAGATGGCTGGACTGTCATATGAGGAGAGACTGGATCAACTGGGCCTTTATTCACTGGAGTTTAGAAGGATGAGAGGGGATCTCATAGAAACATAGCAGATTCTGACGGGATTGGACAGGTTAGATGCAGGAAGAATGTTCCCGATGTTGGGGGAGTCCAGAACCAGGGGACATAGTCTTAGGATAAGGGGTCGGCCATTTAGGACTGAGATGAGGAGAAATTGTTCACTCAGAGAGTTGTTAACCGATGGAATTCCCTGCCACAGAGAGTTGTTGATGCCTGTTCATTGGATATATTCAAGAGGGAGTTAGATATGGCCCTTACAGCTATCAGAGAAACAAAGAAAATAGATGCAGGAGGAGGCCACCCGTCCCTTCGAGCCTGCACCACCATTCAATAATTTCATGGCTGATCATTCCTTCAGTACCACGTTCCTGTTTCTCTCCATACCCCGTGATCCCTTTTGCCGCAAGGGCCATATCTAACTCCCTCTTGAATATTTCCAATGAACTGGCATCAACAACTCTCTGCAGTAGGGAATTCCACAGGTTAACAACTCTCTGAGTGAAGAAGTTCCTCCTCATCTCAGTCCTGAATGGCTTATTCCCTTATCCTAAGACTATGTCCCCTGGTCTGGACTTCCCTAACATCGGGAACATTCTTCCGGCATCTAACCTGTCCAGTCCAGTCAGAATTTTATATGTTTCGATGAGATCCCTTCTCATCCTTCTAAACTGCAGTGAATACAGGCCCAGTCGCTCCAGTCTCTCCTCATATGACAGTCCAGCCATCCCGGGAATCAGTCTGATGAACTTCCGCTGCATTCCCTCAATAGCAAGAACGTCCTTCCTCAGATTAGGAGACCAAAACTGAACACAATATTCCAGATGGGGCCTTACCAAGGCCCTGTACAACTGCAGTAAGACTTCCTTGCTCTTTTTCTCAAATCCCTTGCTATGAAGGCCAACATACCATTTGCCTTCTTCACCGCCTCCTGTACCTGCATGCTAACCTTCAATGACTGAAGAATCATGACACCCAGGTCTCGCTGCACCTCCCCTTTTCCTAATCTGCCTCCATTCAGATAATATTCGGCCTTCGTGTTTTTGCCCCCAAAGTGGATAACCTCACATTTATCGACATTATACTGCATCTGCCATGTATTTTCCCACTCGCCTAACCTGTCCAAGTCACCCTGCAGCCTCTTAGCTTCCTCCCCACAGCTCACACCACAATCCAGTTTAGTGTCATCTGCAAACTTGGAGATATTACACTCAATTCCATCATCCAGATCATTAATATATATTGTAAAGAGCTGGGGTCCCAGCACTGAGCCCTGCAGCACTCCACTAGTCAATGCCTGCCATTCTGAAAAGGACCCGTTAATCCCGACTCTCTGCTTCCTGTCTGCCAACCAGTTCTCTATCGACATCAGTACATTACCCCCAATACCATGTGCTTTGATTTTGCATACCAATCTCTTGTTTGGGACCTTGTCAAAAGCCTTTTGAAACTTCAAATACACCACATCCACTGGTTCTCCACTGTCCACTCTACTAGTTACATCCTCAAAAAATTCCAGATTTGTCAAGCATGATTTCCCCTTCATAAATCCATGCTGACTTGGACCAATCCTATCACTGCTTTCCAAATGTGCTGCTATTTCATCCTTAATGATTGATTCCAACATTTTCCCCACTACTGATGTCAGCCTAACCGGTCTATAATTACCCATTTTCTCTCTCCCTCCTTTTTTAAAAAGTGGTGTTACATTAGCAACCCTCCAGTCCATAGGAACTGATCCAGAGTCGATAGACCATTGGAAAATTATCACCAATGCTTCCACTATTTCTATGGCCACTTCCTTAAGTACTCTGGGATGTAGACTATCAGGCTCTGGGGATTTATCGGCCTTCAATCCCGTCAATTTCCCTAACACAATTTCCCTCCTAATAAGGATACCCTTCAGTTCCTACTGCTCACTAGACCCTCGGTCCCCTAGTACATCGGGAAGATTATTTGTGTCTTCCTTTGTGAAAATCAGAACCAAAGTATTTGTTCAATTGGTCTGCCATTTCTTTGTTCCCCATTATAAATTCACCCGAATCCGACTGAAAGGGACCAATGTTTGCCTTCACTAATCTTTTTCTCTTCTCATATGTATAGAAGCTTTTGCAGTCATTTTTTATGTTTCTGGCAAGCTTCCTCTCGTATTCTATTTTCCCCCTCTTCATTAAACCCTTTGTCCTCCTCTGCTGTGTTCTAAATTTCTCCCAATCCAGCTTGCTACTTTTTCTGGCTAATTTGTATGCCTCTTCCTTGGATTTAACACTGTCCTTAATTTGCCTAGTTAGCAACGGCTGATCCACCTTCCCTGTTTTATTTTTACTCCAGACAGGGATGTATAATTGTTGAAGTTCGTCCATATGATCGTTAAAGGTTTGCATTTGCCTATCCACCGTCAACCCTTTTAGTATCATTTGGCAGTCTAATCCAGCCTATTTGCGCCTCATACCATCAAAGTTACCTTTCCTTAAGTTCAGGACCCTAGTTTCTGAATTAACTTTGTCACTCTCCATCTTAATAAAGAATTCTACCATATTATGGTCACTCTTGCCCAAGGGGCCTCGCAAAACAAGGTTGCTAATTAGTCCCTTCTCATTACACATCATCCAGTCTAGGCTGGCCAGCTCTCTGGTTGGTTCCTCGATATATTGGTCCAGTAAACCATCCCTAATACACTCCAAGAAATCCTCCTCCACCATATTGCTACCAGTTAGGTTAGCCCAATCAATATGTAGATTAAAGTCGCCTATGATAACTGCTGTACCTTTATTGCACACATCCCTTATTTCTTGTTTGCTGCTGTCCCCAACCTGACTACTACTATTTGGTGGCCTGTACACAACTCCTACCAGCGTTTTCTGCCCTTTGGTATTCCATAGCTCCACCCATACCGATTCCACATCATCCAAGCTAATGTCCTTTCTTACAATTGCATTAATTTCCTCTTTAACCAGCAATGCCACCCCGCCTCCTTTTCCTTTCTGTCTATCCTTCCTAAATGCTGAATACCCCTGGATGTTGAGTTCACAGCCTTGGTCACCTTGGAGCCATGTCTCCGTGATGCCAATCAGATCATACCCGTTAACTGCTATCTGCACAGTTAATTTGTCCACCTTATTCCGAATACTCCTCGCATTGAGGCACAGAGCATTCAGGCTTGTCTTTTTAGCACATTTTGACCCTTTAGAATTCTGCTGTAAAGTGGCCCATTTTGTTTTGCCTTGGGTTTCTCTGCCCTCCACTTTTACTATTCTCCTTTCTGTCTCCCTGCATAGGTTCCCATCCCCCTGCCATATTATTTAAACTCCTCCCAAACAGCACTCCCCCTAGGACATTGGATCCGGTCCTGCCCAGGTGCAGTCTGGTTTGTACTGGTCCCACCTCCCCCAGAACCTGTTCCAATGTCCCAAGAATTTGAATCCCTCCCTTCTGCATCACTGCTCAAGCCACGTATTCATCCGAGCCAGCATGTGGCACTGCTAGCAATCCTGAGATTACTACTTTTGAGGTCCTACTTTTTAATTTAACTCCTAGCTCTAAATTCGTCTCGTAGGACCTCATCCTGTTTTTTACCGATATCGTTGGTACCTATATGCACTACGACAACTGGCTGTTCACCCTCCCTTTTCAGAATGTCCTGCACCCGCTCCAAGACATCCTTGACCCTTGCACCAGGGAGGCAACATACCATCCTGGAGTCTCAGTTGCTGCTGCAGAAACGCCTATCTATTCCCCTTACAATTGAATCCCCTATCGCTCTCCAACTCTTTTTCCTGCCCTCCTGTGCAGCAGAGCCAGCCATGGTGCCTTGAACCTGGCTGCTGTTGCTCTCCCCCTCAACAGTACCCAATGCGGTGTATCTGTTTTGCAGGTGGATGACCGCAGGGGGCTCCTGCACTACCTTCCTTGCACTGCTCTTCCTGTTGGTCTTCCATTCCCTATCTGGCTGTGGACATTTTTGCTGCGGTAAGATCCACTCACTAAATGTGCTATTCACATCATTCTCAGCATCGTGCATGCTCCAGAGTGAATCCACCTGCAGCTCCAGTTCCGCAATGCGGACCGTTAGGAGCTGGAGGTGGATACACATCCCACACACTTAGTCGTCAGGGACACAGGAGGCGTCCCTGATTTCGCACAGGAGGAGCATAACACGTGTCCGAGCTCTCCTGCCAAGACTTAATCCCTAGATTAACTTAATTTGGCAACATCAATGCTAAAGGTTCCTTACTGAAATAGAAATGAAAATGGAAAAGCTACTTACCAATCACCAGCCAATCACTTACCCCCTTGGCTGTGTCGTCACCTTTCGATTTCTTTCTACTTTTTTGCCTTCTGTCCCTGCTGCAGCTGCACAAGCTGAGCCTTTATAGGCCTCACTCACACTGCTCCCACCTCTCGCCGACTGCCGAGGGGATCAACGGGAATGGAGAGAAAGCAGGAAAGGGGTACTGAGGGAATGATCAGCCATGATCTTATTGAATAGCGGTGCAGGCTCGAAGGGCCGAATTGCCTACTCCTGCACCTATTTTCTATGTTTTTATGTTTCTAATTGCCTAATACTATGGTTTAATTGACAAATTTCTTGTCTTAAATGCTGTATTTATCCCTCTTTTAACTGCTTCACAAGTTGGAGGCCTTCTTCCTTTTGTTGTTTTGTACCTTGATTCTCTTTTTCTTTTAGTTGAATCTCTTTTACTTGCAATTCTTTTAAATCCTGTATCTCTTTTGTCCTTAGTTTCATGCTTTGAACCTCTTTTACTTGTAGTTCTTTTAAATCTTGTATAACTTTGGCCTCCTGCCTTATTAATTCCTCATCTCTCTGGGTTCAATAAAATACACTGAATGCCAAAAGACCATTTGCCCGTTTTGGCCTTGGCTCTCCTTGATCTACTTTCTCCTTGATAAATGTCACAAGCTCCCCAAAGGACGCATGTTGGTCCTTACGGAAATATGGTGCCTGTGCCTGTAACTCTTCTATGGGCTAGAACCTCCACTTTTTTTGCATGCTTATTGCCCACTTAATGCCCATTTTAAGGCTGAAATGACGTGTAACGCCCATATATTGCCCATTCTGGCACAAAATGGAAACTGACAGGCTTTTTTAGGAGATTTATCGGTTAATTTCCCAATGGGCTTAACAGCAGGAAAAAAATATCACCGCCCACCCACTTTCTTGGGGCGGAATCAGCAGAATGAGCGAATTCAACGGCTATAATATCGGCCAACGTTACTTTCCGCATGGAATTAACGGCGAGATTCAATATTGATGCCCGCTCACTGTTTTTTGTCATAAAGAGCATATTTACCCAAACTAGTGACCATGGAGATCACCCTTCTTCAATTTCACCACCTCGCACACATAACAATATCGCTCGCTCAAAAAACCGCCCACAAAATATGGAACTAACCAGTGTGGCTGGCATTTGTTAAATTCCTCTCTTACGTGAGGAGCTGATATCTGAAAGATTTGACTGAAAGAGCGCTGATGTGAGTGACAACGCTGACACACTACTGTGTGTGTGCAGCTCAGACATCAATGGTGCCCATCACCTCGGTGCCAGTTAAAGTTTACGTTGATTGATGTTAAGTTATATTTAATCCTTTCATGGTAAGGAATCACCAGTGTGTAATGGTCCAGCTATCTGAGACAATGCGCAACAAGATTATGTTCAACAATAAAAGTTTAATACCAACATTGGTCTGAAATCACAAGTATCACAGTCAATAACACCCAACCCCTGCCCACACCCCATTTTTTCCACCATTGACATAACTCACATGTTCAACATGCCCAGCAACACAGAATACAAAGGCAAAGCAGGAGCGTGGTCCCCAGCCCCCATACTTTGCAACAAATTGCATACACCCAGATGGAGATATAACATCGCCATCACCTGCGCACATGCACCTCACTTTCCTTCCCTCTGTCCTTCTTCTCCCCACCTCCACCCCTTCCCCTCCTCGCTCCATGGCGCCTGACCGAGGAGCTCCTCAGGCAGTGCCTCAATGGGGGGGGGGATGAAGGCAGATGCATTGGTTGGACGGATACGGGAGCAGCAGGTGCTGAGGGGCCAACATTCTCTGAGGCAGAAGCAGGATCTTGGTCCTTGCTCTCATCAGTCGGTCGTAGTGGTGGTGTAGAACCTAAGGGTGGAGTGCTGTGCTCGGGGACCACTGGGAAGCCTGTGGGAGCAGCGTTCCTGGCTATCGCATCCAGGGACTCTGCCATGCATGGAATGTACTCAGTCATGGTGGCCAGGTGTCGAGATATGCCCCCCAATGCTTCGCTGAGCTGGTCACCAATGTCGACAGTCCTCCTGGACAGTTGTATCATCTCTTCGCTGTCATGTCGCGCTCGTGGAACAAACCTGCCACGTCCACGAGGTCTACGCGGGCTCGGCGCCATCCTGGGGACAAATGGGGTGCCCTGTGGTGAGGTGCTTGGAGCCGGCACCTCCAGAATGGAGGCGGGAATGACCTAGATGGCCTTGGGGTGGAATGGGTTCTGGAGCGTGGCGATGCAGGTTCTTCGAAGTCTGCACTCACATCCGTCGAGAACAGACCCAGCGGATTGACGGGTGACAATCGGAGCTCCTTATCACCAGATGTAGTGGGATCGTCCGCCGACTCCTGCCCCACACCCCCACCTTCTGGCCTCTGTGGCCTTGCTTGGGGCCGCGCTGCTGGCTGAGCTGCAAGACACAAATGAGGTTATTAGAGGAGACAGGGGTACTAGGGTGACAAGGTGTGTCCAGCGCTACACACAACATATGCACGACAAAAGCACCACCGCTCTCAAAATCATCGCAGACATCACATTTCATGACCATCAACACATTGTGCATTGCAATGATTTTCATTCGGCCAGAATGATTTCTATGACACTTTTAGAAAACATCTATCATATGGCGGAGCAGGCTCGAGAGGCCGTATGTCCTACTCCTGCTCCTATTTCTTATGTTCTTATGTTCTTTGTTCTTATATGATTGTTTGGATATGAGTTGGTGTGGTATCTATTGACTTTACATCACGCAATGGTGTAAGCTTTACTCACGTGTCTGCAGATGCGTCCGTGGCTGTCCGGGGGTGCTTCCCCACGAGTGCTAGCACTCACTCCTCCACCTCTGTGATGTCGTTGGGGACTGGTGGCCCCCCACCCGTTCGCCTCAGCACAGACCTCATCGTCGATAGCTTCTTCTGTAAAAGGTGACAGGACAACATGGCATGAGATCATTGCGTGATATCATTGCTAGGTACTGTTACAGAGACTGATACAACACATAACCAACAGATTTCATCATGATTAATATGAATATTATCATTCTTTACCTAAAGACATACACCGTGACCACAGGCTTTGAGTAAAACATTCCCAGTAAAAGTGCAAGACCTCACATCTTCTGATAGTCAGTCATGACTGTCACAAATCAAGTTATATAAATATATAAGTACATGTAATCAATGTAATACTTACTCTTGCAGATCCCACAAACGTTCCATCGTTTGCGGCATTGGTTGCCCTCACGCACCTCGTTGGTCACCGACGAGACCACCTCTGCTATCTCAGTCCATATCCTCTGGTAGGCCTTTGGGGTGGGTTTCCCACGCCCTCCCTGTGTCAAATCACCCCAGTGTGAGTCGACCTCCTGCAGGAGGGAGGCATTTGCCTCGTCCGAGAACCTCCTGGCAATTTTGCGGCCTCCAATGTGCTCCTCTCCCACCTTACTGCTCTCTCCAGTGTCAGTCTCCACAGCGTGCTGTGATGCTTCCTCTTCTCCCTCCATTATAGGGCAAATTCGGTCAAATATGAGGCTTTTTGTTTGCCTAATTGCTGTGAAGCTCTAAAGTCTCCCTCCTTCCTCCCAATGCAGCCACACCACACCCAGCCACACCTTCAGTCCCTCTGAGCTCCCTCTCTCTCTGTCTTCTCTTCTGCCCATGTCATGGTGACCTTTGACCTCCAGAATCATGGGAATCGAGCGTTGCCATGCCAGTGCTAAGGACAGCCATACTTTACGCCCATTTCATATCGCTCACGGTGACGGACATTTTCAAAAATATAAACTAGGTTATTTCAGAATGGGCGAGAAGCCGGCGATCTGAAAATCATTTTTTACTGCCCATGCCGGAAAGAACGCCCATTTTTGGGCGATAAGTACAAAAGTGGAGGTTCTAGCCCTATGTCCTTTATGGATACCTTTTTGGACAACTCCTGATAAACTATCTCAGCATTTTTTTTGTTGGCTTTCTGTTCATGACTGATCCCTTCATCCTGTGTCTTTTGAATGTAACTACTGGTGGATGCCCACTGAACCAGTTCCAACTATCGAGATGACTGCTCCTTAAAACACAACTTCTCCCGATCCGTTTAACAGTTTATAGTTCACACTTCGCAAAACAGGTTAGAATCGCAACTCTCGAAATTTCCAATTGTTCAAAGCAATAATTAAAAGCTGGCCCGCCAGATCTCGGACAATCCCCAATTTTGTAAGATTTCTAAATCTCTGGCATTAAATTGACAGCAAGACTGATTCTTGTAATTGCTGCAGTACAGCGGGACCTGGGGGTACTTGTGTATGAAACACAAAAGGAATGTGTGCAGGTACAGCAAGTGATAAGGAAGGCCAATGGAATCTTGGCCTTTATTGCAAAGTGGATGGAGTATAAAAGCAGGGAAGTCTTGTTACAGCTGTACAGGCTATTGGTGAAGCCACACCTGGAATACTGTGTGCAGTTTTGGTTTCCATATTTACGAAAGAATATACTTGCTGTGGAGGCAGTTCAAAGAAGGTTCACTAGGTTGATCCTGGGGATGAGGGGGTTGATTTATGAGGAAAGGTTGAGTAGGTTGGGCCTTTACTCATTGGAATTCAGAAGATTGAGAGGTGATCTTATAGAAACATATAAGATTATGAAGGGGCTTGACAAGGTGGATGCAGAAAGGATGTTTCCACTGGTGGGAGAGACTAGAATAAGGCGCCGCCCATTTAGAACTGAGATGAGGAAAAATTTGTTCTCTCAGAGGGTTGTGAATCTGTGGAATTCGCTGCCTCAGAGAGCTGTGGAAGCTGGGACATTAAATAAATATAAGACATATATAGACAGTTTCTTAAACGATAAGGGGTTATGGGGAGCGGGCAGGGAAGTGGAGCTGAGTCGATGATCGGATTAGCCATGATCTTATTGAATGGCGGAGCAGGCTCGAGGGGCCTTATGGCCTACTCCTGATCCTATTTCTTATGTTCTTATGTTTAAAACAATTCGGAATAGTTTATTATCACACACAAAGCCACGTCTTATCAGAGAAACAGCAGTCATCAGTTAGCCTATGCTCCAACAGTTAGTTACAACAGATTATAAAAGGGTATACTTCACTTTCCTCTGGCAGGCTGGCTTAGCACATGGCCTGCTGTTTGGGCTGGTCTTGAGAGGACAGTTTTGCTGTTTTGCTCCCGGAGAGAAGAAGAGAGACCCAGCAATCTGTGTTTGGCTCTTTATAGTCCTTAAATACATTATTTCTCAGAAAGCCCCAGGATGAGCTCTTGATTCCAGGGCCGTTTCTGATTGGCTTCTCTTCATACATGTGTCTGTCTGGGAGACCAGTGCCATTTCTTGATTAGGTTAATGGTTTTCCAATTAACAACTTTAAGTTTCGATGGGTTTCAAAGACATTTCCTTTGTTCCTTTAAGCTCTGTCCAGCCAGAAGACAATATATAAACAGAACATACTGGAACATTTTGTCTCTTTCAATACTGTCTTTTCGTATAATCTCATTTGTTAACATTTATATATATATATATAAGAATCAATTTTGTCATTACTAAACACTTTTATTCTTACACCTGGCAATCCGCTCTTTTGGAGCTTACGGACTATGCCGGGCCATATTCACAAGTTAAAACGGGAAACTTACAACTTTTTTTTGGCATAGTCGGGCATAAAGAAATCGGACGTAACTCTTCAACTAATCCCAAAAATTCAATTTAGGACAGTAATGTGGGCGCCTCTCGCACTACGTAGGCACATGCCGGTGTTACTGATACACTCATAATAAATGGTCAGACTGAGTACTGTGTGTAATGAGCAAGTGTGACCTTAGCTCCTTTATTAAAGTTCTAGAGTGCAGGTACCTCATGGGTGGCCTGCTTATATACTGTGCTCCCAAGGGATGCTGGGATCCCTTGGGACTTCAACAGGTAGGCTCTCTGGTGGTCAGGTGTGATGCAGGTTACAAGGGGTCAAATACATAACATCACTCCCCGTGAAGTCAATAATACACTTATTTACAAGGTGAGACGATCTGGGACTTTGCGCTCCCTTGTCGATCGTCTCGGTACAAATGCTGGTGTAGGTGGGTTGGTCAGTTCTTCATTGGGCTGTTGGGCAGCCAGCCTTGCCGGCTGCTGGGGATGATGAGTTCGGTTTCGTGGTCAACTGTGATGTCAGTTGCCACTTGTGTGTGTGTGTTCGAAGGTCAAAGTTGGTGGTGTCCTCTTCAGGTTGTTCGTAGCTGTTGGTGAACCGCAGTTTGATTTGGTCCAAGTGTTTTCTATGCGTTTGTCCACTGATCAGTTTGACCTGAAATACCCTCTTTGGTTGTGACTGTGCAAGCGAGCCATTTGGACCATGTCCATAATTGAACACAAACACAGGATCATTGCTCTCAATATTGCATGACAAGTTTCTGCGGTCAGTGTACACTTTGTTGATGCCGCTTGTCCTCCACGTGATCATGTAGATCAGGGTGGACCAGAGAGAGCCTTGTTTTAAGCGCCATTTTCATGAGCAGCTCAACTGGGGGAATCCCGGTGAGTGAGTGGGGTCTAATGCGGTAGCTGAGCAGTACTCAGGACAACCGGGTCTGCAGGGAGTCTTCCAACATGCGTTTCAAGCTTTGTTTGATGGTCTGAACTGCCCGTTCCGCTTGGCCATTGGATGCGAGCTTGAATGGGGCAGATGTGACCTGTTTGATCCCATTGCGGGTCATGAATTCTTTGAATGCCGCACTGGTGAAGCACGGCCCATTGTCGCTGATGAGGACATCAGGCAGGCTGTGCGTGGTAAACATAGCTCGTAGACTTTCAATGTTGGCCGTGGATGTGCTTACAGACATTATTGCACATTCAATCCACTTTGACTAAGTGTCCAAGACAACTAAAAACATTTTGCCTCTGAATGGGCCTGCATAGTCCACATGGATCCTCGACCACGGTTTGGATGGCCTGGACCACAAACTTAGCGGTGCCGCTCTGTGTGCATTGCTCAGCTGAGAGCAAGTGTTGCACTGGCGCACACATGACTAAATCTGAGTCGATGCCAGGCTACCACACGTGGGATCTGGCTATGGCTTTCAGCATCACGATGCCTGGGTGAGTGCTGTACAGTTTGCAAATGAATGTGTCTCTGCCTTTCTTGGGCAAACTATGCGATTGCCCCACAAAAGACAGTCCGCCTGCAGGGACAGCTCATCTTTGCGTCTGTGGAATGTCTTAATCGCTTCCTGCATCTCCACTGGGACACTGGACCAGCTTCCATGGAGGACACAGTTTTTTACCAGGGACAGTAAAGGATCCTGGCTGGACCAGGTCCTGATCTGGCAGGCCGTAACGAGGGATTTATCGTTCTCAAATGCCTCCATGACCATGAGCAAGTCTGCTAGCTGTGCCATTTCCCCCCCATGTGGTGGGCAATGGTAGCCGACTGAGGGCATCTGCACAGTTTTCTGTGCCCGGTCAGTGGCGGATTACATAGTTGTATGCCAACAGCGCGAGCGCCCATCTTTGGATGTAGGCAGAGACATTGGTATTAATCCCTTTGCTCTCTGAAAATAGCGATATGAGCGGTTTGTGGTCAGTTTTAAGCTCGAACTTGAGGCCGAATAAGTATGGTGCCTTTTTTTACCCTGTAAACGCAAGCCAGAGCCACTTTTTCAACCATGTTGTAGGCCCTTTCAGCCTTGGACAAACTCCTGGATGCATACACAACTGGTTGCAAAATCCCCGATTCATTAGCCTGTTGTAATACACACCGACCCCGTCTGACGACACATCGCAATCTAACACCAATCATTTACATGGGTTATACAGGACAAGCTGTTTGTTAGAACACAAATACATTTCTGGCTTCCTTAACAGCAGCCTCTTGTGAATTCCCCCATACCCGGTCATTTCCCTTGCGCAGAAGCACATGTCGGGGTTCGAGCAGGGTGCTTAACCCAGGTAGGAAATTACCGAAGTAGTTAAAGAGTCCCAGGAACGACCGCAGCTCCGTCACGTTCTGTGGTCGCGGCGCGTTCTTGATAGCCTCTGTCTTAGCGTCGGTGGGTCTGATGCTGTCTGTTGCGATTCTCCTTCCTAAGAATTCGACGTCCTGTGCCAGGAAAACACATTTCGAGTGTTTCAACCTGAGCCCCACGCGATTCAACCGACTAAGAACCTCCTCCAGATTCTTCAAAGTGCTCCATGGTGTCCCGACCTGTAACCAATATGTTGTCCTGGAAAACCACTGTGCAAGGAACCGACTTTAGCAGGCTCTCCATGTTCCGCTGGAAGATTGCTGCAGTCGACCGAATCCCGAATGGGCACCGGTTGTAGATAAACAGACCTTTATGCGTGTTGATGCAGGTGAGGCCTTTCGAAGACTTCTCCAGCTCCTGTATCATGTAGGCCGAGGTCAGGTCCAGCTTGGTGAATGTCTTCCCTCCAGCCAGGGTCGCGAATAGATCGTCTGCCTTGGGTAGCGGCTACTTGTCCTGCAGCAAAAAATGGTTAATCGTTACTTTATCGTCCCTGCAAATTCTAACCTTCCCATGCTCCTTGAGTACCGGAACAATTGGACTGGCCCAGTTGTTGAATTCCACCGGCACGATGATGCCTTCACATTGCAGCCTGTCCAGTTTGATTTCCACTTTTTTACGCATCATGTACGGTACTGCCCGAGCCTTGTGATGGATGGGACGCGTACCGGGAACCAAATGGATCTGCACCTTCACCCCGGGGAAGCTTCCAATACCTGGCTCAAATAACAAAGGGAATTGGCTTAGAACCTGGGTACATACGGTGTCGTCGAGAGCACTCGGATGTCGTCCCAGTTCCAGCGGATTTTCCCCAGCCAGCTTCTGCCAAACAACGTGGGATATCCCCTGGCACAATCCACAGTGGGAGTTCGTGTACTGCTCCATCATAGGAGACTTTGACATCAGCACTGCCAATTACAGGCATTAGTTCCTTAGTGTAAATCCTTAGTTTGGTGTGAATGGGGCTGTGCTTGGGCCTGTGAACCTTCTTTCTCCACAGCCTGTCGAAGGTCATTTTACTCATTATGGATTGACATGCCCCCATGTCCAGCACCATAGACACTGGAATACCGTTCATTTCAACTCTCAACATTATTGGTGGGCATTTCGTCATGAACGTGTGTACTCCATACACCTCTGCCTCTCTGTATGAGTTTCCAGTTCCGTCTGATCCACTGTGGATCGATCTTCCTCTGCAGCGTGGTGGTTTGCAGAGTTTACAGATCACCTGCACATTCGTTGGAGGTGTCCCATTGTTCTGCAGCCATTGCACACGTAGAGCTTGAAGCGGCATTGATGGGGCTGATGATCACCTCTACTGCGCCAACAGGGTGTTAACTGCCTCGCATTAACAGATGATGGTGGACTCTGAGTCAGTTAAGGTCAGGCCACAGCAGCCGGCGTGTACATTCTGCCCGGGACATTTCTGCTCAAAACCGGCATTACTTTATGCACAGTACTGGCTGAAACTTCTTTGTTCTGCGAAATCTGCCTGGTGTTGTCTCTGGTGGACATTAATGCCTGGGCTATTGTTAAGGCTTTACTCAGATTCGGAGTTTCTACAGTGAACAGTTTGCGAAGGATTGTCTCATGTCCGATGCCCAGTACAAAAAAGTCTCTGAGCATTTGTTCTAGGAATCCCTCAAACTCACAGTGTCCTGCAAAGCGCCTTAGTTCGGCAACGTAGCTCGCCACTTCCTGGCCCTCCGATCGTTGACACGTGCCGAACCGATATTTCGCCATCAAAACGCTTTACTTAGGATTTAGGTGCTCCCGGACCAGCGTACACAGTTCTTCGTAGGATTTTTCTGTTGGTTTAGCCGGGGCCAGAAGATTCTTCATGAGGCCATAGGTTGTTGCCCCACAGACAGTTAGGAGGATTACCCTTCGTTTGGTCATGTTCTCGTCCCCTTACAGCTCGTTGGCCATGAACTATCGGTCGAGTCTCTCCATGAAGGCCTCCCAATCGTCCCCCTCTGAGAACTTCTCAAGGATGCCGATTGTTCTTTTCATTTTCACTCGGTTGTTCGTTACTTCGTCGCCAATTGATACACTTATAATAAATGGTCAGACTGAGTACTGTGTGTAATGAGCAAGTGTGACCTTAGCTCCTTTAATAAAGTTCCAGAGTGCAGGTACCTCGTGGACGGCCTGCTTATATACCGTGCTCCCAAGGGATGCTGGAATCCCTTGGGACTCCAACAGGTAGGCCCTCTGGTGGTCAGGTGTGATGCAGGTTACAAGGGGTTAAATACATAACAGTTACCGTGCTTACTGTTCGGTAATCGCCAACTCCCATCTGGTTCCTTAACTGGCCAAATTGGTGAATTATTCGTTAAAGTATCTGGCCATATAACGCCCCATATATAGCAATGTGTACAGTGTGGTTTGTAGCACTAACTGACTCTCAGCTGGAATGGGGCACTGTTTTACTTTAACATGGGCCGGCCCGTTAACCAGCTCCTCCTCTATCGAGCGCCCACAATCGTGCTTGTGAGTAGCGAACGCAGCCCGATATTGAGTTAACAGAGTTTGTGTGTTCGGGTCTGTGTGTGTGTGTGTGTAACTACCTCATATGTCTCGGGCTCCTCAATCGCAGAAACAACATGCACGTCCGATATCACTGCCGTGAGAATTTCCTTTCCCAAACCACAGTATATCATTCACATAATCCACAATTACACCACATTTATCCAGGAAATCAGACCCACAATACCTTCCCCATTCATTAAGTGCATCACAACCGGCCTCTCTAGAATGACTTCCACCAATCTAAATATAAACCATCCCTCCTTTGTCTCGGGTGCCTTTTGCATCGATCCTACAAAGGCAGTCAAAGAAATAATCTTCCCTGTGGCCAGAGGGTGGCGCTCAGGGCATGGGGTGTGTAATAGCCCAACCAGTGTCCACAAGCATTGTCTGTCGCTGGCCTCCATTAAGTACCACAGGATCTACCGAACGGTTATTATCATCACGCCGGAACCCCATTACCCACTTCGGGGAGGCCCCGCCCATCAGTAAAGATTCCATTAACCACCTGGTCTGTCTGTACCTGAACTCCCTTTAAAATTGTATCATTAATTTATATTGCCTCTCCTCCTTCATCCTTCCAAAATGCATCACTCCGCACTTCTCAGCAGTAAATTTCATCTGCCGTGTGTCGGCCCATTTGACCAGTCTGTCTAAGTCCGCCTGAACTCTGCTACTGACCTCCTCACTAAACTTGAGTTTCGTGTCATCTGCACAATATGAAATTATGCCCTGGATATCCAATTCCAGGGCCTTGATATCGATCAAAAGGAACAGTGGTCTGAATACCGACCCCTGGGGACATGACTGGAAAACACCCGTTCACCACTGGTCTCTGCTTTCTGTCCCTTAAACAATTTTATATCCACACTGCCGCTGGCCCTAGAATCCCAGGGCCTTCTATGTTATGTTCTCAGAACACATTCATATACTTCCCAAAACACATTTATATATTCAGAACACATTTATATATCCAGCACACATTTATATATTCAGAACACATTTATATATTCAGCACACATTTATAGATTCAGAACACATTTATATATTCAGAACACATTTATATATCCAGCACACATTCCTGTAATTCCCAGAACACATCCATGTATTTCCCAGAACACATCCATGTATTTCCCAGAACACATTCACATACTCAGAGAATTGTGAACCTGTGGAATTCTCTACCACAGAAAGATATTGAGGCCATTTCATCAGAAATATTCAAAAGGGAGTTAGATGTGGCCCTTACAGTTGCAGGGATCAAGAGGTATGGAGAGAAAGCAGGAATGGGGTACTAAAGTTGCATGATCAGCTATGATCATATTGAATGGTGGTGCAGGCTTGAAGGGCCGAATGGTCTACTCTTGCACCTATTTTCTATGTATCTATGTTTCTATACTCTCCAGATATACAGGGTGTTCACAGGCACAAAGCATTGACGGTGACAGAAAAAAATGATAAATTTGTTTCAGATGCATATGGGGTCCTTAGTTTTATAAATAGGGGCATAATGGCTTTTTATTTTGTTCCTGGGATGTGAACATCGCTGGCAAGGCCAGAATTTATTGCCCTCCCATAATTGCCCTTGAGAATGTGATGGTGATCCGTCTTCTTGAACCGCTGCAGTCCGTGTGGTGAAGGTACTCACATAAGGTTCAATTTTCCCCAATTATCCCCGCCGTTTTTTTGGCGTGCACCGTTTTTTTGGGAGTAAATTAAAATCTCCAAGTTTCCCCAAAGTTTCTGCGCCAGCGTAATTCACTTAGGTAGGATTTGTTTAGGCTACGATATTTTAACCTCATTGGGATGTAACCGCGCCAATTCTGACCATTTAAGCAAGTTTGGTCAACTACAATTTTTTTAAGATGGCGTATGTGACCGCTCTGAAAAACCTTCTGGGCAGTTAACAAAATCAGCGCAGGTAAGAGAATCAGCGGAGAAGATCCAGTTCCACGGTCGGGACAGCAGCAGCACGGGGGGGGAGCATTCGGTCCAGGCTCGGAGCGGCACTGGCTCTGGGGGGGGGGAGGCCTTTCAGCCTGGGCTAGGAGCGGCACAGGGGGAGGGGGAGGGGGTGGGGGAGGTCTTTCAGCCTGGGCTAGGAGCGGCACCGGGGGAGGGGGAGGCCTTTCGGCCTGGGCTAGGAGCGGCACAGGGGGAGGGGGAGGGGGAGGTCTTTCAGCCTGGGCTAGGAGCGGCACCGGGGGAGGGGGAGGGGGAGGTCTTTCAGCCTGGGCTAGGAGCGGCACCGGGGGAGGGGGAGGGGGAGGTCTTTCAGCCTGGGCTAGGAGCAGCACAGGGGGAGGCGGAGGTCTTTCAGCCTGGGCTAGGAGCGGCACCGGGAGAGGGGGAGGGGGAGGTCTTTCAGCCTGGGCTAGGAGCGGCACAGGGGGAGGCGGAGGTCTTTCAGCCTGGGCTAGGAGCGGCACCGGGCACCGGGGGAGGGGTAGCGCCTTTCGGCCTGGGCTAGGAGCGGCACCGGGGGTGGGGAGGCCTTTCGGCCTGGGCTAGGAGCGGCACCGGGGGAGGGGGAGGGGGAAGGCCTTTCGGCCTGGGCTAGGAGAAGCACTGGGGGAGGGGGAAGGGGAGGGCCTTTCGGCCTGGACTAGGAGCGGCACCAGAGGATGAGGACGGGGAGGGGGAGGGCCTTTCGGCCTGGGCTAGGAGTGGCACCGGGGGAGGGGAGGGCCTTTCGACCTGGGCTAGGAGCGGCACCAGGGGAGGGGGAGGGGGAGGGGGAGGGGGTGGGCCTTTCGGCCTGGACTAGGAGCGGCACCAGAGGATGAGGAGGGGGAGGGGGAGGGTCTTTCGGCCTGGGCTAGGAGCGGCACCGGGGGAGGGGGTGGGCCTTTCGGCCTGGGCTAGGAGCGGCACCAGGGGAGGGGGAGGGGGAGGGGGAGGGGGTGGGCCTTTCGGCCTGGACTAGGAGCGGCACCAGAGGATGAGGAGGGGGAGGGGGAGGGTCTTTCGGCCTGGGCTAGGAGCAGCACTAGGGGAGGGGGTGGGCCTTTCGGCCTGGGCTAGGAGCAGCACCGGGCACTGTCAAGGCCGGGAGGGGGCTCTTTCCAATTCTTACAGTTTACAGGATAGACTTTTGGCACAAAGTCTCTGTAATATTTTCATGTTGGTAAACTGCTGCCTGAAATAACTGCAATGTGCAAGGTGCTTGTGCAGGTTGCTGTGAGCGAGCCAGAATGTCTTGTATGTTTCACTTTCCAGCCTCAGTCCTCAGTGTGTCCCTTGTTACCCTGGCAACCCGACCTTTTTGGCGCAGATCCTAGGTTCCACCCACAGAGCTTAAGGTCTACGCCAGGCCATAGTCACAAATTAAAATGGGGAAAATTGCAACTTTTTTTTGGAGTAGTTGGGCACAAAAAAATCAGCCATAACTCCAACTACGCCAAAACCTGCAATGTGGAAAATTGAGCCCCCAGTGCTGCAAGGGAGGGATTTCCTGGAATTTGACCCTCAACAATGAAGGAACGACGATATATTTCCAAGGCAGGATGGTGTGTGACTTGGAGGGGAACTTGGAGGTGATGGTTTTCCCATGCTGCCTTGTCCTTCTAGGTGGAAGGTCAGGAGTTCGGGAGGTGCCGTCTAAGAATCATTGCTGAAGTGCCTCTTGTAGATGGTACACACTGCAGGCACAGTGTGGCAGTGGTAGAGGGAGTGAATGTTTAAGGTGGTAGCTGGAGTGCCAATCAAACAGGCTGCTTTGTCCTGGATGGTGTCCAGTTTCTTGAGTGTTGTTGGAGCTGTACTCATCCTGGCAGGTGGAGAGTATTCCATCACACTCCTGACTTGTGCCTTGTAGATGGTGGAAAGACTTTGGGGAGTCAGGAAGTGAGACACACCGCAGAAGCCCTAGCACCTGACCTGCTCTTGTGGCCACATTATTTATGTAGCTGATCAAGTTAAGCTTCTCGTCAATGGTGACCCTCAGGATGTTGATGGTGTGGGATTTGGCGACAGTAATGTCGTTGAATGTCAAGGGGCGGTGGTTAGACTCTTGCTTGTTGGAGATAGTCATTGCCTGGCACTTGTGTGGCACGAATGTTACTCGCCACTTATCATCACAAGCCTGAGTGTCGTCCAGATCTTGCTGCATGTGGGCATGAACTGCTTAATTTTTGGAGGAGTTTCAAATGACACTGAACACTGTGCAGTCATCAGTGAATATCCCCACTTCTGACCTTATGATGGAGGGAAGGTCATTGATGACGCAGCTGAAGATGGTTGGGCCGAGGACACTGCCCTGAGGAACTCCTGCAGCTATGCCCTGGGGCTGAGATGATTGACCTCCAATGACTACAGCCATCTTCCTTTGTGCTAGGTATGACTCCAGCCAGTGGAGAGTTTTCCCCCTGATTCCCACTGACTTCAGTTTTACTCGGCCTTCTTGATGCAACACTCAGTCAAATGCTGCCTTAATGTGAAGGGCAGACATTCTCACCTCACCTCTGGAATTCAGCTCATTTATCCAGTTATTGTGAGTAAGTGCCACTTGATAGCACTGTCGACGAGACCTTACATCACTTTGCTGATGATTGAGAGTAGACTGATAGGGCAGTAATTGGCCGGATTGGATTTGTCCTGCTTTTTGTGAACAGGACATACCTGGGCAGATTTTCACATTGCTGTATAGATGCCAGTGTTGTAGCTGTACTAGAACAGTTTGGCTTGAGGCGCGACTAGTTCTGGAGCACAAGTCTTCAGCCCAACAGCCAGGATGTTGTCGGGGTCCATAGGCTTTGCTGTATCCAGTGCGCTCAGCCATTTCTTGATATCATGTGGAGTGAATCGAATTGGCTGAAGACTGGCTTCTGTGATGGTGGGAATGTCAGGAAGAGGCCAATATGGATCATCCACTCTGCACTTCTGGCTGCAGATGGTTGTAAACGCTGAAGCCTTGTCTTTTACACTGACGTGATAGGCTCCGCCATCATTGAGGATGGGGATATCCATGGAGCCTCCTCCCCCCATTCGTTGTTTTATGGTCCATTCACGACTGGATGTGGCAGGACTGCAGAGTTTTGATCTAATCTGTTGATTGTGGGATCACTTCGCCCTGTCTATGGCATGCTGCATCCACTGTTTAGCTTGCATATAGTCTGTGTTGCAGCTTCCCCAGGTTGGCACCTCATTTTTAGATACACCTTGTTCTGCTCCTGGCATGCTCTTCTGCACTCCTTACTGAACCAGGGTTGGTCCCCTGGCTTGATGGTAATGGTAGAGTGAGGGATATGCCGGGCCGTGAGGTTACAGATTGTGGTGGAACAACATTCTACTGCTGCTGATGGCCCACAGCGCCTCATGGATGCCCAGTTTGAGTTGCTAGATCTGTTCTGAATCTATTCCATTTAGAAAGAAAGACATATTTATATAGCGTCGTTCATGACCACCGAACATATCAAAGTGCTTTACGGCCAAAGAAGCACTTTTGGAGTGTAGTCACTGTTGTAATGTGGGAGACACGGCAGCCAATTCATCCACAGAAAGCTTCGACAAACAGTACAGTGGTAGTTACTCACAACACGATGGAGGGTGTCCTCAGTGTGAAGATGGGACTTCATCTCCACAATGACTGTGAGGTGGTCACTGCCATCAATACTGTCATGGACAGATACATCTGTGACAGGTAGATTGGTGAGGACGGGGTCAAGTGGGTTTCCCCTCGTGTTGGTTCTCTTCACCACCTGCCGCAGGCCCAGTCTGGCAGCTGTGTCCTTCAGGCCTCAGCCAGCTCGTTCAGTACTGGTGCTACCGAGCCACTTTTGGTGATGGACATTGAAGTACCCAGAGTACATTCTGTGCCCTTGTTATTCTTAGTGCGTCTTTCAAATGGTGTTCAATACAGAGCAATACTGATTCATCAGCTGAGGGAGGGCGGTAATCAGCAGGAGGTTTCCTTGCCCATGTTGGACCTGAGGCTATTCATGAGGTCCGGAGTCAATGTTGAGGACTCCCAGGGCCACTCCCTTCTGACAGTATACCATTGTGCCGTCTCCTGTTCTGCTCGTGGGACAGGACATACCCAGGGATGGTGATAGAGGAGTCTGGGATATTGGCTGAAAGGTATGATTCTGTGAGTATAACTATGATCCACTATTGCTTGACTTGCCTATGCGACAGCTCTCCCAATCTTGGCCCAAGTCCCCAAATGTTCATGAGGAGGACTTGGCAGGGTCAACTGGGCTGGGTGTGCCGTTGTCGTGTCCGTAACCAGTGCCGAGGTCAATGCCGGGTGGTTCATCCGGTTTTATTCTTCTTATTGTTTTTCGTAGCGGTTTCTTATAACTGAGTGGCTTGCAAGGCCATTGGAGTCACATATCAGCCTGACCAGGTAAGGAAGGCAGATTTCCTTCCTCAAACGTTTTTATGACAATCTGACAGTTTCATGGTCTCCATTACTGATACTGGTGTTTTAATTCCAGATTTATTTAATTCTCTGAATTTAAATTCCCCAGCTGCCATGGTGGGATTTGAACTCACGTCTCTGGATCATTAGTCCAGGCCTCTGGAATACTAATCCAGTAATATAGTCAGCTGCAAGTTTCAGGTAACAGATGGTCAGCTGGCCAGGAGAGCATTGGAATAGTCAAGTCTAGAGGTAACAAAGGCACGAATGAGGCTGCCTGCAGCACTTTAGATGAAGCAGGGGTGGAGACGGTGATGTTATGGGGGTGGATGAAAGCGGTCTTGGGGATGGAGTGCACATGCGTCGGAATCTCATCTCGTGGCCCAATAAGTCTGGTTCGGCCTCACACAGAATAAAACAAGGACATTTTACTGTATGGTCGGAGAATCCACAGGTTGGAAAGTGAAGCAGCCTATCACCAGTCAGAAGTAATTGAACAAAGACACTATGGGCCTTGGTCCTTCCCCTTGGGTTTTCAATAAAAAACATGGAGAACATTAATAAAAGCCTCCCACACTGAATGAACGTTATGACCCCATGGTCCAGATGCGGTGTTTCCCTGTGAGTCCTGTACCACGTTATTGAAACAGAGAAATTTCAAAGGGGTAGAACTTGGTCCTCATTATTTCCGGGCAGGAAACTGGGACAAAAAGGACCAATTTTGCACCACATCTCGCACCAGATCAGCGCCTGTTTTAATGGCTCCACCATATTATTAAAGGCAGCTTTTCTGTCATCCCGAGCAGCCGTCTAAAACAGGTGTTAGGCCTCTTGTGATATAAATGAGGGACCCAAGGCTCATTTTGAGCCCTCTTTCAGAAATTGGCCTAGATTGAATGGCGTCAGGGGAAACAGGAATGTTCCCCGAATCCACAGTCCTCACGATTGCCTCGTGTTGCCGCTCTAACCCCCTTCCGGAACTTAACTTCGGGCCGTTGCCGGTGAGGCAAGATTCCCGAATTCCCTCCCAGTAAAATGTGTCGCTGCCTGTGGAGGTCCAGCAGGTGATGGCAGCTCATGTATAAAATGTTAGTGAGGACCGAGGGCCAATTTCGGGCCGGCCTCAGGTTTTGGATATGCTCTGTCGGCGCACCGCTAGTTATGGACCCAAAAACGGGCCGTAAATAATTTCCAGCCCAATATTTCTGAACATCAACCTCTGGGGACCAGTGCAGAACCTTTGATTTGCCTGAGACGATTGAGCTCAGCTGTGGAACGAGTGGTAAAGTGAACAGCAAACTATCCTTTCCTCTCAAAGGATGGCTCTAACTGTTCACACATTGATAATGTGACTCAGGGTGGGGAAAGATCAAGTGGTGAGGGAAACGGAAGTGTCCAACTGGTGGAGGAGTGATTGCTCTTGTGAGCTTTGGGCTGAGGTTCCATGTGGGACTTTACTCTGCAGCTGTCTGTGCTACACCCGGTCCAGGAGTACTTGATGCTGACTGGGGGTCATCTGAAATGTGGAGAATATTCCAGTCCCCAGCACTGACATCTCTTCCCCGTGTAAATTAACCTCAATCCCTGAGAAGTCAATGTGTGAAGCAATAGGACTTCAATTTCCTGATACACATCACTAATGATGGGAATTATTGCTGAGGTAATTTAATGATGGGACAGTATCAAGCCCCTCCTTTAATGGACAAACAGGAATGTATTTATCAATAAATTAAAGATCTTTTTGGAACGGGAGGTAAATTTTCATATAATTTCTTAAAGTAGATTTTTTTCACCTTCAGTAAAAAAGACTCAAATTTTTCCACAAGACATAAAATCAAACGTGTTCATCAAACAGGCACTGACAAAATGCCTTTCTGTCTCTTAGCGACTAAAGTAAAACGAGCTGGCACAAACATGGCAACAAACAGTGAGCCTTTATCTCGTCACTCGGTAACTTCAATAATTCCCACAATGGTTTTGCTCCCTCTGTGAAGTGGGGAATGAAAGATCGCTGGTACCCCACGAATCCGAGGAGTGACCTCAGGGTCTTTGAAACTGGTGGGGGAAGTCTTTGAATAATGTTCACCTTGTGCTAATCAGGGCTGTGCACTTTCTGTGAGATGGGAATGCTCCAAATCCCATTTACAATGTACAGGGTGGAGAACCACCTGGTTTTCCTTGGTATTTGGGACAGTAATGCGGGCGTCTCTCACATTACGTGGGCACATACTGTGTTTAATGTTCAATAATCGATTGTGAGCCGCCAACTCTCATCTGGTTCCTTAACTGGCCAAATTGGTGAATTATTTGTAAAAGTGTCCCGTCATATAATGCCCTGCTGTAGCAATGTGTCTAGTGTGGCTTGTAGCACTAACTGACTCTCAGTTGGAATGGGGCACTGTTTTACTTTAACATGGGCCGGCCCGTTACCCACCTGCTCCTCTATCGAGGGCCCACAATCATGCTTGTGAGTAGCGAACGTGGCCCGATACTGAGTTAACAGAGCTTGTGTGTTCGGGTCTGTGTGTGTGTGTAACTACCTTGTATGTCTCAGGCTCCTCAATCGCAGAAACAGCCGATACCACTCTGCCATGAGAATTTCTTTTCCCAAACAGATCATTTTCATAATCCACAATTACATTGCATTTATTGAGGAAATTTGACCCCACAATACCTTCCCCGTTCATTAAGTGCATCACAACCGGCCTCTAACTTCCACAGCCCAAATTTAAACCGTCCCTCCTTTATCCCAGGTGCCTTTTGCATCGATCCTACAAAGGCAGTTAAATAAATAATCTTCCCTGTGGCCAGAGGGTGGTGCTCAGGGCATGGGGTGTGTTTAATGGTAACAGCCCAACCAGTGTCCACAAGCATTGTCTGTCGCTGGTCTCCATTAATTACCACAGGATCTACCGGCTGGTTATTACCATCACACCGGAACCTCATTACCCACTTCGGGGAGGCCCACGCCCATCAGTACAAATTTTTAGAAAATGCTGGAAATCTCTGCGGGTCAGGCAACATCTGTGGGGAGAAACAGAGTTAACGTTTCAGGTTGATGACCTTTCGTTAGAACTGCCGAACGTTTGAAATGAACAGATTGTTAAGGAGCACTGAAAGGGGGAGGGGAGGAAAGAACAAAAGGGAAGGTCTGTGATAGGGTGGATGGCAGGAGAGATTTGAGAGACAAATGGGATGATGGGCCAACTTGCGATGGTAATAGTAGACGTTAGAAAAAGATGAGTCTAGATAGGGTGTGAATGCCAGAAAAATTACCAGCTGCCATGGGAAACAGAGAGTGAAAAATAATACATAAGGTCAGGGGTCGGAGGGGGTGAGGGGCCGGGGGTTGTGTTTAAAAAAAGGAGGAAAGGGAACAACATATGGGCAGAGGTTATGGTCTGAAATTGTTGAACTCGATGTTGAGTCCAGAAGGCTGTAAAGTGCCGAAACAAAAGATGAGGTGCTGTTCCTCGAGCTTGCGTTGAGCTTCATTGGAACAGTGTAGGAGGCCAAGGACGGAGATATCAGAGTGGGAATGGAGGGGGGAATTGAAATGACAGGCGACTGGAAGCTCGGGGTCATGCTTACGGACTGAACGGAGGTGTTTCACAAAGCGATCATCCAATCTGTGTTTGTTCTCCCCAATGTAGAGGAGACCACATGGTGAGCCGTGAATACTGGATACTAAATTGAAAGAAGGACAAGTAAATTGCCGTTTGACCTCGAAGGAGTATTTGGGACCTTGGATAGTGGGAAGGGAGGAGATAACAGGGCAGGTGTTGCATCTCCTGCGCTCGTACAGGAAGATGCCATGGGAAGGGACGGGTGCTGGGGGTGACTGCGGAATGGACCAGGATCACGTAGGGAGCGGTCCTTGCGGAATGCTGAGAGAGGAGGGGAGGTGAAGATCTGATTGGTGGTGTGATCATGCTGGAGATGGCAGAACTGGCGAAGGATGATCGGTTGAAACTGGAGGCTGGTGGGGTGAAAGATGAGGTCAAGAGGAACCCTGTCGTGGTTCTGAGATCAGAGGTGCGGGAAATACAATGGACATGGTCCGAATGCACAAGGCCGTCGCCCGTGTCGATTCTATTTCACGCACATCTGTTCTGTTACATTGGGGAAACCAACCGCAGATTGGGTGAGCACTTTGCGGAACCCCTCCATACAGTCCGTAAGTGTGACCCCAAAATGTCAGTCGCCTGTGACTTTAATTCCCCCCTCCACTCCCACTCCGATATCTCCATCCTTGGCCTCCGACACTCTTCCAATGAAGCTCAACACAAGCTCGAGGAACAGCACCACACCTTTCGTTGAGGCACTTGACAGCCTTCTGGACTCAACATGGATTGCAACAATTTCAGGCCATAACCTCTGCCCATATTTTGTTCTCTTTAGGATAGGGGCAGCAAAGCTTTGGTTGAGCTCAAGTTTATGGAGGGTGGCAGATGGGAGGCCGACCAGGAGAGCATTGCAATAGTCAAGTTAGAGGTAACAAAGCCATGGATGAGGGTGTCTGCAGCAGCTAAGGTGAAGCAGGGGCGGAGACAGATGATGTTATAGAGGTGGAAGTAGGCAGTCTTTGTAATGGGGTGGACATGGGGTCAGAATATCATCTCATGGACCAATAGGACGCCAAGGTTACAAACGGTCTGGTTTGGCCTCAGACAGGAAAAAAGATGAAATTTTACTGTGTGGTTGGAGAATCCACAGTCTGGAAAGTGGTGCAGCGTATCACCAGTCAGAAGTAGTTGAACAAATTCGATATAGAAATTGAGGAAATAAATGGGGAAACCCAGATCAGATGTTGTCGGTTAAAGCAACATAATAATGATTTGCGGCCCACTGTAAGGGTGCAGGCAGCAATGGCCTGGGGGATAAAAGGAGAGACTCAGTGTCCCATGTCAAATGTCAGAAAGGGATACAATGGCTCCAAGAACAGCTGAGAGGAAAGAGAGATATAATATTTACAATGACCAAGCGGGTCGAGAGACGAGGTTGACAGGGAAGGGTTGGCAGAGGAGGCTATGAACTATCGCTCCCCACACAACACAGTGACACAAGGAACCGATAATGAGAATAAAGTAGATTGTAAAGGATTGAATGAGAAATGCCAAAGGGAAGTTGCAGAAGTCAAAGACACATTTCAGTAAACCCAAAGCGTGTTACAGGATAAAAGACCAGAAGGGAGAGAGGAAGTCGCAGAGGTTGTAGAAAGAGACTGGAACTGTGGGCTGCTTCCCCAGGAGCCCCTGTCCATTCACTGCACCCTGTCCTTCCAGCAATGGAGGAGGAGGAGAACTCTTTTAAACAGGAGCCAGTACAAGCCTGACAAATGGTCGTTCCCACATGGGATTTTAAATTGACAGGCTGAGTGTCTGATCAAATTATCAAATGACTGGTTTTCTGGGGAGGGCCAGTCCAGACAATGAGTTATTTAAACTATGTTGATGTTCCTTGGGTGTATGATCTGTGAGTTCATGATCATTACAGGGAATTCACCTTTTTTTTAAGGTGGATGAGAGCAAATAAGGATTAAATGTTTGAGTGTGATTAAGGTACCTGGGGCTGGAACCTCCACTTTCGTGTTTAGCACCCAAAAATGGGCGTTATTTCTGACGTGGGCATTAAAAAGGGGTTTTCTGATCGCCGGCTTCTCGCCCATTCTCAAAACACCTAATTTCCATTTTTGAAAATGGACGTTACCACCAGCGATATCAATGGACGGTTGCGTGAAATTTTTTTGACATTCTACCGTAAAATGTGGCTGTCCTTAGCAAAGGCATGGTAACCCTCACTTCCCATGATTCAGGAGTACAAGGGTCATCATGACATGTACAGAAGAGGAGACAGAGAGAGAACGAGCTCAGAGGCACTGAAGGCATGTGTTGCTGTGGTGTGTGCTTGTCTGCCCATTGTGGGAGGCACGTGGGAGATTCACCAGTAGCAAAAAGTCTACTAAGAACCAAGAACATAGTTGGCACCCAATTTTTTTCCAGCAAATCAGATATCACATGGAAGAGATGGAGGAGGCCCTTGAGCTGGTAGCCAGGAACACTGGTGGTAGAGGGCTCCCAGTGGTCCCAGAGCGCCGCAGTGCACCCCAAGGTGCCGCACCCCCATTGCCAACTACACGAGAGCCAGCAGCAATATCTTATTTCTGGCTCGGAGCACATTCCCACCTCGGGACCGTCCTCTCCCGTATCTGTCCAAGCAGCGCTTCAGCCATCACCACCCGCCTGAGGACCTCTCGGCCAGGCAGCTTGGAGTCAGGAGGGGAAGGAGAAGGGGTAGAGGTGGGGAGGAGAAGCGGGGGATTGGTGGGGGGTGGGAGAAAGGGTTGGTTTGTACAGAAATACTGATGATTTCAGACTAATGTTCAGTTTAAATATTTTTTATTTCACAAAACTTGTAGCACATTGGCTCTGTTGGCTGCACCATTAAACGCTGGTGATTCTTTAGCTTCAAAGGGTATAATCACACTTAACTTCAATCAACTTAAACTTTAACTGTCACCAAGGTGATGCTCACCATTAATGTATGACCTGCACGCCCAGCAGTGTGTCAGCCTTGTAAATATCACCAACGTTCTTTCAGGCAAAGTGATTATTGATGAGCTCCTGACGTAAGGCTCTTGCAGCTATCATGCCACCATGGGCCCTTTCATGTGGTCTACAGGGGGGCGGGGGCATGGCTTCAGCATCAGCCTCATTGTCTGGGCAGATGTTAGCATCCGCCTCCTCATCCTCCTCTTCCTCTCTCTGGTGAGGTGGACTGTCAGACTCATCAGGCAACTCTTGTCCCCTCCTGATAGCCAAGTTGTACAACATGGAGCACACCACCATGAATTGAGCTATCTGCTCAGGGTGGTATTGGAGCTCGCCTCCTGAGTGGTCCAGGCATTTGAAGCGCTGCTTCAGCACTCCAATGCTTTTCTTCATGATATTGCGAGTTGCTCTGTGGCTCTTGTATCGCCTCTTGGCCTCGGTGTGTGTGTCACGCAGGAGGGGTCATCAGCCAGGTGGCAAGGCCATATCCTTTGTCATCAAGCATCCAGCATTGACCTTGTGGCTCATTGTTAAACAAGTCAGATACAGTGCTCTCACGCAGGATGTGAGCATCATGCATGCTGCCTGGAAATTGAGCATTCACTGCCAGTATAATTTGCTGGTGGTTGAAAACCAGTTGGACATTCAGAGAGTGGAATCCTTTGCAGTTCCTGAAAATATAGAAATATAGAAAATAAGTGCAGGAGTAGGCCATTTGGCCCTTCGAGCCTGCACCACCATTCAATATGATCATGGTTGATCATTTTTGCAACTTTAGTTCCCCATTCCTGCTTTCTCTCCATACCCCTTCATCCCTTTAGCTCGACGATTCCACAGGTTCACAATTTTCTGAATGAAGAAGTTTCTCCTCATCCGGTCCTAAATGGCTTACCCCTTATCCTTAGTCTGTGACCCCTGGTTCTGGATTTCCCCAACATCGGGAACATTCTTCCTGCATCAAACCTATCTAATCCCGCCAGATTTTTACATGTTTCCATGAGATTCCCTCTCATTCTTCTAAATTCCAGTGAATATAAGCCTAGTCGACCCAGTCTTTCTTCATATGTCAGTCCTCCATCCCAGGAGTCAGTCTGGTGAACCTTCGCTGCACTCCCTCAATAGCAAGAATGTCCCTCCTCACATTAGGAGACCAAAACTGTTACACAATATTCAAGGTGTGGCCTCAACAAAACCCTGTACAACTGCAGTAAGACCTCCCTGCCCCTATACTCAAATCCTCTTGCTATGAAGGCCAACATCCCATTTGCTTTCTTCACTGCCTGCTGTACCTGCATGACAACTTTCAATGACTGATGTACCATGACACCTAGGTCTCGTTGCACCTCCCCTTTTCCTAATCTTTCACCATTCAGATAATACTCTGCCTTCTTGTTTTTGCCACCAAAATGGATAACCTCACATTTATCTACATTATACGTCAGCTGCCATGCATTTGCTATCTCACCTAACCTGTCCAAGTCACCCTGCAGCCTCTCAGCATCCTCCTCACAGCTCACACTGCCATCCAGCTTAGTGTCATCTGCAAACTTGGAGATATTATGTTAAATTCCTTCGTCCAAATCATTAATGTATAATGTAAATAGCTGGGGTCCCAGCACTGAAACTTGTGGTGCCCCACTATTCACTGCCTACCATTCTGAAAAGGACCCATTTATTCCTACTCTTTGCTTCCTGTCTGTCAACCAGTTCTCTATACACGTCAAAACATTAACTCCAATACCATGTGCTTTAATTTTGTGCACTAATCTCTTGTGTGGGACCTTGTCAAAAGCCTTTTTAAAGTCCAAATACACCACATCCACTGGTTCTCCCTTGTCCACTCTACTAGTTACATCCTCAAAAAATTCTAGAAGATTTGTCAAGCATGATTTCCCTTTCACAAATCCATGCTGACTTGGACCGATCCTGTCACTGCTTTTCAAATGTGCTGCTATTTCATCCTTAATAATTGATTCCAACATTTTCCCCACTACCGATGTCAGGCTAACTGGTCTATAATTCCCTGTTTTCTCTCTCTCTGCTTTTTAAAAAAGTGGGATTACATTAGCTACCCTGCAATCCATAGGAACTGATCCAGAGTCTATAGAATATTGCAAAATGACCACCAATTCATCCATTATTTCCAGGGCCACATCCTTAAGTACTCTGGAATGCAGGCTATCAGGTCCTGGGGATTTATCGGTCTTCAATCCCATCAATTTCCCTAACACAAATTCCTGACTAATAAGGATTTCCTTTAGTGCCTCCTTCACGCTAGACCCTTGGTCCTCTAGTATTTCCAGAAGGTTATTTGTGGCTTCCTTAGTGAAGACAGAAACAAAGTATTTGTTCAATTGGTCTGTCATTTCTTTGTTCCCCATTATAAGTTCACCTGATTCCCCAGATTCAGCATCCTGAAAAAGTGCCTACATCGTGATGTGCGTACAGTCTATTTCTCCCTGCTCCTTGGGGAAGTTTGCAATTCTGGAGAATCCGAGAGCCCTCTGCGCCTCGCTTGTCATAGGCAAGCTGATCAAGTCCCTCCTCCTTGTGTACAGGGCTTCAGTGACCTGTCTAATGCCGTGATGAGTGGCATACTGAGAAAGTCCGCAAATGTCACCAGCTGTGGCCTGAAAAGAACCCAAGGCATAGAATGACAGTGTTGCAGTGACTTTGACCTTGACTGACAGTGCAGTACTGATGGTGCTGGCATGCTGCAGATCTGCCCTAATCAGCTGGCATACCTCAGTGATAATCTCTTTGTGGAAGCGCAGTCTCCGAAGGCAGATGGTGTCGGGCAACTCGAGGTAAGAATGCTTGCGGAGGGTGTAACTTCTCGTCCTCCTTATCCGTCTGTCACTTCTTACATTGGGCACAAATTGCAGTGGAGCATTCCTTCAGCGATGTCGAGTCTGCTGCATGTATTTGGTCACAAAGACAGGGTGAGAAAGGACAGGCCCCATTGCAGTAGCTCTCTGTTTTCTACCGATTGCTCACAAACAAGGAATGTCCCAACGAAGACACCTCTTCAATTCCAATCGGTCACAGTATGGTCAAGCTGTTTTTAGAGATGTTCACATCAACTCCAAAGACCTGCAGAGTACATCCGAACTCCACCGAGGTTGAAGCACAGCAGCTTTTTAAAGGATGCGACATGTGATCTAGAACATGGTGTCCATAACGCTGTGATTCGTTCCGGTTAGTTCGACTTTTTGTGGCCGTTTTTTTGGGCGAGCGATATTGTGGGCGATATGTGTGCGAGGTGGTGAAATTGACAATGGGCGATCTCCATGGCCGCTAGTTTGGGTAAATATGCTCATGACGACAAAAAACAATGGGCGGGCGTTAATATTGAATCTCGGCGTTAATTGCGTGCGGAAAGTAATGCTGGGCGATATTATGGGCGTTGAATTGGCCCATTCTGCTGATTCCACCCAAGAAAAGTGGGCAGACGGGAATATTTTTTCTCGGCATTAAGCCCATGGGGAAAGTAACGCCCGGCAATAAGTTCCCGAAAATGCCCACCAGTTTCCATTTTGTGCCAAAATGGGCGATATATGAGCGTTATACGTAATTTCAGTGGTAAAATGGGCGTTCAGTGGGCATTAAGCACGCAAAAAAAGTGGAGGTTCTAACCCTTGGAGTGTTATGTTGAGAGCGTGAATATGGTTGTTAAACTGAAATTAATGCCCAGACTTTCAGATGATGTCGCCAGTAATAGGAGAATTAAGGAAAACTTTTGTGGTATAAAGAAAAGTGAACATTTTAAATTAAAGACATGGTGTGGATTTATTTTGACTGAAATTTATATTATACCACTGTTGAAATGCACAGTATTTTTAAGTGGATAAAATGTAGGGCTCAATTTTCCCCAAAGCTTTTTTTTGGCGTACTTGAAGAGTTATGGCCGTTTTTTGGGGGGCCAAAGAATGCCCCCAAAAAATGTTCAAAGTTTCCCCGTTTGATTTCTTCATTTTGGCGCAGACAAACCTGTCCTTTAGTTTTGACGGTGGAGCCTTGATCTACGCCAAAAAGCTTGGGTTACCACGGTAACCAGGGACACAATGTGGGCTGAGGCTGCAAAGTGAAACATACAATCAGCTTGCAACACATTAAAATACATTGCATCAACATAAAAACACATTAAAATACATTGCAGCAACATAAAAACACATTAAAATACATTGCAGCAACATAAAAACACATTAAAATACATTGCAGCAACTTAAAAACACATTAAAATACATTGCAGCAACTTAAAAACACATTAAAATACATTGCAGCAACTTAAAAACGCATGAAAATACATTGCAGCAACTTAAAAACACATTAAAATACATTGCAACAACTTAAAAACACATGAAAATACATTGCAGCAACTTAAAAACACATTAAAATACATTGCAGCAACTTAAAAACACATTAAAATACATTGCAGCAACTTAAAAACACATTAAAATACATTGCAGCAACTTAAAAACGCATGAAAATACATTGCAGCAACTTAAAAACACATTAAAATACATTGCAACAACTTAAAAACACATTAAAATACATTGCAGCAACTTAAAAACACATGAAAATACATTGCAGCAACTTACCTCCAATTATTAAAGTGTCCCCCGCTTCCGATGCCGGCACCGATCCCCGACCCAATCCCAGGCCGAAGTGCATCCCAGTCTGCATCCCCACCCAGCCCTCGCCCCGAGTGGCTTGCTGGTCTGCACTTTTTTTGACAGACATGCGACAAGCCCCGCCCCGTCAAGCTCTGCACCACCCCCCCAGCCCCCTCAGCCCGAATCATTCCCTCCACATCGGGCCAAGAAGCAGGACCTGAGACTCTGACTTTCTTCACCAGCTCTACGCCATCTCCTCTCTTTCCCCACTGACTCTCTAAACCCCCCCGCCCGACCCCGACCGGCCTGGGGCCGAGAGCGGGGGTCCTGTGGCCTAGAGCTGCGGGCCTAGGGCTGAGAGCGAGGATTCTGTGGCCGAGAGCGGGGGTCCTGTGGCCGAGAGCGGGGTTCCTGGGGCCGAGAGCTGCAGGACTGGGGCCGAGAGTGGGGGTCCTGGGGCCTAGAGCTGCAGGCCTGTGGCCGAGAGCGGGATTCCTGGGGCCAAGAGCGGGGGTCCTGGGGCCGAGAGTGGGGGGTCCTGGGGCCTAGAGCTGCAGGCCTGTGGCCGAGAGCGGGATTCCTGGGGCCGAGAGCGGGGGTCCTGGGGCCGAGAGCGGGGTTCCTGGGCCAAGAGCGGGGGTCCTGGGGCCGAGAGCGAGGACTGGAGGGTAGCTAATGTAACACCACTTTTTAAAAAAGGAGGGAGAGAGAAAACAGGAAATGATAGACCAGTTAGCCTGACATCGGTGATGGGGAAAATGTTGAAATCAATTATTAAAGATGAAATAGCAGCGCATTTGGAAAGCAGTGACAGGATCGGCCCAAGTCAGCATGGATTTATGAAAGGGAAATCATGCTTGACAAACCTATTCGAATGTTTTGAGGATGTAACTAGTAGAGTGGACAAGGGAGAATCAGTGGATGTGGTGTATTTGGACTTTCAAAAGACTTTTGACAAGGTCCCACACAAGAGATTAGTGTGCAAAATTAAAGCACATGGTATTGCGGGTAATGTATTGACGTGGATAGAGAACTGATTGGCAGACAGCAAGCAGAGAGTCGGAATAAACGGGTCCTTTTCAGAATGGCAGGCAGAGACCAGTGGGGTGCCGCAAATCAATATACATCAATGATTTACATGAAGGAATTCAACGTAATATCTCCAAGTTTGCAGATGACACAAAGCTGGGTGGCGGTGTGAGCTGTGAGGAGGATGCTAAGGGGCTGCAGGATGACTTGGACAGGTTAGGTAAGTGGGCAAATGCATGGCATATGCAGTATAATGCGGATAAATGTGAGTTATCCACTTTGGTGGCAAAAACCGGAAGACAGAATATTATCTGAATGGTGACAGATTAGGAAAAGGGGAGGTGCAACAAGACCTGGGTGTCATGGTACATCAGTCATTGAAAGTTGGCATGCAGGTACAGCAGGTGGTGAAGAAGGCAAATGGCATGTTGGCCTTCATAGCTAGGGGATTTGAGTATAGGAGCAGGGAGGTCTTACTGCAGTTGTACAGAGCCTTGGTGAGGCCACACCTGAGAATATTGTGTTCAGTTTTGGTCTCCTAATCTGAGGAAGGACGTTCTTGCTATTGAGTGAATACAGCGAAGGTACACCAGATTGATTCCCAGGATGGCAGGACTGACATATGAGGAGAGATTGGATCAACTGGGCTTGTATCCACTTAAGTTTAGAAGAATGAGAGGGGATCTCATAGAAACATATAAAAATCTGGTTAGAGGCAGGAAGAATGTTCTCGTTGCTGGGGAGTTCCAGAACCAGGGGTCACAGTCTAAGAATAAGGGGTAAGCCATTTAGGACCAAGATGGGGAGAAACTTCTTCACTCAGAAAGTGGTTAACCTGTGGAATTCCCTACCGCAGAAAGTTGTTGAGGCCAGTTCGTTACATATATTCAAAAGTGAGTTAGATATAGCCCTTATGACCAAAGGGATCAAGGGGTATGGAGAGAAAGCAGGAAAGGGGTACTGAGGTTGAATGATCAGCCATGATCTTATTGAATGGTGGTGCAGGCTCGAAGGGCCGAATGGCCGACTCCTGCACCGCATTTCTGTGTTTCTATGATCCTGGGACTCAGAGCGAGGATCCTGGGGCCGAGAGCAGCGGCGGCAACGAGCAGCGAAGTGGCGGAGGGCCGAGAGGGGAAGAGAGAGAGAGAGAGAGAGAGGCTGGGGGAGAGAGAGAGGGGCTGGGGGAGAGAGAGAAAGAGAGGCTGGGGGAGAGAGAGAGAGGCTGGGGGAGAGAGAGAGAGAGAGGCTGGGGGAGAGAGAGAGGGGCTGGGGGAGAGAGAGAAAGAGAGGCTGGGGGAGAGAGAGAGGGGCTGGGGGAGAGAGAGAGAGAGAGGCTGGGGGAGAGAGAGAGGGGCTGGGGGAGAGAGAGAAAGAGAGGCTGGGGGAGAGAGACAGAGGCTGGGGGAGAGAGAGAGGGAGGCTGGGGGAGAGAGAGAGAGAGGCTGGGGATAAGAGAGAGGGGCTGGGGGAGAGAGAGAGAGGCTGGGGGTAAGAGAGAGAGGCTGGAGGAGAGAGAGAGAAAGGCTGGGGGAGAGAGAAGCTGGGGATAAGAGAGAGGGACTGGGGGAGAGAGAGAGAGGCTGTGGGAGAGAGAGGCTGGGGGAGAGAGAAAGAGAGGCTGGGGGAAGAGTGAGAGAGGCTGGGGGGGAGAGGAATGGGTGGGTGGGGGGTGGGATCAGAGGGGATTGTGGGAACTCAGGGAAGACGGGTCACGTTCTTATAGCCGCCTAGAAGGAACATCGTTGGAGTGGATGATATCCACAAGTCACGACACTGTCACTATTCACTTTATGCTCAATAAACCTGTTAACAACCCGTACACAATGCCTGCCCCATCTATGGTGGGGTGGGTTGGGGGGGAAGAATGCACTTGGACTGGGATAAGGCTCTTCGGCTGGGGGAGGCATGCACTTGGACTGGGATAAGGTTAAGTTTGTCGCGCTAACTGACTCTCAGCTGGAATGGGGCACTGTTTCACTTTAACATGGGCCGGCCCGTTAACCACCTCCTCCTCTACCGAGCGCCCACAATCGTGCTTGTGAGTAGCGAACGTGGCCTGATACTGAGTTAACAGAGCTTGTGTGTTTGGGTTTGTGTGAGCGTGTAACTATCTCATATGTCTCAGGCTCCTCAATCACAGAAACAGCCGGAACCACTCTGCTGTGAGAATTTCCTTTCCCAAACAGTTCATTCGCATAATCCACAATTACATCGCATTTATTGAGGAAATCTGACCCACGATACCTTCCCCGTTCATTAAGTACATTACAACCGGCCTCTAACTTCCACCAGCCCAAATTTAAACCGTCCCTCCTTTGTCTCGGGTGCCTTTTGCATCGATCCTACAAAGACAGTTAAATAAATAATCTTCCCTGTGGCCAGAGGGTGGTGCTCAGGGCATGGGGTGTGTTTAATGGTAACAGCCCAACCAGTGTCCACAAGCATTGTCTGTTGCTGGCCTCCATTAATTAACACAGGATCTACCGGACGGTTATTACCATCACGCCGGAACTCCATTACCTACTTCGGGGACACCCCCGCTCATCAGTAAAAATTCCATTAACTTTCCCACCACCGACATTAAGCTCACTGGTCTTTAATTCCCTGGACTTATTCTATCTCCCTGTTTAATATAGGAATCACATTTGCTGTCCACCAGACCTCTGTCACTATTCTCTTTTATCTGTGTGTATATGTGTGAATTTTTATCAATATATAATAGTGTCTCTGCAATCTCTCCCTTTGCTTCTTTTAGTATTCCTGGTTGTAATCCATCCATATTTGGGGTTTTATCCTCCATAAGTTTGATTAGTTTATCAATTATCTCCCATTTTCGATCTCTTCTTCTAATATCCTGTCTACCTTGTTAGTCTTCCTGGTGAATATTTTCACATAACTTCCTTGTTTTTGTATTCTTTGCCTCTATTTATAAAGCTATCGATCCTGTTTGCATTTCAGCAGTGTGATTAACTTGTTCAGTCACCTACAAAGATTTTTTACATAAACCTCAGGTCCCTTTCTACCTGCACCTGCTTTAAAATTGTACCATTTAGTTTATAATTGTTATGTACATAAGAACATGAGAATTAGGAATAGGAGTAGGCCATCTAGCCCCTCGAGCCTGCTCCGCCATTCAACAAGAGCATGGCTGATCTGGCCGTGGATTCAGCTCCACTCACCCGCCCGCTCCCCATACCCCTTAATTCCCTTATTGGTGAAAAATCTATCTATCTGTGATTTGAATACATTCAATGAGCTAGCCTCAACTGCTTCCCTGGGCAGAGAATTCCACAGATTCACAACCCACTGGGAGAAGAAATTCCTTCTCAACTCGGTTTTAAATTGGCTCCCCCGTATTTTGAGGCTGTGCCCCCTAGTTCTAGTCTCCCCGACCAGTGCAAACAACCTCTCTGCCTCTATCTTGTCGATCCCTTTCATTATTTTAAATGTTTTTATAAGAACACCCCTCATCCTTCTGAACTCCAACGAGTAAAGACCCAGTCTACTCAATCTATCATCATAAGGTAACCCCCTCATCTCCGGAATCAGCCAAGTAAATCGTCTCTGTACCCCCTCCAAAGCTAGTATATCCTTCCTTAAGTAAGGTGACCAAAACTGCATGCAGTACTCCAGGTGCGGCCTCACCAAAACCCTGTACAGATGCAGCAGGACCTCCCTGCTTTTGTACTCCATCCCTCTTGCAATGAAGGCCAACATTCCATTTGCCTTCCTGATTACCTGCTGTACCTGCAAACTAACTTTTTGGGATTCATGCACAAGGACCCCCAGGTCCCTCTGCACTGCAGCATGTTGTAATTTCTCCCCATTCAAATAATATTCCCTTTTACTGTTTTTTTTCCCCAAGGTGGATGACCTCACATTTTCCGACATTGTATTCCATCTGCCAAACCTTAGCCCATTTGCTTAACCTATCTAAATCTCTTTGCAGCCTCTCTGTGTCCTCTACACAACCCGCTTCTCCACTAATCTTTGTGTCACCTGCAAATTTTGTAACACTACACTCTGTCCCCTCCTCCAGGTCATCTATGTATATTGTAAACAGTTATGGTCCCAGCACCGATCCCTGTGGCATACCACTAACCACCGATTTCCAACCTGAAAAGGACCCATTTATCCCAACTCTCTGCTTTCTGTTAGCCAGCCAATTCTCTATCCATGCTAATATATTTCCGCTGACTCCGCGTACCTTTATCTTCTGCAGTAACCTTTTGTGTGGCACCTTATCGAATGCCTTTTGGAAATCTAAATATACCACATCCATCGGTACATCTCTATCCACCATTCTCGTTATATCTTCAAAGAATTCCAGTAAATTAGTTGAACATGATTTACCCTTCATGAATCCATGTTGCGTCTGCTTGATTGCACTATTCCTATGTAGATGTCCTGCTATTTCTTCCTTAATGATAGCTTCAAGCATTTTCCCCACTACAGATGTTAAACTATGTATGCATGCCTATTATGTTATGATGTACTGTGACACTGAACGACCTTCACCATGTACACACCTTACCTGTACACCGGAGGGTGCTGCAGACGGAGACCTAAGGGTCACCTGCACACTGCAGGTAACCCAGTATAAAAGGGAGCTCACCTCTTGGTGTCCTCACTCTAGGAGCTGCAATAAAGGACTACAGTCTTCACAGTCTCCCCTGCCTCGCGGAGTCATTAACAAAGTGCCTACATACACAATAACTGGCGACGAGGTCACGAACTACACGCACAACATGTCGAATCTCAGCGACTTCCAACAATTCACCGATGGGTAAGATTCATGGAAAGGTTAGAACACTTCTTCATAGCCAACGACCTGGATGGAGACTCACCGGCCACACTGGAAAACAAGCGCAGGGCCATCCCGCTTAGTAGTTGTGGGTCCACTATCCGTGGCCTCGTCAGGGACTTGCTAGCCCCAGCGAAGACAACAACCATGAGGTATGGGGAACCTGTAACTTTAATACAAGAGCAACTCAAACCCAAAGAAAGCATTCTCACAGCCAGGCACCGGTTTTACACTCACCGACGACCCGAAGGTTAAGAAAATGCTATGTATGCTGCAGATTTAAGAAGATTGACTGCACCGTGTGATTTTGGCGACCATCTTAACGAAGCACTAAGGGACATATTTGTTATAGGAATCGGCCACGAGGGCTTCCTCCACAAACTGCTCTCTGCGGACATCACAGTCACCCTGCAGAAGGCAATTATAGTGAGCCAGGCCGACTCCAAGCGAATGATGACCCACACCCAGGACTCTAAACTGATGAGCACAGTGAACCGAATGGCGACTTTTAAAGGCAGAAATGCTGCCCCGAGTCCCGTAAACCTGAGGCCACCACATTGGACCAACCGGCTAGCCCCGTGCTGGTGCTGTGGAGGAAACCACAGGGCCCACTAGTGCCGATACAAAGACTAGATCTGCAAAGGCTGCAATGCGAAAGTTCACCTTCAGCGAATGTGCAGAAAAAGTTTTACTCACCGCGTCGCTGAAGAGTTGGCTGATCACCTGGGCTCTGACACAGATGAAGACGAAGTTGCTCAACCCCTGGAAGAAGAGTATGGAATTTATACCTGCTCCACCGAGAGTTCCCCATGGAAGATGGAAGTAGACATCAACGGAGTTCCAGTTTCGATGGAGATCGACACAGGGGTGAGCCAGTCTTTAATGAGCCAGATGACCTTTGAAAAACTTTGGATTAATCCTGTCAAACGACCAAAACTATGTCCTGTCCAGGTGAAGCTGCTCACCTACACCAAAGGGAAAATCCCAGTCGTTGGCATCGTGGACTTCCAGGTCTCCCAGGGTGGCGTGATGACCAAACTCCCCCTGTGGATCGTTGCTGGCGATGGTCCAACGCTGCTGGGAAGAAGTTGGATGAAGCAGGTATAAGTCAGTCGAAGTGACGACGGCCTCCGGGCTCCAGCAATCGACATCCCATGCAGTCCCAAACTTGGATCCATCGCTGCACCTAGAAATCCTACCGTCCAGCTCGACTGCGCGGCGATGACTCCACAACACTGTGGCGAGATCACCAAAACTGAACGTCCAGACCTCACCTTCCGGGCCGTGGCAGGACTTCAAGAGAAGAAGATCGGTGAAAAAAGTGGATTCCCGACGTCTGTGGCTGAACCTGGGAAGGAAAAGATCACCACAGCCTACCTGGAAGATAGCGAGAAGATGGCGGCCACACCACGAGGCGAAAAACCTAAAATCAAAATGGCTGCGACCAGACCACGAGGGGCAGCGTTGGAGGAGTGACACGTGGCACCGAGCGGCGAACCGGATTGGAAGGCCCCCTTAAAGGAGACCGGTAACCCAAAGAAATTAAAGGGACAGTTTCACTCTAAAGATGACAAGGACTTTAAAGTTAAAAGTGCAGTTATCGAATGCAGGTATGCTAATGTAATGTTGAATTGTGATGCCGGAGTAACTGATAAAAAAAATTTAATAAATGCTTGTGTAAGTGATGTTAAGAACAAGGTTGTAATGTTTAATGATGATGATAGAAATTTTAAAATGACAAATGTAATCATGTATGGAGAGACCGAGATACAAGAAAGTGATGTAAATGCTGTAAGTAACAATATAAAGCGAGATAACAGTGTAGATTCGACTATGTACAATGGGAGCCAATGTGTCATGTATGCAGGAAGTAGACTGTTAAAGGACATCGGGTTGGACAGGTACAATGTAAATGCCAGAGGAATCCCCCTTGAGAGACCCCCAGGTCCAGCGGGCTACCTGACCATGTATCCTGGACCTCTGGGACAAATGTGATGCCCCAGGAAGGGCTCACACACACCCAGTGGGAGCAGACCCACTGCAGGGACAGCGGTCAACGGGCAGCACAGCCACCACCACTGGCAACCTGCCCCAGGTTGGCCTTACAGCCCCTGGCCACCAGGGCCAACACCAGGAGTGAGAGACCAGTACCCTCCAGCTTTCCTGGCGGACCCTGGGATGACCAGACTTCCATCACCAATGGAGGACAAGGAGCCCACAGAGTCTTGTGGCCCTGCCCACCACCACCACTTACACACTTTACAGAGTATGTACCCTACCCACTGCACTGGCTCCCCCACTGAGGGATCCCACAACAGTGACACCCCCATGGTCTATGTGTGAAGGGGGGGAAATGTATGAGGCCAGCCTCAAGCACAGGGATCACCCCTGGCACCCACACATCCCTCACCACAACCTTCCACAGCCCACTACTGAACACCTCCCCAAGTCATGGCAATAAGGACTTGAAAAATGCTTAGGTGGGGGGGGGGGGGGGGGGGGGGAGAGTGTTGTTATGTATGCATGCCTACTATGTTATGATGTATTGTAACACTGAATGTACCTTCACCATGTACACACCTTACCTGTACACCAGAGGGTGCTGCTGCTGTAGATCTAAGGGTCACCTGCACACTGCAGGTAACCCAGTATAAAAGGGAGCTCACCTCTTGGTGTCCACACTCTAGGAGCTGCAATAAAGGACTACAGTCTTCACAGTTTAAGTACCATACCCCTGCCTCATGGAGTCATTAACAGAGTGCCTACATACACAATAATAAAAAGTTAGTTTATATCAGCTCTCTTCCTACATCCTTCAAAATGCATCATTTCACCCTGCTCTCCATTCTTGTATGTTGGCCCATTTCACCAGTCTGTTCATTACTTTTCTGAGTTTCATCTCATCTGCACAATATGAAATTATATCCAATTCCATGTCAGTGATATCTATCAAAATGAGCAGTGGTCTGAATACCGACCCCTGGGGACATCTCTGGAAAACACCCGATCACCACTGCTCTCTGCTTTCTGTCCCTCAGCCAATTTGTATCCACAAAGCCACTGGCTCTTCAGTTATGTTGTGTTCTCAAAACACATTCATATACTTCCCAAAACATATTTATATATCCAGCACACATTTATATATCCAGATACATGTACCAAAACACAACCATGCATTTCCCAGAACACATTCCTGTACTCTCCAGATATACATGGTGTTCACAGGCACAAAGCGTTGAAATAGTGAGAAAAAAAATTATAAAGCTGTTTGAAAAAGTGTACGGATCCTTGGTTTTATAATAACGGCATAGTGTGCAAATGTAAGGATGTTATGCTAAACCTCAATAAGTTAACGTTTGGACCTCAATTAGAATATTGTTCACAAATCTGGGCAGCACAGTTTAGAAAGGGGTCCGGAGGAGATTAACTGGAATGGTTCCAGGGATGAGGGGTTTCAGTTACCTGGATAGACTGGAGAAACTGGGATTGCTCTTCTTGGAGCAGAGAATGTTAAGGGAGATTTAATAATAACAAAACAGCATTTTTATTTATATAGAGCCTTTAATGCAATAAAACGTCACAGCAGTGTTACAATACAAAACAGAAAATTTGACACTGATCAACAAAAGAAGAAATTAAGGCAGATGACCAAAAGCTTGGTGAAAGAGTTAGGTTTTAAGGAGCGTCTTAAAGGGGAATGAAAGGTAGAGAGGCAGAAAGGTTTAATAAAGATGTGTATCAGGGGTTTTGATAGCATAAATAGAGTGAAACTGTTTCCACTGGGCAGGACAGTTGTTAACCAAAGGACACAGATTGAAAATAATTGTCAAATAAGCCAGGGGGGAGATGAGGAGAATTTATTTTTATCCTGAATGTTGTTAGATCTGGAATACATTGCCTGCAAGGGTGGTGAAAGCAGATTCAATAGTTACTTTCAAATTGGGAATAGGATCATGAATTAAAAAGGAAAAATTTGCTGGGCTATGGGGAAAGAGCAGAGAGTGTTACTAATGATAGATTTTTCAGAGGCTGCACCGGCTCGATGGGCCAAGTGGCCTCCTTCTGTCTCCATGATTCAATGATTCTATAACACAGTCACATAATTCCCAGAATGCATTCATGGACTTCAACAACAACAACAACAACTGGCATTCAAGGGGCTGGAATGGAGAATTTTGGCGATGAGGAAAGAATGGAGATGCTGAGTCTGTTTTCTTTGGAACAGAGGAAGCTGAGGGGAGACCTGATTGAGGTGTATAAAATTATGAGGGGCCTAGATAGAGTGGATAGGAAGGACCTGTTTCCCTTGGCAGACAGATCAACAACCAGGGGACATAGATTTAAAGTAATTTGGGGGAGGTTTAGAGGCGATATGAGGGGAAATGTTTTCACCCATACCTGGTCTGGAACTCACTGCCTGAAAGAGTGTTAGAGGCAGAAAGCCTCATCACATTTAAAATATACTTGGATTTGCACTTAAAGTGCCGTAACCTACAGGGCTATGGACCAAGGGCTGGAAAGTGGGATTAGGCTGGATAGCCCTTGGTCGGCTGACATGGACACGATGGGTCAAAATGGCCTCATTCCTTGCTGTAATTTCCTTTGATTCTATGATACTATGGAGGAGGTTACAGAGATAGGGAGGGGCGAGGCCATGGAGACACTTGAAAACAAGGATAACAATTTTAAAATTGAGGCATTGCTGGATTGGGAGCCAATGTAGGTCAGCGAGCACATGAGTGATGGGTGAACGGGACTCGGTGTAAGTTAGGATAGGGTCAGGGAGCACAGGAGTGATGGGTGAACGGGACTTGGTGCGAGTTAGGATAGGGTCAGTGAGCACAGGTGTGATGGGTGAATGGGACGGTGCGAGTTAGGATAAGGTCAGCGAGTACAGGAGTGATGGGTGAATGGACTCGGTGCGAGTTTGGATAGGGTCAGCGAGCACAGGAATGATGGGTGAACGGGACTCGGTGCGAGTTAGTATAGGTGCAGCGAGCACAGGGGTGATGGGTAAACAGGACTCGGTGCGAGTTAGGATAGGGTCAGTGAGCACAGGAGTGATGGGTGAACGGGACGGTGCGAGTTAGGATAGGGTCAGTGAGCACAGGAGTGATGTGTGAACGGGACTCGGTGCGAGTTAGTATAGGTGCAGCGAGCTAGTATAGGTGCAGCGAGCACAGGGGTGATGGGTGAACAGGACTCGGTGCAAGTTAGGATAGGGTCAGTGAGCACAGGAGTGATGGGTGAACGGGACTCGGTGCGAGTTAGTATAGGTGCAGCGAGCTAGTATAGGTGCAGCGAGCACAGGGGTGATGGGTGAACGGGACTCGGTGCGAGTTAGTATAGGTGCAGCGAGCTAGTATAGGTGCAGCGAGCACAGGGGTGATGGGTGAACAGGACTCGGTGCAAGTTAGTATAGGGTCAGCGAGCACAGGAGTGATGTGTGAACGGGACTCGGTGCGAGTTAGTATAGGTGCAGCGAGCTAGTATAGGTGCAGCGAGCACAGGGGTGATGGGTGAACAGGACTCGGTGCAAGTTAGGATAGGGTCAGTGAGCACAGGAGTGATGGGTGAACGGGACGGTGCGAGTTAGGATAGGGTCAGTGAGCACAGGAGTGATGGGTGAATGGGACGGTGCGAGTTAGGATAGGGTCAGTGAGCACAGGGGCGATGGGTGAACGGGACTTGGTGCGAGTTAGGATAGGGGCGGCAGAGCTTTGGATGAGCTCAAGTTTATAGAAGGTGGAAGAAGGGAGGCCGGCCAGAAAAGCATTGCAATAGTCAAGTCTCGAGGTAACAAAGCCATGGATGAGGGTGTCTGCAGCTGCTAAGGTGAAGCAGTGGCGGAGACGGGTGATGTTATAGAGGTGGAAGTAGGCGGTCTTTGTAATGGGGTGGACAAGGGGCAGAATATCTTCTCATGGACCAATAGGACGCCAAGGTTACAAACGGTCTGGTTTGGCCTCAGACAGGAAAAAAGATGACATTTTACTGTGTGGTCGGAGAATCCACTGTCTGGAAAGTGATGCAGCGTATCACCAGTCAGAAGTAGTTGAACAAAGACGATATAGAAATTGAGGAAATAAATGGGGAAACCTGGATCAGATGTTGTCGGTTAAAGCAACAGAATACTGATTTGCGGCCCACTGTAAGGGTGCAGGCAGCAATGGCCTGGGGGATAAAAGGAGAGACTCAGTGTCCCGTGTCGAATGTCAGAAAGGGATACAATGGCTCCAAGAACAGCTGAGAGGAAAGAGAGATACAATGTGTACAATGATCCAAGCGGATAGCAATGGAGACGAGGTAGACATGGAAGGGTTGAAAGAGGAGGCTACGAACTATCGCTCCCCACACAACACAGTGACACAAGGAGCCAATAATGAGAATAAAGTCGATTATGAAAGATTGAATTAGAAATGCCAAAGGGAAGTTGCAGAAGTCAAAGACACATTTCAGTAAACCCAAAGCGTGTTACAGGATAAAAGACCAGAAGGGAGAGAGGAAGTCGTAGAAAGTGAACTGAGAAAGAGACTGGAACTGTGGGCTGCTTCCCCAGGAGCCCCTGTCCATTCACTGCACCCCGTCCTTCCAGCAATGGAGGAGGAGGAGAACTCTTTTAAACAGGAGCCAGTACAAGCCTGACAAATGGTCTTTCCCACATGGGATTTTAAATTGACAGGCTGAGTGTCTGATCAAATTATCAAATGACTGGTTTTCTGGGGAGGGCCAGTCCAGACAGCGAGTTATTTAAACTGTGTTGATGTTCCTTGAGTGTACGACCTGTGAGTTACAGGGAATTCATCTATTTTTTAAGGTGGTTGAATGAGTGTGATTAAGGTACCAGGGGTGTTACGTTGAGTATATGAATATGGTTGTTAAACTGAAATTAATGTCACACATTTCAGATGGTGTCCCCAGTAATAGGAGATTTAAGGAAAACTTTTGAGCTTTAAAGAAATGTGGACATTTTAAATTAAAGATGCAGGTGTGGATATATTTTGACTGAAATTGATATATTATACCACTATTGAAATGCACAGAGTTTTTTAAGAGGATAAGAAGTTTTGCTTTGGAGAATTACAAAGTGATAATTTGATCATTTAATTCACTTTTTTAATTTGACTGAACAGCACGTCAGAAATGGCCATGGTGCTGGCTGGCTCCTCCTCACCCTCAGGGGTTTTTCACAGTGAACAAGTAATTAACCCCTTACTTCTATTTGCCACATCGGATTGCTGAATGTAAAGACAGGCTGTATTAGGTTGTTAAGTATCAGCTCGAATGATACCATCACGCTCACTGCTGCAAAAGTTCTTGTGTTCTTCCGAAGTGGGGAGTTTGAGGTGATCGCTGGTGATAATGGAGCATGACTTGTGGGCTCGGTCATACTAGAAATGTGATGAGGGAAACGGAAGTGTCCAACTGGTGGAGGAGTGATTGCTCTTGTGAGCTTTGGGCTGAGGTTCCATGTGGGACTTTACTCTGCAGCTGTCTCTGCTACACCCGCTCCAGGAGTACTTGATGCTGACTGGGGGACATCTGAAATGTGGAGAATATCCCAGTCCCCAGCACTGACATCTCTTCCCCTGACTGACACTTTAACAAACGTGTAAATTATCAATCCCTGAGCAGTCAATGTGTGAAGCAATAGGACTTCAATTTCCTGATACACATCACTAATTATGGGAATTATTGCTGAGGTAATTTAATGATGGGACTGTATCAAGCCCCTCCTTTAATGGACAAACAGGAATGTATTTATCAGTAAAATTAAAGATTTTTTTGGAGCAGGTGGTAGATTTTAATATAATTTCATAAAGTAGATTTTTCGGGAAGACACGACTCAAATTTTTCCACAAGACACAAATTCAAACGTGTTCATCAAACAGGCACGGACACGAAATGTCTTTCTGTCTCTTAGCGACAAAAGTAAAATGAGCTGGCACAGACACTGCAGCAAACAGTGAGCCTTTATCTCGTCACTCGGTACCTTCAATAACTCCCACAATGGTTTTGCTCTCTCTGTGAAGTGGGGAATGAAAGGTCGCTGGTACCCCACTAATCCGAGGAGTGACCTCAGGGTCTTTGAAACTGGTAGGGGATGTCTTTGAATAATGTTTACCTTGTGCTGATCAGGACTGTGCACTTACTGCGAGATGGGAATACTCCAAATCCCATTTACAAAGTCCAGGGTAGAGAACCACCTGGTTTTCCTTGGCATTTGGGACCGTAATGTGGGTGTCTCTCGCACTAAGTGGGCACATACCGGTGTTACCGTGTTTAATGCTCGGTAATCGATTGTGAGCCGCCAACACCCATCTCGTTTCTTAACTGGCCAATTGGTGAATTATACATAACAGTGTCCCGCCGTATAACGCCCTGCTGTAGCAATGTGTCTAGTGTGGTTTGGAGCGCTAACTGACTCTCAGCTGGAATGGGGCACTCTTTTACTTTAACATGGGCCAGCCCGTTAACCATCCCCTTCTCCATCGAGCGCCCACAATCGTGCTTGTGAGTAGCGAACACGGCCCGATACTGAATTAACAGAGCTTGTGTGTGTGTGTGTGTGTGTGTAACTACCTCGTATGTCTCGGGCTCCTAAATCGCAGAAATAACATGCGTGTCTGATATCGCTCTGCCGTGAGACTTTCCTTTCCCAAACCACAATAGATCATTCACATAATCCACAATTACATCGCATTTATCGAGGAAATCTGACCCACAATACTTTCCCCATTCATTAAGTGCATCACAACCGGCCTCTCGAGAGTAACATCTACCAACTCAAATTTAAACAGTCTCATTTATCTTGGGTGCCTTTTGCATCGATCCTACAAAGGCAGTTAAAGAAATAATCTTCCCTGTGGCCAGAGGGTGGTGCTCAGGGCATGGGGTGTGTTTAATGGTAACAGCCCAACCAGTGTCCACAAGCATTGTCTGTCTCTGGCCTTCATTAATTAACACAGGATCTACCTGACGGATATTACCATCACGCCGGAACCCCATTACCCACTTCGGGGAGGCCCACGCCCATCAATAAAAATTCCATTAACCTTCCTACCACCGACATTAAGTTCACTGGTCTTTAGTTCCCTGGAATTGTTCCATCTCACTGTTTAATATAGGAATCACATTTGCTGTCCACCAGTCCTCTGTCACTATTCTCTTTTATCTGTGTGTATATGTGTGAATTTTTATCTATATATAATAGTGCCTCTGCAATCTCTCTCTATGCTTCTTTTAGTATCCCTGGATGCAATCCATCCATACCAGAGGTTTTATCCTCCGTAAGTTTAATTCGTTTATCAATCATCTCCCATCTTTCTGTCTTAAAAGCCATTATATTTTTCGAACTCTTCTTTTAATGTCTTGTCCACCTTGTTAGTCTCCCTGGTGAATACTTTCGCAAACTTTCTTGTTTTTGTGTTCTCTTCCTCCTATTTATAAAGCTATCGATCCTGTTTGCATTTCAAGAGTGTGATTAACATAGAAACATAGAAAATAGGTGCAGAAGTAGGCTATTCGGCCTTTCGAGCCTGCACCGCCATTCAATAAGATCATGGCTGATCATTCCCTCAGTACCCGTTTCCTGCTTTCTCTCCATACCCCTTGATCCCCTTAGCTGTAAGGGCCATATCTAACTCCCTCTTGAATATGTCCAATGAACTGGCATCAACAACTCTCTGCGGCAGGGAATTCCACAGGTTAACAACTCTCTGAGTGAAGAAGTTTCTCCTCATCTCAGTCCTAAATGGCCTATCCCTTATCCTAAGACTATGTTCCCTGGTTCTGGACTTCCCCAACATCGGGAACATTCTTCCCGCATCTAACCTGTCCAGTCCTGTCAGAATCTTATAAGTTTTTTTATGAGATCCCCTCTCATCCTTCTAAACTCCAGTGAATAAAGGCCCAGTTGATCCAGTCTCTCCTCATATGACAGTCCAGCCATCCCTGGAATCAGTCTGGTGAACCTTCGCTGCACTCCTTCAATAGCAAGAATGTCCTTCCTCAGATTAGGAGACCAAAACTGAACACAATATTCCAGGTGAGGCCTGGACTGACTTGTTCAGTCACCTACAAAGATTTTTGTACATAAATCCCAGATCACTCTCTACCTGCACCTGCTTTAAAATTGTACCATTTAGTTTATAATAATTTAGTTTATATTGCCTCTCTTCCTTCATCCTTCAAAATGCATCACTTCACCCTGCTCTCCATTTCTCTCTCTCATCCAATTTGTATCCACAAAGCCACTGGCTCTTTAGTTATGTTGTGTTCTCAAAATACATTCATATACTTCACAAAATATATTTATATATCCAACACACATTTATATATCCAGAATACATTCATGTACCCAAATCAGATTCATGTACCCAAAACACATCCATGCATTTCCCAGAACACATTCCTACACTCTCCAGATATACAGGGTGTTCACAGGCACAAAGCTTTGAAGGAGGCAGAAAAAGTTGATAAAGCTTTGTAAGAAAGTATATGGATCCTTGGTTTTATAATAGCGGCATAGTGTACAAATGTAAGGATGTTATGCTAAACCTCAATAAATCAACGTTTGGACCTCAGCTCGAATATTGTTCACAAATCTGGGCAGCAGAGTCAGAAAGGGGTCAAGGCCTTGGAGAGGCCCAGAGGAGATTAACTAGAATGGTTCCAGGGATGAGGGGTTTCAGTTACCTGGATAGACTGGAGAAGCTGGGATGCTCTTCTTGGAGCAGAGATTGTTAAGGGAGATTTAATAAAGAAGTTTATGAGGGGTTCTGATAGATGAGATAGGGCAAAACTGTTTCCACTGGGCAGGATGTTTGGTAACCAGAGGACACAGATTTAAAATAATCGTCAAATAAGTCAGGGGAGAGATGAGGAGACTTTATTTTTACCCTGAGAGTTGTTATGATCTGGAATACATTGCCTGCAAGGGTGGTGGAAGCAGATTAAATAGTGACTTTCAAAATGGGAATCGGATCTCGAGTTAAAAAGTAAAAATGTGCCGGGCTATGGGGAAAGTGCGGAGAATGTTACTCATTGGTACATTTTTCAGAGGCTGTACCGGCTCGATGGGCCAAATGGCCTCCGACTGTTCTGCACGATTCAATGATTCTATAACACATTCACATACTTCCCAGAATGCATTCATGTACTTCAACAACAGCAACAACTGTCATTCAAGGGGCTGGAGGATGTTACAGAGATATGGAGGGGTGAGGCCATGGAGAGATTTGAAAACAAGAATGACAATTTTAAAATTGAGAATTTGCTGGATCGGGTGCCAATATAGATCAGCGAGCACAGGAAATATGTGTGAACAGGACTTGGTGCGAGTTGGGATAGTGTCTGTGAGCACAGGGGTGATGGGTGAACGGGACTAGGATAGGGACAGCAGATCTTTGGTTGAGCTCAAGTTTATAGAGGGTGGAAGATGGGAGGCCAGCCAGGAGAGCATTGCAATAGTCAAGTCTAGAGGTAACAAAGCCGTGGATGAGGGTGTCTGCAGCAGCTAAGGTGAAGCAGGGGCAGAGACAGGTGATGTTATGGAGGTGGAAGTAGGCGGTCTTTGTGATGGGGCGGACATGGGGTCAGAATTTCATCTCATGGACCAATAGGAGGCCAAGGTTACAAACGGTCTGGTTTGGCCACAGACAGAAAAAAAAGATGACATTTTATTATGTGGTTGGAGAATTCACAGTCTGGAAAGTGGTGCAGCGTTTCACCAGTCAGAAGTAGTTGAACAAAGACGATATAGAAATTGAGGACATAAATGGGGAAACCTGGATCAGATGTTCTCAGTTAAAGCAACATTATAATGATTTGCGGCCCACTGTAAGGGCGCAGGCAGCAATGGCCTGTGTGATAAAGAGAGAGACTCTGTGTTGTGTGACCATGGTCTCATCCCGGATTACTATGTAGCGTGAAGAACAATTAGATAACACTACCAGCTACTTCTTTAAGTTCGACTCTGGAAAATAATGACAAGACACCAATAAGCATAGTTCCCACTTTGTGTGACCGTCTTTACTGAGTACTGATCAACCTGTTATCAACATTACACCTATCAGTCTGTCCCTTGAGCTGATAAGCTGCGTTATAGTTACCAGTTCTTCAGTTCCCTGCGTGCTCACGATCGTCCCAGTGGTTCGCTGACGTGTCGTGATGCACATCTTCTGATGACTGACCAGGTCACCCTTCCTTGACTGCAGCCACTCGTCTTTACTGAGTCTCTGCCTTAGTTTCCCTGCACACTCACAACCGACCCGGTGGTCTGACAGGTTCGTGGAGCACAACTTCTGATGATTGACCAGGTCACCCTTCTCTGACTACTGCTGTCTCCTTGCTCCCTTCGTCTGTGAGATTTGTCCCTACCTTTTCTCATGTGTTGTTTCCATGGCTACCTGCCACACCAACCTTCACTCTTTTGATCCATCGATGAGCTATATCTTCCTTGAGCACGCATTAGCACTTCAGAAACTGGTCGCTATTGTCTATAGTCCAGCACTATCACGGACCTTACTGTGTCTCATTGATTATATTTCTTGCACTTTAAGTAGTCACTATCGGTGTTTACATTTACAGGAAAAGAACGTTTGAAGACCAGGCCCTCAAAACTGCCACTAAGCTCATGGTCTACAGGGCTGTAGTAATACCTGCCCTCTTATATGGCTCAGAGACATGAACCATGTACAGTAGACACCTCAAGTTTCTGGTGAAATATCACCAGCGATGTCTCAGCAAGATCATACAAATCCCCTGGGAAGACAGGTGCACCAACATCAGCGTCCTCATTCAGGCTAACATCCCCAGCATTGAAGCACTGACCACACGCAATCAGCTCCACTGGGCAGGCCACATAGTCTGCATGCCAGACACGAGACTCCCAAAGCAAGTGCTCTACTCAGAGTTCCTTCACGGCAAATGAACCAAAGGTGGGCAGCGGAAACGCTACAAGGATACCCTCAAAGCTTCCCTGATAAAGTGCAATATCCCCACTGACACCTGGCAGTCCCTGGCCCAAGACCGCCCTAAGTGGAGGAAGTGCATCTGAGAGGGCAATGGGCACCTCGAGTCTCAATGCCGAGAGCATGCAGAAATCAAGCGCAGGCAGCGGAAGGAGCATGCGGCAAACCACTCCCACCCACCCCTTCCTTCAATGTCTATCTGTCCCACCTGTGACAGAATCTGTGGCTATCGTATTGGATTGTTCAGCCACCAAAGAACTCACTTCAGGAGTGGAAGCAAGTCTTCCTCGATTCCGAGGCACTGCCTATGATTATATTTCTACAAAAATGTCTTACAGTCAATATCGCTTCTATTGTGTTGGGATGTCTCTTAATGTTTGTGCTGATTACAGTTTGTGTGTTTTTATATTCCTACACACAAGGTTTCTTACAGTCCAAGTGTTGGGGTATCTCTCCAGTGGTTTCTCATCGTTAGCAGAGATTCACATTAAACATTTTAAACAGAAGTTTACAGAAGTTCTTACAGATTACAGAAAGTCAGTATTGACAGATTTTGTGTTTTACATGTGCATTCATACAGAATGTTTAAAAAGATTAATCACAGAATTCGTTTTTTTTTGGCCTTACACTGGGTGCGTTATATCGAAGCTTCTTTTGAAAGTTACACTGATTTTCAAAAGTGAGGTTTTCAAGCCCTACAGTGTCCCATGTAGAATGTCAGAAAGGGATACAATGGCTCCAAGAACAGCTGAGAGGAAAGAGAGATATAATTTGTACAATGACCCAAGCGGGTAGCAATGGAGGCAAGGTAGACAGGGAAGGGTTGGCAGAGGAGGCTACGAACTATCGCTCCCCACACAACACAGTGACACAAGGAGCTGTTGGAGAGAGATTTTCTGATAGAGCAAAGGCACCTGTAGCATAATGTTAGAATTAAATGTGTGTGTGTAAAATGAATGAAGATGGCTGCCCGTGATTCAGCAAAGCCTCAAGTGATTTCAGCTAGCCGAAAGAGACTGCATTCCGAATTAGATAAAAGACCAGAAGGGAGAGAGGAAGTCGCAGAGGTTGTAGAAAGTGAACCGAGAAAGAGACTGGAACTGTGGGCTGGTTCCTCAGGAGCCCCTGTCCATTCAGTACACCCTGTCCTTCCAGCAATGGAGGAGAAGGAGAACACTTTTAAACAGGAGCCAGTACAAGCCTGACAAATGGTCTTACCCACATGGAATTTTAAATTGACAGGCTGAGTGTCTGATCAAATTATCAAATTACTGGTTTTCTGGGCAGGGCAACTACAGACAGCGAGTTATTTAAACTGTGTTGATGTTCCTTGGGTGTACGATCTGTCAGTTCATAACCATTACAGGGAATTCAGATATTTTTTAAGGAGGATGAGAGCAAATAAGGATTGAATGATTGAGTGTGATTAAGGTACCGAGAGTGTTACGTTGAGAGCGTGAATATTGTTGTTAAACTGAAATTAATATCACACATTTCAGATGGTGTCCCCAGTAATAGGAGATTTAAGGAAAACTCCTATGCTTTAATGAAATGTGGACATTTTAAATCAAAGATGCTGGTGTGGATTTATTTTGACTGAAGTTTATATTATACCACTGTTAAAATGCACCATGAGTTTATTTAAAGATGGTATAAAGCAGCTTTTTCTTGACTTAAACAGCAGGTCTGAAACGGCCATGGTGCTGGTTGACTCCTCCCCACCCTCAGGGGTTTTTCACAGTGAACAAGTAATTAACCCCTTACTTCTATTTGCCACATCGGATTGCTGAATGATACCACCGCACTCATTTCTGCAAAAGTTCTTGTTAAACAAGATATGTCGAGAGGGAGATTTTGAGGTGTTCATAAGAACATAAGAAATCGGAGCAGAAGTCGACCATTTGGCCCCCTGTGCCAGCTCCGCCATTTAATAAGATCATGGCTGATCTGCAGTGATAATGGAGCATGACTTGAGGGCTAGGTCATGAAAGAAATGTGCACAATGTTCGAGATAGAACAGATTTTGCACATCCCATAATACTTGCATGTGTCAGGCTTGGTGGAAAGAACAAATCGAACAGTTAAAACTATGTTGGAGAAAGTAGTCAGTGAGACAGATCTTAAATACCCCGGAGTTTGATGGCAATTGGAGGAGCTGTTTAAAAGTTCTTATTCTGTTAAATTTTCTTTTGTACTTTTGCTTTCCGATTGATGCAACCATATGATTGTAGAATTTCACCATCCAGTGCTAAGAGAAATGGTAACGATTTTACGAAGCATAATTCGGGAATAAATCAGCTGAATTGACGTAAAGAGAATGTGGGAACATGATAAACCATGCACAATTAATTAAAGGGATTGTTTAAAGGAATAAATAGGCAGGCAGAGCTTGTTATATCAGAACAACAAAGACTACAAGGAAAAATTGATCGTAAAGGCAAATACATGTAGTATGTAAGGAGGTTTATAAATAATCAGATCCAATAGGGGTTAAATGATTGGTTCCCAAATTTTGTATTAGGTATACAAATGAAAATCTGGAAATCAAATGGGAATATGGTTTGGTGTAAGGTGTGAAGATTCCCATTGTATTATGCAAGGAAGCCTTGCAAGCAAAGGGACATTATTTCACAGGCAATAAAACATCCATTTCTTGATACTAATTGTGCAAGTTATTCCTGAGATAATTTAATAATGGGACTGTATCAAGCCTCTCCTGGAATAGACAAGCAGGAATGAATTGATCAATTAGATGAAAGATCATTTTTGGAACAGAAGGTAGAATTTAATATAATTTCTTAAAGCAGGTTTTCGAGCTCCATAAAACATGACACAAATGTTTGCACAAAAACAAGCACCGACAAAACGTCTTTCTGTCTCTTAGTTACAAAAGTTAAATGAGCTGACACAAACATGGCAGCAAACAGTGGGCTCCTGAATATACTTACTTTGAATGAAATGCTCTCTAAAGCCTCAAGGCAATAAACTTCATGGCAGAAATCAGCCATCTCCTGATCTGCTCCTCTTCCCACAATCACAAGCCCGAGTAGGACAGACGGAGTTAAGCAATGACCCAGCACCTCCAAAACCCACAACCTCTACCACCTAGAAGGACAAGGGCAGCAGGTGCATGGGACTATCATCACCTCCAAGATCCCCTCCGAGTCACACACCATCCTGGCCAGGAAATATATCAGCGCTACTTTATCGTTGTTGGGTCAAAATTCTGGAACTCTCTCCCTAACAGCACTGTGGGAGCAACTTCTCCACACGGACTACAGCGGTTCAAGAAGGGGCTCACCACCACATTCTCAAGGGCAATTAGGGATGGCCAATAAATGCTGGCCTTGCCAGCAATGCCCTCAACCTATGAATGAATAAAAAATATCTCCCCTCGTTTAAATATGTGTCTCTGATAATCGGCGGTTGTCTCAGTGGGTAAGTTGTCCTGTGTTGTGGAACTGAACCATACAGACCAGGAAGGGCCCAATGGGTTAAACTTGTCTTGAGTGGCAGAGCAAATCGGGTGATAGTGGATCTGTCATGTATGTAACCTTCATGTAACTGTAACCTTCATAACACTGCATACTGTATACACCTAAGAAATGCACGCCTTGACCACAGTGGGTGAACTTGTGGGAGACACTCCTCACCTGGTCATCCAGATATATAAAGGGAGCTCCCAGGCAGGGTCAACACTTCTTGGTCCTGTGAATAAAGTTTCAGGTCACAGAGTGACCTTGTCTGCAGAATGTGCCTCGTGTGAATTTATAGGAGTGTGAGGACATTACATTTGGTGACGAGAAACGGGAATCAACGACTCATGAGAATGGCCACTGGAAGCACAGAGGAACGGTACTATGTTGGTGAAGACTGGGACGATTTCGTTGAGAGACTCCAGCAGAGCTTTGTCATGAAGGACTGGCTGGGAGATGCAGCGGCTGACAAGCGAAGGGCGCATCTACTGACCAGCTGTGGACCTAAGACGTACGTGCTGATGAAAGACCCTGCTCGCACCCGAGAAGCCGGCGGACAAAACTTTTGAAGAGCTCAGCAAACTGATTGGTGAGCACCTCAAACCGGCGAGCAGTATACACATGGCCCAACACCGATTCTATACACACCGACGTCGGGAAGGACAGAGCATGCCGGACTTCGTTGCGGATCTTCGGCGCCTGGCCAGCCTCTGTAAGTTCACAGACGCCTGCAGTGGGGAGATGTTAAGGGATTTCTTTATTGAGGGCATTGGTCATGCCGGGATTTTCAGAAAGCTAATTGAGACCAAGGACTTGACCTTGGAAGCGGCAGCGTTGATGGCTCAGACCTTCATGGCAGGGGAGGAGGAAACCAAGATAATATACGTGTGCAACTCTGCTTCCAACGTGGCGATGGATCAGGGAGTTAACATTGTAAACGCAACTCAGAACCCCACAGGCAGGCAAGGGCAATTCGACACCACCCAGGCAGCAACAGACTCTAGAGTGGGTCCTCAACAGAGACAATGGCAGATTGAATGGACATTTACACCATCACGGTGGACAATGCGTCCCGGAATGGGGCCATTGACACCCATTAACAGAGTGCTCAAGAGTAATCAAAGAGACAATCAGAGAGGAATGCCTGGTAACAGCCCTTTAGTTCACAACGATCTCAGCTCATGCTGGAGGTGCGGGGGCAGACATGTGCAAAAACCTGTCGGTTTCAACAATTTATCTGTAGAAATTGTAACTTCAGTGGACATTTAGTCAGAATGTGCAGGGAGCCCACAGCGAGGCTAATTTACGAGGCAGATGAACCAGAAGAGGGGTCTACAAGGCAGGTTGATGGATCGAGTGCATCATATTGAATTCGTACACGACATCCACCACCACTGTGGAGAGTCTGCGTGCGGTCTTTGCGACCCACGGCTTGCCGGACATCCTGGTTAGCGACAATGGCTCGTGTTTCACTAGCTATGAATTCCGGGAGTTCATGTCGGGTAATGGCATCAAACATGTCAGGACGGCACCGTTCAAGCCGGCTTCCAATGGCCAGGTGGAACGTGCGGTCCAAATCAAGGATTCAAGGACCCTCCCTTCAATGCCGCCTATCGCGCCTCCTGCTGGCCTATAGGTCCCGACTGCATTCGCTCACGGGAGTCCCACCCGTGGAACTACTCATGAAATGTACACTTAAAACTCGGCTGTCCCTCATTCATCCTGTCCTGTTGAGGGTAAGCGCCAGTCCCAAAATGAGTGCCATGACCGTAACTCAAAGGGGAGATGTATAGAAATCGATGACCCTGTATTTGTTCTTAATCACGCTTTGGAGCCCAAGTGGCTTGAGGGTGCTGTAATTGGCAACGAGGGGAATAGGGTCATAGTGGTCAGACTTAACAATGGACAGATATGCCGCATGCACCTGGACCAAGTAAAAAAAAGGTTCAGCATGGACACTGAGGAACCTGAGGAAGATCATGAGATGTTGCCCACACCACCGCCAGTGAACGAGCAACAAGAACATTCAGCAGCATGCACAGTCCCTGCGGCCAGCCCGGACAAGCCGGAATCACCACAAGTGACAGAGACGCATATCAAGGCTCAACAACCAGAGCCCCAACTGCTGTGATCCACGAGAGAGCGTCGACCGCCTGAAAGACTTCATCTTTGACCCCATAAGATGTTGGTGGGGGAGGGGATGTCATGTATGTAACCTTCATGTAACTGTAACCTTCATAACAACACTGCATACTGTATACACCTAAGAAATGCACACTTTGAACTTGTGGGAGACACTCCTCACTTGGTCATCCAGGTATATAAAGGGAGGTCCCACACAGGGTCATCACTTCTTGGTCCTGTGAATAAAGGTTCAGGTCACAGAGTGACCTTGTCTGCAGAATGTGCCTCATGTGAATTTATAGTCGTGTGTAAGGACATTACAGGATCAGCTGTCCATTTTACAATCCGCCCGATTCCATTGATATCAATAGAAAAGAAAGTCGAGCTCCCGCCCAGGACGGGTTTCACCCCCTGGTGTAACCTGCAGTCTGTGCTGAGTTATCGGATCTCAGACAGGTAAAACGGGCGGCCGATGCAGTGACCCAGTGGTGGTGTTACAGGGGCACCCACCCTGGTGACCAGGTGGAATATGGGAACAGCTCCTTACTGGTCTATGAGGAGTGTAACAGCCTGGTGTGGCTGAAGAACTTGGTCTGTCAATGTCTTTGTGAATGCAGGTCCCTCAATGGTGGGTCCAGAATTAAATGATTTCCTCGGTGGGGCCCAAAAAAGCACCTAACCAGCTTAATGCAGCGTATGTAAATACAGCTCTCTGGCGGGATATCCGGGCCGCCTGGGGAAACCCCCAGATTCAGCACAAACTAATGTCAGGATATGGCCCGGGGGGGGGAGGGTGGTGGGGTGAGGGGGGTAGTGGGAAGAAACACCCAAGCCCACTGCAATGAAATGCACCATTCCTGCTTCCCTGGAATTACATAACACGTACAGCACAGAAACAGACCATTCGGCCCAACAGGTGTTTATGGTCCACATGAGCCTCCTCCCACCCCTATTCATCTAACCCCAGCAACATATCCTTCTATTCCTTTAACCTTGGGCCTATCTAGCTTCCCCTTGAATGTATCAATGCTATTCTCCTCAACAACTCCCTCAACTACTTGTGTTTGTGCTGTGTCCTTGCTCGAGCAATCCAAACCTAATCGCACCGTCCTGCTCTGTCCAAGAAGCTCTGTAACTTGCTGTGCTTCAAATCTGAGTCTATTATAGAGATGGTGTGTGGGCAACTGATGGGCTGTTGCTTCTCCCAAGCCCCCTGTCTGAGTGATGGAAAAGAAGAGATTCTGCTGATGAGGTGGGAGTGAGGAGGACCTTTTCAAACAATTGTTGAGATTTTAGAATCGCTGGCAAAGCCGTATTTATTGCTCATCCCCAGTAGCCCTCAGAAGGTGGTGGTGGGCCCTCTTCTTGAATTGCTGCTGTCCTTGTGTTGATGGTGCTCCCACAATGGTGTTATGTGGGGAAAAGCAGCCGGATATAAATACTGTGGGGCACATGGCTCAATCAGAACACCAGTCCAGCCTTCGCTGCAGAACTCATGTCTTCTTCTCTTCTCTCTCACAGGAGGAAGTGTCCCATAACCACCCGGAATCTCAGGTCCTGAGTTGTGGTCCCTCTGGGAATAGACAGCTGACCCCTCATGGGGAAGAAGACTTGGTGATCCTGAGCAGCCATGCAGCCGAACCTGTTGGGGACACGGATATTCCGGGGCCAGTGGCTGCTGCAGCTTATTCTGGATCATCTGCAGCTTGTCTGTGTAAAGGTTTGGGAGCGTAAACAAAGGTACAACACGATCAGGCACCTACTTAAACTACAGAGGATATACCATCTCTACCTGTGTTATTGCTTTAGATCACCTTAATTAGGTGCTGCTGTGGGGAGGAGTAAGAAAGATACAAGTGGTCTTCTACCTCTGCCCTACCAGTGACATCTTCACCCACCTGTCATTCCCCGAACAAGGGCCATAACCAATTCCTACCCTGGAATTAGCTGCTCTTCTCTTCCTCCCACTTGCTTCTGCCACGTCCAGTTCAGGAATGAGGACTCTTCTCTTTGAGTGCAGGCTGCCTTTAAATGAGCTCACTCTCTGCCTTCTTCCATCTCTCCAGCAAGTTCTTTGACAGAGCTCTCCCACTGCGCTGCACTTTCCCCATAGTCTGGCAATTTTCTCCCCTTCAATTATTGAACCAACTCTTTTTGTAAGTTACAATTGAATCTGCTTCCACCATCATTGCAGGCTGTGCATTCCAGATCATAATAACTCGCTGCTTAAAAAACATTTTCATCTCACCTCTGTCTCTTTTGGCAATTTCCTTAAATTTGAGTCCTTTGGTTCTCGACACGTCTGCAAGTGGAAACAATTGCTCTTTACTTACTTTATCAAAACCCTTCATGATTTTGAACGTCTCTATTTAACCTCCCCTTAACTTTCTCTGCTCTAATTTGAACAATTCCAGTTTCTCTCATCTCTGCACATAACCGAAGTTGCTCATAGAAACATAGAAACCTACAGCGCAGGAGGAGGCCATTTCGACCCATTGTGTCTGCACCGGCCGACAAAGAGCCACACGGCCCTCGGTCAGCAGCCCTGAAAGTTACATATTAAGGATGTCATAGCAGCGCTTGTTGGAAAGAGGTGACATGATAGGTCCAAGTCACATGGATTTGTGAAAGGGAAATCATGCTTGACAAATCTTCTGGAATTTTTTGAGGATGTTTCCAGTAGAGTGGACAAGGGAGAACCAGTTGATATGGTATATTTGGACTTTCAGAAGGCTTTCGACAAGGTCTCACACAAGAGATTAATGTGCAAAGTTAAAGCACATGGGATTGGGGGTAGTGTGCTGACATGGATTGAGAACTGGTTGTCAGACAGGAAGCAAAGAGTAGGAGTAAATGGATACTTTTCAGAATGGCAGGCAGTGACTAGTGGGGTACCGCAAGGTTCTGTGCTGGGGCCCCAGCTGTTTGTACTGTACATTAATGATTTAGATGAGGGGATTAAATGTAGTATCTCCAAATTTGCGGATGACACTAAGTTGGGTGGCAGTGTGAGCTGCGAGGAGGATGCTATGAGGCTGCAGAGTGACTTGGATAGGTTACGTGAGTGGGCAAATGCATGGCAGATGAAGTATAATGTGGATAAATGTGAGGTTATCCACTATGGTGGTAAAAACAGAGAGTCAGACTATTATCTGAATGGTGACAGATTAGGAAAAGGGGAGGTGCAACGAGACCTGGGTGTCATGGTACATCAGTCATTAAAGGTTGGCATGCAGGTACAGCAGGCGGTTAAGAAAGCAAATGGCATGTTGGCCTTCATAGCGAGGGGATTTGAGTACAGGGGCAGGGAGGTGTTGCTACAGTTGTACAGGGCCTTGGTGAGGCCACACCTGGAGTATTGTGTACAGTTTTGGTCTCCTAACTTGAGGAAGGACATTCTTGCTATTGAGGGAGTGCAGAGAAGGTTCACCAGACTGATTCCCGGGATGGCGGGACTGACCTATCAAGAAAGACTGGATCAACTGGGCTTGTATTCACTGGAGTTCAGAAGAATGAGAGGGGACCTCATAGAAACTTTTAAAATTCTGATGGGTTCAGACAGGTTAGATGCAGGAAGAATGTTCCCAATGTTGGGGAATTCCAGAACCAAGGGTCACAGTCTAAGGATAAGGGGGAAGCCATTTAGGACCGAGATGAGGAGAAACTTCTTTACCCAGAGAGTGGTGAACCTATGGAATTCTCTACCACAGAAAGTTGTTGAGGCCAATTCACTAAATATATTCAAAAAGGAGTTAGATGAAGTCCTTACTACTAGGGGTTCAAGGAGTATGGTGAGAAAGCAGGAATGGGGTACTGAAGTTGCATGTTCAGCCATGAACTCATTGAATGGCGGTGCAGGCTAGAAGGGCCGAATGGCCTACTCCTGCACCTATTTTCTATGTTTCTATGTTTCTATATAAACCTATGAACAATGAACAATGGTGGAAAGGTGAAGAGCATCTAGCCCCAACCACTCCGCCCCACACAACTGCGACACTCCATGCATCGCAACATGTTACACTCCACCCCACCTGGAGCCATACGATCTCCTGGGAGACGCAAAAAAAGCAGAGATATATAAACCCAGGCCAATTGGGAGAAAAATCTGCGAAATTCCTCTCCGACCCATCCAGGTGATCGAAACTAGTCCAGGAGATCACGCTGGCTGTATTTGATTCCATGTAATACTTACCATCATATCTGCACCAGCCAACAAGAGGTTATCCAGCCTAATCCCACTTACCAGCTCTCGGTCCGTAACCTTCAAGTACCCATCCAAGCACCTTTTAAATGTGGTGAGGGTTTCTGCCTCTACCACCCTTCCAGGCAGTGAGTTCCAAACCCCCACAACTGTCTGCGTGAAGAAGCTTCCCCTCAAATCCCCCCTAAACCTTCCACCAACCACCATAAAACTATGCACCCTCGAAATTGACCCTTTCACCAAGGGAAACAGATCCTTATTATCCATTATATACAGGCCCTTCAAAATTTTGTATACGTCAATGAGGTCTCCTCTCAGTGTTCCACACAGAACAAACCAGCCAATCCAATTTGTCGCCATAGCTAATATTCTCCATTCCAGTCAACATCCTAGTAAATCTCCTCTGCATCCTTTCCAATGCAATCAGTCCTTCCTATAATATGGCGACCAGAACTGCACGCAGTAGTCCAGCTGTGGCCTAACCAGAGTATTATACAATTTAAGCATAACCTCCCTGCTCTTGTATTCTATGCCTTGGCCAATGAAGGCAAGCATTCCATATGCCTTCTTAACCATCTTATCCACCTGGCCTGCTACTTTCAGGGAGCTGTGGACCAATGGTGGAGCTGTTGGAGGTGTGGCCTATTCACTTGGAGCTGTGCTGTAGTGAGAGAAGGAGCTCCCTGCTGTTGCTCCTGTCTGGAAGGCCTTTCTGAGCCCTGTGAAACAGCCCAGGAAGAGGAAGAAGGGGCTTACTACAATTCCAATTCATCCAGAGGGAGAGGAGGAGAGCAAAAATTCAACATCATTATTACTTTTACAAATAGTTGGAGAGAGGAGGAAAAGAACAACAACTATCCAGTGTGGAAGGAGGGAAAGACTTCATCATCCAAAGGTGGGTGTATTTTGGTGCATTCCCCTAAAGACTTTGTTGTATCGGTGGGGGGAGGAAAGAAGACCATTTTGAGGGCCGGAACATCGCGGGGGATGTGTGTGTGTGGAAGTGTGTGTGGGGGTCTTGCTAAATAACTCGGCCCCACACACCACTGAAGCACCCCTCCCCCATTGCCTAGCCTGGGATAGCTGGAGCTACCTGGCTGAAGACTGATTAATCACCCTATTTAACATCGTTGGGAGTGCTGTGCCTGGGTGGCTCCAGCTGCCCCAGGTGAAGACATCTTCTCCCCCCACCCGAAGACCATCCCAAAGACTGTTTTTTTTTTGCTTACCATCTGGGGGGTGCACCCACCCATCACTGTGAGGGGAGACCTGCCCTCACAGCTTTCCTCTTTCTCTGTCACTCTCTCTGTCTCTCCCCTCTCTCTCTGAGAGCCCCTTTCTCCAAATTGGAAAAACCAATTACAAGACAACTGAGCAGAGGGAGCAAGGCCCCTCCCCAATCGTCAACTAGGGGAGAGCTGTGCCTCTTTCAGAGCTCCCTCTGTTCAAACACCAACGAGACCATTAAGGCCTGTGACTTTGGGGTGGGTGTAGTCCTTAAAGGGACCCCGTGAAGGCGACCCCATCCACGCCGGTGGCAGGGCCAGCAAAGACATAAGCGCAGGCGGCGTCCACATCCACGGCACCTCCTGCGCCTCCTGCTTCCCTGCCACCTTTCAGACTAATAACAAAGAAACACGGGGTCAAGAGCTATACTCACCCCACAATGAGCATTGAGGAGTGCGTGCGGGCAATGGCTGGGGTAGTCGGCCCCTCGGCCATTGTCGCAGCCTCCAAGATGTCAGGGAAGGCAGTGTTCTTCCTGGGGTCGGAGCGGGCGGTGTCCCTGGCCCTTGAAAAGGGGCTCACGGTGGGCGGGACGTTCCTGCCGGTGGACCCTCTCGAGGCCACCGCGCAGAGGGTCATCCTTTCAAACGTCCCGCCCTTTGTTCCCGCTGGCCTCCTCCTCCCTCACCTACACCAACTGGGGGAGGTAAGGTCAGGGATTAACCCCATACCGCTCGGCCTCAGGGAATAGCCTGCATCACGTGTTCTCCTTCTGCCGCCAGCTCTTTGTCCGACTGGCGCGGGAGGAGACAACAGAGGGATAATTTAATGTGGTGCACGAGGAGACTGCCTACCGCGTCTTCTGGACGTCGGACGTGCGGTGCCATGCCTGTAGAGAGGTGGGGCACGTTCGCAAGAACTGCCCCGCCTCCAAGGCAGCCAAACCACCGAAGGCGGCCAAGGCTGGCGCTGCCGCCACCCCTCCCCCTAGTTGCATCCGCGTACCGGGAGCCGTGGGTGCGCGGGCATCGTCGGGGGCCTTTGTATTCAGGGGGGAGGGAGAGCGTCCGACCGGAAAGAAGGCGCGGAGGAAGGCGAAACACCTCGAGGCGGGTCCCCTCAGTGCGCCAAACAATTTGATCACCGCGCTCAGCCCAACCCTGTCACCGGCGAGCGCGGGGTGCCCTGAGCCCGTGCCCGAGCCCTTGACCAATATCTCAGAGGGGTTCGGGCGCGGGCAAGAAAAGGAAAAGGGGGGAGTGGAGCAGGAGCCCTTGGCAGATATGGAGGTCTCCCTGCCTCCGCGCCCCCCCAGGAACAAAAGGAGGTGCCACTCCAATGAGGCGGAGGGGGAACAACATCCCTCCGCGGAGGAATCAGTGCCCGCCGCGTGTCCCGCGTCCCCCACCAGCGTCCCCAAGCTGCGCTGTAGGCGAGAGGAATCTGTCCCCGGGGAGGGTGGGGCAGTCGAGGCTGCCCAGCCTCTGCCTCCCGGGGATGGCATGGAAGATCTGCCTGTCGTGGGGGGCGTGGGGCCAGCGGAGGAATGCGTTGCCGCCGGGTCGAGTGTCCCGGGGACTGAGGCGGGCGGGGCCGAAAAGGTCGAACCTGAGCCCGTCCAGCTATTAACCAACTTCCCCCGCGACTTGCACGACTCAGCAGAAAATGAAAATTTAAATTTTTTTAATATACATCCACACGCTGGGCCGGGGGGTGGGGGCGGGGAGGGGGAAGAACACCAACCCTCGCCCCCTACTTTGGAGCTGGGGTACTTGGAGGACCTGGAGAATTTCTTTGGCCAGGTCTCTCCGGTTTCCCCGGTTTCTGGGGCTGAGGAGGAACCCCTTCCGCTGTCGCTTCCTGACCCAGCACCACTTTTAAAAGAGCCCAGTGGGGACTCCTCTGCCGACGATCCTGGGGGTGGGATCGGGGCAGAGCCAGGGCCAGATGGAGCGGCCGGGCCGTTTGCCGTACCTCGTGCGGTCGACGGGCCGGCTGCTGGCGGCGACCTCCCGGAGGGGAACGGGGACTCGGTGGAGGACGCGGGAGAAGATCTCGAGTCCATCGCCAGTGAGGCGGTGGATCTCCTCATGCCCGCCGCTGAGTCCCCCCTCATTCCTGAAAAGGAACTCCGGGACTTTTTGGTCCAGAGCCAGGGTCGCCGCAACCGAACCCATCTGGCCCTGGAAAAATGGTCCGAGCCGGGGCTGCTCATCGCGTCCGTCCGCGCCGCCGCTAAAACCATGGCCGCGGGTGGGCCCTTACCAAAGGCGCAAAGCCTTGAGCTGCGCCGGCTCAAAAGGTTCCTCGCTGGGCTGCTGAAGGAGTGGAGGTCAAAATACGACTCCACTCCCCCCCCCCACACAATAGGTTAGGTAGAGATTGCACTATGCTTTTGTCATGAAGATAACCATAGCCAGCCTCAACATCAACGGCGGCAGAGGGGCACGGCATAGATTTAACAATTTTTTGCTCCTGCGGGAGGGGAAATATGCGGTGTGCTTCCTGCAAGAAATCCACACCGTTCCGGGAGACGAAGCCACGTGGCTCCTGGAATGGCAAGGAGAGGTCCGCATGAGCCACCTCACCGCCACTTCTTGTGGGGTGGCCATCTTGCTGGCCCCGCATTTTCAGCCGGAGATCTTGGGGGTCAAGGAGCCCGTGCCAGGCCGCTTGCTGCATGTCACGGTTCGCCTGGGGGATGTGCCGCTCCACCTCGTGAACGTGTACGCCCCTCAGCCCGGCCCGCAACAAACGCGCTTCTTTGAAGAAGTGTCCGCTCTTCTTGGCTCCGTCGACGTCGGCGACTGCATTGTCCTCGGTGGGGATTTTAACTGCACCCTCGAGGCAAGGAACCGCTCCGGTGCCCCACAGAGCATGACGGCGATGGAGAAGTTGAGGGACCTGGTCGGGTCCTTCGACTTGGTGGACGTCTGGCGAAATCTCCACCCGACTCCAGCGCCTTTACTTGGGTGAAGCCTGGAGTAGGATGGTCCAGAATCGACCGCCTTTACGTGTCTCGGGCGTACGTTTCCTGCGTCCCGGCGGCCTCCATGCGGCCGTTGCCATGTTCGGACCACCACCTGGTGTGGGCGGAGCTCGCTTCGCTCCGCGCGAGGACGGGGTCCGCGTACTGGCATTTTAACAACCAGCTGCTGGAGGACATGCGGTTCCAGGACTCGTTCCGTCGTTTCTGGGCCGACTGGAGAAGGAAGCAGGGGGGCTTCCCCTCCTTGAGGCTACAGTGGGACGTGGGCAAGGCTCACGTCCGCGTCTTCTGTCAAGAGTACGCGAGGGGGTCGACCAAGAGGCGGGCGGCCAGGGTCGGGCGCCTAGAAAAAGAGGTGCTCGACCTGGAAGCCCGTCTCGGTCAAGTCGTCGAGGACCCGGCCCTGCGGACGGTGTACGAAACGATGAAGGCCGCGCTGAGGGACCTGCAGCTCCTCGGGTCCCGAGGATGCGTTCGTGAGGTTCTGCATCCGGTTCCTGCGGGATCTGGACCGCGGCTCCCCCTTCTTCTACTCGCTGGAAAAAAGGCAGAGTGTCCGTAAGCAGCTCTTGACGCTGCTGGCCGACGACGGCTCTCTCGTCTCGGATCCGGAGGGCGTCAACAACAGAGCCCGTGAATATTATGGGGCCCTGTTCTCTCCGGAACCGTCCAGCGAGGAAGCGCGTAGAGTTTTGTGGGAGGACCTGCTAAAGGTCAGCCCGGAGGGCGCCGAAAATCTGCAAGCTCCGCTAAGCCTGGCGAAGCTGACCGGTGCCCTCGACCGGCTCTCGAGGGGAAAATCCCCGGGGCTGGACGGGCTGACCGTGGAGTTCCACAGGGCGTTATGCGACGTCCTGGGGGGCGACTACGCGCGGGTCCTGGGGGAAAGTCTGGCGACCGGGGAGATGCCCCTCTCTTGGCGCAGGGCAGTCATCGTCCTGCTGCCTAAGAAGGGCGATCTCCGCCTCCTTAAGAACTGGCGCCCGGTCTCCCTCCTCAGCACGAACTACAAAATCTTCGCCAGGGCGATGTCTGCTCGCCTTGGCGCCGTGCTGGACCACATGATCCACCCCGACCAGTCCTACACAATAACATCCATCTGGTCCGGGACCTCATCCATCATTCCCAGGAGGCTGGTCTGTCGGTCGCCTTCCTATCTCTCGACCAAGAGAAGGCGTTCGACAGGGTGGATCACGACTATCTGTTCGGGACTCTGCGCGCTTTCGGGTTCAGGACCCATTTCGTCGCCCGGATCTGACTTTTGTACGCCGCCGCGGAGTGTCTGATTAAGATTAACGGGTCCTTGACGGCGCCCCTTCGCTTTGGGAGAGGGGTGCGCCAGGGATGCCCCATGTCCAGCCAGTTATATGCCATCTGGTGGAGCCTTTCCTGCGCCTCCTGCGGACGAGGTTGACGGGACTGGCTCTGCAAGGGCAGGGCGTGGAGGTTGTCCCCTCGGCTTCCGCCGATCACGTGCTCTTCGCGGTAGAGGATCCCGCTGACCTGCGGAGGATGCGTGAGTGCCAGGAGATTTACTCGGCCGCATCCTCCGCCAGGATCAACTGGGAGAAATGTTCCGGACTCCTGGTGGGTCAGTGGCGGGTGGACTCTCTGCCAGAGGAGCTCAGGCCTTTTGCCTGGAGCACGACCCATCTCCTCTATCTGGGAGTCTACCTTAGCCCCGAGAGGAAGCCTGGCCGGCGAACTGGCAAGAGCTGGAGGCCAAGGTCACCGCTTGCCTAGGGCGCTGGACAGGACTGCTCCAAGTGCTGTCCTACAGGGGTCGAACGCTAGTCATAAACCAGCTGGTGGCCGCCATGCTGTGGTACCGGCTGGTCACTTTGACCCCTCCCTCTGCGTTTGTCACCAAGATACAGAAGAAGCTGGTGGACTTCTTCTGGAACAACAGGAAGCACTGTGTCTCTGCCGCGGTCTTGAGTCTCCCGCTTGGGGAGGGCGGTCAGTCGTTGGTGTGCGTCAGCACCCAGCTCGCGACTTTCCGTCTTCAGACCCTGCAGAGATACCTTTACGTCGAGCCCCCTCCTAGGTGGCGTGCTCTGGCGACGTATTTCTTCCGCCAGCAGCACGGCCTCAACTACGACACGCAGCTTGGGGGGCGTCAGGACCACCTTCCAGGAGCTGCCTGTCTTTTACAAGGAACTCACCAGGGTCTGGAACAAAGTCTCCACCAAGCGCAGCTCTCCACCGGCTGGAGTGGTGGCCGTCCTGCAGGAGCCGCTGCTCGGGAATCCGTACCTCCACGACCGAAGTTTTAGGTGGCAGTCGGACGAGAGGTCTGTGGCTGGTGAGGTGACCAGGGTCAGGGACCTGCTCGATGGCGGAGGAGCGGGCTGGATGGCGCCAGACACGCTGGCGCGGCGCCTAAATTCGGCGAACGTCCGCCGTGCGGCCGATGCCATCGAGTCGCTAAAAACAGCTCTGGGCCCTGACTCCGTTAGGTGCATCGATGAGGCTCAAGCACGTGGGGAGATCCCGTCCAAACTGACCCCCGTCCGGACGGAATTCCTCATCGGCGCCAAACCCTGGAACCTCCCTCGGGAGCCGGCGCCTCACAACTTGAGCCGCCTCAGGGAAATCCCCTCCGTGCCTTTCAGTTCCGCGCGGAGGGGTTTCCTGTACGGGCTACTCCTGCACACTCTCAACTTTGCCATCCTCGCCTGCCGTCCGGACACGCCATGGCGTACCATCTTGCCGTCTGGAGGAGGCGGGGTTCTCCGATGGAGGGCACTCTATGCGGGAGTCCTCCCATTATTTATCAGGGACTTGGCCTGGAGGGTGGTGCACGGAGCAGTGCTGTGCAATAAATTTTTAAGCCGGTTCACGGGCTCCCAGGCCGCCTGCAATTTCTGCGGTCTGGAAGAGTCCGTGTTCCATGTTTTTATCGAATGCACGAGGTTGCAGCCCCTGTTTTATTATTTAAAGGGGCTGCTCCTGAAATTCGGGCTGCATTTCAGTCCCACACTCTGATCTTTGGGCACCCTGCGCGGAGGGGAGCGAGTAGGTCCAAGGCCCTCCTCGTAGGACTGCTCCTGGGCACGGCCAAGGGTGCCCTCAGCCGGTCCAGGCAGCGGGCGGTCGATGGGGTTGTTCAGCCTGACTGCTTGCCTCTCTTCCGTGCGTACATCCGCACCAGGGTGTCCTTGGAGATGGAGCACGCGGTGTCCACCGGTACGCTTGCGGCCTTCCGCGAGAGGTGGGCACCGGAGGGACTGGAGTGCATCATCACGCCCGGCAACCAAATTTTAATTTGATTTTATGTTTTAAAGTTTAATTTGTTTTAATTGCTGGTGTTTTTAGTGTCCCCCTCCCCTTTTATAGGGGGCACTTGGAGAAAGAGAAAAAAAATACGATTTTAGTGCCCAAAAAAAAAACAAAAAAAAAGAACAAAAACACAAAAAAAAACAGAAATAAAAGGGCTTGAAAATGTTTGGTGTGTCCCCCAGATCAGGGGGACACGATTTAATGTTTTAGTTTCCTCCCAAAAAGAGTTCTGTGGACAAGCATTCCAAGGTCCCATTGTTCATCTACATTTCTAAGTGGCCTAGTGGTATACCCTTTCCTTATTTACCCTTCCCAACTGCATTAACTCACACTTCTCCAACTTAAATTCCATTTGCCACTGTTCTGCCCACCTGACCAGTAGATTGATATCCTCCTGCAGTCCACGACTTTCCTCTTCAGTATCAACCATACAGCCAATTTTAATCTCATCTGCAAACTTCTTAATCATACCCCCTGTATTCAAATCTAGATCATTGATATATACCACAAAATGCAAGGGAACCAGTACTGAGCCCTGCGGAACCCCACTGGAAACATCCTTCCAGTCACAAAAACATCCATCAACCATTACCCTTTGCTTCCTACCTCTAAGCCAAATATGGATCCAACTTGCCACTTTGCCCTGAATCCCATGGACTTTTACTTTCGTGACCAGTCTGCCCTCATCCCTGGTACCATTCTAGTAAATCTCCCATGCACCCTCTCTAAGGCTGTGACATCATCCCGAAAGTGTGATGCCCAAGTTTGGAGACTTTGCCCAGGCTGACACCGAACCAGTATTTATGAAGGTTTATATTACATGATATAGAATTACAAAGCAGGTAAAGCACAGAAACAGTCCATTCAGCCCAACCGGTCTATGCCAGTGTTTATCCTCCACACGAACCCCCTCCTATCCCTCGTCATCGAACCCTATCAGCATAACCTTTGCCTCCTTTCTCTCTCATCTATTTATGTAGCTTCCCTTGAAATGCACCTATGCTATTTGCCAAAACAACTCCTAGTGTCAGTGAATTTCATGCTCCAATTATGATGAATGGGTTCTGGCTACAGAAAGTGCTCAGGGAAGAAAGAGACAATGGCATTTATATAATGCCTTTCACACTCACTGGACAATGAAGTGTAGTCACTGTTGCAATGTCAGAATCACGGCAACCACTTCTCACAGCAAGCTCTAACAAACAGCAATGGGCCTGAAATCGCACTCCCCATGGGCGCATACGAGGTGTGTACTCATCCGTGGGGGTCCCCGCAAGTACCGGGTTTGGACATGTGAAGCTTATGCGCCTAAACCCGTCACTTGCGATCTGTCAAAGGTTCTATTGACAGATCGCCGTATGTGAAACTAAAAGATCTCCTCGGGCGGAGAGTTGGGCGATTTGCCCAAATCCTGCCAAGCGAATGTTCTTCAGATTATTACAAATGAAAAAAGCAAGCGTAAGGCTTGTTGTTATCAACGTAAGACTTTTAAAGTACAGAAAAATCCATTTATTAAACATAATTTAAATATTTAAAATCCTGTTAAATAAAATACGTTTATTTTTAGACGCTTTAAAATATGTAAATTTATTTTTCAAAAAGTTACATTTTTGTTTTAAATAATTAATTAAATTCCATTTTTATTAATTTGAAATATGTGATGTTGTTTTAAAAGTTATTTTTAGTGTTTTTGTGGGTATTCCAATTCATACTTATGTTGATTCCATATGTAGCATCAGTATGAATGGGGAACCCCCGACTCTGATAGGTTGTTCCGGCCTACATGATATCATTGAATCATGTGAAATCCTTACAATCCTGGGATACGTGTGGGTCTACGAAGGCCTTCGGGTAGAGGGCCAGGATCAGAAGTCTCTGAACCTCCGGGACCACCAGGTAGATTCATAGACATTTTTCAGTTCGGAACAACGGGAAACTCCGACCGCAATTTGTGATAATGACCAGTTAATTTGTTTTCGTGATGTTGATTGAGGAATAAATTTGGCCATGGATAACTGCCCTAATCTTCTTTGAAATGATGCTATGGGACCTTTTATGTCCACCTGAGGAAGCCTCGGTTTAACGTTTCATCTGACTCCAGAACAGTGCAGCACTCCCTCAGCACTGTACTGGAGTGTCAGCCCAGATATTTGTGCTCAAGGTTCTGGAGTGAGACTTGAACCCATCACCTTCTGACTCAGAGGTGAGGGTACGACCAATTGAGCCACAGCTGACTCTTAAATAAATAAACTGATCTGTCCAGGGAAGTATATGAATCTGTTCTAGGAATGCATTCTGGGAAGTATATGTATGTGTGACGGTATAGGTTGAGTTGTGGTCTATTAATATGTTCTGGGTATAGAAACATAGAAAATAGGTGCAGGAGTAGACCATTTGGCCCCTCGAGCCTGCACCACCATTCAATATGATTATGGCTGATCATTCACCTCAGTACCCCTTTCCTGCTTTAACTCCATGCCCCTTGATCCCTTTAGCCACAAGGGCCATATCTAACTCCCTCTTGAATATATCCAATGAACTGGCATCAACAACTCTCTGCGGTAGGGAATTCCACAGGTTAACAACTCTCTGAGTGAAGAAGTTTCTCCTCATCTCGGACCTAAATGTCCTACCCCTTATCCTAGACTTTGTCCCCTGGTTCTGGAATTCCCCATCATCGGGAACATTCTTCCCGCATCTAACCTGTTCGGTCCCATCAGAATCTTATACGTTTCAATGAGATCCCCTCTCATCCTTCTAAACTCCAGTGTATAAAGGCCCAGTTGATCTTGTCTCTCCTCATATATCAGTCCCGCAATCCTGGGAATCAGTCTGGTGAACCTTCGCTGCACGCCCTCAATAGCAAGAACGTCCTTCCTCAGATTAGGAGACCAAAACTGAACACATTATTGCAGGTGAAGCCTCACCAAGGCCCTGTATAACTGCAGTAAGACTTCCCTGCTCCTATACTCAAATCCCCAAGCTATGATGGCCAACATACCATTTGCCTTCTTCACTGCCTGCTGTACCTGCATGCCAACTTTCAATGACTGATGAACCATGACACCCAGGTCTCGTTGCACCTCCCCCTTTCATAATCTGCCGCCATTCAGATAATAATCTGCCTTCGTGTTTTTGTCCCCAAAGTGGATAACCTCACATTTATCCACATTATACTGCATCTGTCATGCATTTGCCCACTCACCGAACCTGTCCAATTCACCCTGCAGCCTCTTAGCGTCCTCCTCACAGCTCACACCGCCACTCAGTTTAGTGTCATCTGCAAACTTGGAGATATTATACTCAATTCCTTCATCCAAATCATTGAGGCATATTATAAAGAGCTGGGGTCCCAGCACTGAGCCTGTGGCACTCCACTAGTCACTGCCTGCCATTCTGAAAAGGACCCGTTTATCCTGACTTTCTGCTTCCTGTCTGCCAACAAGGTCTCTATCCATGTCAGTATATTACCCTCAATTCCATGTGCTTTGATTTTGCATAACAATCTCTTGTGTGGGACCTTGTCAAAAGCCTTTTGAAAGTCCAAATACACCACATCCACTGGTTCTCCCTTGTCCACTCTACTAGTTACATCCTCAAAAAATTCTAGAAGATTTGTCAAGCATGATTTCCCTTTCACAAATCCATGCTGACTTGGACCGATCCAAATGCGCTGATATTTCATCTTTGATAATTGATTCCAACATTTTCCCCACTACTGATGTCAGGCTAAACAGTCTACAATTACCCATTTTCTCTCTCCCTCCTTTTTTAAACAGTGGTGTTACATTAGCTCCTCTCCAGTCCATAGGAGCTGATCCAGAGTCGATAGACTGTTGGAAAATGATCATCAATGCATCCACTACTTCTATGGCCACTTCCTTAAGTACTCTGAGATGCAGATTATCAGGCGCCGGGGATTTATCGGCCTTCAATCCCATCAATTTCCCTAACACAATTTCCCACTTGAAAAGGATATCCTTCAAATCCACCTTCTCACTAGACCCTCGGTCCTCAAATATTTCTGGAAGGTTATTTGTATATTTCTTTGTGAAAACTGAACCAAAGTATTTGTTTAACTGGTCCGCCATTTCTTTGTTACCCATTATAAATTCACCTGAATCTGACTGCAAGGGACGTAAGTTTGTTTTCACTAATCTTTTTCTCTTCACATATCTCTTGAAGCTGTTACAGTCAGTTTTTATGTTCCCAGCAAGTTTCCTCTCCTACTCTATATTCCCCCTCCTAATTAAACCATTTGTCCTCCTCTGCTGTATTCTAAATTTCTCCCAGTCCCCAGGTTTGCTGCTTTTCCTGGCCAATTTATATGCCTCTTCCTTGGATTTAACACTATCCTTAATTTCTCTTGTTAACGACGGTTGAGCCACCTTCCCTGTTTTATTTTACTCCAGACAGGGATGTACAATGGTTGAAGTTCATCCATGGGATCTTTAAATGTTTCCATTGCCTATCCAGCGTCAACCCTTTAAGTATCACTCGCCAGTCTATTCTAGCCAATCCACGTCTCATACTATCGAAGTTACCTTTCCTTAAGTTCAGGACCCTTGTCTCTGAATTAACAGTGTCACTCTCCATCTTAATAAAGAATTCTATCATATCATGGTCACTCTTCCCCAAGGGGCCTCTCACAACAAGATTGTTAATTCGTCCTTTCTCATTACACATCACCCAGTCTAGGATTGCCAGCCCTCCAGTTGGTTCCTTGACATATTGGTCTAGAAAAACATTCCTAATACACTCCAGGAATTCCTCCTCCACTGCATTGCTACCAGTTTGGTTAGCCCAGTCAATATGTAACATAGAAACATAGAAAATAAGTGCAGGAGTAGGCCATTCAGCCCTTCGAGCCTGCACCGCCATTCAATGAGTTCATGGCTGAACATGCAATTTCAGTACCCCATTCCTGCTTTCTCGCCATACCCCTTGATCACCCTAATAGTAAGGACTACATCCAACTCCTTTTTGAACATATTTAGTGAATTGGCCTCAACAACTTTCTGTGGTAGAGAATTCCACAGGTTCACCACTCTCTCTGGGTGAAGAAGTTTCTCCTCATCTCGGTCTTAAATGGGTTACCCCTTATCCTTAGACTGTGACTCCTGGTTCTGGACTTCCCCAACATTGGGAACATTCTTCCTGCATCTAACCTGTCTAAACCCATCAGAATTTTAAACGTTTCTATGATATCCCCTCTCATTCTTCTGAACTCCAGTGAATACAAGCCCAGTTGATCCAGTCTTTCTTGATATGTCAGTCCGCCATCCCGGGAATCAGTCTGGTGAACCTTCGCTGCACTCCCTCAATAGCAAGAATGTCCTTCCTCAAGTTAGGAGACCAAAACTGTACACAATACTCCAAGTGTGGCCTCACCAAGGCCCTGTACAACTGTAGTAACCTCCCTGCCCCTGTACTCAAATCCCCTCGCTATGAAGGCCAACATGCCATTTGCTTTCTTAACCGCCTGCTGTACCTGCATGCCAACCTTCAATGACTGATGTACCATGACACCCAGGTCTTGTTCCACCTCCCCTTTTCCTAATCTGTCACCATTCAGATAATAGTCTGTCTTTCAGTTTTTCCCACCAAAGTGGATAACCTCACATTTATCCACATTATACTTCATCTGCCATGCATTTGCCCACTCACCTAACCGATCCAAGTCACTCTGCAGCCTCATAGCATCCTCCTCGCAGCTCACACTGCCACCCTACTTAGTGTCATCCGCAGATTTGGAGATACTACATTTAATCCCCTTGTCTAAATCATTAATGTACAATGTAAACAGCTGGGGCCCCAGCACAGAACCTTGCGGTAACACACTAGTCACTGCCTGCCATTCTGAAAAGTACCCATTTACTCCTACTCTTTGCTTCCGATCTGCCAACCAGTTCTCAATCCATGTCAGCACACTACCCCCAATCCCATGTGCTTTAACTTTGCACATTAATCACTTGTGTGGGACTTTGTCGAAAGCCTTCTGAAATCCAAATACACCACATCAACTGGTTCTCCCTTGTCCACTCTACTGGAAACATCCTCAAAAAATTCCAGAAGATTTGTCAAGCATGATTTCCCTTTCACAAATCCATGCTGACTTGGACCTATCATGTCACCACTTTCCAAATGCACTGCTATGACATCCTTAATAATTGATTGCATTATTTAACCCACTACCGATGTCAGGCTGACCGGTCTATAATTCCCTGTTTTCTCTCTCCCTCCTTTTTTAAAAAGTGGGGTTACATTGGCTACCCTCCACTCGATAGGAACTGATCCAGAGTCTATGGAATGTTGGAAAATGACTGTCAATGCATCCGCTATTTCCAAGGCCACCTCCTTAATTACTCTGGGATAAAGACCATCAGGCCCTGGGGATTTATCGGCCTTCAATCCCATCAATTTCCCCAACACAATTTCCCGACTAATAAGGATTTCCTTCAGTTCCTCCTTCTTATTGGACCCTCTGACCCCTTTTATATCCAGAAGGTTGTTTATCTCCTCCTTAGTGAATACTGAACCAAAGTACTTGTTCAATTGGTCTGCCATTTCTTTGTTCCCACTTATGACTTCCCCTGATTCTGACTGCAGGGGACCTATGTTTGTCTTTCCTAACCTTTTTCTCTTTACATATCTATAGAAGCTTTTGCAGTCCATCTTAATGTTCCCTGCAAGCTTCCTCTCGTACTATATTTTCCCTGCCCTAATCAAACCCTTTGTCCTCCTCTGCTGAGTTCTAAATTTTTCCCAGTCCCCGGATTCGCTGCTATTTCTGGCCAATTTGTATGCCACTTCCTTGGCTTTAATTCTATCCCTGATTTCCCTTTATAGCCACGGTTGAGCCACCTTCCCTTTTTTATTTTTACGCCAGACAGGGATGTACAATTGTTGTAGGTCATCCATGCCTGCCATTGCCCATCCACTGTAAACCCCTTCAGTATCATTTGCCAATCTATCCTAGCCAATTCTTGCCTCATACCTTCAAAGTTACCCTTCTTTAAGTTCTGGACCATGGTCTCTGAATTAACTGTTTCATTCTCCATCCTAATGTAGAATTCCACCATATTATGGTCACTCTTCCCCAAGGGGCCTCGCACAACGAGATTGCTAATTAATCCTCTCTCATTACACAACACCCAGTCGACGATGGCCTCCCCCCTAGTTGGTTCCTCGACATATTGGTCTCGAAAACCATCCCTTATGCACTCCAGGAAATCCTCCTCCACTGTATTGCTTCCAGTTTGGTTAGCCCAATCTATATGCATATTAAAGTCACCCATGATAACTGCTGCACCTTTATTGCATGCACCCCTAATTTACTGTTTGATGCCCTCTCCAACATCACTACTACTGTTTGGAGGTCTGTACACAACTCCCACTAACGTTTTTTGCCCTTTAATGTTCTGCTGCTCTTTCCATGTATATTAAAGTCGCCCATGATAACTGCTGTACCTTTATTGCACGCATTCATAATTTCTTGTTTGATGCTGTCCCCTTCCTCATTACTACTGTTTGGTGGTCTGTACATAACCCCCACTCATGTTTTCTGCCCTTTGGTATTCCATAGCTCCACCCATACAGATTCCACATCATCCAAGCTTCCTCACTATTGTATTAATTTCCTCTTTAACCAGCAACGACACCCCACCTCCTTTTCCTTTCTGTCTATCCTTCCTAAATGTTGAATACCCCTGAATGTTGAGTTTCCAGACTTGGTCACCCTGGAGCCATGTCTCCGTAATGCCAATTACATCATATCCGTTAACTGCTATCTGCGCAGTTAATTCATCCACCTTATTGCGAATACTCCTCACATTGAGGCACAGAGCCTTCAGGCTTGCCTTTTTTATTACCCTTTGCCCCTTTAGGATTTTGCTGTAATGTGGCCCGTTTTGCTTTTTGCCTTGGGTTTCTCTGCCCTCCACTTTTACTTTTCTTCTTTCTATCTTTAGCTTCTGCCCCCATTCTGCTTCCCTCTGTCTCGCTGCATAGGTTCCCATCCCCCTGCAATATCGAATTCCGGCTCGAAGGGCCAAATGGCCTACTTCTGCACCTAATTTCTATGTTTCTATGTTTCTATATTAGTTTAACCCCTCCCCAACAGCACTAGCAATTACTCCCCCGAGGACATTGGTTCCGGTCCTGCCCAGTTTGTACTGGTCCCACCTCCCCCAGAACTGGTTCCAATGCCCCAGGAATTTGAATCCCTCCATTCTGCACCACTCCTCAAGCCACGTATTCATCTGAGCTATCCTGCGATTCCTACTCTGACTAGCACGTGGCACTGGTAGCAATCCTGAGATTATTAATTCTGAGGTCCTACTTTTTAATTTAGCTCCTAGCTCTTTAAATTCATCTTGTCGGACCTCATCCTGTTTTTTACCTATATCATTGGTACCTATATGCACCACGACAACTGGCTCTTCACCCTCCCTCTTCAAAATATCTTGCATCCGCTCCGGGTGCATGGTTTTCGGGGAATACATTGGCCTGGCTATTTACTGGGGCAGTTATGTAGACGGGGGAGGTGGAGTTTCGGACAGGTAACCTGAAGTCTGGGTTTCCCAGCATGCATTGGAGATTTAACTCACAGCGGCGTCTATTGGTCCTGACAGGTTCCCCCCCGGAGGTTTGCCTGATTGACAGGCTTGGCTTCCAGTCGGGTGGGGAGCACTCCAGACCAGGTGGCAGGACCAGGTAGATCCGATCCATGACTCTGGCGGAGTTTGACCTTGAGGGGTCCGATCCGGGGCGGTCCGAAACCTGACCCCGGGCATGGGTCCGGTACTGGGGTCGACCCGGGGGTCTCTGTATTGTGGGGGAGTGTAATATGTAAGGGGGGTGGTCTCTATGAGGGGGTCAGGTTCCCTTCTGACCAACTTGAGCGGTTCGAATCGCTCCCACTCCCTTGGGTTCTAGACTCTGGATTTTTTTGGGGGGTGTGACAAAAGTGCAAAGGACACTGGTTTGATGCAAAGCACTTTGGTTTTATTACAGTCAAGGTAATACAAGCTTATTACTCTAATAAGAAAATACAAGGCCAAACTTACAATCACTCTAATAAAGAACAATACAAGGAAAGGTACAAGGTCAAACTTAAAATCACAAATCACTCTAATAAAGAACCATGCATTACACAATCAAAGGGGGTCACCGTAAATTATACCTCCCACCTCCCAATACCTAATTCTGGCTAGGTTAGACTCCAGGGCATGTAGGGACTATGCTTACCAAAGCTTTTGATCGTTAACGGTAGATCGCGGTTGTTTTTCCCTTGATACCACGTTGACTGTGGTCGGTCGCTGCTCCAATGGTGATGTTCTTCCTTCCTTCAGGACTTCAAGGCTGGAGAAGTTAGTTTACAACTGTTGCGTTGGTTTCTCTCCTTGTCTTGATGACACAGCATACTGTGGTACTAGTCTGTCAGTCAAAGTGTCATCTGAGGTGGTAGCAGCCTTGTAGCTACCTAGCAACCACCTAACCTCTGTTGAAAACCGGGGTCAGTTATTCGATTTCAGTGTTCTAATCTTGCCGTCAAATCTGTTCAAAATTCTTTGTATAATTTTGGCGGGCTTGGTTCTTCTTTGTAATATTCTGTCGGGCTCGTTAAAAGTTGATATGTCTTGGGTGGGTTGATGTTCGAAAACTGTTTCCTGATGGAAATATTAGTTTGGTAATTGCAATGTCCTTTTGTGCTTCGTCTTTCGCATACTGTCTGGATTGGGCCTCTTTGTGATGTATATGCTGAAATGGTTGTCCAGACCCATGTTGATGGGTAGCTACCTCTGGGTGATTTTGTGATGTTAATGTCTCTTGTGGGGGAAGGATTTTCGAATATTCATTCTTCTAGACAGGTTAACTTAGTCCTCACACACAGGTAGCTTCACTTAAATTAGACTGTCTCTTGCTAGTTCCGTAGATCCGCCCACAGCCTTGAGTTTGTCTTTTAAAATCCAAAATTCTATTAAAGTTTGTCGTTTCTTCCATAAGTACTTTAGAGTTCCAAATTTTTCGGTAGATAATCCCAACTTAAATTTCCAAGCCCAAACACAGGTGGAGTTTCTTGTGAATTTTGCATTCCTTCAGATATGTTCAGGGTGGGTGTTTGATTCTGTTCTAGGAATGTATGCTGGGATGTGTATGGGAAGTATAGAAAAAAAGTCAAAGACAAAGTTATTATTTAAATGGCGAAAGATTGCAAAGTGCTGCAGTACAGCAGAACCTGGGGGCACTTGTGCATGAAACACAAAAGAATAATATGCAGGTACAGCAAGTGTTCGGGAATGCCAATGATATCTTGGCCTTTATTGCAAAGGGGATGGAGTAAAATGCACGGAAGTCTTGCTACAGCTATACAAGGTATTGGTGAGGCCACACTTGGAATACTGCGTGCAGTTTTGGTTTTCATATTTGCAAAAGGATATACTTGCTTTGGAGGAAGTTCAGAGAAGGTTCACTAGGTTGATTCCGGGGATTGACTTATGAGGAAAGGTTGAGTAGGTTGGGCCTCTACTCATTGGAATTCAGAAGAATGAGAGGTGATCTTATCAAAATGTGTAAGATTATGAGGGGGCTTGTCAAGGTAGATGCAAAGAGGATGTTTCCACTGATGGGGGAGACTAGAACTAGAGGGCATGATCTTAGAATAAGGGACCGCCCATTTAAAACAGATGAGGAGGAATTTTTTCTCTGCGGGTTGTAAATCTGTGGAATTCGCTGCCTGAGCGAGCTGTTGAAGCTGGGACATTGAAAAAATTTAAGACCGAAATAGACAGTTTCTTCAACGATAAGGGGATAAGGGATTATGGGAATGGGCGGGGAAGTGGAGCTGAGTTCATGATCAGATCAGCCATGATCTTATTGAATGGCGGAGCAGGCTCGAGGGGCCGTATGGCCTACTCCTGCTCCTATTACTTATGTTCTTTTGTTCTTGTGTGTTCTCGGTATATAAATACAATCTGCGACGTACATGAATATGTTCTTGGAATTAAATGAATATGTTATGGGATATATTTGAATGTGTTATGGGAATCTGCTCTCAGAAATATATGAATCTATTCTAGGAGTATGTATTGTGAAGCATATCAATGTATTATGATATGTGAATGTGTTGTGGCAAGTCAAAGCTTCATCTCTGTTCCCCAATGGTTGACGCTCAGAAATATTGGGGGGAATCGATTTTTGCAATTGTGTGAAATCTTGTGCGGTGAAGTGTGTGGTTGGTCACTTTCTACCTGTATGGATAATCCCCACCTGCTGATCACCTCACTCAGCACCAAGCGCCCTGCAGTAATTGCCCCGTCAGTTTTACATGGGAAGGTCTCAATCCACTTGCTGAAGTTGTTGATAATCACCAGGCAGTATTGATGCTCTGCATTGGACCTTTGTAGTGATCCAATCAAATCCATTTGAAGGTGTGTCCATGGCCCCTCAGGAGGTGGGGCAGACCGGAGAAAAGCGCGATTAGTGAGCAGAGAAAGGTTATGTTGTAAACAAACTAAACATTGTTGACAGCATTTTGTAATTTCATCTTTTATACCGGGCCAGCAAGCGCCTTACACACATTTTGAGATGTAACCTCGGCTGAATAGTGACCCCTGTTGGATGGGAATGAAACATGTGGAAGGAATCCTCCGCCAGCTGTGGTGGGACACACACTATTGATACAGACTCCCCCAGTACTCGGTGAAACAGCAAGGCTGCTCTGTCCCCATCACCTCTGTTTGCTCCGCATGGGTGCATGGAGGTAACGGAGTCCCATTAGAGGGCCATTCATTGACCACTCGGTGAGGGCCAAATGTATCCTGCAGGGTTGCCCAATCTAATTCATGTTGTTATCGAGTCTGTGCTTATGTGGTAATACCTGCCCTCCTGTATGGCTCAGTAGACATCTCGTCGCTGGAGAAATACCACCAGTGATATTGCCGCAAAATCCTGCAAATCCCCTGGGAGGACAGACGCATAAACATTAGCGTCCTCGTCCAGGCCAACATCCCCAGCATTGAAGCACTGACCACACTTGATCAGCTCTGCTGGGCAGGCCACATAGTTCACATGCCAGACACGAGACTCCCAAAGCAAGCGCTCTATTTGGAACTCGTCCACAGCAAATGAGCCAAAGGTGGGCAGAGGAAGCGTTACAAGGACACCCTCAAAGACTCCCTGATAAAGTGCGACATCCCCACTGACACCTGTGAGTCCTTGACCATAGACCGCCCTAAGTGGAGGAACTGCATTCAGGAAGGCGCTGAGCTCCTCGAGTATCATCGCCGAGAGCATGCAGAAAGCAAGCTCAGGCAGCGGAAGGAGCGTGCGGCAAACCAGGCTCCCTGCCCCACCCTTTCCGTCAACGACTATCTGCCCAATCTGTGACAGAGACTGTGGTTCTCGTATTGGACTGTACAGCCACCTAAGAACTCATGCTAAGAGTGGAAGCAAGTCTTCCTCGATTCCGAGGGCGTGCCTATGATGATGATTATGTGGGTAAATTCCCTGGACTGACAAGAATAAAGAGTCAGAGAGAATTGCAGGAACATTTTGTGTCTCATGTTATAAAATCCTCAATTAGTAAAATACAGATATTTGGTTTGTCCAAAGGAACAGGGGCAGATGAAGTCACTTTACCAACTGTAACATGTTTTTCTTCATCTCTCATTCGTTCAACATAAAAAGATGTAAAACCCCATGTAAATGTTACTGAGGACTTGCGTGTCTCTTATTGCAAAGTAGTAAAATCAGCTCAACACCTCGCTCAAAAACAGGGTCATTGTAAATGTCGGAGAGATCTGGACCACCCAAAGTTCACTGAAGTAAAGCTGACCTCCAAAGGCAGATCTGAAGCCAAATCCCAATTCTCCATCCTGACATTTACAGGGTCGGCATTTCAGAGCAATACGTGGAGCTGATTTTACATTTGTAAATTGTTAAAGTGCTCTTCAGTCACGTAGCAAAAAATGAAGCTGTACAAACTTTAACCGGGGACATATTTAGCCGGATCATTGCACATTGAGCTCACTGTATTGTTTATTCCTCCTTGGGTTATGGGTGTCGCTGGCAAGGCCAGCATTTATTGCCCATCCCCAGGTGCCCTTGAGAAGATGACGGTGAGCATCAAAGTTCCTGTGATATTTTTTCGGGCCCTGCATCTCCTTTAAGGGGCTCCGCGGCCCATTTAAAATACCGTGCATGTGTGTTTATCTATTGAAAAGCCGACTGCGTGGGACCCCTGGAGCACTGTGCAGACATGCGGCTGCGCGGCCACGGGGCTTACAGGGAACATTAGTGAGCATTCTTCTTGAACCGCTGCAGTCCGGTGGTGAAGGTATGCCCACATTGTTGTTAGGCAGGAAGTTCCAGGATCTTGACCCAGTGACGATGAAGAATGGCGATATATGTCTTGGTGAGGAACTTGGAGGTGCTGGTGTTCTCATGCACCTGCTGCTCTTTTCCTTCTCGGTGGTGGAGGTCGTGGGTTTGGGAGGAGCTGCAGGAGAAGTCCCAGCGACTTGCTGCAGTGCCCCCTGCATGTGGGAATATGCCAGTGTTACCGTGTTCAAGGTTTGGTAATTGATCGTGAGCCGCCAGCTCCCATCTGGTTTCTTGACTGGCCAAATTGGTAAATTATTCGCAAAAGTGTCCCGCCATATAACGCCCTGCTGTATCAATGTGTCCATTGTGGTTTGTAGCGCTAACTGACTCTCAGCAGGAACGGGATACTGTTTTAAGTTAACATGGGCCGGCCCGTTAATCACCTCCTCTATCGAGCGCCCACAATCGTGCTTTTGAGCAGTGATCGCGGCCTAATATTGAGCTAACAGAGCTTGTGTGTTCAGGTCTGCGTGTGTGTGTAACTATCTCGTATATCTCGGGCTCCTCAATCGCAGAAACAGCCGGGACCCCTCTGCCATGAAAATTTCTTTTTCCGAAACACAATCGATCATAATCCACAATTATACCGCACTTATCGAGCAAATCAGTAAAGACCCCATGAACTTTCCTGCTCTGACGTTTAGCTAAGTGGTCTTTAGCTCCTTGGACTTGTTCCATCTCCCATTTTAAATATAGGAATCACATTAGTTGTGTGCCAGTCCTCTGGCACTATTCCCTTTTATATATTTATCAATATATAATAGTGTCTCTGCTTTCTCTCCCTTTGCTTGTTTTAATATTCACAGATACAATCCATCTGGACCAGGGGTTTATGCTCCCAAAGTTTGATTCGTTTGATTAATTTATCAATTATCTCCTCTCCTTCTGTCTTAAATGTCTTTATATCTTTTTTGATCTCTTCTTCTAATTTCATGTCCACATTGTTAGTCTCCCTGGTAAATACTTTACACTAACTTCCTTGTTTTTTTAATCAATTCCTCTGTTTATAAAGCCAAGGACACTGTATGCTTTTTTAACAGTCTTAAAAACTTGTCTTCCACCTTCGAAGATTTCCATTCATAAAACTCCAGGGCCCAGAAATTCGTGTCCACCACGAGAGTTGCCTTAGTAACGGGCTGTCTCGGGTTAACGGTCACTGAAAATGGTCGTGGCGGTCAGAGAGAAAGATTCGTGCTGGGGATGAAAGATTTTTAGCCCTGCACTGTGTAACACCCTCCTGGTGGAGTTAGTGCAGGCATTCGAGGCAAAGTTGATGTCCAGAAGCAGCGTTCCATCTTCCAACAGTCTCTGGAAGCAAGGCAATAAATTCACTAGGAATTGTCGGACATTAAAAGGCCAATGTCTTCTGAACTGATCAAACTAAAAATGATGAAAGAAAATGCAATTTTCAGCCCTGACTGCCTTTAAAAAAAAATGAACATTAAAAAAAACTCCCGAATCGGAGTATTTAGCTCCTAAAGCTGAATTCCCTTCCACACCTCAAAAAATGGGAAAAGTGCTTCAGCACTAATACAAATGGGTGAGCAAGCCAGGGAAGGGCACCCAGGGTCTCGCACGCAGCACTCCAGCTTTGTGCAGGGGGTCAACACTGCAGGAGAGGTCCTCCGCCCACAGGGGCCAGGAGGCCCTCCAGAAAGAATGATGTGGGACCACATCACCGAGGCCATCACTGCCAGCAGTGTCGCCCCCACCACCTGGCTCCAGTGCCCAAAGAAGCTTCATGGCCTCAGACCAGGGGTCAAAGTCAGTGACTCCATCTTCAAAAGCCATTTCCTACCAACTGATTCACCAGCCTCACACACTGCTCAATGCACGACTCCGGCCATGCTGATCACTCACCTGCAGCAATCTGCACCAATCACAAGGCACAGCTCCCATTCCAAGCCTCACCTCACCATCTGGGAAGAGACGGTGCGGGCCATTCTTGGTAGCAGCATGGCTAAACCATTGGCCAATGCCAGTGCAGAACGGATACAAGATGCTGGTAATCACATACATTATCCTCCTTCTCGCAGGCACCTCTTTCTTTCCTGCCCTCCCCTCATATGGGAACAGCTCCTTGTTGGTCTATGAGGAGTGTAACAGACTGGTGTGGCTGAAGACCTTGGTACATCAATGGTAGGCCCAGAATCCAATGATTTCCTCAATGGGCCCCCGAGGAAGCCCAGAAAGGCACCATACCAACTTCCTGCAGGTGTGTAAGTAAATACAGCTATCTGGCGGGGAAAGCCCCTAATTCACCCCAGCCCCAGGAATCCCCCCTCGTCTCCGAGTCCCGGGGAAGTCAGCACTGCCCTGGTGAGGTTCAGGAATGGTGTGTCGATGTACAAAGCATTGGGCAGCGAGACCCAAACCAGCCTCACCCACTCGGTGATGAAGTCATGGTCTGTCCCGTGGTTGGAGTGCAGCATGACCACTGTGCTCTGACTTCCTGCAGGCAAAGCTGGAGGTGGGCCGAGAAATGAAAGAGCGCAGGCGCGAGGTGTGAATGTGAAGTTGTTTTCTCTTGGGTCACTGGCAGCAGCTCCCGGGAGATCAATCTTCCATTCCCCTCGATCCCAAACAGGGAGGGTTGGCAACCCGAAGGGCGTGAGCTGGAATTATTGCAAAATGGTTGCCCCGGGTGTTCAGACTTCCCGGGAACCGACTCTCAGAGAGTTAATATTTCTAAATCCATCACATGGATGGAACAGAGTAACATTTCCATAATCAGTCAGCGATGGTATTTCTTCAACACAACGCTCCTACCTGCAGCTAAACTGTATTCAAAACCGTCTTTATAAAACACTATAAAAAGATGTGAACTCGCTGCTCAAACACCAGAAGGGACTGAGAGACATTCAGTGTGTTCGACAGTGATCGGAGCGGACACCAAGATGCTGAGACTCTGCTTAACTGTGTCTGTCCTCTTCGGACGTCAGATCGCTGGAAAGGAAGAATATCAAAAGTTGAACGATTTCTGTGGTGACTATGACTGCCCTCAGTCCATAAAAGTGATTCAGTTCAACGTGAGTATAGTTAGCAGTTCACTGCGTTCTATGTTTGTACCTGTGGGAATGGTTTATGGCCCGTTTTTTAGTCCATAACGAGCGATGCGCCGACAGCACGTGTCCCAACCGAGAGGCCTGAGGTCGACCCGAAATTGGTCCTCGGGCCTCATTAACATTTTATGGGTTTCTGTCACCCCCTGCTGTGTCTCCACGGGCAGCTTGTTCATTTTACTAAGAAGAATATCGGGCCACTTGTCTCTCCAGCAGCGGCTGTAAGCTAAACCCTGGGAGTGGGGGGTTGGTGTGGCCACAGAGAGGGGGCATTGGGGCGATGGCAGGGACTGTGGAGTCGGGGAGCACTCCTGCTTCTCCTGGCTCCACTCAATCCAAGTCGTTTTCTGAAAGGAAGCTTGTAACAAGCATAAGGCACCTACTTTACATATGTAAGGGACACAACACATGTTTTTATTAAAATTATTATTTAAATGGAGATTGCAAAATGCTCCAGTACAGAGGGTCCTCGGGGACCTTGTGCACGAAACACAAAACATTGTATGCAGATACAGCAAGTAATCAGGAAGGCAAATGGAATGTTGGCTTTTATTGCAAGGGGGATAGAGTATAAAAACAAGGAAGTCCTCTACAACTGTACAGGGCATTGGCGAGACACACCGAGAGTACTGCGTACAGTTTTGGTCTCCTTATTTAAGGAGGGATATACTTGCATTGGAGGCAGATCAAAACTTTTATCTTGTCCAGTAACCTTTTATGTGGCACCTTATCGAATGCCTTCTGGAAATCCAATTATGCCACATCCACTGGGTCCCCTTGTCCACCCTACGCGTTACACCCGCAAAGGACACCAGCAAATTTGTCAAACATGATTTCACTTTCATCATCATCATAGGCAGTCCCTCGAACGAGGATGACTTGCTTCCATATGAGTTCACAGATGTTTCAATGTGGGACCCGATGTTCCAGTCCTGAACTCCAATTGAGGGGGTGGACGATGACTGTGCGTGGATTTTTTTAACGTGTGGTGACGGTTGTACATCAGCCACCACACGGGCTCAACAGAGCTAGGACTTCATCCAGTGGCAAGGATTAACCCGAATGACTGGAGACCTGCTCTACTGCACGGATCTAGTGCGCACACATATCGCAATGTGGGCAGGCCCGTGCTGCCCCTGGGCCCTCAGTTTTTCCAAACTCCGTACCCTCATTCGCTGCACCTCTGCCATGATCTCTCGCCGCTCCCCCGCACAAACATTCGCCGCAACTCTGCCACGATCCCACAGCGCCCCTCCGCCACAAAAACACTCGCCGCACCTCCGCCACGATCTCCCGCTGCACCTCCGCACCAAACATTCGCCGAACCTCCGTCACGATCACTCATCAAATCTCAGCCACGATCCCTCATCAGTCCTCTGCCCTGATCACTCGTCGCAAGTCTCTTTCAGAAAACCATGCTGACTCTACTTGATTGAATTATGTTTATCCAAATGTCTTGCTGCTGCTTCCTTAATAATGGACTCCAGCATTTTTCCAATGACAGATGTTAGGCTAATTGGTCTATATGGTCCCTTAGAGGACGAGACCGGGGAATTAGTAATGGGGAACATGGAGATGGCAGAAACACTGAACAAATATTTTGTATCAGTCTTTATGGTAGAGGACATTAACAATATTCCAATAGTGGATAGTCAAGGGGCTATAGCGGGGCAGGAACTTAACACAGTCACAATCACTAAGGAGGTGGTACTCAGTAAGATAATGGGACTAAAGGCAGATAAATCCCCTGGACCTGATGGCTTGCATCCTAGGGTCTTAAGATAAGTAGTAGCAGGGATTGTGGATGCATTGGTTAGAATTTACCAAAATTCCCTAGATTCTGGGGAGGTCCCAGCAGATTGGAAAACTGCAAATGTAATGTCCCTATTTAAAAAATGAGGCATACAAAAAGCAGGAAACTATAGACCAGTTAGCCTAACATCTGTGGTTGGCAAAATGTTGGAGTCCATTATTAAAGAATCAGTGGCAGGACATTTGGAAAAGCATAATTCGGTCAGGCAGAGTCAGCATGGATTTATGAAGGGAAGCCATGTTTGACAAATTTGCTGGCATTCTTTGAGGATGTAACGAACAGGGTGGATAAAGGGGAACCAGTGGATGTGGTGTATTTGGACTTCCAGTAGGCATTTGGCAAGGTGCCACATAAAAGGTTACTGCACAAGATAAAAGTTCACTGGGTTGGGGGTAATAATTTAGCATGGATAGAGGATTGGCTATCTAACAGAGAACAGAGAGTTGGGATAAATGGTTCATTCTCCGGTTGGCAACCAGTAACTAGTTGGGTGCTGCAGGGATCAGTGCTGGGACCCCAGCTATTTACAATCTATATTAACGACTTGGAAGAAGGGACTGAGTGTAACGTAGCCAAGTTTGCTGATGATATAAAGATGGGAGGAAAAGCAGTGTCTGCAAAAGGACATAGACAGGCTAAGTGAGTGGGCAAAAATTTGGCAGGTGGAGTATAATGTTGGAAAGTGTGAGGTCAGCAAAAAAAATCAAAGAGCAAGTTATTATTTAAATGGAGAAAGATTGCAAAGTGCTGCAGTCCAGTGGGACCTGTGGGTATTTGTGCATGAAACACAAAAGGATAGTATACAGGTACAGCAAGTGATCAGGAAGGTCAATGGTATCTTGGCCTTTATTGCAAAGGGGATGGAGTATAAAAACAGGGAAGTCTTACTACAGCTATATAAGGTATTGGTGAGGCCACACCTGGAATATTGCGTGCAGTTTTGGTTTCCATATTTGCAAAAGGATATACTTGCTTTGGAGGCAGTTCAGAGAAGGTTCACTAGGTTGATTCAGTGGATGAGGGTGTTGACTTATAAGGTAAGGTTAAGTAGGTTGGGCCTCTACTTATTGGAATTCAGAAGAATGACAGGTGATCTTATCGAAACGTATAAGATTATGAGGGGGCTTGACAAGGTGGATGCAGAGAGGATGTTTCCATAGATGGGGGAGACTAGAACTAGAGGGCACGGTTTTAGAATCAGGGATCGCCCATTTAAAACAGAGATGAGGAGAAATTTCTTCTCTCAGAGGGTTGTAAATCTGTTGAATTCACTGCCTCAGAGAGCTGTGGAAACTGGGACATTGAATAAATTTAAGACAGAAATAGACAGTTTCTTAAACGATAAGGGGATAAGGGGTTCTGGGGAGCGGGTGGGGAAGTGGAGCTGAGTCCATGATCAGATCAGCCATAATCTTATTGAATGGCAGAGCAGGCTTGAGGGGCCATATGGCCTACTCCTGTTCCTATTTCTTATGTTCTTATTATGTTTCCTGCTTTTGTCTGCCTCCTTTTTAAAATTTGAGTGTTACATTTGCGGTAAAAAAAAGGGATGAGTTCCTACGAAATGAATTTAAGGAGCTAGGAGCTAAATTAAAAAGTAGGACCTCAAAAGTAGTAATCTCGGGATTGCTACCAGTGCCACGTGCTAGTCAGAGTAGGAATCGCAGGATAGCTCAGATGAATACGTGGCTTGAGCAATGGTGCAGCAGGGAGGGATTCAAATTCCTGGGGCATTGGAACCGGTTCTGGGGGAGGTGGGACCAGTACAATCCGGACGGTCTGCACCTGGGCAGAATCGGAACCAATGTCCTCGGGGGAGTGTTTGCTAGTGCTGTTGGGGAGGAGTTAAACTAATATGGCAGGGGGATGGGAACCAATGCAGGGAGATAGAGGGAAACAAAAAGGAGGCAAAAACAAAAGACAGAAAGGAGATGAGGAAAAGTGGAGGGCAGAGAAACCCAAGGCAAAGAACAAAAAGGGCCATTGTACAGCAAAATTCTAAAAGGACAGAGGGTGTTAAAAAAACAAGCCTAAAGGCTTTGTGTCTTAATGCAAGGAGTATCCGCAATAAGGTGGATGAATTAACTGTGCAAATAGATGTTAACAAATATGATGTGATTGGGATTACGGAGACGTGGCTCCAGGATGAGCAGGGCTGGGAACTCAACATCCAGGGGTATTCAACATTCAGGAAGGATAGAATAAAAGGAAAAGGAGGTGGGGTAGCATTGCTGGTTAAGGAGGAGATTAAGGCAATAGTTAGGAAGGACATTAGCTTGGATGATGTGGAATCTATATGGGTAGAGCTGCAGAACACCAAAGGGCAAAAAACGTTAGTGGGAGTTGTGTACAGACCTCCAAACAGTAGTAGTGATGTTGGGGAGGGCATCAAACAGGAAATTAGGGGTGCGTGCAATAAAGGTGCAGCAGTTATAATGGGTGACTTTAATATGCACATAGATTGGGCTAACCAAACTGGAAGCAATACGGTGGAGGAGGATTTTCTGGAGTGCATAAGGGATGGTTTTTTAGACCAATATGTCGAGGAACCAACTAGGGGGGAGGCCATCTTAGACTGGGTGTTATGTAATGAGAAAGGATTAATTAGCAATCTCGCTGTGCGAGGCCCCTTGGGGAAGAGTGACCATAATATGGTGGAATTCTGCATTAGGATGGAGAATGAAACAGTTAATTCAGAGACCATGGTCCAGAACTTAAAGAAGGCTAACTTTGAAGGTATGAGGCGTGAATTGGCTGAGATGGATTGGCGAATGATACTTAAGGGGTTGACTGTGGATGGGCAATGGCAGACATTTAGAGACCGCATGGATGAACTACAACAATTGTACATTCCTGTCTGGCATAGAAATAAAAAAGGGAAGGTGGCTCAACCGTGGCTATCAAAGGAAATCAGGGATAGTATTAAAGCCAAGGAAGTGGCATACAAATTGGCCAGAAATAGCAGCGAACCTGGGGACTGGGAGAAATTTAGAACTCAGCAGAGGAGGACAAAGGGTTTGATTAGGGCAGGGAAAATGGAGTATGAGAAGAAGCTTGCAGGGAACATTAAGACGGATTGCAAAAGTTTCTATAGATATGTAAAGAGAAAAAGGTTAGTAAAGACAAATGTAGGTCCCCTGCAGTCAGAATCAGGGGAAGTCATAACGGGGAACAAAGAAATGGCGGACCAATTGAACAAGTACTTTGGTTCGGTATTCACGAAGGAGGACACGAACAACCTTCCGGTTATAAAAGGGGTCGGGGGGTCTAGTAAGGAGGAGGAACTGAGGGAAATCCTTATTAGCCGGGAAATTGTGTTGGGGAAATTGATGGGATTGAAGGCCGATAAATCCCCAGGGCCTGATGGACTGCATCCCAGAGTACTTAAGGAGGTGGCCTTGGAAATAGTGGATGCGTTGACAGTCATTTTCCAACATTCCATTGACTCTGGATCAGTTCCTATGGAGTGGAGGGTAGCCAATGTAACCCCACTTTTTAAAAAAGGAGGGAGAGAGAAAACAGGGAATTATAGACCGGTCAGCCTGACATCGGTAGTGGGTAAAATGATGGAATCAATTATTAAGGATGTCATAGCAGTGCATTTGGAAAGAGGTGACATGATAGGTCCAAGTCAGCATGGATTTGTGAAAGGGAAATCATGCTTGACAAATCTTCTGGAATTTTTTGAGGATGTTTCCAGTAGAGTGGATAAGGGAGAACCAGTTGATGTGGTATATTTGGACTTTCAGAAGGCGTTCGACAAGGTTCCACACAAGAGATTGATGTGCAAAGTTAGAGCACATGGGATTGGGGGTAGTGTACTGACATGGATTGAGAACTGGTTGTCAGACAGGAAGCAAAGAGTAGGAGTAAATGGGTACTTTTCAGAATGGCAGGCAGTGACTAGTGGGGTACCGCAAGGTTCTGTGCTGGGGCCCCAGCTGTTTACACTGTACATTAATGATTTAGATGAGGGGATTAAATGTAGTATCTCCAAATTTGCGGATGACACTAAGTTGGGTGGCAGTGTGAGCTGCGAGGAGGATGCTGTGAGGCTGCAGAGCGACTTGGATAGGTTAGGTGAGTGGGCAAATGCATGGCAGATGAAGTATAATGTGGATAAATGTGAGGTTATCCACTTTGGTGGTAAAAACAGAGAGACAGACTATTATCTGAATGGTGACAGATTAGGAAAAGGGGAGGTGCAAAGAGACCTGGGTGTCATGGTACATCAGTCATTGAAGGTTGGCATGCAGGTGCAGCAGGCGGTTAAGAAAGCAAATGGCATGTTGGCCTTCATAGCAAGGGGATTTGAGTACAGGGGCAGGGAGGTGTTGCTACAGTTGTACAGGGCATTGGTGAGGCCACACCTGGAGTATTGTGTACAGTTTTGGTCTCCTCACCTGAGGAAGGACATTCTTGCTATTGAGGGAGTGCAGCGAAGGTTCACCAGACTGATTCCCGGGATGGCGGGACTGACCTATCAAGAAAGACTGGATCAACTGGGCTTGTATTCACTGGAGTTCAGAAGAATGAGAGGGGACCTCATAGAAACATATAAAATTCTGACAGGGTTAGACAGGTTAGATGCAGGAAGAATGTTCCCAATGTTGGGGAAGTCCAGAACCAGGGGTCACAGTCTAAGGATAAGGGGTAAGCCATTTAGGACCGAGATGCGGAGGAACTTCTTCACCCAGAGAGTGGTGAACCTGTGGAATTCCCTACCACAGAAAGTTGTTGAGGCCAATTCACTAAATATATTCAAAAAGGAGTTAGATGAGGTCCTTACTGCTAGGGGGATCAAGGGGTATGGCGAGAAAGCAGGAATGGGGTACTGAAGTTGAATGTTCAGCCATGAACTCATTGAATGGCGGTGCAGGCTAGAAGGGCCGAATGGCCTACTCCTGCACCTATTTTCTATGTTTCTATGTTTCTATGTTTTCCGATCCACTGGGACCGTCCCAGAATGCAGGGAATTTTGGGAGATTGCAACCAATGCATCTTTTATCTCTGCAGTCACTTATTTTAGGACCCTAGGATGCAAGCCATCAGCTCCAGGAGCCTTGTCCACCTTTAGTCCTATTATTTTACCGAGTACTACTTCATTAGTGACTGTGATTGTATTAAGTTCTTTCCTCCCTATAGTCCATTGATTATCCACTATTGGGATGTTTTTAGTGTCTTCAACCGTGAAGAGCGATACAAAATATTTGTTCAACATCTCTGCCATTTCCCTGTTCTCCATCATTAATTCTCCAGTCTCATCCTCTAGGGGACCAACATTAGTTTAGCTCCTCTTTTTATGTACCTGTAGAAACTCTTACCATCTGTTTTTATATTCCGTGCTAGTTTACTTTCATGAGGGGTTGACATATGAAGAAAGGTTGAGCAAAATGGGCCTATACTCATTGGAATTTAGAAGAATGAGAGGTGATCTTATTGAAAAATATAAGATACTGAGGGGGCTCGACAAGGTGGATGCAGAGAGGAAGTTTCCCCTCGAGGGGGACTCTAGAACTAGGGGGCACAGTTTCAGAATAAGGGGTCGCCCATTTAAAACAGAGATGAGGAGGAATTTCTTCTCTCAGAGCGTTGTAATCTGTGGAATTCTCTTACCCAGAGAGCTGTCGAGGCTGGGTCATCGAATAATTTCAAGGTGGAGATAGACAGATTTTTGAATGATAAGTGAGTGAAGGAATATGGGGAGTGGGCAGGGAAGTGCAGCTGAACCCAAGATCAGATCAGCTATGATCTTATTGAAAGGTGGAGCAGGCTCGAGGGGCCAAATATTTCTTATGATTTGGGCAGCCGCCCAGGATGCCCGCAAAGCCATATTAATATGGTGACACCTTTAATGCAGGCACAGATCGGGCATGAGGCTTTGCCTTTGAAATTGGTCCTTTTTGTCCTAATCTTCTTCACAGAAACGCGGACCAATTTCCAACCCAGTGGAATTTCCCTGTTTATCTAAAGTGGTAAAAGACTCACAGGGAAACACGGTACCTGGACATGGGGTCATTAGCACTGATTCAGTGTGGGAGGCTTTTATTAATGTTCTCCATATTTTCTTATTGAAAACCCATGGGTAAGGACCCAGGCCCATAGTGCAGGACATCACCAAGGGTGAAAGAGTGAGAGAGACAGGAAGCTGAGGCCAAGAGTCCAACATAAAATCCTAACTCTCTTTAAAGCCCAGTCCATCAGGACATGAATACTACTGCCACACCGTGGCACCTCGGACAGTCCTCTCAGCACAGATGTGTTTCAGTAACTGTACAGTTGTGCCATGTGGTAATATCTTTTCTCTTGTTGCCTTAGAATTATGAAGAGATAGAACATTTAGCCATTCAAGGGATTGAAACAGAAGTTACTGGAACGGATATCAAGAGTGCACTCGCGACTGGTCTGGACAAACTAAAGAATTATTCATGGTTTTCGAATGCTGCAGGTACATTGGATGTTCCTTCAATGTAATAACAGAATATAAAACAACCCTTCGCTGTTTGACCTATCTTCTTTGAAACTTCCTGTATAGAGAGACACACTGGCCAAAGAATGCCACCATTGTCAATCCCAGAGGTTGTGCCAGGATTGTGCCCATTGTGCCCTCCATAACTGACCCAGCCTCAGTTTGTGAGATCATTGACATGTTGCTGGTGAGCAGAAGTGCCACATGGGCTACTTCTTTGGTGCTCGCAGACCCTGTGTGCCCAGAATCTGACAAGGCTGCCCACACATGGGAGTTTGGGATGCCAAGCTCACGTTCCAACTCAAGCCGTGGCCCTTGAATTGTCTCTGGTTAATAAAGGTTCTTTGCCAGGCCTGAACTAGAGTCCACATACACCCTTGTGGAAGCCCAGACTCTTTCATTTCTCTCAGCTCACTGGCTGCTACTGGAATGCGGGTCCTGGCTGAGGCTCAGTTCTGTTTAGAGAAGGTTAAGAGCAGATTTGATAGAGATGTTCAAAATCATGAAAGGTTTTGATAGAATTAATAAGGAGAAACAGTTTCCAGTGGCAGAAGGGTCGGTAACCAGAGGAGGCAGATTTCAGGTGATTGGCAACAGAAACAGAGGCGACACGAGGAAACTTAAAGAAAGGTAACTTCGATGGTATGAGACGTAAATTGGCGAGGATAGACTGGCAAATGATACTTAAAGGGTTGACGGTGGATAGGCAATGGCAGACAGTTAAAGATCACATAGATGAACTTCAACAATTGTACATCCTTGTCTGGCGTAAAAATACAATGGGGAAGGTGGCTCAATCATGGCTTACAAGGGAAATTAGGGACTGTGTTAAATCCAAGGAAGAGGCGTATAAAGTGGCTAAAACAAGCAGCAAACTTGAGGACTGGGAGAAATTTAGAATTCAGCAAAGGAGGACAACGGGTTTAATTAGAAACATAGAAAATAGGTGCAGGAGTAGGCCATTCAGCCCTTCGAGCCTGCAGCACCATTTAATATGATCATGGCTGATCATGCAGCTTCAGTACCCCACTCCCACCTTATCTCCATACCCACTGATCCCTTTAGCTGTAAGGGCCACATCTAACTCCCTTTTGAATATATCCAACGAACTGCACTCAACAACCTTCTGTAGAGAATTCCACAGGTTCACCACTCTCTGGATGAAAAAGTTTCTCCTCATCTCGGTCCTATATGGCTTACCCCTTATCCTTAGACTGTGATCCCGAGTTCTGGACCTCCCCAACATCGGGAACATTCTTCCTGCATCTAACCTGTCCAGTCCCATCATAATTGTATAGATTTCTGTGAGATCCCCTCTCATTCTTCTAAATCCCAGTGGGTATAAGCATAGCCGAACCAATCTTTCTTCATATGTCAGTCCTGCCATCCCGGAAATTAGTCTGGTGAACCTTCGCTGCACTCCCTGAATAGCAAGCACGTCCTTCCTCAGAATAGGAGACCAAAACTGCACACGACACTCAAGGTGTGGTCTCACCAAGGCCCTGTACAACTGCAGTAAGACCTCCCTGCTCCTATACTCAAATCTTCTCGCTATGAAGGTCAGCATGCCATTTGCCTTCTTTTCTGCCTGCTGTACCTGCATGCCTACCTTCAGTGACTGATGTACCATGACACCCAGGTCTCGTTGCAGCTCCCCTTTTACTAATCTGCCACCATTCAGATAATAATCTGCCTTCCTGTTTTTGCCACCAAAAATGGATAACCTCACATTTATCCACATTATACTGCTTCTGCCATGCATTTGCCCATTCACCTAACCTGTCCAGTCACCCTGCAGCCTCTTGGCATCCTCCTCACAGCTCACACCGCCACCCAGCTTAGTGTCATCTGCAAACTTGGAGATATTACATTCAATTCCTTCGTGCAAATCATTAATGTACATTGTAAATAGCTGGGGTCCCAGCACTGAACCTTGCAGCATCCCATTAGTCACTGCCTGCCATTCCGAAAAGGACACGTTTATTCCCACTCTTTCCTTCCTGTCTGCCAACTAGTTCTCTATCCACATTAATACATTACCCCCAACACCATGTCCCTTAATTTTGCACACTAATCTCTTGTGTCACCATAGGCAGTCCCTTATATTGAGGATGACTTGCTTCCATGCCAAAAACTGATGACTTCACAGGTGTTTCAATGAAGGACCAAATATTCCAGGTCCAGAACTGCACGTTGAAGGGTGGAAGATGGCTGTGCGTGGATTAAAAAAAAAATGTGGTGGTCGTTGCACACCAGCTAACACACGGGCTTGACAGAGCTAGGTCTTCGTCCAGTGCAAGGATTAACCATGACAACTGGAGACCAGCTCTGCTGCATGGACCTAGTACGCACACATATTGCATTGTGGGTTGGCCTGTGCTGCCTCTGGGCCCTCGCCTCTTCTGCGTCCTGAACTCCTGCCACTCCTGGGCCCGATCATATCACTCCATGTATGGCGTGTGATCGCGGAGCGAAGTGATCTCATGTGGAACCTTGTCAAAAGTCTTTTGAAAGTCCAAATGCACCACATCCACTGATTTTCCCTTATCCACTCTACTAATTACATTGTCAAACTCAAGAAGATTTGTCAAGCATGATTTCCCTTTCATAAATCCGTGCTGAGTTGGACCAATCCTGTCACTGCTTTCCAAATGTGTTGCTATTACATCTTTAATAATTGATTCCAGCATTTTCCCCACCACCGATGTCAGGCTAACCGGTCTATAATTCCCTGTTTTCTCTCTCCCTTTTTTAAAAAGTGGGGTTACATTAGCTACCCTCCAATCCACAGGTACTGAGCCAGAGTCCATGGAATTTTGTAAAATGACCACCAATGCATCTACTATTTTTAGGGCCACTCCCTTAAGTACTCTAGGATGCAGACTATCAGACCCTGGCGATTTATCGGCCTTCAGTCCCATCGGTTTCGCTAACACCATTTCCTGGCTAATAAGGATTTCCCTCAGTTCCTCCTCCTCATTAGACTCTCGGTCCCCTAGTATTTTCAGGAGGTTATTTGTGTCTTCCTTAGTGAAGACAGAACCAAAGTATTTGTTCAATTGGTCTGCCATTTCTTTGTTCCCCATTATGAATTCACCTGATTCTGACTGCAAGGGACCAAAAGTATTCTTCGCTAATGTTTTTCTCTTCACTAGGAGGGGGAAAATAGAATATGAGAGTAAGCTTTCAGTGAACATAAAAACTGACTACAAAAACTTCTACAGATACGTGAAGAGAGAAAGATTAGTGAAGACAAATGTAGGTCCCTTACAGTCAGAATCAGGTGAATTTATAATGGGGAACAAAGAAATGGCAGACCAATTGAACAAATACTTTGGTTCTGTCTTCACGAAGGAAGACACAAATAATCTTCCGGAAATACTCGGGGACCGAGGGTCTAGCAAGAAGGAGGAACTAAAGGAAATCCTTATTAGTCAGGAAATTGTGTTAGAAAAATTGATAGGATTGAAGGCCGATAAATCCCTAGGGCCTGATAGGCTGCATCCCAGAGTACTTAAGGAAGTGGCCCTAGAAATAGTAGATGCAATGGTGGCCATGTTCCAACATTCTATAGACTCTGGATCAGTTCCTATGGACTGGAGGGTAGCTAATGTAACCCCACTTTTTAAAAAAGGAGGGAGAGAGAAAACAGGGAATTATAGGCTGGTCAGCCTGACATCGGTGGTGGTGAAAATGTTGAAATCAATTATTAAAGAGGTAATAGCAGCACATTTGGAAAGCAGTGACAGGATCGGTCCAAGTCAGCATGGATTTATGAAAGGGAAATCATGCTTGACAAATCTTCTGGAATTTTTTGAAGATGTAACTAGTAGAGTGGACAAGGAGGAGCCATTGGATGTGGTGTATTGAGACTTTCAAAAGGCTTTTGACAAGGTCCCACACAAGAGATTAGTGTGCAAAATTAAAGCACATGGTATTGGGGATAATGTACTGACGTGGCAAGAGAACTGGTTGGCAGAGACGAAGCAAAGAGTAGGAATAAATGGGTCCTTTTCCAAATGGCAGGCAGTGACTAGTGGGATACTACAAGGTTCAGTGCTGGAACCTCAGTTATTTACAATATACATTAATGATTTAGACAAAGGAATTGAATGTAATATCTCCAAGTTTGCAGATGACACTCAGCTTGGTTGTAATGTGAGCTGTGAGGAGGATGCTAAGAGGTTGCAGGGTGCCTTGGACAGGTTAGGTGATTGGGCAATACATGGCAGCTGTGGTATAATGTAGATAAATGTGAGGTTATCCACTTTGGTGGTAAAAACAGGAAGGCAGATTATTATCTGAATGGTGAAAGATTAGTAAAAGGAGAGATGCAATGAGACCTAGGTGTCATGGTACATCAGTCACTGAAAGTTGGCATACAGATACAGCAGGCGGTGAAGAAGGCAAATGGCATGTTGGCCTTTATTGCGAGAGGATTTGAGTATAGGAGCAGCGAGGTCATACTACAGGGCCTTGGTGAGGCAACATCTTGAATATTGTGCACAGTTTTGGACTCCTCATCTGAGGAAGGACATTCTTGCATTTGAGGGAGTGCAGCGAAGGTTCACCAGACTGATTCCCAGGATGACAGGACTGACATATCAAGAAAGACTGGATTGACAAGGCTTATATTCAATGGAATTTAGAAGAATGAGAGGGGATCTCATGGAAACATATAAAATTCTGATGGGATTGGACAGGTTAGATGCAGGAAGTATGTTCCCGATGTTGGGGAAGTCCAGAACCAGTGGTCACAGTCTAAGGATAAAGGGTAAGCCATTTAGGACTGAGATGAAGAGAAACTTCTTCATTCAGAGAATTGTCAACCTGTGGAATTCTCTACCACAGAAAGTTTTTGAGGCCAGTTCGTTAGATATATTCAAAATGGAGTTAGATGTGGCCCTTACGGCTAAAGGGATCAAGGGGTATGGAGAGAAAGCAGGAATGGGGTACTGAAGTGCATGATCAGCCATGGTCATATTGAATGGTGGTGCAGGCTCGAAGAGCCGAATGGCCTACTCCTGCACCTATTTTCTATGTTTCTATGCACAGTGATTTGTTGCAATCAAGAATGCATTGCCTGAAAGCTGAGTGAAAGCAGATACAATAGTAACATTCAAAAGAGAATTGTGGAAATAGCTGAAGGGAATAGAGTGCAGGTCTGTGGAGAAAGAACATGGGAGTGGATTAGTTAGAAAGCTCTACAAAGAGCGAGCCACTTTCTGTGCAGTATCATTCTATCATTCTGTGATTCAGTGTATCACATGAGTGTCTTCCACACCCCAGCACGTCTCCCTGCCCCAACCTGTAACTTCAGACTCACCATGAGCAATGCCACAGGTGACCTTCTAGTAGAATGCTGTAACAGTGTTTTCTCTGTCTGCAGATACAATTGTTCCTGTCTCTGCACCTTGGGGACTTCAGGGATACTTGGTAAATGGCACAATACAACAGAAATTCGGGGTATTTGTTGTACTAGTTCCTGAACTCACCAGCCCACCTGAACCCACAGATCCAACCATTAAAATAGGAATGTCACATACCGGCTGGCTCTATGTCAGGTGAGTTTAGTTGGTGATATATTGTGATTGATATTTCTTTACATCAGATATTTAGCCAACATTATTTAACCTGTAGCAAGCCTGTGATTAATGGGCTGGTCCAGTCAGGTGTGTCGTTGGCCAACATTAATCGTGTAATAAGTTGTTTCGTGTCTCACAACCTTCAGTTCCTTCCTCTGAGGACACGGCTGGACCTCCACACTCACATCACTCAGGTTCATATCGAGCACTGGACATGGCTGAGTCACAATTCCTCGGGACGCAATCCCAGGATGTGAATACCAATGTAACTAAAGTAGTTGGGCTTTTCCCTGCTGGAATGTCCCAGGAGTATAGACTTCCTCATTGTAACAATAATGGGGCTGGCTCCTGTTTTCAGACATTCTCACCTACACCACATTCTGCGGGTTATTTTGGCCAAAGGGTGAAAACAGGCGCTAAATGGGTGCAGTGCTAATAAGACTAACCTATTTGAAAGTCTGGATTTAGCACACAATGTGGGTCCTAATTGCTGATTACCAAAATTTGAACTTGCTGGAGATGGTACAACACAAACCTGCAGGTTTAACACTCAAGTGCTGATTAGACACCATTTTCGTGGAGCAGTATATGTGGGCTTCTCGCACCCACTTCCACTGAAGGTGTGGAGTGCTCTGGCTGGTACACAGCGGCACATTGCAGGATGGCTCAAGGACCGAGGGAGAGGGTGCACAGGTTCTCGGATGTGGTACTGGAGACTGGGGTGGAGGAGGTCGAGAGGAGGAGGGATGTCCTGTACCCACAGAGGGGAAGGACATCACCTCACCCTCTTGTCCATTTCTTCTACAGCAGCTGGTGCCGCTCTACCTAGCCTTTAAGTAGTGCTTGAAATCGACATCAACGCCGTGTTTACTCCCAAACAGCTGGTTGCTGTTAGGAGAAGGCGTTAGTTGAAGCATTAGCCACCAAAATGCCGTGCAGCCTCTTTAATGAGTGCGAGCAGGATTTTTTAAGTGGCAATCAGTTGTTAACGAGCCTCTGGGCAGCCGTTCCTAGAGCTGGCTTCAACTCCTTTACCAAGATGGTGTCTCAGCTCAAGACCCCACCTTGGTTACCTCGTAGGATCGTTAGTGCCTGAACGCACTGCCGCAAATCGCCCCCAGTACGTTATATGGATGGGAGCAGGAAAAGGGAGGGAAAAAAAGCAAGAAAGAAAGAGAGATAGAAAGAAAGGAAAGAAAAGTATTTTATTTGGACCTAAGAAAAATCGGATTATTTTAGAGGAACTAAAAAATTTGGGAATCCCAGCTCACAAATCATTTAAAGCGAGTCAACAGGTACAAAAAACAATCAAAATGACAAATGGAATGTCAGCCTTCGATTTTACAGAGACTTGGTCAGATCCTGTCTGGAATACCTCAGCAAGGATAAATTAACCTTGGGGTGGATTCAGGGCAGATTCACCAGAATTATACCGCGGGTTAGAGGGTTAAATTCTGAGGACAGGTTGCATCAACTTGTCTTTTCCTGAGTATAGGAGATTGAGGGGTGACCAGAGTGAGGGGTTTGCAATGTTAAAAGGATTCAATCGGTTAGATACAGAGAAACTATTCCCTCTGATGGGAGAATCTAGAACGAGGCGACATCATGTTAAAATTAGAGCTCGGCCATTCAGCAACAAAATGAGGAAGCACTTTTTCACACAAAATGTGGAACTCTCTCCCCCCTAAAAGGCTGTGGATGCTGGGTCAATTGGAGGGTTCAAGACTGAGATCGAGAGATTGTTGTTGGGTAACGGTATCAAGGGATATGGAGCTAAGGCGGGTAAATGGGGCTGAGGTACAGATCAGCCAGGATCAAACTGAATGGCGGAGGACACTCGAGGGGCTGAATGGCCTACTCCTGTTCCGATCTTCCTTTCAATCTGATTAGTTTCCAGACTGGATCTGCCAGGAAGAAAAAAGTCATCATTCTGAATTCTGTTGCAGGACTTTCGACACCAAAGTTGACGACCAACAATACGAAGGACGTGTCATTGAATTCTTCAATGACTTGGAAAAAGACAAGCAATCCTTCGATAGGAGTACCTTTTACATCGCTTACTATAAAACAGATCTGACGGAAATGTTCTTTAAAAACATAGAACATTGAAACTTTTCTGAAGGTTCTGTTACCTTATCAGACATCAAACAGTGAGATGTGCTTAACTCTATTCTTAACCTCCTTTGACCTCCTACCTAGTACACATTGGATTTAACCCTGAGCATGTGCCAGTATTGGGATATTGAACGATTCCCCCCATGCCCCATCTCCAGAGCCCTGTGCATGGTGACCCTGTTTATAAATACTGCCCCCTACTGGCAGTTGCCAGTGTTTGTCTCCCACCCACAATGCTGCATTGTGAGGTGGAGCTTCTTTACTCAGAATTATTCAGCTACATTAACTCCAACACTGAGCTTTTCTTTGCCAGTTCCTGGTTTGTATTTTACATTCAGTGTTCACATTATTTGGTTTTGTGCGATGAATCTAAACAACAGCTCTTTCCAGGTGCCCAGTTCAATGTACCACCACTTATCGTCCTGTGGCAGAGAGTCCCGGGTTATCACCAGGGGGCCGACCTCCTTGTCATTCCCAGATGTAATATGTTGGGGAGCCACGTGGTCTTCCACCCACACGTTAACCAGACATTGGGCTCTGGCCCTGGCAGATCTGACTGTCCCTGGCAGAGGTGTCCTGACTGCTGTTATTCCTTTTAATATTGTTTATAATTAGGTGCCCCCTTCAATTCCAAGTTATTTGCCAATGTCCCAGATTCATTGCTGACTGACCACCTCTGAGGGGCAGCTTTGGTGATCGAGCAGTTGTGTAAGTGCGGAGAAACCGCACTGAAGGATAAAGGAGAATTACTCAGCCAGGAATAGGAAGATCCACATTTAAACATTTCTGGTTAGAAACCTGGGGTTTAGAAACAGAGCCATCAAGTCACAAAGATATTAGTTTAAAGTCCCCATACTGCACAGACACAGGGTAAACCCAGTTGTACATGGGTGGTGGGCACTCCTTGGGGCAAAAGGGATTAATCACTGCAGTAATTTCCCTTTTCTGTAAACTTTCTTTAAATGAATGGTGCACAGACTGAGATTGAGATGGTTCTGTTGCCAGATATAGTTCCAGGATGTTCTATCTTCACACAGAGATGGATTATGTTTATGTTTATCCCAGTCATGCTGACCAGAACATTTAAAGGTGATGTGAAAAGAGCAAATAGAAAATGGGAAGTGTTGCCGAGCACAGAGCGTTGAAGTTGTTACATGTGAAATCATGGAGTGGTCAGATGTGGGATCGTACCTGGGCTCTCACACTCTGAGTTAGTTCCACATTGAATCGTTTCATTACAAGGGAATGTTTAAACTGTAAGACCCAGTGTGTTCACCATTTGTAAAATGTTGAGCCTTTCATCACATCACCTTGAAGAATGTCCTTCTGTGTTTAAATTGTTCTGTCCCCTGTACCCTGAAATATACTGGGAATGGACTGTATAACAGACTGTGTCGACTGCACGCTGTGCACTGTAGGAAGAGCAACACATTCACTGGAGAAACCTGCTAATGGGGACACCCTGTGTGGGAAGTAAAGTATTCCCTTTTCCTGCCATTCCTGATAATCAAACACTGGACATTGTGGTGGGGATGAGCAGAAAGGTTGCTTCTCAATCCAGTTTGGCCTCACTCAGATCAGCACAGGTTCAGAAAACAGATGGGCCCAGGTGAGGAGAGTGAAGCGGAAGGTTTTGGGAGCACAGGTGTTAAGCTGCTTAAAACTGCTTCTTAAAATGGAGAATGAATCCCAATCCAAAATTAGGATCCAGGGACTGAAGATGGACTAAAGTTCAGATTCAGATCTCCTCACACCTATACTGGGCGCTCACACTTGGAATATACACGGACTGAATCTGTGATTGAGAAAATGATCTATTCAGATATTGCTCCTGTTAACAGGCGGTCCATTCACAGGCTTCTCTTGTTCAGTAAATAAGCCGTTGTCTTCTAGCCTTTGATTGTCTTTTGTTTTTCAAACTGCTGGGAATGTATTCTCACTGTGAAATAAAGAGGGTGATGCATCAAACACTTGGTCTCATGTTAGATTCTTACTCAGAAACAGAACTGGTCACTGATCACATCACTAGTTTCATATTAGTCCTCCCGGACTCCCCACATACTCAGAACAACTGGAGAAGGTATGGGGTTCACCTTGGACACACCTCTCTGTGCTGTCCTATGGAGGAGGAGGAACAGCAGAATTTTCACACAATAAACCCTTGCTGCAGTCCCATCAGTAGATCCTCCATATGCCAATAGGAGGCCTCATGCCTGTAGTAAATTGTACCGGACGCCTCTGGTGTCAGGACGGCTAAATTCTCCGGAACCAATATGGGGGTGGGGTGGATGTGCGCGTTACATGCTGGAGGTGCGTTGCCTTCCACATGGAAAAAAGCAAAAAAAAAGAGGCGTCCAGAGGACTGATACAGGCCGGGCAAATCGGTGCAGGAGTTCCCCCCACCAGACACACTGCAGTGCTGAAGACCATTACTGGCCTCCGTTTGGCCTCCTCCCTCCCATCCATCAGTTATCCCATCCTTCCTACCTAGACCCCTCCCTCACGATCATTCCTCTTTCTCCTGCCCACTCCCTCCCTCACAATCGATGCCCCCACTCCTGCCCACCCTCTCCCTCACACTCAAAACAGATGGGCGTGAGTTGAATTTCTCCTCCAATACAGAGTGTGGTCAGAATCTGGAATTCTCTGCAACAACACGCTGTTGAAGCAAAGTCCACGAATGTTTTTATTACAGAGTTAGTCTCTGGAATAAAGAGGAATATTAAAGTCTGGGGAAATAGCCGGAGTGTGGGATAAAACTAGGGGCGCGGTTTTCACTCAAACGGGAGTGAAGTCGGCGGTGTGTCCCCTCAATAGATTGAGTGAGAGGCCCCAAACCAGTGTTGGGTTCGGGCCTCATTAACATACAGTCAGCAAGCTGCCCTGTGCTCAATGTGTGCTAACGGGTCGCTCACCGAACTGGGAGGGCCAAAAATCCAGTGGCCCCATGGGTGGGCCGAGCCAGAGGTCAGCGGGAAACGGGAGGAAATTGCCCAGGCCCCAGATAATATATTTCAGGCCTCTATTGAGGGTGGGTGAGGGCCGGAGGACTGGAGATTGGGCCGTGTAGGACTCGTTTTTTAAATGGAGGCATCTGTGAAAGGAAGGGCAATAAGTTTACAGACCTCAAACCGTCCCACACATCCCCCACCCCCACTATACCCTCCCACACACCCCCCAACCCCACTATACCCTCCCACACACCCCCCAACCCCACTATACCGTCCCACACACCCCCACCCCCACTATACCCTCCCACACACCCCCCATCCCCACTATACCGTCCCACACACCCCCACCCCCACTATACCCTCCCACACACCCCCCAACCCCACTATACCGTCCCACACACCCCCACCCCCACTATACCCTCCCACACACCCCCCATCCCCACTATACCGTCCCACACACCCCCCACCCCCACTATACCCTCCCACACACCCCCCACCCCCATTATACCCTCCCACATCCCCCACCCCCACGATACCCTCCCACACACACCCCACCCCACTATACCCTCCCACACACCCCCCACCCCCACTATACCCTCCCTCCCCCACTATACCCTCACACACACCCCCCACCCCCACTATACCCTCCCACACACCCCCCACCCCCGCTATACTCTCCCACACACCCCCCACACCTGCTATACCCTCCCACACACCCCCCACTCCCACTATACCCTCCCATACACCCCCCACCCCCACTATACCCTCCCACACACCCCCACCCCACTATACCCTCCCACACACCCCCCCACCCCCACTATACCCTCCCACACACCCCCCACCCCCACTATACCCTCCCACACACCCCCCACCCCCGCTATACCCTCCCACACACCCCCCACCCCCACTATACCCTCCCACACACACCCCACCCCACTATACCCTCATACACCCCCCACCCCCACTATACCCTCCCACACAACCCCCCACCCCCACTATACCCTCCCACACACCCCCCACATACCCCCTCACACCCTCCCACCCCCACTATATACTCCCACACACCCCCCACCCCCACTATACCCTCCCACACACCCACCCACCCCGACTATACCCTCCCACATACCACCACCCCCACTATACCCTCCCACGCAACACCCCCACCCCCACTATACCCTCCCACACACCCCCCACCCCCCACTATACCCTCCCACACACCCCCCACCCCCCACTATAACCTCCCACACAACCCCCACCCCCACTATACCCTCCCACACACACCCCCACCCCACTATACCCTCCCACACATCCCCCACCCCCACTATACCCTCCCACACACACCCCACCCCCGCTATACCCTCCCACACACCCCCCATCCCCAACTATACCCTCCCACACACCCCCCACCCCCACTATACCCTCCCACATACCCCCCACCCCCACTATACCCTCCCACACACCAGCTATCCCCACTATACCATCTGTAAGACTACAGTTTTTGGAAGGCCAAACCTAAAATTGGACTAAATTTTTACAACCCAGAATACCTTGCAGATCAAGAGACCTTTTGTTGAACTTACAGAAATGCAGACAAGTGAAGTTCCTGTCCCACGGATTGATTCGAGAACCCGCCAAGCTCACAGGTGTTACATTGAACTTGAACATAAACCTTTATGATAGTCAGGATAGTTTGGGACACGTACCCAGTGGGCCGATAGCCAATGTTCTTAGTATAATTACAGAGCGAAGTCTCTCGTTGGACACTGCAGTCGGAGAGAGGGCAACTTGGTCAGTTGGCAAGCAAAGGACCACGGACTAATTACTGGGCGCGTGACCACCGGCAGTATTAGTTACCTGTGAGTTTTGTTTAAAATTGCTTAAATATAAAGTAAATGAACTGTAAGAAAAGTAGGTCTCACGGGGCAGGTCTGGACAGGAACTGTTGTGTATTGATGTTACTGGAGGGTTACTTGTATTCTGTTATTGAATTTTATGTAAAGGTTACCCTGTGAGTGGAAACGAGATATCCTGTGTCCGTATTGTTCTGTCTCACAAATCCGAACCCTGTAAAGTGTAGAATCAAGGCAAGATCTTACCGGGTAAAAAACAGTTTTATAAAAGATAAGTCTTACAGAATGGCGCCTGAACAAGAGACTTGTGATAACAAACAATGTCGACAACGGATGGGTCAGTTACAAGGTATGTGACTGAAAAGCTGCCCTTAGAGAGGGTGGATACGGGTCATTACAGACGGTGCTGATCCGGTTTTGGGGGTTGGACACTGGACCAGGTCCCTGTGTCGGCCTGAGTCGATGAAAGCCGTTTGGTTGTCAGTTAAAATCTGTGAAGGTGCAAATGATAAATTACAAACAGAAAGGAGTGAAAAAGAAGCGACAGTAAAGCGACTCCTTAAGGAGCTAGATGTAGACAGGGCACAGGCTAAAAAACTCATGGATCGGTCGGAAAAGTTTGACAAGGATAAAAATCTGTTTTATAAAAGATAAGTCTTGCACCTCCCACACACTCCCCGACCCCCACTATACCCTCCCACACACCCCCCACCCCCACTATACCCTCCCACACACCCCCCACCCCCACAATACCCTCCCACACACCCCCCCCACTATATCCACCTACACACACCCCACCCCCACTCCCCCACCCCCACTATACCCTCCCACACACTCCCCCACCCCCACTGTACCCTCCCACACACACCCCACCCCACTATACCCTCATACACCCCCCACCCCCACTATACCCTCCCACACAACCCCCCACCCCCACTATACCCTCCCACACACCCCCCACATACCCCCTCACACCCTCCCACCCCCACTATATACTCCCACACACCCCCCACCCCCACTATACCCTCCCACACACCCACCCACCCCGACTATACCCTCCCACATACCACCACCCCCACTATACCCTCCCACGCAACACCCCCACCCCCACTATACCCTCCCACACACCCCCCACCCCCCACTATACCCTCCCACACACCCCCCACCCCCCACTATAACCTCCCACACAACCCCCACCCCCACTATACCCTCCCACACACACCCCCACCCCACTATACCCTCCCACACATCCCCCACCCCCACTATACCCTCCCACACACACCCCACCCCCGCTATACCCTCCCACACACCCCCCATCCCCAACTATACCCTCCCACACACCCCCCACCCCCACTATACCCTCCCACATACCCCCCACCCCCACTATACCCTCCCACACACCAGCTATCCCCACTATACCATCTGTAAGACTACAGTTTTTGGAAGGCCAAACCTAAAATTGGACTAAATTTTTACAACCCAGAATACCTTGCAGATCAAGAGACCTTTTGTTGAACTTACAGAAATGCAGACAAGTGAAGTTCCTGTCCCACGGATTGATTCGAGAACCCGCCAAGCTCACAGGTGTTACATTGAACTTGAGGAGAGAGGCGGGAGTCCAGAGAGGCAGCGGCCTGTAAAAGGCTCAGCAGTCCGGGGAGCGTCGAGAGAGGCGGGAGTCGAGAGAGGCAGCGGCCTATAAAAGGCTCAGCAGTCCGGGGAGCGTCGAGAGAGGCGGGAGTCCAGAGAGGCAGCGGCCTATAAAAGGCTCAGCAGTCCGGGGAGCGTCGAGAGAGGCGGGAGTCCAGAGAGGCGTACCGGTGCAGCTCCAGCTGGGAGAGAAGGCAAAAAAGAAGTAGAAGGAAATCAAAAGGTGACGTCACAGCCAACGTGGTAAGTGATTGGCTGCTGATTGGTGAGTAGTTTTTCTTTTTCTTTATTAGTCAGTAACTTTTAACATTGTTGTCGGCAATTTAAGTGTATCTAAGGGTTAAGTCATGGCAGGACAGCTCGGTCACGTGATATGCTCCTCCTGTACCATGTGGGAACACGGGGACAACACCAGTGTCCCTGACGACTACATGTGCGGGAAGTGTGTCCACCTCCGGCTACTGACGGTCCGCGTTGCGGAGTTGGAGCTGAAGGTGGATTCACTCTGGAGCATCCACGATGCTGAGAATGACGTGAGTATCACGTGTAGCGAGTTGGTCTTACTGCAGGAGAAGGGTCCACAGCCAGCGAGGGAATGGAAGACCAGCAGGAAGAGTAGTGCAAGGAAGGTAGTGCAGGGGTCCCCTGTGGTCATCCCCCTGCAAAACAGATACACCGCTTTGAGTACTGTTGAGGGGGATGACTCATCAGGGGAGGGCAGCAGCAGCCAAGTTCATGGCACCGTGGCTGGCTCTGTTGCACAGGAGGGCAGGAAAAAGAGTGGAAGAGCGATAGTGATAGGGGATTCAATTGTAAGGGGAATAGATAGGCGTTTCTGCGGCCGCAACCGAGACTCCAGGATGGTATGTTGCCTCCCTGGTGCAAGGGTCAAGGATGTCTCGGAGCGGGTGGAGGACATTCTAAAAAGGGAGGGAGAACAGCCAGTTGTCGTGGTGCACGTTGGTACCAATGACATAGGTAAAAAAAGGGATGAGTTCCTACGAAATGAATTTAAGGAGCTAGGAGCTAAATTAAAAAGTAGGACCTCAAAAGTAGTAATCTCGGGATTGCTACCAGTGCCACGTGCTAGTCAGAGTAGGAATCGCAGGATAGCTCAGATGAATACGTGGCTTGAGCAATGGTGCAGCAGGGAGGGATTCAAATTCCTGGGGCATTGGAACCGGTTCTGGGGGAGGTGGGACCAGTACAATCCGGACGGTCTGCACCTGGGCAGAATCGGAACCAATGTCCTCGGGGGAGTGTTTGCTAGTGCTGTTGGGGAGGAGTTAAACTAATATGGCAGGGGGATGGGAACCAATGCAGGGAGATAGAGGGAAACAAAAAGGAGGCAAAAACAAAAGACAGAAAGGAGATGAGGAAAAGTGGAGGGCAGAGAAACCCAAGGCAAAGAACAAAAAGGGCCATTGTACAGCAAAATTCTAAAAGGACAGAGGGTGTTAAAAAAACAAGCCTAAAGGCTTTGTGTCTTAATGCAAGGAGTATCCGCAATAAGGTGGATGAATTAACTGTGCAAATAGATGTTAACAAATATGATGTGATTGGGATTACGGAGACGTGGCTCCAGGATGAGCAGGGCTGGGAACTCAACATCCAGGGGTATTCAACATTCAGGAAGGATAGAATAAAAGGAAAAGGAGGTGGGGTAGCATTGCTGGTTAAGGAGGAGATTAAGGCAATAGTTAGGAAGGACATTAGCTTGGATGATGTGGAATCTATATGGGTAGAGCTGCAGAACACCAAAGGGCAAAAAACGTTAGTGGGAGTTGTGTACAGACCTCCAAACAGTAGTAGTGATGTTGGGGAGGGCATCAAACAGGAAATTAGGGGTGCGTGCAATAAAGGTGCAGCAGTTATAATGGGTGACTTTAATATGCACATAGATTGGGCTAACCAAACTGGAAGCAATACGGTGGAGGAGGATTTTCTGGAGTGCATAAGGGATGGTTTTTTAGACCAATATGTCGAGGAACCAACTAGGGGGGAGGCCATCTTAGACTGGGTGTTATGTAATGAGAAAGGATTAATTAGCAATCTCGCTGTGCGAGGCCCCTTGGGGAAGAGTGACCATAATATGGTGGAATTCTGCATTAGGATGGAGAATGAAACAGTTAATTCAGAGACCATGGTCCAGAACTTAAAGAAGGCTAACTTTGAAGGTATGAGGCGTGAATTGGCTGAGATGGATTGGCGAATGATACTTAAGGGGTTGACTGTGGATGGGCAATGGCAGACATTTAGAGACCGCATGGATGAACTACAACAATTGTACATTCCTGTCTGGCATAGAAATAAAAAAGGGAAGGTGGCTCAACCGTGGCTATCAAGGGAAATCAGGGATAGTATTAAAGCCAAGGAAGTGGCATACAAATTGGCCAGAAATAGCAGCGAACCTGGGGACTGGGAGAAATTTAGAACTCAGCAGAGGAGGACAAAGGGTTTGATTAGGGAAAATGGAGTATGAGAAGAAGCTTGCAGGGAACATTAAGACGGATTGCAAAAGTTTCTATAGATATGTAAAGAGAAAAAGGTTAGTAAAGACAAACGTAGGTCCCCTGCAGTCAGAATCAGGGGAAGTCATAACGGGGAACAAAGAAATGGCGGACCAATTGAACAAGTACTTTGGTTCGGTATTCACGAAGGAGGACACGAACAACCTTCCGGTTATAAAAGGGGTCGGGGGGTCTAGTAAGGAGGAGGAACTGAGGGAAATCCTTATTAGCCGGGAAATTGTGTTGGGGAAATTGATGGGATTGAAGGCCGATAAATCCCCAGGGCCTGATGGACTGCATCCCAGAGTACTTAAGGAGGTGGCCTTGGAAATAGTGGATGCGTTGACAGTCATTTTCCAACATTCCATTGACTCTGGATCAGTTCCTATGGAGTGGAGGGTAGCCAATGTAACCCCACTTTTTAAAAAAGGAGGGAGAGAGAAAACAGGGAATTATAGACCGGTCAGCCTGACATCGGTAGTGGGTAAAATGATGGAATCAATTATTAAGGATGTCATAGCAGTGCATTTGGAAAGAGGTGACATGATAGGTCCAAGTCAGCATGGATTTGTGAAAGGGAAATCATGCTTGACAAATCTTCTGGAATTTTTTGAGGATGTTTCCAGTAGAGTGGATAAGGGAGAACCAGTTGATGTGGTATATTTGGACTTTCAGAAGGCGTTCGACAAGGTCCCACACAAGAGATTGATGTGCAAAGTTAGAGCACATGGGATTGGGGGTAGTGTACTGACATGGATTGAGAACTGGTTGTCAGACAGGAAGCAAAGAGTAGGAGTAAATGGGTACTTTTCAGAATGGCAGGCAGTGACTAGTGGGGTACCGCAGGGTTCTGTGCTGGGGCCCCAGCTGTTTACACTGTACATTAATGATTTAGATGAGGGGATTGAGTGTAGTATCTCCAAGTTTGCGGATGACACTAAGTTGGGTGGCAGTGTGAGCTGCGAGGAGGATGCTGTGAGGCTGCAGAGCGACTTGGATAGGTTAGGTGAGTGGGCAAATGCATGGCAGATGAAGTATAATGTGGATAAATGTGAGGTTATCCACTTTGGTGGTAAAAACAGAGAGACAGACTATTATCTGAATGGTGACAGATTAGGAAAAGGGGAGGTGCAAAGAGACCTGGGTGTCATGGTACATCAGTCATTGAAGGTTGGCATGCAGGTGCAGCAGGCGGTTAAGAAAGCAAATGGCATGTTGGCCTTCATAGCAAGGGGATTTGAGTACAGGGGCAGGGAGGTGTTGCTACAGTTGTACAGGGCATTGGTGAGGCCACACCTGGAGTATTGTGTACAGTTTTGGTCTCCTAACCTGAGGAAGGACATTCTTGCTATTGAGGGAGTGCAGCGAAGGTTCACCAGACTGATTCCCGGGATGGCGGGACTGACCTATCAAGAAAGACTGGATCAACTGGGCTTGTATTCACTGGAGTTCAGAAGAATGAGAGGGGACCTCATAGAAACATATAAAATTCTGACGGGGTTAGACAGGTTAGATGCAGGAAGAATGTTCCCAATGTTGGGGAAGTCCAGAACCAGGGGTCACAGTCTAAGGATAAGGGGTAAGCCATTTAGGACCGAGATGCGGAGGAACTTCTTCACCCAGAGAGTGGTGAACCTGTGGAATTCTCTACCACAGAAAGTTGTTGAGGCCAATTCACTAAATATATTCAAAAAGGAGTTAGATGAGGTCCTTACTGCTAGGGGGATCAAGGGGTATGGCGAGAAAGCAGGAATGGGGTACTGAAGTGAATGTTCAGCCATGAACTCATTGAATGGCGGTGCAGGCTAGAAGGGCCGAATGGCCTACTCCTGCACCTATTTTCTATGTTTCTATGTTTCTATGTTTCTATGTTTCTATGTTTCTATGAACATAAACCTTTATGATAGTCAGGATAGTTTGGGACACGTACCCAGTGGGCCGATAGCCAATGTTCTTAGTATAATTACAGAGCGAAGTCTCTCGTTGGACACTGCAGTCGGAGAGAGGGCAACTTGGTCAGTTGGCAAGCAAAGGACCACGGACTAATTACTGGGCGCGTGACCACCGGCAGTATTAGTTACCTGTGAGTTTTGTTTAAAATTGCTTAAATATAAAGTAAATGAACTGTAAGAAAAGTAGGTCTCACGGGGCAGGTCTGGACAGGAACTGTTGTGTATTGATGTTACTGGAGGGTTACTTGTATTCTGTTATTGAATTTTATGTAAAGGTTACCCTGTGAGGGGAAACGAGATATCCTGTGTCCGTATTGTTCTGTCTCACAAATCCGAACCCTGTAAAGTGTAGAATCAAGGCAAGATCTTACCGGGTAAAAAGCGGTTTTATAAAAGATAAGTCTTACAGAATGGCGCCTGAACAAGAGACTTGTGATAACAAACAATGTCGACAACGGATGGGTCAGTTACAAGGTATGTGACTGAAAAGCTGCCCTTAGAGAGGGTGGATACGGGTCATTACAGACGGTGCTGATCCGGTTTTGGGGGTTGGACACTGGACCAGGTCCCTGTGTCGGCCTGAGTCGATGAAAGCCGTTTGGTTGTCAGTTAAAATCTGTGAAGGTGCAAATGATAAATTACAAACAGAAAGGAGTGAAAAAGAAGCGACAGTAAAGCGACTCCTTAAGGAGCTAGATGTAGACAGGGCACAGGCTAAAAAACTCATGGATCGGTCGGAAAAGTTTGACAAGGATAAAAATCTGTTTTATAAAAGATAAGTCTTGCACCTCCCACACACTCCCCGACCCCCACTATACCCTCCCACACACCCCCCACCCCCACTATACCCTCCCACACACCCCCCACCCCCACGATACCCTCCCACACACCCCCCCCACTATATCCACCTACACACACCCCACCCCCACTCCCCCACCCCCACTATACCCTCCCACATACTCCCCCACCCCCACTGTACCCTCCCACACACTCCCCCACCCCCACTGTACCCTCCCACACACCCCCACCCCCACTATACAATCCCACACACCCCCACCCCCACTATACTCTCCCACACACCCCCCACCCCCACTATACCCTCCCACACACCCCCCACCCCCACTATACCCTCCCACACACCCCCACCCCCACTATACCCTCCCACACACCCCCACCCCCACTATACTCTCCCACACACCCCCCACCCCCACTATACCCTCCCACACACCCCCCACCCCCACTATACCCTCCCACACCCCCCCCACCCCCACTATACCCTCCCACACACCCCCAGCCCCACTATATCCACCGACACACATCCCACCCCCACTATACTCTCCCACACACCCCCACCCCCACTATACCCTCCCACACACCCCCACCCCCACTATACCCTCCCACACACACCCCACCCCCACTATATCCTCCCACACACCCCCCACCCCCACTATACCTCCCACACACCCCCCACCCCCACTATACCCTCCCACACACCCCCACCCCCACTATACCTTCCCACACACTCCCCACCCCCACTATACCCTCCCACACACCCCTCACCCCCACTATACCCTCCCACATCCACCACCCCCTATATACCCTCCCATACACGCCCCACCCCCACTATACCCTCCCACACACCCCCCAGCCCCATGATACCCTCCCACTACGCAGTGACTAGTGGGGTGCCGCAGGACTCAGTGCTAGGACCCCATCTCTTTACAATATACATTAATGATTTAGATGAAGGAATTGAGTGTAATATCTCAAAGTTTGCAGATGACACTAAACTGGGTGATGGTGTGAGCCGTGTGGAGGATGCCAAGTGGCTGCAGGGTGACTTGGACAGGGTAGGTGTGAGGGCAAATGCATGGCAGGTGCAGTATAATGTGGATAAATATGAAGTTATCCACTTTGTGGGCAAAAACACAAAGGCAGAATATTATCTGAATGGCAGATTAGGAAAAGGGGAGGTGAAAATTGGCATGAAGGTACAGCAGGCATAGAAGAAGGCAAATGGTATGTTGGCATTCCTGGCGAGGGGATTTGAGTATAGGAGCAGGGAGGTCTTACTGCAGTTGTACAGGGCCTTGGTGATGCCTACCTGGAATATTGTGTTCAGTTTTGGTCTCCTAATCTGAGGCAATATGTTCTTGCTATTGAGGGAGTGCAGCGAAGGTTCACCAGACTGATTCCAGGGAAGGCTGGATTGACATATGAGGAGAGACTGGATCAACTGAGCCTTTATACACTGGAGTTTAGAAGGATGAGAGGGGATCTCATAGAAACGTATAATATTGTGATGGAACTGGACAGGTTAGATGCGGGAAGAATGTTCCTGATGTTGGGAAAGTCCAGAATCAGGGGACACAGTCTTAGGATAAGGGGTAGGCGATTTAGGACTGAGATGAGGAGAAACATCTTCACTCAGAGAGTTGTTAACCTGTGGAATTTCCTGCTGCAGAGAGTTGTTGATGCCAGTTCATTGGATATATTCAAGAGGGAGTTAGATATGGCCCTTACGGCTAAAAGGATCAAGGGGTATGGAGAGAAAGCAGGAAAGGGGTACTGAGGGAATGACCAGCCATGATCTTATTGAATGGAGGTGCAGGCTCGAAGGGCCGAATGGCCTACTCCTGCACCTATTTTCTATGTTTCTATGTTTCTATGTTTCCAACGGATATGATGTAATTGGCATCACGGAGACATGGCTCCAGGGTGACCAAGGCTGGGAACTCAACTTCCAGGTGTATTCAACATTTAGGAAGGAGAGACAGAAAGGAAAAGGAGGTGGGGTGGTGTTGCTTGTTAAAGAGGAAATTAATGCAATAGTAAGGAAGGACATTATCTTAGATGATGTGGAATCTGTATGGGTGGAGCTACGGAGTACCAAAGGGCAGAAAACGCTAGTGGGAGTTGTGTACAGAACTCCAAACAGTAGTAATGAGGATGGGGACAGCATCAAACAAGAAATTAGGGATGCGTGCAATAAAGGTACAGCTGTTATTATGGGTGACTTTAATCTACATATTGACTGCGCTAACCAAACTGGTAACAATGCAGTGGAGGAGGATTTCCTGGAATGTATTAGGAATGGTTTTCTAGACCAATATGTCAAGGAACCAACTGGGTTCTAGACTGGGTGATGTGTAATAAGAAAGGACTAATTAGCAATCTTCTTGTGCAAGGCCCCTTGGGGAAGAGTGACCATAATATGGTAGAATTCTTTATTAAGATGGAGAGCGACACAGTTAATTCAGAGATTCGAGTCCTGAACTTGTGGAAAGGTAACTTCGATGGTATGAGACGTGACTTGGCTAGAATAGACTGGCGAGTGATACTTAAAGGGTTGACGGTGGATAGGCAGTGGCAAACATTTAAAGATCACATGGATGAACTTCAACAATTGTACATCCCTGTCTGGAGTAAAAATAAAACGGGGAAGGTAGCTCAACCATGACTAACACGGGAATTAAGGATAGTGTTAAATCCAAGGAAGAGGCATATAAATTGGCCAGATTAAGCAGCAAACCTGAGGACTGGGAGAAATTTGTAATACAGCAGAGGAGGACAAAGGGTTTAATTAGGAGGGGGAAAATAGAGTATGAGAGGAAGCTTGCTGGAAACATAAAAACTGACTGCAAAAGCTTCTATATTTATAAGAAGAGAAAAAGATTAGGGAAAACAAACATAGGTTCCTTGCAGTCAGATTCAGGTGAATTTATAATGGGGAACAAAGAAATGGCGGACCAGTCAAACAAATACTTTCGTTCTGTTTTCACGAAGGAAGACACAAATAACCTTCCGGAAATAGTAGGGAACCGAGGGTGTAGTGAGAAGGAGGAACTGAAGGATATCCTTCTAAAATGGGAAATTGTGTTTGGGAAATTGATGAGATTGAAGGCCGATAAATCCCCGGGGCCTGATAGTCTGCATCCCAGAGTAAGTAAGGAAGTGGCCATAGAAATACTGGATGCATTGGTGATCATTTTCCAACAGTCTGTCGACTGTGGATCAGTTCCTATGGACTGGAGGGTAGCTAATGTAACACAACTGTTTAAAAAAGGAGGGAGAGAGAAAACGGGAAATTATAGACCGGTTAGCCTGACATCAGTAGTGGGGAAAATGTTGGAATCAATCATTAACGATGAAATAGCAGCGCATTTGGAAAGCAGTGACAGGATAGGTCCAAGTCTGCATGGACTTATGAAAGGGAAATCATGCTTGACAGATCTTCGAGAATTTTTTGAGGATGAAACTAGCAGAGTGGACAAGGGAGTATCAGTGGATGTGGTGTATTTGGACTTTCAAAAGGCTTTTGACAAGGTCCCACACAAGAGATTGTTGTGCAAAATTAAAGCACATGGTATTGGGGGTAATGTACTGATGTGGATAGAGAACTGGTTGGCAGACAGGAAGCAGAGAGTCAGGATAAACGGGTCCTTTTCAGAATGGCAGGCAGTGATTAGTGGAGTACCGCAACGCTCAGTGCTGGGACCCCAGCTAGTTACAATATACATTAATGATTTAGATGAGGGAATTGAGTGTAATATCTCCAAGTTTACAGACGACACTAAGCTGGGTGGCGGTGTGAGCTGTGAGGAGGATGCTAAGAGGCTGCAGGGTGATTGGACAGGTTAGGTGAGTGGGCAAATGCAAATTTTTCCCTCCAACTCCTTTAGAAGTCGGTTTACTTCCGTTTCTCTATCTTCTATCTTCTTTCATAACTTAATGTTTGCACATTCCATGAACTTAACCTGGCTTCAATTGGCCAACAATCAGATGGCTTTCTTCAACCTCAGCCAACAAGTGGACCCTTGGGTCCATATATCAGCCTCCACCACCGGATCATCACCATCTATAATGACCCACACCCACCCCTCTCTGGTGGGGCAACTTCTTCATCACATACTTTGGAACTGACTCTTCCATAGTCCTTGACATTGTTTGTCTATCACAAGTCCTTGATCAGGTACCAAAACTGTAAGACTTATTTTAATTAAGACAGATTTGAGCCTGTAAGATTTATCTACACTTTACAGAGTTCAGACTTGTGAGATAAAAAAAACCAACACACACAGACTCAGGATGTTTCTTTTCTCACGCCTATCCAGGGGTTATCTTTACTTAGAATAATCAAAAGAAGTACAAGCAATTTATGATAGCATCAAATGCCCAAGAATTTATAATCATTAGCCCACACCAATCTATCCCATAATGGTTAAAATTGACTGTCCCCTAAGTGATTAATCGAAAGCAAAGTCACTCACACAGAGTTAATTTCAGACGTGGTCAACAATCAGAAATTAACTCCCTGATTCCCTTAGTAACTGACCAGGTTACCAATTCTCTTGACTGCCACTCCTGACCTCAATTTTATGCTGTTTTCTAGTATGTCTGTCCACTGTGTACGCAATTGTCTAGGTTCAAAACAAAGGGACACTCTCTCACAATGAATAGTTCTTTCATTCTCTTACCTCCTGGACAGTGTTTTTCCACAGTTCTTAGACAAGTGTTTTGCAGCTGTGAGGTGTTTAAAATTCATGAGAAAGTCTTTGAATTCGCAAAGTCTTGTGGGTCACTAAAACATGGTCAAGCCAGGTTCAGCCATCTTGGAGCAGTTTTCAAGCACAGATATTAGCTGAAAATAACACCAAAAAAATGCTGTATTCTTCCACCCATCGAAGATGCCAGTGTCCAGTAAATTCACTTCACTCCACGTGATATAAAGAACGGTGGAGCAAACTGGATACAGCAAAGCCCCAATAACATGCCGGCTGTAGAGCTCAAGCCATGTGTTCCAGAACTATCCGTATCTCTAGCCAAGTTGTTCCTGTACTGGCATTTACCTGACAAATGGAAAATTTGACAGGTATTTCCTGCTGGCAAAAAGCCGGACTAATCTAACAGCCAATGACCACCCATGTACTTATGCACAAATAACCTGTGTACCGATGCTCAGTTTGGTTTCTGCCAGGACCACATTGCTCCTGACCTCATTACAGCCATGGTCCAAACATGGCCAAAGGAGCTGAATTCCAGAGGTGAGGTGAAAGTGACTGCCCTTGACATCAAGGCAGCATTTGACCGAGTGTGGCACCAAGAAGCCCGAGCAAAACTGATGTTAATGAGGCTAAGGGGAGAAATTCTGCACTGGATGGTGTCATATCGAGCACAAAGGAAGATTGTTGTGGTTGTTGGAGGGCAATCATCTCAGCCCCCACTCAAGAAGCTTGACACCATCCAGGACAATGCAGCCCACTTGTTTGGCACACCATCCATCATCTTAAGTATTCACTCCCTCCACCACCGGTGCACTGTGGAAGATAGGGCACACAATCTACTCTGGTTAGGGTGTTCAATGTTCATCACCAAGAGTGACTCGGAAGTACCACATTGACTGAGCAGCCGATTCCTGAAGGACAAAGCTGCCAGACTGGGCTCACAGCAGGTGGTGAGAGAACAAACACGAGGGAAAACTTACTTGATCTCGTCCTCACCAATCTACCTGTTGCAGATGTATCTGTCCATGACGAGACTGTCATCCATCTCCTTTGGGACTGCCCCTTTGCAAGGCAGGTCTGGAAGGAGATGCAGTGGTTGCTGTCGAGGTTCATCCCAAGCAGCTCCCTAACACAGGACTCTGTGTTCTATGGGCTGTTCCCAGGGACACACACCGAGACAGACATCATCTGCTGCTGGAGGGCCATCAACTCGGTGAAAGACGCACTTTGGTCTTGCCGAAACTTGCTGGTCTTCCAGAGCAAGGAGATATCCACATCTGCTTGTTGCAGACTGGCGCAATCCAAGATCCAGGAGTACATGCTGAGGGACGCACTAAAAATTGGTGCAGTCGCCGTAAAGGCACGGTGGGGAAGAGCCACAGTTTAAGTCTCTTCTGCCACGGTAAACCCAGGGGCTGGAATCAGGATAAAACTCCCCTCGGGCTGTACTTGTAAACCTTTGTATACATAGGTGTTTTCAGATCATGGTGCTCTATGTAGTGCCATGTATAATGCAAGTTCTGTTCAGTAATGTATGTTTCAAAGAAATGTAACTGTACCCTCACCCATTCCGTGTACCGTATAGTGCCACATGTAATGTAATTTGATGACTATATTACAATGTATCCTGGATTGTACTGAATTGTACCCTGAAATGTAAAGCAAGCAAATGTATTGAACAGAACTGCCGTCAGCATCCAAATGTATTGTGTGGAATTTCTGACCGCATCCAAATATACTGAACTGCCTTCCACTGTATCGTGCAAATTTTTACATGAATAAAGTATATATTTTGAAATTAAAAGAAAATCTGTCCATGACAGTATTGGTAGTAATGATCATCGCACAGACCTTGTGCAGAAGAAGCCCTACCTTCACACTGATGATACCCCATCATTGTGTTGTGCGCAGTACCACCGTGCTAAATGGGATAGATTAAGAACATAACTAGAAGCTCACAACTGGGCACCATGAGGCATTGTTGGCAATCAACAGAAACAGAATTGTATTCTACCACAATCTGTAACCTCCTGGGCTGGCATATCCCTCACCTTTTGTCTCGATTAAACCGACCCTTGTTCAATGAGGAGTGTTGAAAAGCATGCCAGAAGCTGCACCATGTGTACCTGAAAATCAGATACCAACTTGGTGAAGCTGCAATACAGGACTCGAGGCATGTTAACCAGTGGAGGCAGCATGCTACAGACAGAGCTAAGTGATCCCATACCCAATGGATCAGATCAAAGCTCTACAGTCCTGCCACATCCAGTCATGAATAGTGATGGATACTTAAACAATAACAGGAGGAAGAGGCTCCAAGAATATTCCCATCCTCAACGATTACGGAGAACAGCATGTGAGTGTAAAAGATAAGGCTGAAGCCTTCGCTACTCTCTTCAGCCAGAAGTACCGAGTGGATGACCGATCTCTGCCTCCTCCTGAGGTCCACACCATCGAAGTTGCCAGTCTTCAGTCAATTCAGTTCACTCCATGTGATATAAAGAATGGTAGAGTGAACTGGATACAGCAAAGGCAATGGACCCCGACAACATGCCAGCTGTAGACCTCAAGACCTGAGTTCCAGAACTAGCCACATCTCTAGCCAACCTGTTCCTCTATTGGCAGTTACCCCACAAATGGAAAATTTGCCAGGCATTTCCTATCCGCAAAATGCCAGACTGATCCAACAGCCAACTACCATCCAATCAGCCTTCTCTCAATCGTTAGTAAAGTGATGTTAGTTGTCAGCGGCAGTGCTATCAAGCGACAATTACACACAAATAACCTGCTCACCGATGCTCAGTTTGGTTTCTGACAGGACCACTTGATTCCTGACCTCATTACAGCTGTGGTCCAAACATGGATAAAAGAGCTGAATTCCAGAGGTGAGGTGAGAGTGACTGCCCTTGACATTAAGGCAGCATTTGACCGAATGTGGCATCAAGGAGCGCCAGTAAAACTGAAGTCATTGGGGATCAGGGTGAAAACTCTCCACTGGATTGTGTCATATCTAGCACAAAGGAAGATTGTTGTGGTTGTTGGAGGGCATTCATCTCAGCCCACACTCAAGAAGCTCGACACCATCCAGGACAAAGCAGCCCATCTGATTGGCACACGGTCCACCATCTTAAACATTGATTCCCTCCACCAACGGCGCACCGTGGCTGCTAGGGCACACATTCTACTCTGGTTGGGGTGTTCAATGTCCATCACCAAGAGTATCTCGGTAGTACCAACATTAACTGACCAACGATTCCTGAAGGACATAGCTGCCAGACTGGGCTCACGGCAGCTGGTGAGAGAACAAACACAAGGGAAAAACCTTCTTGATCTCGTCCTCACCAATGTACCTGATGCAGATACATCTGTCCATGACAGTATGGGTAGCAGTGATCACCACACAGAACTTGTGGAGACAAAGCCCTGTCTTCACACTGAGAACACCCCTTCATCGTGTTGTATAGCACTACCACCGTGCTAAATGGGATAGATTAAGAACTCATCTAAAAGCTCAAAACTGAGCATCCATGAGGCGCTTGGGCCATCAGCAGAAACAGAATTGTATTCCACCGCAATCTGTAACCTCATGGGCTGGTATTTCCACCAAACCAAACCTGGTTCAAAGAGCAGGTTTGAAGTGCATGCCAGGAGCTGCATCATGAAGATCAGATACCAACTTGGTGAAGCTACAACACAGGACTCTCGACATGTAAAACAGTGAAAGCAGCATGCTACAGACAGAGCAAAGTGATCCCAACCCAATGGATCATAGAAACATAGAAACATAGAAAATAGGTGCAGGAGTAGGCCATTCGGCCCTTCGAGCCTGTACCACCATTCAATATGATCATGGCTGATCATTCACCTCAGTACCCCTTTCCCACTTTCTCTCCATACCTCTTGATCCCTTTAGCGATAAGGGCCATATCTAACTCCCTCTTGAATATATCCAATGAACTGGCATCAATGACTCTGCGGCAGGGAATTCCACAGGTTAACAACTCTCTGAGTGAAGAAGTTTATCCTCATCTCAGTCATAAATGGCCCACCGCTTATCCTAAGACTGTGTCCCCTGGTTCTGGATTTCCCCTACATTGGGAACATTCTTCCTGCATCTAACCTGTCCAGTCCCGTCAGAATCTTATACGTTTCTATGAGATCCCCGCTCATCCTTCTAAACGCCAGTGTATAAAGGCCCAGTTGATCCAGTCTCTTCTCATATGTCAGTCGAGCCATCCCTGGAATCAGTCTGGTGAACCTCCCTCAATAGCAAGAGCATCCTTCCTCAGGTTAGGAGACCAAAACTGAACACAATATTCCAGGTGAGGCCTCACCAAGGCCCTGTACAGTAAGTAAGTTCTCCCTGCTCCGATATTCAAATCCCCTAGCTATGAAGGCCAACATGCCATTCCCACCAATTTCCCCAACACAATTTCCCGCCTAATAAAGGTCAGATCAAAGATTGCAATCCTGTCACATCCAGTCGTGAATGGTGACGGACAATAAAACAACTAATGGGAGGAGGTGGCTAATTGAATATTCCCATCCTCAACGATGGTGGAGAACAGCACGTGAGTGCAAAAGCCAAGGCCAAGTGGCCAGAAGTGCCAAGTGGAGTCATCCTGAAGTCATCCTGACTTCCGCCTGAGGTCCCCACCATCAGAGATGCCAGTCTTCAGACAATTCAATTCACACCACGTGATATGAAGAAATGGCAGAGTGCACTGGATACAGCAAAGGCTATGGTCCCCATCACCAGTGCGGCTGAAAATATAGAAACATGGAAAATAGGTGCAGGAGCAGGCCATTCGGCACTTCGAGCCTGCACCACCAATCAATATGATCATGGCTGCTCATGCAAGTTCAGTACCCCACTCCTGCCTTCTCTCCATACCCCCTGATTCCTTTAGCTGTAAGGGCCACATCTAACTCCCTTTTGAATATATCCAACGAACCGGACTCAACAACTTTCTGTGGTAGAGAATGCCATTGGTTCCCAACTCTCTGGGTGAAAAAGTTTCTCCTCATCTCAGTCCTATATGGCTTACCCCTTATCCTTAGACTGGGATCCCTTGTTCTGGACTTCCCCAATATCAGGAACATTTTTCCAGCATCTAACCTGTCCAATCCCGTTAGAATTCTACATGCTTTTATGAGATCCCCTCTCATTCTTCTAAATTCCAGTGAATATAAGCCTAATTGATCCAGTCCTTCTTCATACGTCAGTCCTGCCATCCTGGGAATCAGTCTGGTGAACCTTCGCTACACTCACTCAATAGCAAGAATGTCCTTCCTCAGATTAGGAGACCAAAACTGCACACAATACTCAAGGCGTGGTCTCACCAAGGCCCTGTATAACTGTAGCAAGACCTCCCTGCTCCTATACTCAAATCCTCTCGCCTTGAAGGCCAACATGCCATTTGCTTTCTTAACGGCCTGCTGCACCTGCATGCCTACTTTCAATGACTGATGTACCATGAGACCCAGGTCTCGTTGCACCTCCCCTTTTACTAATCTGTCACCTTTCAGATAAGAACATAAGAACATAAGAATTAGGAACAGGAGTAGGCCATCTAGCCCCTCGACAAGATCATGGCTGATCTGGCCGTGGACTCAGCTCCACTTACCCGCCCGCTCCCCGTAACCCTTAATTCCCTTATTGGTTAAAAATCTATCTATCTGTGACTTGAATACATTTAATGAGCTAGCCTCAACTGCTTCATTGGGCAGAGAATTCCACAGATTCACAACCCTCTGGGAGAAGAAATTCCTTCTCAACTCGGTTTTAAATTGGCTCCCCCGTATTTTGAGGCTGTGCCCCCTAGTTCTAGTCTCCCCGACCAATGGAAACAACCTCTCTGCCTCTATCTTGTCGATCCCTTTCATTATTTTAAATGTTTCTATAAGATCCTTCTGAACTCGAACGAGTATAGAGCCAGTCTACTCAATCTATCATCATAAGGTATCCCCCTCATCTCCGGAATCAGCCTAGTGAATCGTCTCTGTACCCCCTCCAAAGCTAGTATATCCTTCCTTAAGTAAGGTGACCAAAACTGCATGCAGTACTCCAGGTGCGGCCTCACCAATACCCTATACAGTTGCAGCAGGACCTCCCTGCTTTTGTACTCCATCCCTCTCGCAATGAAGGCCAACATTCCATTCGCCTTCCTGATTACCTGTTGCACCTGCAAACTAACTTTTTGGGATTCATGCACAAGGACCCCCAGGTCCCTCTGTACCGCAGCATGTTGTAATTTCTCCCCATTCAAATAATATTCCCTTTTACTGTATTTTTTCCCAAGGTGGATGACCTCACACTTTCCGACATTGTATTCCATCTGCCAAACCTTAGCCCATTCGCTTAACCTATCGAAATCTCTTTGCAGCCTCTCTGTGTCCTCTACACAACCCGCTTTCCCACTAATCTTTGTGTCATCGACATATTTTGTTATACTACACTCTGTCCCCTCTTCCAGGTCATCTATGTATATTGTAAACAGTTGTGGTCCCAGCACCGATCCCTGTGGCACACCACTAACCACCGATTTCCAACCCGTAAAGAACCCATTTATCCCGACTCTCTGCTTTCTGTTCGCCAGCCAATTCTCTATCCATGCTAATACATTTCCACTGACTCCGCGTACCTTTATCTTCTGCAGTAACCTTTTGTGTGGCACCTTATCGAATGCCTTTTGAAAATCTAAATACACCACATCCATCGGTACACCTCTATCCACCATGCTCGTTATATCCTCAAAGAATTCCAGTAAATTAGTTAAACATGATTTCCCCTTCATGAATCCATGCTGCGTCTGCTTGATTGCACTATTCCTATCTTGATGTCCCGCTATTTCTTCCTTAATGATAGTTTCAAGCATTTTCCCAATACAGATGTTAAACTAACCGGCCTATACTTACCTGCCTTTTGTCTGCCCCCTTTTTAAAAAAGAGGCGTTACATTAGCTGCTTTCCAATCCGCTGGTACCTCCCCAGAGTCCAGAGAATTTTGGTAGATTATAACGAATGCATCTGCTAAAACTTCCGCCATCTCTTTTAATACCCTGGGATGCAGCAGAGAGAGCAGTGCAAACCATCAAGCAAGGCTTGAAGAGGGTAACTGAAGGCTCATTGCAGACTCGCCTATCCCGAGTCCTGCTTAGCTACCGCACGAGACCGTACTCACTCACTGGGATTCCACCTGCTGAACTGCTCATGAAAAGAACACTTAAGACAAGGCTCTCTGTAGTTCACCCTGATCTACATGAACAGGTTGAGAGCAGGCGGCTTCAACAAAGTGCATACTGTGATAGCGCAAATATGTCACATGAGATTGAAATCAATGATCCTGTATTTGTATTAAATTATGGACAAGATCCCAAGTGGCTTCCCGGCACTGTCATGACCAAAGAGAGGAGCAGGTTGTTTTGGGTCAAACTTTCAAATGGACTCATTCACTGGAAACACTTGGACCAAATCAAACTCAGATTCACGGACTATCCTGAGCAACCCACCTTGGACCCTAACTTTTTTGATCCCCCAACATATACACCAGTGGCAACCACAGCAGCCCTGCAGGGCCCAACACACCAGGCAGCCCAGCAAGGCCAGCTGCACAGCAGCCCAGCAAGGCCAGCTGCACAGCAGCCCAGCAAGGGCCCAACAAATGACTCAACAACACCAGCTTTCACACCGAGACGATCAACCAGCTTTTGACTACAGATAATAAGGGGTCCTGGCTTGTCCAGGTTTTGATCTGCTGGGCAGTGACGGGTGATTGTTCACTCTCAAATGCTTCCATAACCATGGCAAAATCTGCGGGCTGTGCCATTTCCACCCCGTGGTGAGCAATGGCAGCCTACTGAGAGCATCGGCGCAGTTTTCTGTGCCTGGCCTGTGGCGGATCGCATAGTTGTATGCAGACAACGTGAGTGCCCATCTCTGGATGACGGCCGATGCATTGGTATTTATCACTTTACTCTCGGAAAACAGGGATATAAGTGGTTTATGGTCAGTTTCCAATTTGAATTTTACCCCAAACAGGTATTGATGCATTCTCTTTACCCCATAGACACACGCTAACACTTCTTTTTCAATCATGCTGTAGGCTCTGTCAGCCTTAGACAGACACCTGGATGCATGGTTGCAGTTTCCTGAAATCATTAGCTTGTTGCAATACACACCGACGCCATATGACGACGCATCACATGCTAGTACCAAACGCTTACATGGATTATACAACACAAGCAATTTGTTTGAGCATAACAATTTTCTCGCTTTTACAAAGGCATTTTCTTGGCTTTTGCCCCAAATCCATTCGCCCCCTTTTCGTAGTAAGACATGCAGTGGTTCTAACAGTGTACTGAGACCAGCTAAGTAGTTATCAAAGTAGTTCAAGAGTCCCAGAAACGACGCAGCTCCGTCATGTTCTGTGGCCTCGGTGCGTTCTCAATTGCCTCCGTCTTCACGTTGGTGGGCCTGATGCCGTCCGCCGCAATCCTCCTTCCCAAGAACTCCACTTCAGGCACTAGGAAAACGCACTTTGAGCATTTTAACCTGAGCCCCACGCGGTTGAGTCGACTAAGAACCTCCAGGTTCTGCAGATGCTCGACTGTGTTCCAACCTGTGACCAAGATGTCATCCTGGAAGACCACGGTGTGCGGGATCAACTTCAGTAAGCTTTCCATGTTTCTTTGCAATATCGCCACCACTGATCGGATTCCAAATGGGCATCTGTTATAAACAAAGAGACCGTTGTGCGTGTTGATGCAGGTGAGGGCCTTCGATGATTCCTGCAGTTCCTGCATCATGTAGGCTGAAGTCAGATCCAACTTCGTGAACGTCTTTCCTCCCGCAAAGTGCAAAGTGGTCGGCCGGTTTTGGTAGTGGGTATTGGTCCTGCAGGGAGAAACGATTGATAGTTACTTTGTAATTGCCACAGATTCTGACGGTGCCATCTCCCTTGAGGACTGGGACAATAGGACTGGCCCACTCGCTGAACTCGATCGGTGAAATGATGCCCTCTCGTTGCAGCCAGTCTAGCTCAATCTCTACCCTTTCTCTCATCATGTACGGTACTGCTCTCGCCTTGTGATGGATGGGTCGCGTCACCGGAATTAGGTGGATCTGCATTTCTGCTCCTTGGAATTTCCCAATGCCTGGTTCGAACAGCAAAGGAAATTTGTTTAAGACCTGGGCACACAACGTGTCATCAGCGGGTGATAGCACTCGGACGCCATCCCAGTTCCAGCGTATCTTTCCCAGCCAGCTCCTGCCGAGCAGCGTGGGACCATCGCCCGGTACCACCCAGAGTGGTAGCTTGTGCACTGCTCCATCGTAGGAGACCTTTACGGTAGCACTGCTGATTACAGGAATGAGTTATTTCATGTAAGTTCTTAGTTTCGTGCGAACTGGAGCAAAGACTGGCCTTGAGGCCTTGTTGCACCACAGCCTTTCGAAAGTTTTTTTGCCCATGATGGACTAGCTCGTCCCTGTATCCAGCTCCATTGAAACCGGAAGTCCATTTAGTTCAACATTCACCATTATCGGCAGACAATTCGTGGTGAATGGGTGCACCCCAAGTACCTCTGCCTTCTCGGTCTGAGGCTCAGGTTCATTGTGATCCTCCATGGATCTGTCCTCCTCTGCAACATAGCAGTTTGCAGGTTTAACAGGCTTTGCAGCTTGCCTGCACACTTGTTGGAGGTGTCCCATTGTTCCACATCCCTTGCAAACGTACTCGTTGAATCAGCATGAATGGAAACGATGATCACCCTCGCAGCACCAACAAGGTGTTAATGGCTTTGCATTCATCACCCTTGATGGTGGACTCTGAGTCATCTGTGGACGTGGAGCTGCAGGTACGTGTGACCTGCCCTGTACGTTGCAATTCGAAAACAACATCACTATGTTCAGAGTACTTGTAGCAGCACTTGTGTGCTGAGAGATTTGCTTCGTATTGTCACTGGTGGCAATGAACGCCTGGGCTATCGCTATACCCTTACTCAAGGTTGGGGTCTCTACAGTCAAAAGTTTGCGAAGTATGGTTTCATGGCCAATGCCAAGTACGCAAAAGTCTCTGAGCATGTGCTCCAAATGTCCTTCAAATTTGCAATGTCCTGCAAGGCGTCTTAGCTCGGCGACATAACTCGCCATTTCCTGACCTTCAGCCGTTTTGTAGGTATAGAACCGGTGCCTCGCCATCAGAACGCTTTCCTTCAGGTTCAAATGCCCTCAGACCAGTGTGCACACATCGTCGTATGATTTCTCCATGCGTTTCGTTGGAGAGAGCAGATTCTTCATGAGACCATACTTTGGTGCCCACAGACGGTGAGGAGAATCACCCTTCGTTTGGCAGCGCTCTCTTCCCCATCTAGCTCGTTGGCCACGAAGTATTGGTCGAGTCGCTCCACAAAAGTTTCCCAATCATCTCCCTCCGAGAATTTCTCCAGGATGCCCACTGTTCTCTGCATCTTTGGGTTCACTATCTGTATCTCATCGCCAGTTGTGTATGGAGAAAGAGTCAGACTGAACACTGTGAGCTCAAAGTAAAGTGTGACCTTAGTCTTTTATTGCAGGTCTCCAGAGTGCCTCTCAACCTGTGAAGCCTCAAGGGATTATGGGATGTCTTGGGACACCAGGGGATGAGCCCTCTGGTGGCTGTACAGAGTAAATACAAATCCACATATGTAACACTGACATCAAAGTTAATTTGTCTTTTCCACTTTGACCCAGAGACCCCATTTCCCCCACTTACCTGACCCGCACACTTTAGTTTTCCGGATTTAATTTTTCTAAACCATTTACTATTTTAAGGATCTCTAAACACTTCCTTTCCCAGCGAGAAAGCCCAGGTTTCTGCTGTGTTTGCTCATAATTCAGTCCCTTTCCCCAGGGATCAGTCTCATGCAGTGCATCATGGTACTGAAAATCTCCCTTGTTGTCTTGGTGACCAGAACAGGGCCCAGTGCTCAAGGTAACAGTGTAGCGCCACATCCTTCAATTTACTGTATTGTTTTGGCCAAATATTCAGCATTCTATATAAGAACATAAGAACATCAGAAATAGGAGCAGGAGTAAGCCACCTGGCCCCTCGAGACTGCTCCACCATTTAATAAGATCATGGCTGATCTGATCATGGACTCAGCTCCACTTCCCTGCCCGCTTCCCATCACCCTTTATTCCCTTATTGCCCAAAAATCTGACTATCTCCACCTTAAATATATTCAATGACCCAACCTCCACAGCTCTATGGGGCAGAGAATTCCACAGATTTACAACCCTCTGAGAGAAGAAATTCCTCCTCATCTCAGTTTTAAATGGGCGGCTCCTTATTGTGAGACTATATTCCCTAGTTTTAGTTTCCCCTATGAGTGGAAATATCCTCTCTGCGTCCACCTTGTCGAGCCCCCTTATTATCTTATACGTTTCGATAAGATCACCTCTCATTCTTCTGAAGTCCAATGTGTATAATCCCAAACGACTCAACCTATCTTCATAAGTCAACCCCCTCATCTCCAGAATCAACCGAGTGAACCTTTTCTGAAGCGATGTGTGAGATGACCCATTGACAATGACATTTAGCATCGATCCTGTCATGTGGGAATGTTTGAGAATGTAATGTCACCGGGGCTTGCAGGCCCCAATGACAACACGCATTTTTTAACAATATTTTATTGTTATTATTACTGTTGGTGTTGGTTGGGTGAAACGCACCATCAAACTTCTCAGGCTTGTGCTCTTAACTTATTCATGGTTAACACACGAATAGACTTGCTGTATATCGGGGTTTCTGGTTTCTGAGTATGATTATCATCATCATCATCATCATAGGCGGTCCCTCAAAACGAGGATGACTTGCTTCCACGCCAAAAAGGGATGAGTTCCCAGGAGTTTCAATGTATTCCAGGTCCCGAACTACATCTTGAAGGGTGGAAGATGCCTGTGCGTGGATTTTTTTAACGTGTGGTGGCCATTGCACACCAGCCACCACACAGGCTTGACAGAGCTAGGTCTTGGTCCAGTGGCAAGGATTAACCAAGACGACTGGAGACCAGTTCTGCTGCATGGACCTAGTGTGCACACATATCGCAGTGTGGGCTAGTCCGTGCTGCCCCTGGGCCCTTGCTTCTTCTGGACCCCGAACTCTCGCCTCTCCTGGGCCACGATCATGTCCCTCTACGATCTCTTATCGCTCCTTCCCCCCGACCTCACCCCGACCTCGCCCCGACCTCGCCGCTCCTTCGCCCCGACCTCTCCGCTCCTTCGCCCTGACCTCACCGCTCCTTCGCCCCGACCTCACCGCTCCTTCGCCCCGACCTCACCGCTCCTTCGCCCCGACCTCACCGCTCCTTCGCCCCGACCTCACCGCTCCTTCGCCCCGACCTCTCCGCTCCTTCGCCCTGACCTCACTGCTCCTTCGCCCCGACCTCGCCGCTCCTTCGCCCTGACCTCACCGCTCCTTCGCCCCGACCTCACCGCTCCTTCGCCCCGACCTCACCGCTCCTTCGCCCCGACCTCACTGCTCCTTCGCCCCGACCTCACCGCTCCTTCGCCCCGACCTCTCCGCTCCTTCGCCCTGACCTCACTGCTCCTTCGCCCCGACCTCGCCGCTCCTTCGCCCCGACCTCGCCGCTCCTTCGCCCTGACCTCTCCGCTCCTTCGCCCTGACCTCACCGCTCCTTCGCCCCGACCTCACCGCTCCTTCGCCCCGACCTCTCCGCTCCTTCGCCCTGACCTCACTGCTCCTTCGCCCTGACCTCGCCGCTCCTTCACCACGACCTCGCCCCGACCTCACCGCTCCTTCGCCCCGACCTCACCGCTCCTTCGCCCCGACCTCGCCCCGACCTCACCGCTCCTTCGCCCCGACCTCGCCGCTCCTTCGCCGCGACCTCGCCGCTCCTTCGCCCCGAACTCGCCGCTCCTTCGCCCCGAGCTCACTGCTCCTTCGCCCTGACCTCGCCGCTCCTTCACCACGACCTCGCCGCTCCTTCGCCCTGACCTCTCCGCTCCTTCGCCCTGACCTCACCGCTCCTTCGCCCCGACCTCACCGCTCCTTCGCCCCGACCTCTCCGCTCCTTCGCCCTGACCTCACTGCTCCTTCGCCCTGACCTCGCCGCTCCTTCGCCCCGACCTCGCCCCGACCTCACCGCTCCTTCACCCCAACCTTGCCGCTCCTTCACCCCGACCTCGCCCCGACCTCGCCGCTCCTTCGCCCCGACCTCGCTCCTTCGCTCCGACCTCGCCGCTCCTTCACCCCGACCTCGATCCTTCACCGCTCCTTCGCCCCGACCTCGCTCCTTCGCTCCGACCTCGCCCCGACCTCGCCGCTCCTTCGCCCTGACCTCGCTCCTTCGCCCCAACCTCGCCCCGACCTCTCCTTTGCCCCGACCTCGCCCCGACCTCGCCGCTCCTTCGCCCCGACCTCGCCGCTCCTTCGCCCCGACCTCGCCGCTCCTTCGCCCCGACCTCACCGCTCCTTCGCCCTGACCTCGCCGCTCCTTCGCCCCGACCTCGCCGCTCCTTCACCCCGACCTTGCTGCTCCTTCGCCCCGACCTCGCCGCTCCTTCGCCCCGACCTCACCGCTCCTTCGCCCCGACCTCGCCGCTCCTTCGCCCCGACCTCGCCCCGACCTCACCGCTCCTTCGCCCCGACCTCGCCGCTCCTTCGCCCCGACCTCACTGCTCCTTCGCCCCGACCTCGCCGCTCCTTCGCCCCGACCTCGCCGCTCCATCGCCCCGACCTCGCCGCTCCTTCGCCCCGACCTCGCCGCTCCTTCGCCCCGACCTCACTGCTCCTTCGCCCCGACCTCGCCGCTCCTTCGCCCCGACCTCGCCGTTCCTTCTCCCTGACCTCGCTCCTCTTCTGCTGTCATCTGAAAGATGTTTGGTTCTCCTCCAGCAGATGGGATATAATCAGTATATAATCAGACAGCTCTTTGCATATTATATTGCTAGTAAATGGATTTGTATGTGGTTAGGGACTACCTCCAAGTGTGAACAGATTATGAGAATGAACATACCTGTCAGATCAGAAGAAGGGACAAATTATTGGAAACCTAATGAATGGCTCTTGTACCCATTCTAATGGTTGGCTGCCCAGTAGTTTTGGTAGCATCTGCCACAAATCCATTCAGACATTTTTCATTTTCCAGATTGAGTAACGGGAGAATGTTATAATTGTCTCCAAATATGACTTTCATCACTATTTGAAGAAAGTTTCATTTTATGATTGTACATTCATTAATGCTTTTCTTCTTTCTTTAAATGGTCCCTCTCTCAATTATATGGCCACCTTCTCCATTTACAGAAAGGGATTTATTTCAATGGTGCATTCATTCACATGCCTTTTACACAGAAAAAACTGGGTAATGTTTCAACTTTTTTCCATGTGTGGCTTGCAAGTACATCGAAAGAATGATGTAACAATTGAAGATTCATTTATAGTTTGTTTGCCTTTATAGAATCAAAGAAATTGCAGCACATGTAGAAGCCTTTCATTCCACCGTATTTAGCGATTAAACTGGAGTAATCTACTCTAATCCCAATTCCATGTCCTGTCTCTATATATAACTTTTTACATTCTTTTTCTGTGTAAAAAATTCTATCTTGTATATAAGCATAATACCTATATTTAAGGGGATAGAACATGTCCAGGGAATTTTAGACCAGTCACTTAACATCGGTGGTCGGAAAAGTAATGGAACCCCTATTAAAGGAGAAAATAGAAGAACATCTAGAAACCAAAAATATAATAATGAATAGTCAGCATGGATTTCAAAAGGGAAAGTCTTACTTGACCAACCTCATTGAATTTTTTGAAGAGGTAACAGAGAGAGTAGACAATGGTAATGAAATATCTGTAATTTATCTAGATTTTCAAAAGGCCTTCGATAAAGTAGCCCATAATAGACTGATGAACAAGGCCAGAGAATGTGGAGTCAGGGCACAAGTAGCAGAATGATTAATACAAGCTGTGGTTAATGTCTGGTTATTGGATTGATTTTTATATTCAACAGTCCAACACTAGAGGGTGCCATTGCCTTGGGAACTATGGGAGTGCGGGTTCGATCCTCAGAGTGAGTATTTGCACTCGGTTTTTCAGTGTCCTTCTGAGCATGCGCATTGGACTCCGCCCGCTTTTTGAGCATGGGCCCTCGACTCGGTCGTGCATACGCAGTGCAACGTACGAGGAAGTCGGAAGTGGGGCACGAGACAAAGAGACAGCCGCTGGAGCTGCTTCTAGCTTTTGGATTATTTGGAACGTTTTCATGACCTTCTGTGGGAGAGAAAACGTCAGAGTTAGTGGGAGAGAGAGAGAGAGAGACTGGGGAGGGAGAGAGAGAGACTGGGGAGGGAGGGAGAGAGAGAGAGACTGGGGAGGGAGCGAGAGAGAGAGACTGGGGAGGGAGAGAGAGAGACTGAGAAGATAGAGACTGGGGAGGGAGAGAGAGAGAGAGAGACTGGGGAGGGAGAGAGAGAGACTGGGGAGGGAGGGAGAGAGAGAGAGACTGGGGAGGGAGCGAGAGAGAGAGACTGGGGAGGGAGAGAGAGAGAGAGACTGGGGAGGGAGCGAGAGAGAGAGACTGGGGAGGGAGCGAGAGAGAGAGACTGGGGAGGGAGAGAGAGAGAGAGAGAGACTGGGGAGGGAGGGAGAGAGAGAGAGAGACTGGGGAGGGAGGGAGAGAGAGAGAGAGACTGGGGAGGGAGCGAGAGAGAGAGAGAGAGAGACTGGGGAGGGAGCGAGAGAGAGAGAGACTGGGGAGGGAGAGAGAGAGACTGAGAAGATAGAGACTGGGGAGGGAGAGAGAGACTGGGGAGGGAGAGAGAGACTGGGGAGGGAGATGGGGAGAGAGAGAGAGAGAGAGACTGGGGAGGGAGAGGGAGAGAGAGAGAGACTGGAGAGGGAGAGGGAGAGAGACTGGAGAGGGAGAGAGAGAGAGAGACGAGGGAGGGAGACTGGGGTGACCCATACACAATGTCCCATCTATGGTGGGGATGGGGCAGGAACTTGGGCTGCGATGGGGAGATTTATCCTGTCTGGGCTCTGAAGTTAGATTGGTTCGAATTATATTTTTCAAAGTCACTCAGAACTTCGGCTGGGCAGTTCCAATTATACATTCCAGAGAAACGTCTGGGTGTGTCTTACCCTCCAAGGGGACCAATCAGCAATCAGATCATGTGATCAAGGAGAGCCAATCAGAGCATTTTGTAGTGCAAATAGCTGCGTCGCGGCTTAATTATACCCCAAAGGTATTAATTATACAGAGCTGTGAGATCCGATATATCAATGTGTTTACTCTGAGGTGGGGAGGGGGAGTAATATATCAATGTTTTTGCTATTCTATTCTAACAGTGAGCCGCTTGATATTAATTCGCGAGGCTGATTGACAGATTACTGGCCGCAAATGTGTCCTTGGTATCCTGGCCTGCACTGGGGTTAATCACATCGATTGATCACCAGAAATATCAGGCAGAGGGAGAAGGCCAGAAGGAAGCAGTAATAAGGGGTTGGATTTCTGTACAGTTGAATATTCTCTCAGATGTTCCCGTTCACACACTGAGCTGTGTTTGAGGATCGGAGATATGGGCGAGTGTTGCACTAAATCCCATGGACTGTGGGACCCGGGTTAACACAATGAGACATTAATTAAAGCGATGAACAGATCACTATTAGTCAAATGTGGCCCAGAATCAGAACTGAGCATCAAAGCGAGAGAGCGGAGCCCCCGGATTATGGTCTGTTTGGGAGGTCAGCTTTCATTCGCTGCCAAAGGCAGAAATCTTTGTGAAAGATCGCACTTAAAGACAATGTTAAGATGTTCAGTGTTGTTGCGTTTAACCAGAATCTTTAAACAGATTATTGAGGCTCAGCGGGTCTCAGATGAAACAATCTAATAACATTGAAGTGTGTGGGAGCTGTGATATATCAGCTGGTGAACACGGGGCGTTTTATTTCACTGGAGGGGCGGATACAGCGGGAGCAGTAGATCGCATCGTGAGCAGAAATGGTGGTGAACGGATTTAACTCCCGAACTCCCTGCAGCCGCTCCTCACTGCTGCTCTTCTCTACCTTAGTGTCTGCAGCAACTCGCCAAGGCTTCTTCAACAGCACCTCCCAAACCCACTCCCTCCACCCGCACCGCACGAAGCTGCAGTGTGTACCATCCACAGGATGCACTGCAGTAACTCGCCAAGGCTTCTTCAACAGCACCTCCCAACCCACCAACTCCACCATCTAGAAGGACAAGGGCAGCAGGCGCATGGGAACATCACCACCTGCAAGTTCTCCTTTGAGTCACATACACTATCCTGACTTGGAAATAGATCGGCCATTCCTTCATCGCCGCTGGTTCAAAATCCTGCAACACCATCCCTAACAGCTCCCTCAGTACTGCTCCTCCGACAGTGCAGCACTCCCTCAGTTCTGCCCCTCTGACAGTGCAGCGCTCCCTCAATATTGCCCCTGTGACAGTGCAGCGCTCCCTCAATATTGCGCCTGTGACAGTGCAGCGCTCCCTCAGTACTGCCCCTCCGATTGTATAGTGCTCCTTCAGTACTGCCCCTCTGACAGTGCAGCTCTCCCTCAGTACTGCCCCTCTGACAGTGCAGCACTCCCTCAGTACTGCCCCTCCAATTGTATAGCGCTCCTTCAGTACTGCCCCTCTGACAGTGCAGCACTCCCTCAGTACTGCTCCTCCGCCAGTGCAGCACTCCCTCAGTTCTGCGCCTCTGACAGTGCAGCGCTCCCTCAGTACTGCCCCTCCGATTGTATAGCACTCCCTTAGTACTGCTCCTCTGTCAGTGCAGCGCTCCCTCAGTACTGCCCTTCTGACAGAGCAGCACTCCCTCAGTACTGCTCCTCTGACAGTGCAGCGCTCCCTCAGTACTGCCACTCTGACAGTGCAGCGTTCCCTCAGTACTGCCCCTCCGATTGTATAGCACTCCCTCAGTACTGCTCCTCTGTCAGTGCAGCACTCCCTCAGTACTGCCCCTCTGACAGAGCAGCACTCCCTCAATACTGCCCCTCTGACAGTGCAGCGTTCCCTCAGTACTGCCCCTCCGATTGTATAGCGCTCCCTCAGTACTGCTCCTCCAACAGTGCAGCGCTCCTTCAAATGTGCCGCTGTGACAGTGCAGCACTCCCTCAGTACTGCCCCTCTGACATTGCAGCACTCCCTTAGTACTGATCCTCTGACAGTGCAGCACTCCCTTAGTACTGCCCCTCTAATAGTACAGCGGTCCCTGATGACTGTTGATACGTCCTTACTACACAGAATAAATGCACACGAGGCCTATGCTTGAGAGAAGGTCAGTCTGTGACCTGTCCTTTATTCCTAAGCACTCAAGTGATGAAGGTGGGTGGAGCTTCCCCTTTTATACCTGAAGGTCCAGGTTAGGAGTGTCTCCCACCTCGTGGTCAGTGTTCTCACGGTGTACAACTTAGGTCAGTTTATACATGGGTTACAATGCTGGTTGAATACATGACATCACCTCCCCCCGCCCAAAGTCTTATTGGGATCACAGGTTGAGTTTCTCTGGTGGTTTATGCTCCCTTGTAGAGCGCCTGAGTTGGAGCTCCGGTTGTTGGGCTCTGGCCTGAGTGTCTGCTGTTTGCAGTGCCTCAGGCCTGTCCGGACTGCCCACAGTGACTGGGCTCTCCACCCTTTGGTTCCAGTGTTCGGTCACCTGTGGTGGAGTGAACTCTATATCGTGTGGTTCCTCTACTTCTTCTATGGTGTTGCTGAACCTCCTTTTTGTTTGATCCACATGTTTGCGGCAGATTTGTCCATTAGTAAGTTTAACTACCAGAATCCTATTTCCCTCTTTGGCAACCACAGTGCCTGCGAGCCATTTGGGCCCTGCAGCGCAGTTGAGGACAAAAACAGGATCATTTACATCAATACATCGCGCCCTCGCATTCCTGTCATGGTAGTGATATTGTGACTGGCGCCTGCTCTCGACAATTTCTTTCATGGTGGGGTGTATAAGGGATAATTGGGTTTTGAGCGTCCTTTTCATTAGTAGCTCTGCGGGTGGAACCCCTGTGAGCGAGTGTGGTCGGGATCTATAGGCCAACAGGAGGCGTGATAAGCGGGTTTGTGGGGAACCCCCTTCGCTGAACAAGATGTCCGGTAGACCGTGGGCGGCGAACATTACCCGTAGACTTTCTACCGTGGCAGAGGATGTGCTTGAATTTAAAATGTCACACTCGATCCATTTGGAGTAGGCGTCTACTGCAACCAAAAACATTTTTCCCACGAAAGGACATGCGTAGTCCACATGGATGCGTGACCAAGGCTTGGCGGGCCATGGCCAGGGGCTAAGGGGGGCTTCCCTGGGCGCATGGCCCAGCTGGGCACACGTGTTGCACCTGCGAACACAAAGTTCCAGATCTGCGTCTATCCCTGGCCACCAAACGTGTGACCTGGCAATTGCCTTCATCGTGACAATGCCCGGGTGCCCATTGTGGATTACTCTGATGAACACCTCTCTGCCCATCTGGGGCATGACTACGCGGTTTCCCCACAGTAGGCAATCGGCCTGAATCAAGAGTTCATCCTTGCGCCTGTGAAATGGTTTAAATTTCTCAGGACATGCCCTGTACGTGGCTGCCCAGTCCCCATTCAGGACACATTTCTTGACTAGAGACAATAGTGGGTCTCTATTTGTCCAGACTTTAATCTGACGGGCTGTCACGGGTGAGCCTTCGCTTCCGGAAGCTTCAACAGCCATGACCATCTCAGCACCATGCTCGGTAGCCCCCTCAGTGGTGGCTCGTGGGAGCCTGCTGAGTGCATCGGCGCAGTTTTCGGTGCCCGGTCTGTGCCAAATTGTGTAGTCATAGGCAGCTAACGTGAGTGCCCACCTCTGTATGCGGGCCGATGCGTTTGCATTTATGGCCTTGTTGTCGGCCAAAAGGGACGTTAGGGGTTTGTGATCTGTCTCCAGCTCAAATTTCCTGCCAAACAGGTACTGGTGCATTTTCTTTACCGCATATATACATGCGAGCGCCTCCTTTTCTACCATCCCGTAGCCCCTTTCTGCCTGGGACAGACTCCTGGAGGCATAAGCTATCAGCTGTAACTGAACCTTGGCACTGACATGCTGCAACACACACCCAACACCATAGGACGACGCATCGCACGTTAACACAAGTTTCGTACATGGGTCATATAGCGTTAACAGATTGTTGGAACATAACAAATTGCATGCTCTATTAAAAGCCCTTTCCTGGCTGTCCCCCCAGACCCATTCACGACCTTTGCGTAGGAGCACGTGTAGCGGCTCTAGCAGCGTGCTCAATTTGGGAAGAAAGTTACCAAAATAGTTCAGGAGCCCCAGGAACGAACGCAGCTCCGTCGTGTTACGGGGTCTGGGTGCTCTCTGGATCGCTTCCATCTTGGATGCAGTAGGGCTGATCCCATCTGCTGCTACCCTCATCCCCAGGAATTCTACCTCTGGAGCTAGGAAGACGCACTTCGCCTTTTTCAGTCGCAGACCTACCCGGTCCAGTCTGTGTAGCACCTCCTCCAGGTTGTGGAGGTGTTCTTCAGTATCGTAACCCGTAATGAGGATGTCGTCCTGAAAAACCACCGTCTCTGGAATCGACTTGAGGAGGCTTTCCGTATTTCATTGGAAGATCGCGGCGGCCGAGCGAATCCCGAACGGACATCTGTTGTACTCAAACAACCCCTTGTGTGTCGTGATGGTGGTCAGCTTCTTCGACTCACTTGCCAGCTCCTGGGTCATGTAAGCCGAGGTCAGGTCCAATTTTGAAAAAAGTTTGCCACCGGATAGCGTCGCAAAGAGGTCCTCTGCTCTCAGTAGCGGGTACTGGTCTTGGAGTGACACCCGATTGATGGTGTCCTTGTAATCGCCACATATCCTGACCGACCCATCCGCCTTGAGCACCGGCACAATCGGGCTCGCCCAGTCACTGAAGTCAACTGGCGAGATGATGCCTTCCCTCAACAGATGGTCCAATTCGCCTTCTATCTTTTCCCGCATCACGTACGGCACCGCTCTGGCCTTGTGGTGTACTGGTCTGGCGTCCGGGTTTATGTGAATCACTACCTTGGACCCCATAAAAGTGCCAATGCCGGGTTGAAATAATGAGTCAAATTTGTTCAGGACCTGTGAGCATGATACTCGCTCCACAGAGGAAATGGCATTGACATCGCCCCATTTCCAGTTCATGACAGCAAGCCAACTCCTCCCCAGTTGTGCGGGACGATCTCCTGGGACAATCCAGAGTGGCAACCTGTTCTCCAAATCTTTGTGGGTCACGACTACCGTGGCGCTGCCCAGCACCGGAATGATCTGCTTTGTGTAAGTCCGTAGCTGTGCGTCAATCGGCAATAATTTTGGCCTCCTGGCCTTGGTTGCCCACAACTTTTCGAACTGTTTGATACCCATCAGGGACTGGCTGGCACCCGTGTCTATCTCCATTGATACTGGGATGCCATTGAGGAGCACTTTCATCATTATTGGTGGCATCCTGGTGTATGAACTGTATACGTGCTCCACATGAACTCGCTGGACTTCAGCTTCCAGCGATTTTCCCCAGTGTCCATTTCTGCAATTTCTGCAGATATTTTGCTCATCTCTCCAAACTCCGGCTCAATGTATGCCTCCACGCCTCCAGCATGAGTTGTGGTTGGAAACAAAAGGTCCCTTGCCAGTCGATCGTCCCTGACTGCCCCTGTTATTGTCCTTGAGTGCACCATTAACAGGTGTTGATGGCCCCATTACTGGCTGCATTGTCCCTTGCAATGGCGTGAATCGCTGTTCAGCTTGCCATTGTCTCTGTCGAACTCCCCCTCTCGGTTCGACTACATGTTGGGGCATGCCTGACTGCCCTTGTCTGCCTGGAGAACTGTGTGCTGCTTTAACAATGTTGAATTTCTGTCCCAACCATTCGTTAACACAGTACCTCTCGTCTGTTCTGCTAGTGGCCATGCTCGCATGGTTTAAATCCCAGTTTCTTGTCGCCATTGATACGTCCTTACTACACAGTATAAATGCACACGAGGCCCATGCTTGAGAGGTCAGTCTGTGACCTGCCCTTTATTCCTTAGCACTCAAGTGATGAAGGTGGGTGGAGCTTCCCCTTTTATACCTGAAGGTCCAGGTTAGGTGTGTCTCCCACCTAGTGGTCAGTGTTCACACTGTGTACAACTTAGGTCAGTTTATACATGGGTTACAATGCTGGTTGAATACATGATAACTGTGACATATCCTCCTGTGAATTTTGCAAATCTCTGTCACGAGTTTTAAGTGCATTTAAAAATGCCATTCTTCTCACCTCTTCCCGTGTCAATGGGATTGGAATCCGAGAGCAGATGGATTCTGGTCGCCAGTAAATCCCAACCCTTTGAACGGAGACAAGGTTCCAGTATTCCCACATTGTGCCTGCACTGGGAGCCTGTCCCTGTGTCCTGTTTTACATCGGCCTTTACTCCCATATTACTCCAGTATTCCCACACTGTGCCTGCACTGGGAGCCTGTTCCTGTGTCCTGTTTTACATCGGCCTTTACTCCCATATTACTCCAGTATTCCCACACTGTGCCTGCACTGGGAGCCTGTCCCTGTGTCCTGTTTTACATCGGCCTTTACTCCCATATTACTCCAATATTCCCACACTGTGCCTGCACTGGGTGCCTGTCCCTGTGTCCTGTTTTACATCGGCCTTTACTCCCATATTACTCCAGGATCTCAGTCAGAGTCTCATTGAACTGAAACTGCTCCTCCGAGGAATCTCTCCCTATTCTGTGCTTTATAACTTCATCTTCAGACTGTCTCTCCCGAGACTCTTTAAAGACGGAGATTCAGTCCTCGATTGGCTCCCATCAGCCCTCCTCCCCAAGCTTTAAACTTCACTGCTCATTCCCAGAGGGAGAGTCACGGCTCAGAGTGTTGGTGCCAGATTCTCCCAAACATTCCTGGGCTGATCCAGTCCCATTTCTAATTGATTCTACCACATCCTCCTTCCAGAAATCTCTCCCCCAGAATCCCAAAGGAAGTGTCTGGGCCAACTGCCCCTCCCGTAACCCTGAACAGGACCCAGATTCTGAGAGGGGACAACCAGCCTGGGAGACATTCCAACCATTCCCATTATCAATGACCAGCTTTATTCGGTCGCCTGAGGAAAAGTGTTTGAAGACCAGGCCCTCCAAACTGCTACCAAGCTCATGGTCACAGGGCTGTAGTAATACCTGCCCTCCTGTATGGCTCAGACATGGACCATGTACAGTAGACACTTCAAGTTGCTGGAGAAATATCACCAATGATGACTCGGCAAGATCCTACAAATCCCCTGAGAGGACAGGCGCACCAACATCAGCGTCTTCACTCAGGCTAACATCCCCAGCATTGAAGCACTGACCACACTCGATCAGCTCCGCTGGACGGGCCACAGTCTGCATGCCAGACACGAGACTCCCAAAGCATACGAGTCAAAGATGAGCAGCGGAAATGCTACAAGGATACTCTCAAAGCCTCCCTGATAAAGTGCAACATCCCCAATGACACCTGGGAGTCCCTGGCCCAAGACCTCGGTAAGTGGAGGAAGTGCATCCGGGAGGATGCTGAGCACCTCGAGTCTCAACGCCGAGAGCAAGCAGAAATCAAGTGCAGACAGCAGAAAGAGCGTGCGGCAAACCAATCCCACTCACCCTTTCTCTCAACGACTATCTGTCCCACCTGTGACAGAGTCTGTGACTCTCGTATTGGACTGTTCAGCCACCAAAGAACTCACTTCAGGAGTGGAAGCAAGTCTTCCTCGATTCCGAGGGACTGCCTATGATCATGATGATTATTATTTGAAATAAGATTGCTTTATCTCCTGATGATCTTTTTGTTTTTTGTGCTTTACACATTTGTTCATTTCAGAAACAAGGTTGGGATTTATACGGATCATTATTGCGAACAATGTGATAATTTGCTGGAACAGACTCACAGCCCAGGGACCGTCTGTCTCGGGATCCCCACTGTGAACAGGGAACGAGTTAAAGATTTGGCTCAGAAACTGGCAGAGTGCCGGCAAATGTTCACAAGTTTTGTGAAGGGTAATTTCTGTTGAATATCCATTGGGATTCTTCCGATTGTTATTCTGTCTGAATGGTGAATATCCCAGCACCAGGTCCCTTGTTGGAGAACAGAATTTACACTGAAACAAGACCTTTACATATTGACATATTGGAAAGCCCAGAGCCATTGTCTTCAGTCCGCGCCACAAACTCTGTTCCCTGACCCCCGACCCCATCGCTGACTACTGTCTGAGGCTGAACCAGACCGTCCACACCCTTGGAATCCTATTTAACCCCGAGCTGAGCTTCCCACCCCAAATCCTCCCCATCACCAAGACCATCTATTTCCACCCCCGTAACATCACCCCGACTCCGCACCTGCCTCAGCTCATCTGCTGCTGAAACCCTCATCCATGCCTTTGTTAACTCTGGACTCCACTATTCCCAAGCTCTCCTGGCCGGCCTCCCATCTTTCACCCTCCGTAAACGACAGCTCATCAAAAACTCTGCTGCCCGAGTCCTAACTCGCACCAAGTCCCACTCACCCATCACCCTTGTGCTCGCTGACTTACATTGGCAACACCTCGATGTTAACTTCTCATCCTTGTTTTCACATCCCTCCATGGCACTGCCCCTCCCTATCTCTGTAACCTCCTCCCACCCTCCAACGCTCTGAGCTCTCTGTGCTCCTCAAATTCTGGCCTCTTGCGAATCTCTAACGAACAGTGTTAACTAACGATGGCCTGAATTGAGCCCAAACTCTCCAGGAATCAGCGAGTGCTGAACCAGACTCCGTGGATTGAGGCAGTGTGTTGAGGGCAGGCTCTCTGTTACTCTTCCTGTGATTATATTGATGCTCAGATCTCCTGGTATTACTGGGAGCACTAACAGTATCAATAACCTGACCCATAACCCTGACAGATTGTGTTAACACAATATCAATACCTAGAACATCTGTACATTTAACAGGCAGTAAAATTACACAAAATTACTGGAATAAGACAAGGTTAAGTCTCGCTCAAAGCTCTCACTGAGTGGTCTGGTCCCATCTCTTGCAGTAATGGCCTGGTGCAGATCGAGAATTTCCAGCGGTAACGTTCAGTTATAGTGTGTGTTGGCCTCGATTTATTACGATCATCCTCGCTGTTTCCCATAATTCCATGACAAGTCTTTCATTCACATTATCCCAAATACCTTACAATTATTCCCAACCACAGCATATTCCACACACTGCTGTATAATGAGCGATATAAACCATGCAAAACTCCCTCAATACTGTGCCTCCGACACTGCAGTGCTCCTTCAGTACTGCACCTCCAACAGTGCAGCACTCCCTCAGTACTGCGCCCCGATAATGCAGCACTCCCTCATTACTGCGCCTCCGACAGTGCAGTGGTCCCTTAGTACTGCACCTCCAACAGTGCAGCACTCCCTCAGTACTGCACCTCCAACAATGCAGTGCTCCCTCAGTACTGCACTGGGAGTGTCAGCCTGGATTCTGTGCTTGAGTCTCTGGAGTGAGATTTGAACCCATGACCTTCTGACCCAGAGGTGAGAGTGCTGCCCACTGAGCCACGCCTGACACTGAGCTGTGGGTTGCAATTGTTTTTTCGCTGATGCATCGAATGAGAAAACGAGGTCAGTGTGGAGATTGAAGAATGAAACGTGGCCGGACTGGGACAATGTCAGTCTCATTCCTCTAAACCCTGGGATTATTCTACAAAGAGCTTCCTACACACAAAGGATCAGAGATTTCAGTGTTTGCAAACTGATGGGTTATTGAGATTCTCATCCTGCTTCTCGTCTCTGGATTTCAATTTTATTTCACTCCCGTTATTAAACTGTGATATAACAGCAACTTTCCTTTCAACAATTCCCCGTCCAATCAACTTGATTGACCCTGGGGTCCATCAGACTGACCCTTGACCCCTGGACTGAGTGGTGTCCATCAGACTGACCCTTGACCCCTGGACTGAGTGGTGTCCATCAGACTGACCCTTGGACCGAGTGGTGAGCTCAGACTGACCCTTGGACCGAGTGGTTGGGGTTGGGATTGGGATGATTGCTGCTTATTATCCTGTGCCAGCAATGTCCTGATTTATACTTTGCTCACACTGACCCTGGATACTGAACCCACAATTAGAATCTGATTTCTTTTCACATTTAGAGAGGGGCGGAATCCTGAGCTCTGCTCCCTGCAGTTACAGAAATCAATATGACCATTTTCTAATGACGGGAGATTGGTGGAAGGAGGTCACAAGCTGCAAAACTCAAGGAGTAAAGTAAGAAAGTGTGGGAGCCGCTGTGATGTGAGGTGGATATGGGGGAAAGGTCACTGGGTTTGAATGCTGGAGCTGTCTGATCTCAGGCACATCATTAGTTTAGTGAGGGGAGAAATCTTTCTTTGACAAATACCAGGAGAAATGAAACAGAAACCACATTGCAGCATCTGAGCCCAGACAGGAGACAGAAGGAGCAAAGATTGGGGCCTTCGAGACTGAACCTATTACTAAGATTTCATATTTGTGGAAAGAGGATCAGGTTTTTATAATGGTGATATCAGAAAGGATTAGATATTGGAGGGGGATTGGATCAGTCATTTTCATAAGGAATTAGGTTAATAAATATTTATCATTTCCTGCAAATTAAGAGTGAACAAGATTTAATTATTTCAGGATTAATATTCTCAGCCTATGTCCCTTGTATTGTACAGACAGACAGATTGCCCTTTCATAAATCCATGTTGACTCTGCCCAATCTTATTATTATTTTCTATGTGCCCTTAATAATAGATTCGAGAATTCTCTCTGCAACTGATGCCAGGCTAACTGGACTGTAGTTCCCAGTTTTCTCTCTCCCTCCTTTCTTAAATAGTGGGGTTACATTTGCTATCTTCCAATCCACAGGAACCATCCTATAATCTATAGAATTTTGGAAGATGACAACCAATGCATCCACTATTTCTATAGCCACCTCTTTCAAAACCCTAGGATGTAGGCCAACAGGTCCAGGGGATTTATAGGCTTTCAGTGCCATAAATTTCTCCAGTACCATTTTTTAACTAATATTAATTTCTTTCAGTTCCTCATTCTCTCCAAACACTTGGTTCTCCACTATTTCCACTAAGTTGGTTGCGTCTTCTTCGGTGAATACAGATGCAAAATATTTGTTTCATTTCTCTGCTATTTCGTTATTCCTCATTATAATTTCTCCTGTCTCAGCCTGAAAGGGACCCACATTTGCTTTCGCTAATCTTTTCCTTTTTTATATATCTATACCTTTTTACATACCTATAGAAGCTTTTAGTCTGTTTGTATGTCTCTCGCTAGTTTACTCTCATATGCTATTTTCCCTTTCTTTATCAATTTCTTGGTCCTCCTTTGCTGAATTCTAAAATCCTCCCAATCCCCTGGCTTGCTACTTATTATGGCAACATTATAAGCCTCTTCCTTTGATCTAATACTATTTTTAACTTCCCTTGTTAGCCATGGTTGAACCACTTTTCCTGTGGGGTTTTGGTACCTTAAAGGAATTTTTGTTATAAATTATGTATTCTTTAAATGCTATCCATTGCCTGTCCACCATCATATCTTTTAATGTAGTTTCCAGTCTACCTTAGCCAACTCACCCCACATACCTACATAGTTTGCTTTGTTTTGATTTAAGACCCGGATTTAACTAAATCACTTTCAAACTTATGTAAAATTCTATCATATTATGGTCACTCTTCCCTAAAGGCCCCTTTACTACAGCTTATTAATTAACCGTTCCTCATTGCACAATCATAGATCTAAAATAGTCTGTTCCCCAGTTGGTTCCTCAACATTTTGATCTAGAAAACTATCTTGCATACATTTCATGAATTCAACCTCTGCAGTATTACTGACAATTTGGTTTGCCCAGTCTATATGTAGATTAAAGTTCCCCATGATTATGCGTTTCCAAATTCTCATGATTTATACTCTGCCCTACATTACAACTTCTTTTCGGGGGCCTATAAACAACTTCCACCAAAGTTTTCAGCTCCTTGCTATTTCTTAGCTCCAACCAAACTGATTCTATTTCTGGATTTTCGGAGCTAAGGTCCTTTCTCTCTACTGTCTTTATCCCATCCTTTATTACCAGAGCTACCGCTCCTCCTTTTCCATGTTGCCTATCTCTTCTAAAAGGTAAGTATCCTGTAATATTTAGTTCCCAACCTTAGCCACTTTGCAACCACGTCTCCGTAATGGCTATTAAATCAAAACTATTAATTTCTATCAGCGCTATTAATTCATCTATTTTGTTGTGAATACTTTGTGCATTCAGATATAGTGCTTTTACCTGTGACTTATTTATCTTCTTCCCTGATGTCACCTTAGTCACTGATGCCTTATTAACTTTGTTACTTTCTCCATCTCTTCCTGACCCAATCTGCTTATTTTTACCCAAAACTTTACTCTGCTCCAGTGTCTTGACATTTCTCTTGCTGCTTTTAAATTTACTCTTTCCTGAAACCTCCCATCCACCCTCCATTAGTTTAAATCCCAGTTCAAAAAATAATGGAAGTTCGAGAAATATTCCTATATTCAAGGACTTTCTATCTCCTGAGCACCATTTATATCAAGGCAAGGTCTTTCTTTAAAGGATGTTGTTGTTTGAGTCTAAGGTCCTTCCCCAGATGTTGCAGCAGCTGTGTCAGAGGCTTGGGAGGGAGTTACAAGCCCACCCTCCCATTCAGTCAATGTTGGGCAGTGAGAGGGAGGGAAAGGGAAGATGGAATGGTTGTAACAACGAAGGAGGAAGAAGGGAGAAGTTTACAAATAAACATCGACACTGATAAAAACTCACTGGAAAGTGAACACACAGAAACCCAAATACTTTCCACAGACTCTCCCTGTCCCATGTATCCGGGCCTGAGATTTATATTTCAGCTGACTTCAGTCAGAAATAAGAAACACATCTTTGAATTATTGATCTTTCCGACCTGTTTATTTCAACTTCTTTTAACTCTCATTCGACATCCTGTCAACAGAGGCAATAAATATTTCATTGAGGAAGTCTGTTGGTATCATTGTTTGCTCAGATTTTGGTCTGATAGTCGATGACAAACAGGTTTGGAGAAATTTCAAAGAGTTTTTTTTAAAGGAAAGTTGATCTTTAGACATGAGCTGTGGTTCAGTGGGCAGCATTTTGGCTCTGAGTCAGAAGGTCATGGGTTCAAGTTGCCCCCTAGAGATTTGAGCCCATAATCCAGGCAGATACTCCCAGTGCAGTACCGAGAGAGTGATGTCAGCTCATCTATGCACTGTCAGAGGGGGCAGTATTGAGGGAGTGCTGCACGGTCAGAAAGGCAGTACTGAGGGAGTGCTGCAATGTCAGAGGGGCAGTAATGAGGGAGCGTTGCACTGTCAGATGGGGCAGTACTGAGGGAGTGATGTCATCTCATCTATGCACTGTCAGAGGGGCAGTACTGAGGGAGTGCTGCAATGTCAGAGGGGCAGTACTGAGGGAGTGCTGCAATGTCAGAGGGGCAGTACTGAGGGAGCGCTGCACAGTCAGAGGGGCAGTACTGAGGGAGCGCTGCACTGTCAGAGGGGCAGTACTGAAGGAGCGCTGCACTGTCAGAGGGGCAGTACTGAGGGAGCGCTGCACTGTCAGAGGGGCAGTACTGAGGGAGCGCTGCACTGTCAGAGGGGCAGTACTGAGGGAGCGCTGCACTATTAGAGTGGCAGTACGTCAGTTGTGACTTTGATGAGAGTTATTTCGATACTGTGGCAGGGAAGGAAACCTGGTGCTTCACAGGAGCGTAAATTATTTGACACCGATCCGTGTAAGGACATATTCGGACAGGTGAGGTTTTAAGGAGCATCTTCGAGGAGGGAGAGGCAGAGAGGTTTAGGGAGGGAATTCCAGAGTTTGGGGCCCAGTCGGCTGAATGCATGGCCGTCAATGTTGGGGTGATTAAAATCGGTGATGTACAAAAGTGCAGGGATCTCGGAGGGTGGTAGGGCTGGAGGAGGTTATAAAGATAGGGAGTGGTGTAGGGCTGGAGGAGGTTACAGAGATAGGGAGGGGTGCAGGGCTGGAGGAAGTTACAGGGATAGGGAGGGGGTGTATGGCTGTAGTGGGGTTACAGAGATAGGGAGGGGTGTAGGGCTGGAGGGGGGTTACAGAGATAGGGAGGGGGTGTATGGCTGGAGGAGGTTACAGAGATAGGGAGGGGTGCAGGGCTGGAGGAGGTTACAGAGATAGGGAGTGGTGTAGGGCTGGAGGAGGTTACAGAGATAGGGAGGGGTGCAGGGCTGGAGGAAGTTACAGAGATAGGGAGGGGTGTAGGGCTGGAGGAGGTTACAGAGATAGGGAGGGGTGCAGGGCTGGAGGAAGTTACAGAGATAGGGAGGGGTGTAGGGCTGGAGGAGGTTACAGAGATAGGGAGGGGTGTAGGGCTGGAGGCAGTTACAGAGATAGGGAGGGGGTGTATGGCTGGAGAGGGGTTACAGAGATAGGGAGGGGCGAGGCCATGGATGGATTTGAACACAAGGGTGAGAATTTAAAATCGAGGTGTGGCCGGACTGGGAACAATGCCGGTCAGTGAACGGCGGGGTGGTGGGTGAACGGGACTTGGTGCGAGTTAGGACACAAAGGGGCTGAAATTCCCCTCCGACCAAAACGGGACACACTCACCGTTTCCTTTGCTGATTTACCGCCCCAATCGTTGTGTCTGGATCGATTTTGGACCTTTGTTAAATGTTTCCCTGGCGGGACGGTGAAGCCGGGCTGCGGCGGGGCGGAAGTCGGTGGGGAGCGGGGCGGAAGGTGGGCGGATTCAGGGGCGTCGCTCTGACGTGTCACAACGTCCCTCCCCTTCAGTTAAAGGGGAGGGCCGCTGCCAGCTCTGCATCAACTTTAGTGGTGCCCACTGGGCCACCAGGGAGGGTTTCGGCCGGGCCAGCGACCGACAATTAAAATAAAATGGCCTTTAATGGCGGACGCCCCACCCAGCCACAAGCAGCTTCCTGCCGGGGAAAGCTGTCAGTGGCACCGACTGCCGGCCGATCTGCTCTTACGGGGTAATTTCCTATGGAGAAATTTCCCTCGCGGGGCGGAAAGGGGGTCAACGCCGGTCGGTAAGGGGTCGGCGTGCGCCCGATGGGGTGGGAACACAGGCGGGGTGGTAGCTTACACCGACACAAAAATGCACCAGGGCAATTTCTAAAATGGCGTCACCTCCGCCCCGACTGAGCGGTAGCTGCTTACCGACCGTTGGTAACTGCTCTTAAATAAAGGGTCAATTTCAGCCCCAAAACCATTTGATGCAAAGCCACACAACAGAGACAGCTCTTCAAAGCCATAAACTAAAGGGAAATAATTTGCCCAAACACTGGGCTCCAGTTCCAGTCCGTGTGCAATGGCTCGAATCTAAAGAGCAAATCATTGTTTGTCATCAGCAACAAGCAAATTTTAAATCTGCCGATAAATCTTCACACAACCTGTTGAGCAAGTGCGGAGCGTTAAACTGAGATGAAAGGGCCCAGTGGAGCCATTCTGACCCTGGCGATTGAATTTTCAACATTTAATATCTGAAACGTCAGATAAATGGGCTTTGACGATAATTCCTGAAAACCAGGAAATATTCTAAAGAGTTCCCGAGACAGGTCAGGAAAAGATTCTGTGGAACCAGAAGTAAATGATGATTAATGTCCTTGTCTAGAGCACCAGCGATTGAAATATTTTCTTGACACAATCTCTCGTCTATTTTATTGTAAAAGCTTTGAATTCTCTGTGTAAAATAAACTCAAAGCAAAGTGGACCATTTCTCAGCCGTGGTCAGTCAAGGTCTCAGGTCAGAGTTCATCTGCACTGTCGGAGGGGCAGTACTGAAGGAGTGCTGCACTGACGGAGGCACAATACTGAGGGAGCACTGCACTGTCGGTGGGGCAGTACTGAGGGAGTGCTGCACTGTCAAATGGAGTGAGAGAGGGAGGGAGAGAGGGAGGGAGTGGATGGACTCAGAGTGATGGAGTGTAACTGTTATATATGCAGACTATAGATATACTCTCTGTGTAGTCACTGTATAGTTACAGAAGATGGATACTTGTTACCTGCTGTACGATCAATAAGGTTTACACTGCATATATATTATGCTGGCACCACTAGAGGGTGCAACTGTTGGAGACCAGGGTTTCCTGCCCCTGTGGCAGAGGCTTTCAACCAGAGGGCACTGTGGTGGGAGACCTGAGGGTCACCTGCATAGGTGTGCAGGGCCCAGTATAAAAGGCTGCCCACCAAGCTTGTGCCTGACTCTGGAATTACGAATAAAGGACCAAGGTCACTACAGTTTGACTACAGCACATTGCCCCGTGGAGTCATTCATAAGTGCATTACAGACATAACAGTAACAAGTGTGAATGAATGAGTGCTGCACTATCGGAGGTACCATCTTTCAGATGCGACATTAAACCGAGTCTGCCCTCTCAGGTGGCTGTAAAAGATCCCATTTCACTATTTGGAAGAAGAGCGGGGGAGTTATCCCCAGTGTCCTGGCCAATATTTATCCCTTGACCAACATCACTAAAACAGGTTGTCTGGTCATTATCACATTGCTGTTTGTTGAGAAAGTCCTTCATTGTCTGTGAGGTGCTTTGGGCCATCCTGAGGGGCGAAAGGCGATGTAGAAATGCAAGTCCTTTCTTTCTTTCTTTGTCCCAAAGCTGGACATGGGCCGAGCGGCTGGCAATTACAGAATGAATATTAGCAGCTGCCTGGGCCCCGCGGGGAGTCCGAGAGTCCAGTCCCCACTGACTGCCCATTCCTTCCGGCCTCTCACATCCAGTCGGGCTGGGTGGGCTCCGGCCTCGGTTCCACTTTGCCTTTCCCAGGGGTGGGAGTGGGGGAGGGGAGCATGTTTTACCGGCGACGCAGTAAACGCTGGATCCTCCTGCGCTCTTCGCACCTTCCCGTGAGCGGCCATGGCGCTGGAAGCCGGTCAGAGCGGCGGGCGGCCGTTAGCGGTGGTTAGCAGCGCAGTCAGCGACAGCAGCACCCGGTGTAAGGTGGGGTCCCGCGGGGATTGGGAGACACACCCTCCCACTTCCTCCCCACACTGGCCTTTCTCACACAGGAGCCCGGTGTAGGGAGCGGGGCACACACACCTCCCATTGTCCTCACACACTCCTCCGTTCTCACACCACGTCAGAAAGTTATCGCACACGCCCGCTGCAAGAGGTCAGAGAAAAGAAAGGTCAGGTCATAGAAACTCTCCCACGTTACAGATTGTTCCAACTCACACTCACTTTTACAACAACTTGCATTTATATAGCGTCTTAATCGTAATAAAACGTCCCAAGGTGCTTCACAGGTTATCAGACAAAATTTAACACCGAGACACAAAAAGAGATATTAGGACAGGGGACCAAAAGCTTGGCCCAAGAAGTAGGGTTTAAGGATTGTCTTATAGGAGGAGCGAGAGGTGGAGAGGTTTATGGAGTGAACTCCAGAGCTTCGGGCCCAGGCAGCTGAAGGCACGGCCCCCAATGGTTGAGCGATTAGAGTCGGGGATATGCAAGAGGACAGAACTGGAGGAGCACAGAGATCGTGGAGGGTTATGCAGCTGGAGGGGTTACAGAGATAGGGAGGGGTGTAGGGCTGGAGGGGGTTACAGAGATAAGGAGGGGCGTAGGGCTGGAGGTGGTTACAGAGATAGGGAGGGATGTAGGGCTGGAGGGGGTTACAGAGATAGGGAGGGATGTAGGGCTGGAGGGGGTTACAGAGATAGGGAGGGGTATAGGGCTGGAGGGGATTACAGAGATAGGGAGGGGCGTAGGGCTGGAGGTGGTTACAGAGATAGGGAGGGGTGTAGGTCTGCAGGAGGTTACCGAGATAGGGAGGGGTGTAGGGCTGGAGGAGATTACAGAGATAGGGAGGGGTGTAAGGTTAGAGGAGGTTACTGAGATTGGGAGGGGGATAGGGCTGGAGGGGGTTACAGAGATAGGGAGGGGTGTAGGGCTGGAGGAGATTACAGAGATAGGGAGGGGTGTGGGGCGGGAGGAGGTTACAGAGATAGGGAGGGGTGTAGGGCTGGAGGGGGTTACAGAGTTAGGGAGGAGTGTAGGGCTGGAGGCGGTTACAGAGATAGGGAGGAGTGTAGGGCAGGAGGGGGTTACCGAGATAGGGAGGGGTGTTGGGCTGGAGGAGGTTACAGAAATAGGGAGGGCTGGTGGAGGTTACAGAGATAGGGAGGGGTGTAGGGCTGGAGGGGTTTACAGATATAGGGACGGGTGTAGGGCTGGAGAAGGTTACAGAGATAGGGAGGGGTGTAAGGCTGGTGGAGGTTACAGAGATAGGGAGGGGTGTAGGGCTGGAGGGGGTTACAGATATAGGGAGGGGTGTAGGGCTGGAGAAGGTTACAGAGATAGGGAGGGTTGTAGGATGGAGGAGGTTACAGAGATAGGGAGGGTTGTAGGATGGAGGAAGTTACAGAGATAGGGAGGGTTGTAGGTTGGAGGGGGTTACAGAGATAGGGAGAGGTGTCGGGCTGGAGGGGGTCACAGAGATAGGGAGGGTTGTAGGATGGAGGAGGTTACAGAGATATTGGGGTATGTGGCCATGGAGGGATTTGAACACAAACATGAGAATTTTAAATTCGAGGCATTGCCAGACTGGGAGCCAATGAGGATCAGCGAGCACAGGTGAGATAGGTGAACGGGACTTGGTGCAAATTAGGATGGGATTAAATATTGAGGCTGAGACTGAGGATTAAATTCTGTGTCCAATTATTCTGTCTAATTCTGGGCGCATTAGGAAGGATGTCAAGGCCTTGGAGAGGGAGCAGAGAAGATTTACAGGAATGATACTGGGGATGTGGGACTTCAGTTATGTGGGGAGACTGGAAAAGCTGGGATTCTTCTCCTTCGAGCAGAGAAGGTTAAAGGGAGATTTAATCGTGGTGTTCACAATTATGAAAGGTTTTTGATCGAGTAAATAAGTAGAAGATGTTTCCAGGGGCAGGAGGGTCAGGGACCAGAGGTCACAGGTTGAAGGTAATTGGCAAAGGACCAGAGGGGAGATGGGGCGAATTTATTTACGCAGCGAGTTGTTGTGATCTGGAATGCGCTGCCTGGAAGGGCGGTGAGAGCAGATTCAATCGTAACTTTCAAAAGGGAATTGGATAAATATTTGAAAAGGAAAGATGTGCAGGTCTATTGGGAAAGAGCAGGGAGTGGAACTAAATGGATTGCTCTTTCAAAGAGCCAGCACAGACCCGATGGGCCGAATGGCCTCCTTCTGTGCTGTCTGATTCTATGACCCGCCCTCACTGAACTCCAGACCTCCCTTTGCGAGGAGCTGTGCCACTAATTGTGTGGCAGGTGATGGGAGAGTCCAGGGGGATTCACTCACTAAAAGCCTCTGTGTTTCCCCCCACGGTACCTCTGCTATCGGATACTCTGCTGACCCTGACACCCAGAAGCCGGGGCGGAGTGAGGGGAGGGGCTGGTGCTGGAACGGTTACTTTCCTCGACAGCCCCTGTGCCAGTAGTATCCGGGCAGGCACCTGTCACACTTGGGCCCTGTCGCCCCCTCCTTACAGTCACAATATCCCGTGTCATTACAGCGATGGTGGAGCGAGCCATCAGGGTGACACTCACAGTCTGCAGAAACAAGACAACACACACACTGCACACGGCTGTTCCCAATAAACACAGCGACACAACCTCAGCGACAGGAATGAGTGCGAGCCGGGACAAGGGAGGCTCAGACTGTGGGGGTGAAACAAGTCTCCAACACTTTACAAACAGCTTCAATCCTCCACACACTGACTGCACACGGCCCGTGTTCCACTCCCTGGGGCGACTGCACAGAATTAACGCAGGTTAACAAGGCCAGAAAAAACAAACCAGGTTCATCAATAGAGGATAGAATGCACAAGCACAGAAGTGATGTTAAACTTGTATCGAACTTGGAGCACTGGGCGCAGTTCTGGTCTCCGTATTATAAAAAGGACATAGAGGCACTGGAGAAGGTACAAAGTAGATTTACAAGGATGATACCAGAACTGAGACGTTGTACCTATCAGGAAAGGCTGACCAGGCTGGGGCTCATTGCTGGTAAAGAGAAGACTGAGGGGTGACCTGATCAAGGTCTTTAAAATTGTGAAGCGGTTTGATAGGGTGGACGTAGAGAAGATGATTCCACTTGTGGGGAGTCAAAAACTAGGGTCATAAATATAAGATAGTCACTAATAAATCCAATAGGGAATGGAGGAGAAACTTCTTTATCCAGAGAATGGAACTTGCTCCCACAGGGAGTGATTGAGGCGAATAGTATCGATGCATTTAAGGGGAAGCGAGATAAACACATGAGGGCGAAAGGAATAGAAGGATATGCTGATTGGGTGAGATGAAGAGGGGTGGGAGGAGGCTCGTGTGGAGCATAAACACCGGCATGGAGCGGTTGAGCCGAATGGCCTGTTTCAGTGCTGCACATTCTGTGTAATTGTGTGTGTGGAGAATGGGAGGAGATGAGGAAATGGAGAGAGAGGATTGTTGGTGGACACTGGGGGGGAGGGGTAACATTGAGCAGAGGGAAGCGATGCTGCTACGATGCAGGATGGTCGTTTACCGAGAGTATAAACAACAGAGCCATGACCCACAAAGATTCGGAGAACAGGTTGCCACTCTGGATTTTCCCGGGGGACGGTCCCGCACTACTGGGGAGGAGTTGGCTTGCTGTCATGAACTGGAAATGGGCGATGTCAATGCAATTTGTTCTGTGGAGCGAGTATCATTCTCACAGCTCCTGCACATATTTGACTCATTATTTCAACCCGGCATCGGCACTTTCATGGGGACCAAGGTAGTGATTCACATAAACCCGGATGCCAGCCCAGTATACCACAAGGCCAGTGCGGTGCCGTACGTGATGCGGGAAAAGATAGAATGCAAATTGGACTGCCTGCTGAGGGAAGGCATCATCTCGCCAGTTGAATTCAGTGACTGGGCGAGCCCGCTCGTGCCGGTGCTCACGGCGGATGGGTCGGTCAGGATATGTGGCGATTACAAGGCCACCATCAATCGGGTATCACTCCAAGATCAGTACCCGCTACCGAGAGTGGAGGACCTCTTTGCGACGCTATCCGGTGGCAAACCTTTTTCAAAATTGGACCTGACCTCAGCTTACATGACCCCGGAGCTGGCAAGTGAGTCAAAGAAGCTGACCACCATCACGACACACAATGGGTTGTTTGAGTATAACAGATGTCCGTTCGGGATTCATTCGGCCGCGGCGATCTTTCAGCGAAATATGGAAAGCCTTCTCAAGTCGATTCCAAGGACAGTGGTCTTTCAAGACGACATCCGCATCACGGGTCGCGATATTGAACAACACCTCCATAACCTGGAGGAGGTGCTACGCAGACTGGACCGGGTAGGGCTGCGACTGAAAAAGGCGAAGTGCGTCTTCTTTGCTCCAGAGGTAGAATTCCTGGGGAGGAAGGTAGCAGCAGACTGGATCAGACCTACTGCGTCCAAAACGGAATCGATCCAGAGAGCCGTAACACGACGGAGCTGCGTTCGTTCCTGGGGCTCCTGAACTATTTTGGTAACTTTCTTCCCAAATTGAGCACGCTGTTAGAGCCGCTACATGTGCTCCTATGCAAAGGTCGTGATTGGGTCTGGGGGGACAGCCAGGAAAGGGCTTTTGATAGAGCACGCAATTTGTTGTGCTCTAACAAACTGTTAACGTTATATGACCCGTGTAAGAAACTAGTTTTAACGTGTGATGCGTCGTCCTATGGGGTCGGGTATGTGTTGCAGCATGTGAATGCCAATGGTCAGTTACAGCCTGCAGCTTATGCCTCCAGAAGTCTGTCCCAGATAGAAAGGGGCTACGGGATGGTAGAAAAGGAAGTGCTAGCATGTGTATATGCAGTAAAAAAAAATGCATCAGTACCTGTTTGGCAGGAAATTTGAGCTGGAGACAGATCACAAGCCCCTAATGTCCCTTTTGGCCGACAACAAGGCCATAAATGCGAATGCATTGGCCCGCATACAGAGGTGGGCACTCACGTTAGCCGCCCATGACTACACAATTCGACACAGACCGGGCACTGAAAACTGCGCCGATGAACTCAGCAGGCTCCCACTAGCCACCACTGAGGGGGCAGCTGAGCATGATTCTGAGATGGTCATGGCTGTTGAAGCTTTCGAAAGCAAAGGCTCACCTGTGATAGCCCGTCAGATTAATGTCTGGACAAATAATGACCCGCTACTGTCTTTAGTTAAGAAATGTGTCCTGAATGGGGACTGGGCAGCCACGTACGGGGCAGGCCCTGAGGAGTTTAAACCTTTTCATAGGCGCAAGAATGAACTCTCGATTCAGGCCGATTGCCTACTGTGGGGAAACCGAGTAGTCATGCCCCAGAAGGGCAGAGAGGTGTTTATCAGAGAACTTCACAATGAGCACCCGGGCATTGTCATGATGAAGGCAATTGCCAGGTCATACGTTTGGTGGCCAGGGATAGACCTGGAACTTTGTGTTGGCAGATGCAACACGTATGCTCAGCTGGGCAACGCAGCCAGGGAAGCCCCCCATAGACCTGGTCCTGGCCCGCCAAGCTATGGTCACCCATCCATGTGGACTACGCAGGTCTTTTCATGGGAAAAATGCTTTTGTTTGTAGTAGACGCTTACTACAACCATTATTAGTGTGCCATTTTAAATTGAAGCACATCCTCTGCCACGGTAGAAAGTCTACGGGCAATATTTGCCGCCCATGGTCTACCAAACGTCTTGGTCAGTGACAATGGCCCGTGCTTCACAAGCACTGAATTCCAGGACTTCATGGCAGGCAATGGAATCAACCATGTCAGAACAGCACCGTTCAAGCCAGCCTCAAACGGCCAGGTGGAACGAGCAGTGCAGATAATCAAACAGGGGATGCTCAGAATCCAAGGGGGTTCCCTACAAAGCTGCTTATCACGTCTCCTGTTGGCCAATAGATCCTGACCATACTCGCTCACAGAGGTTCCACCCGCAGAGCTGCTATTGAAAAGGATGCTCAAAACCAGGTTATCCTTATACACCCTACAATGAAAGAAATTGTTGAGAGCAGGCGTCAGTCGCAATGTGACTACCATGACAGGAATGCGAGGGCACGATGTATTGATATCAATGACCCTGTTTCTGTCCTTAATTACGCTGCAGGGCCCAAATGGCTTGCAGGCACTGTGATTGCCAAAGAGGGGAATCGGGTTTTGGTAGTTAAACTTACCAATGGACAAATCTGCCGCAAACACGTGGATCAAACTAAAAGGAGGTTCAGCAACCTCATAGAAGAAGCAGAGGAAGAACACGGCGTAGAGTTTATTCCACCACAGGTGACCGAACACCGGAACTAAGTGGAGGAGAGCCCAGTCACTGTGGGCAGTCCGGACAGTCCTGAGGCACCGCAAACAGCAAACACTCAGGCCAGCCCCAACCGGAGCCCCAACCGGAGCCCCAACTCAGGCGCTCTACAAGGGAGTGTAAACCACCAGAGAGACTTAACCTGTGATCCCAATAAGACTTTGGGGGGGAGGTGATGTCATGTATTCAACTGTCATTGTGACCCATGAATAAGCTGACCTAAGTTGTACACCTTGAGAACACTGACCACAGGGCGCGAACTTGTGGGAGACACACCTAACCTGGACTTTCCGGTAGAAAAGGGGAAGCTCCACCCACCGTCTGTCTCTTGAGGTCTTGGTAATAAAGGTAACTGGTCACAGAGTGACCTTCTCTCAAGTATGGGCCTCGTGTGCATTTATACTGTACAGTAAGGACATATTACAAACAACATACAAATTCCTGAAAAACAATGCAGACAGGGAGGCAATGATGATATCGTCAAAGCACAGAGCTTTTAATTTACCTCAACACAGCCTGGGCCAGGCCTCATCGCGAGGGAAAGCCTGGGCCAGGCCTCATCGCTAGGGAAAGTTTGAGTCGGTGCCTAGTCGCTGGGGAAAGGTTGGGTCGGGGGTCTAGTCACTGGGGAAAGGTTGGGTCGGGGTCTAGTCACTGGGGAAAGGTTGGGTCGGGGTCTAGTCACTGGGGAAAGGTTGGGTCGGGGTCTAGTCACTGGGGAAAGGTTGGGTCGGGGTCTAGTCACTGGGGAAAGGTTGGGTCGGGGTCTCGTCACTGGGGAAAGGTTGGGTTGGGGTCTAGTCACTGGGGAAAGGTTGGGTCGGGGTCTAGTCACTGGGGAAAGGTTGGGTCGGGGTCGAGTCACTGGGGAAAGGTTGGGTCGGGGTCTAGTCACTGGGGGAAGGTTGGGTCGGGGCCTAGTCACTGGGGAAAGGTTGGATTGAGGCTGGTCACTGGGGAAAGAGGGGCTGATTTCCGACGTGCTTTGCTCAGCCCTATTGAAGGTATTTTCTTTGTTTCTTTATCTTGTTTTGGGCTGAAAGCAGAAGGGTGAAAGAAGGTGAGAGCAGAGATTGTAACAGGAACTGACCTCGGCAAACGTTGTGGTGGTCCAGCTGTGCTGAAGGGTTTCGGTGGTAGCCCAGCCGACATAACTGGCAGTGTCGGCCTCTAGTGTTGTGCTTACAGCTCACGCAAATGGCGGTGGTGAGCAGCTCGAGGTAACTGCACCGGTTCGAATGGCCGAAGCATTCGCAGGCTTGCAGGGAAAAGACAGAGAGTGTAGACGGGACACAGGCAGTTTGCAGACTGTGAGAGGGTCACATGCTGCAGGAATGAGAGGTGGGGAGGAAATGGCAGGAATGGGAGGGAGGGAGGGAACACTGAGGCTTTTAGCAGTGAGGGGAAAACATCAGACTCCTGGCTAGTTACGGTTTGCATTGAATCAGGCAGATGGCAATGGATGGTCCCAATCCCAGGTTATAGATTCTGTGCCGGGTTTTACACAGCACTGCCAAGTTAGGGGCCTTTCAACTGTGGCTCAGTGGGCAGCACGTTCGCCTCGGAGTCAGAAGGTCATCGGTTCAAGTCCCATTCCAGAGACTTGAGCCCATAATCCAGACTGACGCTCCCAGTGCAGTACTGAGGGAGCGCTGCAGTTTCAGCGGGCAGTACTGAGGGAGTGCTGCACTGTGTGAGGGGGAGTACTGAGGGAGTGCTGCACTGTGTGAGGGGGAGTACTAAGGGAGTGCTGCATTGTGTGAGGGGGAGTACTGAGGGAGTGCTGCACTGTGTGAGGGGGAGTACTGAGGGAGTGCTGCACTGTAAGACGGGGAGTACTGAGGGAGTGCTGCACTGTGTGAGGGGGAGTGCTGCACTGTGTGAGGTGGAGTACTGAGGGAGTGCTTCACTGACAGAGGGGCAGTACTGAGGGAGTGCTGCACTGTGTGAGGGGCATTACTGAGGGATTGCTGCACTGCTGGAGTGGTAGTACTGAAAGACTGCTGCACTGCCAGAGGGACAGTACTAAGGGAGTGCTGCACTGTCGGAGGGAAAGTACTGAGGAAACACTGCACTGTTTGAGGGGCAGTACTGAGGGATTGCTGCCCTGCCGGAGGGGCAGTCCTGAAGGAACACTATATAAATGCAAATCCTTGCTTTCTCCTGTGCTCTGAGCCAGTCGCGGTGTTTGAGAGCTCCTACCTTGCTCTGGGATCGTGACCTCTCGTGATGAGATTCTTGGCCATTTGCGACCGAGCTTTGGGTCAGCTGCATGTGTCAGGAGAAATCAGCAATTATTAATCCCAGCTGGAGAACAACGCGCGTTCTGAACAGAACATCTGTACTGTGCGCACACACATCGAGTGGAGACTGTCCGGGATTGCAGGAGTATCCGAGAGACAAGCAAACAGACATTTCCATCTCCGCTACACCGCCAATCAGACAGAAACTCACACCGAGACTCGGGAGGAGATATTAGGACAGGTGACCAAAAGCTCGGTCAAAGTGGAAGGTTTTAAGGAGATTCTTAAAGGAGAAGAGAGAGGTGGTGTGGAGAGGTTTAGGGAGGGAATTCCAAAGCTTCGGACCCAGGCAGCTGGAGGCTTGGGAAGGCGTTAGGGATGGAGGAGGTTACAGAGATAGGGAGGGTTGTAGGGTGGGAGGGGGATATAGAGATAGGGAGGGGTGTAGAGCTGGAGGAGGTTACAGCGATAGGGAGGGGTGTAGGGTTGGAGGAGGTTGATGGAGATAGGGAGGGGTGTAGGGTGGGAGGGTTTATTGAGATAGGGAGGGGTGTAAGTTGGGAGGATTTACTGAGATAGGGAGGGCGTAGGTAGGAGGGTTTACTGAGATAGGGAGGGTGTAGGGTGGGAGAGTTTACTGAGATCGGGAGAGTGTAGGTAGGAGGGTTTACTAAGATAGGGAGAGTGTAGGGTGGGAGGAGGTTGATGGAGATTGGAAGGAGGTTTACTGAGATCGGGAGGAGAGTCGGGTGGGAGGACTTACTGAGATAGAGAGTGGTGGGGCCATGGAGGGATTTGAATGCGAGGATGAGAATTATAAATTGGAGGCGATGTTGGACTGGGAGCCAATGTCGGCTCAATCAATCACTTCCCCGGGGCTACTCACTGCCCGGGCTGTCGCTCGAAGCGGATCGATGGATAATTAGTGGAATCTGGTCCGTGGAGCGATGATTAAATGGGGTGAGGCCGTGACAGGCTGTTATTGTGGGATTTCGGTACATTCGAGTGGGTTGAGGGTTTGAAAGGCAAACTGTGTAATGCTGGATGTGACAGAGTCTCCCTGTTATTATTCAGTGTGACTGAATACAGCAACATCTCACTCAGTAATTCAGCACAAAATGGAGATTCATCGCCAGACATTAGAACTAGTTTGTCTTTAGTTCAGTTTGTGTCGGTGATGAAGGTTTTGAGTGTCGGTTCTAGCTGTACCTGGGCAGGAAAGGGGCAGGTTTGGGGTCAAAGTGTAACATTTCATCGAAGCTCCAGGTGCCTCAGACCCCCAGACCCGGTCAGTGTGGTGGGTTATGGTCACTCTCGGTCAGTTTGGAGAGTTATGGTCATTCCAATCAGTGTGGGGAGTTATGGTCACTCCTGGTCAGTGTGGAGAGTTATGGTCACTCCTGATCAGTGTGGGGAGTTATGGTCACTCCCGGTCAGTGTGCGGAGTTATGGTCACTCCCGATCAGTGTGGGGAGTTATGGTCACTCCCAGTCAGTGTGGTGAGTTATGGTCACTCCCAATCAGTATGGGGAGTTATGGTCACTCCTGGTCAGTGTGGAGAGTTATGGTCACTCCCGATCAGTGTGGGGAGTTATGGTCACTCCTGGTCAGTGTTGAGAGTTATGGTCACTCCCGATCAGTGTGGGGAGTTATGGTCACTCCCGGTCAGTGTGGGGAGTTATGGTCACTCCTGGTCAGTGTGGGGAGTTATGGTCACTCCCGGTCAATGTGGGGAGTTATGGTCACTCCCGATCAGTGTGGGGAGTTATGGTCACTCCCAGTCTGTGTGGGGGGTTATGTTCACTCCCAGTCAGTATGGGGAGTTATGGTCACTCCTGGTCAGTGTGGAGAGTTATGGTCACTCCCGATCAGTGTGGGGAGTTATGGTCACTCCTGGTCAGTGTTGAGAGTTATGGTCACTCCCGATCAGTGTGGGGAGTTATGGTCACTCCCGGTCAGTGTGGGGAGTTATGGTCACTCCCGATCAGTGTGGGGAGTTATGGTCACTCCCGGTCTGTGTGGGGTGTTATGTTCACTCCCAGTCAGTATGGGGAGTTATGGTCACTCTGCTCCCGGTCAGTCTGGGTGTTGGTTCGGGGTTGCGATATGGCGGATGGTTTGGAATGACATTGACAGCATGCGAAGGGTTAAATAAATGGGAACAAGTTGACAGGAACAAAGGGGAACAGATTGAGGCCGAGACACTCACCCAGTTCCTATTCCTGCATCTGGGATTACGGGATTACAACAGGTCACCATTGATCTCGGCCTCAGCCACCACGTGGCTTTCTACAAATCTTCCCTCCACTTCCCACTGAACATTCTCACTGAGACAGTGTTAAGAAGCATTTTCGTCTCAGCTAAGATGTGGGTCATATATATTACATCTTCCCTGCTTCATATCTGCTGCACCACTCGAGAAGATTATACTTTACTCCATAGATACACGGACAAGCAGACTCCTGATCCCAGCCCTGCTCACACCTACACTGCCTCACACCTTCACCTGTTCACACCTTCACCCGCTCACACTCTACCCCTGCTCACACTCGGCCCCCGCTCACACCTACACCTGTTCCTCGCTCACTGAGAGATGAGGGAGGTTTGAGGGAAGCGGATTATTCCCGATGCAGAAATGGGCTCTGGGTCAGCAGGTCACAGGTCACAGGTCAGAGAGTATAGGTCCAACTCACGGCCATTCGCCACGGGGTCAGGGAAGCCTGGAGAGGGAAAGAGAAACAAACAGAGTTAGAGAGACGTCTGATTAACAATCTTTATCGATAAACACATTAACACAACCCATTACACGGAGTGTTCATCAGATCGATGTCACTCAAACTCAGAACAAGGAACTGATGGGGGATTGGCGTGCTGCATCCTCTGAGCGATCACACCAGCCCTGTGTGAGACCAGGTAGAGTTGCTAAAGTGCTCCCGTAAGGTGTGTGTGAGAGTAGTACGTGGGGACGCTCCCACTACGTGCGATTAGTGTGTAAGTACGCAGGGTTAATACGTAAGGGCATCAGTGGTCACACACACCCCTCCCCCACTGCCCAGTCAGCTCACTATCCGGATATTGATCTCGGGACATTCCATACACAGCAATGGCCACAGATGTCCCTCACAACCTTCACTTCCTGATCTGCTTCAGATATTGATTACATAGAGGCTTATTCTCCTCTCACCCTCCCCAGCTGTTCCCCAGATGTTCATCCAGCTGTGAACATTCCATTCTCACATTAGTCTGCACCTCACTGCTGGCTCTGTATCTGTGGGTGTCCGGAGTAAGGTTTCAGCAAATTCAACACCTGCGGCTATTACAACCTCACCCTCTACATAATGCCAGCGATCCCCCTCGCTCACTGACCCCGACATTACATTGATAGAGGGCTTCAAAATGAGGAAGGGTTTTGATGGAGTGAATAAGGAGAAACTGTTTGCAAGGGCAGGAGGGTGGGTAACCCAAGGACACAGATTGAAGGTGATTGGCCAAAGACCCAGAGGGAGATGAGGATTATTTTTACGCAGCAAGTTGTTGTGATCTGGAATGCGCTGCCTGAAAGGGCGATGGGAGCAGATTCAATCATAACTTTCAAAAGGGAGTTGGATAAATACTTGAAAAGGCAACATTTGCAGGTCCATGGGGAAAGAGCGGGGAGTGGGACTAATTGGATAATTTTCCTTTCATTCTTTTTTTTCTTCGCTATATCTCTAATTCTTTCTCTCACTTTCCTTTTGTCTCTCTTACTTTCTGTCTCTCATTCTAACTTAATTTCTCTGCTTCTCTCTCTCCCTCTTTATCACTTTCTCTATTTCTCTGTTTCCCACTTTCTCTTTCTTTTTGTTTGTTCTCTCTTTCATTCTTTGCTTCTCTCTTTCTCCATCTCTGTCTCTTTCTCTCTCCGCCCCCCCACCCCCCCACCCTTTCCCTCAGTGTGGAGCTGTGGGCACGGACCCTATCTCTGTCCCTGGCTCTGTCCAATCTCCCGCTGTGAGTCTCTGTTCCCACATGAACACAATGACAAAGATGGGTGGGTTGTATTTTGGAGTCGGTACATTGCCGGGAGTTGGGCTGAGAATGAAATGTGAAGGGAATCTGGTGCCGGCACTGGGCCGGGCCGGAGCAGCTCTGGTTACTCACAGACATTGGCCGTCCCTTTGGGGATTGGGAGGTACGAGCCCGCTCTCCACGCTCGGCCTTGAAAGCCTTTCTTGCATCTCTCGCAGTCCGGCCCCGTCGTGTTGTGCTCGCACTCGCAACTCAGCTTCCTCTTCTCCCAGATACAGTTGTTGGCGTGAAGATTGCACTTACACCTGGCAAAAAACAACAGCAAGCTGGTTTCAAATAAGCTGAGCAGCCGGGTTAGACTGGGGACTGGCCGCTCCGCGAGTCCGCTCTCCCTTTCCCAGCTTCGCTCTGCAAACAGCAACATTTTTCTCCCACTTACTGCCTTTCAACCCAGGCGGCGGGTCAGTTTCTGGGTGTGTTTCCGCTGATTGACGATCAGATTCTGGGCAGCAATAACAACACGTTAGGAGAGAGTTTCTGATCAGCTCCGGCCTTCCAGGCCCCTCAAAGGAAGAGCTTGCATTTATAGAGCGCCTCGCACAAGTTATTGCTTTTCAACAACAATAACACCTGCAACAACAACTTGCATTTATATAATGCATTTCGTCCCAAGGTGCTTCACAGGAGCGTAAATCAGATAAACTGACACCGAGCCACTTAAGGTGATATTAGGACAGGTGACCAAAAGCTTAGTCGAAGAGGTCAGTTTTAAGGAGCGTCTTAAGAGAGAGAGAGGTAGAGAGGGAGATGTTTAGGGAGGGAATTCCAGAGCTCAGGGCCCAGGCAGATGAAGGCACGGCCACCAATGGTGGAGCGAAGGGAGTGGGGGATGGGCAAGAGGCCTGTGGTGGAGGAGAGCAGAGATCTCGGAGGGCTGTTCCTGGTGTTGGAGGAGAGCAGAGATCTCGGAGGGCTGTAGGGTGAGAGGAGGTTGCACAGATAGGGAGGAGGAGAGGCCAAGGAGCTGTTTAACTCACTGCGAGGGTGAAGCTTCATAATCCGCAGATTGTACGTTGCACATTCAGCAAATTGTCAGTTCTGGGCACTGTTTGCTGAACTAAGCAGATACCCAGGCAGTTCCTTGGAGTCACATTAACGGCAGCGTAAACATTTTACTGCTCCTGTTCTCTAATTAGTATCTGAAGATTGTCCTTGGCTAAAAGTTGGAGCGAGCCTCCCAGAAGCTGAGTGTGGAATAATGAGGGAATGGCTCCAAGCCCTGGAGATTGTGTGATGGGAGAATGGGAACTCACTGACACAGACTGAATATAGATCCAACACGAAGGAAGCCTTCAGTCACAATCATTCCTCAAATCAGGAAGGGCTTGGATCAAGTAAATGGGAGCAACTGTTTCCAGTGGCAGGAGGGTCGGGGAACAGAGGTCACAGGTTGAAGGTAATTGGTAAAAGACGCAGAGGGGAGATGAGGAGAGTTTATTTATGCAGCGAGTTGTGATCTGGAATGCGCTGCCTGAAAGGGCGGTGGGAGCAGATTCAATTGTAACTTTCAGAAGGGAATTGGATAAAATACTTCAAGGGAAAGATTTGCAGGGCTATGGGGAAAGAGCGGGGAGTGGGACTAATTGGATATCTCTTTCAAAGACCGGCACAGGCCCGATGGTCTGAATGGCCTCCCCCTGTGTTGTGTGATCCTCTCACTCTCTGAATCCTGATCAGACTGGAGCTCGGCAGTGCTGAGAGTAAAGGGACAGACTCTGCTCGCTCCGTGCTACTCGATTGGCTGAACACTGAGCAGGAACTCGCTGACTCATCGCCAGCCAGCCAGCAGGACTGTGAAAGCTCGCTAACGGGCCCATCACCAGCGGCAGGGAGAGCTTGCACAGTGCTGGTCTGTGCCCACTGTCGCAGGGCCATTCAGGGAAGCTCAAACACCCGACACAGGGGCAGCTGACGGTGCCCAGTGGGCCGGGGGAGGGATCCCCATCTATCGCTGACAAATCTCCCCAGTTACCCAGCGTTCACATCGGAACAGGAGGAGGCCATTCAGCCCCTCGAGCCTGCTCCGCCATTCAATGGGATGATAGCTGATCTGTGACCTAACTCCATTCACCCGCCTTTGCCCCATATCCCTGAATACCATTGGCTGATAAAATCTATTAATCTCAGATTTAAAATTAACAATTGATCTTGCATCAACTGCTGTTTGTGGAAGAGAGTTCCAAACTTCTACCACCCTTTGTGTGTAGAAGTGTTTCCTAATTTGACTCCTGAAAGGTCTGGCTCTAATTTTTAGATTTTCTCCCTACTCCTAGAATCCCGAACCAGGGGAATAGTTTCTCTCTATCTACCCTTTCAGTTTCCCTTCATAACTTGAAAACTTCATTCAATTCACCTTCTAAATTCGAGGAACACAACCCTAGTTTGTGTAATCTCTCCTCGTAATTAGATGTTGGCCCTGATAGACTGCCCTTCAGATGTTCATTGAGATTGTGTGCCAGATGTTAACTCCGATATAGTGCCCTCCAGATGATAACTGCTAGAGTGCCATGCCAGATGTTATCCCTGATAAAGTATCCCAGATGTTAGCTCTGATAGAGAACACCAGCTATTTGCTCTGATGGAGTATCACCAAGTTCATAGACTGAGAGTATCCCCCAGATGTTGGCCCTGATAGAGTTCCCCAGATGTTGCCTTGATAGAGTGCCCCAGATGTTCTCCTTGATAGTGCCCCCAGATGTTGGCCTTGTGAGTGCTCCCAGATGCTGGTCCTGATAGAGTGCCCTGAAATGTTGAAACTGAGTGCCCCCAGATTTTGACCCTGAGCTCCCCCAGATATTGACCCTGTGAGTGCCCTCTCAGATGTTGGCCACGTGAGTTACCCCAGATGGTGACCCTATGAGTGCCCCAGATGTTGACCCTGTGAGTGCTCCCCAGATCTTGCCCCTGTGAGTTAACCCCAGATGGTGTCCCTGTGAGTTAACCCCAGATGTTGACCCTGTGAGTGCCCCCAGATGTTGACCCTGAGCGCCCCCCCCCCCGATGTTGGTCCTGTGAGTGCCCCCAGATGTTGTTCCTGTGAGTGCCCCAGATGTTGGCCTGACAGGGCACCCCCCGGGTGTGAAATGTGGGATCTGCGACTCTGGCCAGAAGGAGCGAGGAGCTCTCACCGGCCATGAATGTCCAGGTTGGAGATGGCGTAAAAGTATTTGGAGAGGTTGTGCTGGTCAACACTGGTGGCCCCAGTGGCCGGCTGGAGCAGCCTGACCCGCAGGTCGGTCAGGGTGAAGAAGTCCCTCAGGTCCTTGGTGGTGTCCAGCTGGCCGTACAGCGAGGCCATGTCCTGGAGACGGGGCCCCCCGAACAGGGCAAAACGCTCCTGGATCTCGAAGCGGACCATCTTGTCCACCTTCCACACGTAGCCCCTGGAGTACTCCTCCGTGCAGATGATATCCAGCACCGAGGCCGGGCTCAGATCCCGGGCACTTCTCGGCTCCATCCCGAAGGAGGTGAGGCAGTCGGCCGCGTAGAACTGGTAGGGTTGCCACGTCCGGCCGTGGTCCAGAGACTTCTCCAGGACCATCTGCTCCGGCCGGCCCGACTCGAAGGTGATGACTATGTCCTCGGTCAGCTCGATGGTCTTGCCCCAGGACAGAGTGATGTTGATCAGGAGGGGCTCGGGGAAACTCCTCCAGGAGACACTTTGCCAAAAGGTGTTGGGAATCCGCCCCTCATCATCCAGCATCAGCTCAAGCGGGTGTGCGAGCTCGGGCGTGTGAGCATCACACTCGTTGTTGCACATGTACGGGTTCTCCTGGAAACAGAGACGGAACAACACGGGTTAGATACAGAGTGAAGCTCCCTCTACACTGTCCCATCAAACACTCCCAGGGCAGGTACAGCACGGGTTAGATACAGAGTAAAGCTCCCTCTACACTGTCCCATCAAACACTCCCAGGGCAGATACAGCACGGGTTAGATACAGAGTAAAGCTCCCTCTACGCTGTCCCATCAAACACTCCCAGGGCAGGTACAACACGGGTTAGAGACAGAGTAAAGCTCTGCACTGTCCCATCAAACACTCCCAGGGCAGGTACAGCATGGGTTAGATACAGAGTAAAGCTCCCTCTACACTGTCCCATCAAACACTCCCAGGACAGGTACAGCACGGGTTAAATAAAACCCCAGGTCTGGACGGAACACTTCTGTGCTTTTTAAATGAATCTGGGGAAGAAATAGCAGGGGCACATATTTATTAATTAGTTTGAAAAAGGTGTCATACCCGAGGACTGGAAGATAGCTAACATAATACTTATATTTAAGAAGGGAGATAGAACATGTTCAGGGAACTGTAAACCCGTCAACTTAATATCGGTGGTTGGAGAAATAATGGAATCCTTACTAAAGGAGAATATAGAATAACATTTAGAGAGCAAAAGTATAATAATGAATAGTCAGCATGGAGTTCAAAAGGGAAAGTCTTGCTTGACCAACCTCATTGCATTCTCTGAAGAGGTAACAGAGAGAGCAGACAAGGGTAATGTAGTAGATATAATTTATCCAGATTTCCAAAAGAACTTCGATAAGGGACCACATAATAGACTAATGAATAAGGTCAGAGAATGCAGTCAGGGAGCCAGTAGCAGAATGGATAGCTCGCTGGCTTCAGGACATAAAGCAGAGAGTAGGGGTAAAGGGCAGCTATTCAGAGTGTCAGAAGGTAGAAAGTGGGGTCTCCTCATCTCCCCTCTGGTACTTTCACCAATCACCTTCAATCTGTGTCCTCTGGTTACCGACCCTCCTGCCACTGGAAACAGTGTCTCCTTATTTACTCAATCAAAATCCCTTCATGATTTTGAACACCTGTATTAAATCTCCCCTTAACCTTCTCTGCTCTGAGGAGAAAATCCCAGCTTCTCCAGAATCTCCACATAACTGAAGTCCCTCATCCCTGGGACCATTCCAGTAAATCTCGTCTGCACCCTCTCCAAGGCCCTATCATCCTTCCTAAAGTGTGGTGCCCAGAATTTGGACACAATTCTCCCGCTGGGCTCTGCCTCCACCACCCTTTCAGGCAGTGCATTCCAGATCCTAACCTCTCACTGCGCAAAAACAATTTTCCTCAAGTCGCCTTTGGTTCTTTGTCAATCACCTTAAATATGTGTCCTCTGGTTCTCGAGCCTTCCGTCAATGGGAACAGTTTCTCTCTATCTACTCTGTCTAAACCCCTCATGACCATGAACACCTGTATTAAATCTCCCCTTAACCTTCTCTGCTGTAAGGAAAACAATCCCAGCTTCTCCAGTCTCTCCCTGTAACTGAAGTCCTCCATCCCTGGGACCAGGAACGAGCCCCAGCCTATTCAGCCTTTCCCCATAGTTAGATCCTCTCAGTTCCCCAATCATCCTTGGGAATCGTTTTGAGCAAAATAAAATGGACTGTAAAGAGACCAGGGATCTGACATTTGGATAGATTTCTGACATGACGACATTTTGGAAGTTTTCTTTGTTTAGATTTTCCAAAGTTCATGTTCAGTGAAAGAATCTCCGACCTCCGACCTTCAGAGATGGGAAAATGAGTCTCACTGCAGCTGTCTGTTTGGGTTAGAGAGAGAGAGAAAGGGCGAGAGTTTTGTGGGCAGAATGATTAATGGGATCTTGTCTTTTTATCGTCTATTGTTAAAACAATCCCTTATTTGTGCTCAGGCCATACCCCTGGGCTCTGTGTGTCGGACCCTCGCCCAGCCTGTGGGCCTAATGATGCTTTCCCTCAGGCTGGTTTGTGAGGGAGCAGTTGGAGGTGGCAGGGCTCCCTCGGGGTCACTTCAGGTCATTGACCTTCCGCGGTGAAGCAGCGATGGACACAGCGGCAGCTCCACATGTTGTGATCTGGAATGCACTGCCTGAAAGGGCGATGGCAGCAGATTCAATCGGGAATTGGAGAAATACTTGAAGGGGAAAGATTTACAGGGCTGTGGTGAAAGAGCAGGGAGTGGGGTGAATTGGGTAACACTTTCAAAGAGCCAGCACAGGCATGATGGGCCGAATGGACTCCTTCTGTGCTGCATCATTCTATGATGCTGTGATTTTAAGTCGGGACACTGTGTGACTCGAGGGGAACTTGGAGGTGATGGTGTTCCCAGGCACCTGCTGCCCTCGTCCTTCTAGGTGGTAGAGGTGGCGGGTTTGGGAGGTGCTGCTTAAGAAGCCTTGGCGAGTTGCTGCAGTGCATCCTGTGGATCGGACACACTGGGACTCTGCCTGACATCGGCAAAACAGAATCAGCCTGACATCCTTTTCCAAATGATCAGACAGCTCGCCTGTTACACCCTCATCCCCAGCAAGTGGCTGTTGCAGCAATCAATAAAACTAATGTGTGTGATAAAGATGGAGAGCGCGGCAATATACAGAGATCATAGAGATTAATGAATCTACAATTGTCACAGCATCGACTAAAGGCAGTGACTAAAGCCGCATATTGGATTGGTTATTTTTAATACTCGATGCAGAAGGAATGGAGTAACATTAGTACCACAATCCTAAAGCTGTGTAAAGTATGAATGAATAATGGAACGGTGCAGATGTGACGTGCTCCTGAATTGCCGTGTCCTCGGGACATAATTAACAGCACCATGCCCCAGCGCTACAACTGACCTCCGACTGCTCCATCACTGTGTGTCCCAGGCCGTGGTCTTTGTTGGTGAAGGCACCATAAAGGTTCAGGCTCAGGTCACCAGCCATGCCCGGCCCATCCAAACCTCACTCACCTTCTGGTTCCCGACTCAGCCTCACCCCTCCTCACACTACCCTTTCACAAGACTTCAGCCTCATCCCTAATCTGAGGCCCTTCTCACCTCATCCCACCGTTCACACATGCACTGTGAGCAGCCACGCAGATTCAAATGCACGTTTGCACACATCAACACAGCAGCAACTATTCAACTATGGAAGGCACATGTGGCACACGATGAGCTGCACACTCACTCACACCTTCTTGTGCTTCTTACTGCAGGTGAAACTAGCTCACAACAGGAGAGAGCAGCAGTGCACCGGTGGAGGGGAGCCTGACATACAAGCCCTCAGTGACGTGGAGGAGCGAGTGTCCATCCCCATGGGCACACCAGTTGGTGCGGTAGTGGCCGGAGAAGCAGCGCCCCCTGTGGACCGTGACGGTATGTGAATGCCCTTTGGCATTTCTGTGAGATCCTTGAACCTTGACAGCAAACGCCGTCCACTTCAACTGACGGGGAAGATGAAGAGGAAGGTGAGGAAAGTGTGGTGCCTGTGTGGGACCCTCCATCAGTTGCTCCGTGTGGGGACACCACCTTGGTGGAAGAGCCAACATTCCTGGGCTTTGAAGAGCCTGAGGCTCCTGACTCCAGTGGCATACAGCAGCGCCCAGAGCGAGGGGAAGTTCGGGGGCCATCTCCCCGGACAGTGAGTCGGCCTATCAGTCCTGCTCAGAGACAGTCAGACGTGGACCTGGACTTGGAGGCTATGTCCAGAGAATCCATGCAAATGCACCGCGAGCCAATGGGTGCATTGGAGAAGGTCCCGCAGAGCATGAATACACTTGCACTGAGGTTGGGGGAGACCGCCTCAAGCATTGTCCCTGCCTCTCAGCAGTTCAATGAACCCATCCTTGCCCATTTACAGAGGGAGATGGACTCAACCAGCGACAGTGGAGTCGCAGAGGGGAGAGCGCGTGCCATGGTTGACGTGGCAGCAGCTATCGCATCACAGACCCAAGCCACGCAAGGCCTTTGTGATGTGATACTGTCAATGATTGTGGCAACAACTCTCAGAACGCTGCGTTTGAGACTCAGGCTGTCCTGAGTCAGTCACAGAGTGATGCCATGCAAACACTGACTGCTGCCATCCTCTCTGTTCCCCACAGTCCAACGGGGAGGTAACGGTGCCGAAGGAGGCCAGTAATCCGCGCTCCCGCATATTGCTCCAGATGTTGAGGCTCCGCCCTGGGGGAGGTGGCAGTGGGCCGTGGGAAATGGAACTTGTTGTCTTTGCTCAAGATGACAGCATTCTGGCTCCCACCACTGCCACTCTGCCTTTGCACCTGCTGCGGTCTACACACCAGCCAACCTAGACTGCTGCCGCCGATGCTGAGGTGGTGCAGTCTGCAGCCGGGCCTTCTAGGCCCAGAGCTGGTCCAAAATATCCTACTAGGCCATCTGTAGTGTCTGTGTTAAACACACAGCAGCCCTCAAGCAGCCTTGCTGCAGGCACTGAGGCAACATTGAGGAGGAGCAGGAGATGTGGGAGGGGGTTAAGGTAAGGGGTAGCAAATGCCAGAGCTAGTCTCAATAAAAACTTTGGCCACAATGGAGAGATGGCCTCATCCTGTAAATATGTTTGTCATGATCTGGTTGCAGTTTTTGAGGCCTGCTATTGTTGTAAGTGTATGTGCCTAATACGGCACATGGGTACTGTTGAGGAATGACAAATGGCAGGGGCCTGTGTACAGATATTGTTGAGGTTAATTGTGTGTTATGGTGTTTCAAGGGGCCGTTGTTAAATGTTTATTAGTTGCTGGTCAGGGGTTGTGTTGTGTTGTTGGAGAACCGATGTATGATGAGCCACTGACATGTGGCCCTTGTATCGGGAGCAGTGCCACGGTGTCTCCTCCGTGGCTGCTGCACCTCCTCCTCTGGCTGGCCAGTCGGGGCCTCGCCAGGCTACTGTTCCTCTTTCTCCTCCTCCTGAGTTGGGGCTGCACTTCCCGCTGGTAAGGTCTGGGCCCTCATGATGGCCAAGTTGTGCAACATGCAGCACACCACAATGAATAGCGACACCTGTTGAGGGAAGTATTGAAGGCTGCCTCCAGAGCGGTCCAGGCTTCGGAAACGCTGCTTGAGCACCCCTATTGTCTGCTCGATGTTGTTGTGAGTGGCCGCATCTTGGATCTTTGGATCCAGACCGCTCAAAATGGAGGAGAAGCATCCGAGAAGGCGACGAACATATCGAGTCTCTTTGCCGGGAGAATGCGGAAGCCAAGTACAAACAGCAGAAGGTGCGTACGACAACCCAAGCACCCCACCCACCCGTCCCTCTAACCACCATCTACCCCACCTGTGACAGAGACTGTGGATCCCACATTGGTCTCATCAGTCACCTGACAACTCATTTCAATGTGGAAGCAAGTCATCCTCGACTCCGGGGGACTGCCTAGGAAGAAGAGAAGAATTAAACATCACCATACAGCCCAGGGAGAGAGAGACACAACAGGCTCCTGCTGTGTGTGGCTGCATCAACGCGGGAAGGGAAGATATTTCAATATAAGGATCATGTATTACAGAAACTGCTCCTGCAACACTGGAGCATAAACGGAGCATCTTATGAATCATTGTTCTTTCTACAAATCCACTCATCCCTTGACATTTATTTCGGGGGTTTAAGTGTTGCTGTCTCGCATTTACACTGTGTGGTGTGACGAAGAGCCTGTCGTTATCACTAACTAAACCACTCGCTATCAGCACGGTTCACTCCCCTGGTTAATGATATTAATTAGTGTATTATTGAGTACAGAAGTTAGTGGCTCCATAAAGTACAATCCCACAGATTGATGTCACTTCCCATCACCCAGTAATCAGGCCCTTTGTTGGAGTTAATGTTCGAGCAGAGTTGCTCAGTTAGCAGCATTTAGTGGGCCAGTACTGAGCTGAAAGATTACATAGGATTACTTATAGGATTACATATAGGATTACATAAGATACACGGCACAGAAACAGGCCATTCGGCCCCACCAGTCCATGCCGGTGTTTATGCTCCACTCGAGCCTCCTCCAGTCTTTCCTCATCTAAATCTATCCACAACCCTCTATTCCCGTCTCCCTCATACGCTTGTCTAGCCCCCCTTAATGCATCTACACTATTCGTTTTAACCACTCCCTGTGGTAGCAAGTTGCACATTCTCACCACTCTTTGGGTACAGACGTTTCTTCTGATTGGATTTCTTGGTTCTGTCTGTATCCACTCTATCAAACCCTTTCAAAATTTCAAAGACCTCTATTAGATCATCCCTCAGCATTCTCTTTTCAAGAGAAAAGTGACCCAGCCTGTTCATCCTTTCCTGATATGTATACCCTCTCATTTCTGGTATTATCCATCTCCCCACGGCCCACAGTGGGTCAGGGAGAGGGTCCTCTCCCCACGGCCCACAGTGGGTCAGGGAGAGGATCCATCTCCCCACGGCCCACAGCTCAGGGAGAGGGTCCTCTCCCCACGGCCCACAATGGGTCAGGGAGAGGCTCCATCTCCCCACGGCCCACAGTGAGTCAGGGAGAGGGTCCTCTCCCCACGGCCCGCAGTGGGTCACGGAGAGGATCCATCTCCCCACGGCCCACAGTGGGTCAGGGAGAGGCTCCATCTCCCCACGGCCCACAACTCAGGGAGAGAGTCCTCTCCCCACGGCCCACAGTGGGTCAGGGAGAGGGTCCTCTCCCCACGGCCCACAGTGGGTCAGGGAGAGAGTCCATCTCCCCACGGCCCACAGTGGGTCAGGGAGAGGTTCCTCTCCCCACGGCCCACAGTGGGTCAGGGAGAGGGTCCATCTCCCCACGGCCCACAGTGGGTCAGGGAGAGGGTCCTCTCCCCACGGCCCACAGTGGGTCAGGGAGAGGATCCATCTCCCCACGGCCCACAGCTCAGGGAGAGGGTCCTCTCCCCACGGCCCACAGTGGGTCAGGGAGAGGGTCCTCTCCCCACGGCCCACAGTGGGTCAGGGAGAGACTCCTCTCCCCACGGCCCACAGTGGGTCAGGGAGAGAGTCCTCTCCCCACGGCCCACAGTGGGTCAGGGAGAGAGTCCTCTCCCCACGGCCCACAGTGGGTCAGGGAGAGGGTCCATCTCCCCACGGCCCACAGTGGGTCAGGGAGAGGGTCCTCTCCCCATGGCCCACAGTGGGTCAGGGAGAGAGTCCTCTCCCCACGGCCCACAGTGGGTCAGGGAGAGAGTCCATCTCCCCACGGCCTACAGTTGGTCAGGGAGAGAGTCCTCTCCCCACGGCCCACAGTGGGTCAGGGAGAGAGTCCATCTCCCCACGGCCCACAGTGGGTCAGGGAGAGGCTCCATCTCCCCACGCCCCACAGTGGATCAGGGAGAGGGTCCATCTCCCCACGGCCCACAGCTCAGGGAGATTGCCGTGAAGCCCAACTGGTTCAGTAATGTCCTTTAGGGAAGGAAACCTGCCTCTGTAACCTGCCCGGGCCTATATGTGACTCCAGGCCCACACCAACGTGGTTGACTAGTAATGACCCTCTGAAGTGGCCGAGCGAGACACTCAGTTTGTATCAAACTCGCTCCCAGCGGATCAAGAAGGCGGCCCACCCCCACCTTCTCAGGACACCTGGGGATGGGCAATAAATGCCGGCCATGTCAGCATCCCAAGAATTAATTTAATAAAGGAACGGCGGTTTTAAGTCAACATCTTGCCAGGGAGCTCGATGGGATTCTACACTTTGGAATTTAATTATAAAGAACGTGAGCCGGCAGAAATGAATGTTTGTTCAAGTTAATGAAACCCAGAACTCTGCACCTGGTGTTTGTGTCTAAACATTTCAGCAATGAGAAGACCAGAGGGAGGTTTCAGAGAAAGAAACCAGACTGGGGAAAGATTGAGAATCTGCAGCAAATCTTCAACCAGCTGTGGTGTAATCCCACATTATTGACCGGCCTGTGTCGATCGGCCCTTATAGACCACAGCCATCGTTCATTAAACACCCAGCTTCCAATTTTAAACCGTCCGTCCCCAATGGGTGACCTCCTTCTAATGAAAGGTCCCCAATAAAGGGCCTTCTCCCCAAACTAATGTCCCCAGTGCCCCAGCCTCACGGAGACTCAGGGCTGTGAGCAGGTGTTCAGGGAACCCACCGACTGTCTGTCAAACCAGATTTAAACAAACACTTTAATCCCAGGCTCATTTCAGCTCCGTCAGTCAGCAGGTTCCTGGGGGTGGGAAATAAAACAGGAGCTCGCAGACATATACCGCCGTCCGCCCCGCTCCCCACGCACTTCCACCCCGCCACAAACTGACTGCACCGCCCGCAACAAAAACAATCTACAAAGAGCTGAATTTTGCTCAACTCTCCACTCCATGGATTGGGGCGGGGAAAATCGGCTCGCTCAGTGAGTGCGCCCCCTTTCGTCGGAGGGCAAATTCGGCAACAGGGTGTTTCTGGTGAATGAGCCCATGTAATGTGGGAGGGGAGGAGGGAGTAAGAGAGAGAAAGAGAGTGGAGAGAAAGAGAGAGCAAAGACTGAATTCTAAAGCGCCATTCACTATCTCAGGATGAGAGCAGTGCAGCGCTCCCTCAGTACTGCCCCTCCGACACTGCAGCACTCCCTCAGTACTGCCCCTCCGACAGTGCAGCGCTCCCTCAGCACTGCCCCTCTAACAGTGTAGCACTCCCTCAGTACTGCACCTCCGACAGTGCAGCGCTCCTTCAGTACTGCCCCTCCGACAGTGCAGTGCTCCCTCAGTACTGCCCCTCCGACAGTGCAGTGCTCCTTCAGTACTGCCCCTCCGACAGTCCAGTGCTCACTTAGTACTGATGCTCCGACAGTGCAGCGCACCCTCAGAACTGCCCCTCCGACAGTGCAGCACTCCCTCCGTACTGCCCCTCCGACAGTGCAGTGCTCACTCAGTACTGATGCTCCGACAGTGTAGCGCTCCCTCAGTACTGCCCCTCCGACAGTGCAGCACTCCCTCAGTATTGCCTCTCCGACAGTGGAGCATTCCCTCAGTATTGCCCCTCCGACAGTGCAGCACTCCCTCAGTACTGCTCCTCCGACAGTGGAGCTTTCCGTCAGCACTGCCCCTATGACAGTGCAGCACTCCCTCAGTACTGCCCCTCCGACAGTGGAGCACTCCCTCAGTACTGCCCCTACGACAGTGCAGTACTCCCTCAGTACTGCCCCTCCGACAGTGCAGTGCTCACTCAGTACTGATGCTCTGACAGTGTAGCGCTCCCTCAGTACTGCCCCTCCGACAGTGCAGCACTCCCTCAGTATTGCCTCTCCGACAGTGGAGCATTCCCTCAGTATTGCCCCTCCGACAGTGCAGCACTCCCTCAGTACTGCTCCTCCGACAGTGGAGCTCTCCGTCAGCACTGCCCCTACGACAGTGCAGCACTCCCTCAGTACTGCCCCTACGACAGTGCAGTACTCCCTCAGTACTGCACTGGGAGTCTCGACCTCGGTTTTGTGCTCAAGTCTCTGGAGTGGGACTTGAACCCTCGACTTTGCCTGTCTGCCTCTATCTGTGTTTATAATGAAATTTGCGTGTGGCCAATACAGAGAATGGGAAACAGAGAATAACAGGAGATGGAACCGAGACTCCTCATCATTCAAACTGCTCGATAGAAAAATCCATCCACTGGTGACAGGGTCAGGGGTCAGTCAGTCAGTGCCACAACAACAGTAAATCGTTCTTCAAACATTCTCCTGTCTGAGCTGCTAAAGTGAGCGAAACATTGTCAGAGAGCAGCACAGTGAGGGAGCTCTGATCCAGGAATCAAGAGACTGGGAAAGTTTAATGTGCAGCCGGTTTACTGGGGACAGTGGGCAGTGAGTGAGATATTGGGCAGGGGGAGGATTCATGGGGATAAAGTCTATGGTCTCAGGTTTAATCCACTTCCTGTAGGCCTCTCCCAAACCCTCGATTTCCCATCTGAGTATTAAAGGTTTAGTCCCAGACCCAATAGAACGGACTGCAATATTACAAAGAGAATGTTTGGCTCGTTCAGACTGAAATCCCATCTGCTGCTCGCATCTGCTGAAAATAAACTCCCTTAAAACAGGGGAAATATCACAGAATCTCACAGCACAGAAGGCCATTCGGCCCATCGTGCCTGTGTTCGCTCTTTGAAGAGCTGTTTGAACCTGCTTCAACTAAACTCCCTTAAAACAGGGAAAAATATACTTGATAAATTTGGGAAAAAGGATAAATTTGCAAGGCTATGGGGAAAGAGCAGGGAGTGGGACTAATTGGATCGCTCTCTCAAAGAGCCGGCACAGGCACGATGGGCCGAATGGCCTCCTGCTGTGCTGTGAGATTGTGTGAACAGTTGGCGGGGGAACGGATACAGATGTTAACAATCCCGAGAGGATCAGACACAATCTGCAGGCACCAGTTTACAATCAGTTCAAACTCAGCTTACAGAAATTACCCAGAAACTCCACGTTAACATTCACCAGCTGTCACCACTCGCTGGGATTTCCAGAATTGGTGATCGGATTCAGAAATAATTGGCTGTCAGACTTTTACCCGAGCAAGGCACAGACTGTGTTTCTACAGAAGTGGTGACAATTCTCCCTTTAATTCGACTGTTCGAGCTAACCTCATAACACAGTCCCTCACCCCCTCACCCCTGGTCACACTGTGTCACTGTGTCCCGTGTCCCATCTCTTTCTCCCCTCACCCCCTTACCTCCGGTCACACTGTGTCCCTGTGCCCCATGTCCCATCTCGCCCCTACAATGAGGAGCCCACTCTGCCCGCAGTATTCCAGATGTGCCTCTCCCTCGGTGTGTGCTCAGATACTGTGAGTTTTGCTTTGCAGCACGCGAAACACTCAAATCAATGAACAAATCGGCACTGAAGTGGAATTGGAGGCGAATACTTTGAGCTGGTGCCAGAGATTAATCAAATTGGGGATTACAGACCAGCGGGAGATTCTATTTCCAACACTGAGATCGATGAGCATTAACTGGTGCCTTTTGGTCGAGAAGAACTAAAACAAACAATCATATCCGCTCGATCACCAAGGCCACCTATTTCCACCTCGGTAACATCGCCCGTCTCCGCCCCTGCCTCAGCACATCTGCTGCTGAAACCCTCATCAATACTTTGTTCCCTCCAGGCTCGACCATTCCAATGTTCTCCTGGCCGGACTCCCATCTTCCACTCTCCGTAAATTTCAGCTCATCCAAACCTGTGCTGCCCGTGTCCTAACACACACAAGTCCTGTTCCCCCATCGCCCCTGTGCTCACTCACCGACGTTGTTTCCCAGTCCAGCAACACCGAAGTGGCAAGTAACATTTGTGGTCCACACCTGGAAGGCAATGATCATCTCCAACAAGCCAGAGTCCAACTACCTCTCCATGACATTCAACGGCGTTACCATTGTCGGATCCCCCACTATCAGCATCCTGGGGATCACCATTGACCAGAAACTTAACTGGACCAGCCACATAAATACTGTGGTACAAGAGCAGGTCAGAGGTGAGTATTCTGCGGCGACTGTCTCACCTCCTGACTCCCCAAAGCCTTTCCACCACCTACAAGACACAAGTCAGGCGGGTGATGGAATACTCTCCACTTGCCTGGATGACTGCAGCTCCAACAATACGCAAGAAGCTTCACACCATCCCGGACAAAGCAGCCCATCCACCACCTTAAACATTCTCTCCCTCCACCACCGGTGTACCATGGCTGCAGTGTTTACCATCTACAAGATGCACTGCAGCAACTCACCAAGACTTCTTCGGCAGCACCTCACAAACCCATGGCCTCCATGGGAACACCACCATCTCCACGTTCCCCTCCAAGTTACACTGCATCCTGATTGGGAAATATATTCAATGTTCCTTCATTGTCACTGGGTCAAAATCCTGAACTCCCTTCCTAACAGCACTGTGGGAGTAACTTCACCACACGGATTGCAGCGGTTCAAGAAGGTGGCTCATCACCACCTTCACAAGGGCAATTAGGGATGGGCAATAAATGCCGGCCTTGCCAGCGACGCCCACATCCCAGGAACAAATAAAAAACTGAAGGATGTGCCTGGGACTGAGTCTCCCAGCAGGACCGGCAGTATCTCCCTCTGCCCAGTCTCAAAGCCCATGGAGGGATTGGAAGTGCAGTTCTGTGGATTACTGGTCCAATCACAGAAGCCCTGCACCACCGTGCCCCGGTGCATTCGATCACAGCAGTTTGTGACCAGGAATTCGTGTCTTTGCACCAAGGTTACAGCCACAGTCTGAATACATTCTCACCCTGGAGTCTTTCCGTCTCACTCACCCACTCACAGTCAACACACAATCAGGGAACACAAGTTCAGGAGTCGGGACACATCGGGAAAGAAGGAGCGAGTACACCTGTCAAAAACTGTTACATATTAAAAAATGCAAACGATGAGATAACGGCCGATAAATTCAGCCGCGTTTTTATCGGTGAAAGAAAAATGATTGCGATTTCAAAAAGTCCTTCATTGTCTGTGAAGCACTTTGGGACGTCCTGAGGTGTGAAACTGAGACAGTAACATCTATTGTGGTCTCACTGAGTCCGGGCCCTGTTTCACACACAGCTCCCACAGTGGGATATGGGACAGATGGAAGATTTACCTCAAGACTCGTAGTATTTTTACAACAGATTACTAATTGAGCTGGAGAATAATTCCCTCTGAGGAACTGCATGTTCTGCAATAAATTATACATTTTCAATTATTGCTGAAACATACGGCTGATTATTAAACCAGGCGTTTCCCCTCGAACAATGATGTAGGAACCAATTATCCTGAGGAGATGATTCACTCAACAAGAGCATCATTAATATTTAGAAACAGGCTTGAATTTACATCTCAAGGACATATTCCCCATTGGGGATATTGGGCAGGGCTCAGGCACAATGGAATATATTCCACACTGGAGATATTGGGCAGGGCTCAGACACAATGGGACATATTCCTCACTGGGGATATTGGGCAGGGCTCAGACACAATGGGACATATTCCTCACTGGGGATATTGGGCAGGGCTCAGGCACAATGGGACATATTCCACACTGGAGATATTGGGCAGGGCTCAGACACAATGGGACATATTCCACACTGGGGATATTGGGCAGGGCTCAGACACAATGGGACATATTCCCCACTGAAGATAATGGGCAGGGCTCAGACACAATGGGACATATTCCACACTGGGGATATTGGGCAGGGCTCAGACACAATGGGACATATTCCACACTGGAGATATTGGGCAGGGCTCAGACACAATGGGACATATTCCCCACTGGGGATATTGGGCAGGGCTCAGACACAATGGGACATATTCCCCACTGGGGATATTGGGAAGGGGTCAGACACAGGGATCAGGAGCTCCAGGGAGTGTTTATAAACATTCGAACTCCCTCCTCACATCTATTACCATGTCTAATTTTACAAACACTGCCACCCCTTATGGTGAGTCACTGTGAAGCAGCGAGTTTTGTGGTTTTCGTGTCCTGACCTTTCCTGTTCAGCCCAGCAGTTTTACATCTCCTCACAGTTCCACGAAATGCAACTTATCAGACTGTTATTCCATCCCCATATCTCCTCCTTCACCAAGCCCGCCTCCTTTCACCTCCATGATATCGTCTGTCTCTGCCACTGGCTCAGAGCTGTCTAGTTAGTCCCACTCTCCTACTCTTTCCCCATAGCCCTGTACATTTCTCCTTTCCCAGTATTTATCCAATTCCCTTTTGAATGTTATTCTTGAATCTCCTTCCACCTCCTTTTCAGGCAGCACATTCCAGATCATAAAAACTCGCTGCATTAAAACATTCTCCTCATCTCCCCCCTTGGCTTTTTTGCCAATTATCTGAAATCTGTGTCCTCTGGTTACTGGCCCTCCTGCCACATGAAACAGTGTCTCCTTATTTACTCTTTCAAAACCCTTCATGATTTTAAACACCTCATCAAATCTCCCCTTAACCTTCTCTGCTCTGAGGAGAACAATCCCAGCTTCTCCAGTCTCTTCACATAACTGAAGTCCCTCATCCCTGGAAACATTCCAGTAAATCTCCTCTGCACCCTCTCCAAGGCCTTGTCATCCTTCCTAAAGTGTGGTGCACAGAATTGGACACAATACTCCAGTTGGGGCCGAACCAATGATGTATGAAGGTTCACCATGACTCCCTTGCTTTTGCACTCAATGCCTCTGTTAATGAAGCAAATGTAGGAGTTTGGATGGAATTCACTTTGATAAAGGCCGTTCAGTGAGCGTCCATTCACAGTGTGACACACAACAGAGGCTGTCTCAGAAAGGCTTATACTCACCAGCGTGCAGTACATCTCGGGGGTCTCTCCACACGTACTGTCGGAGGGATCTAAGCTGACCTTCAGTGACCTGGTGAGCAGGGTGGCCTCGGGCTGGCAAGCCATGTAATCCCAACTCATGGCCTGGTCCCAGTGAAGCTGGGCCTTACACAGGTCGTAGTGACCCCAGGACGGGAAGTGCTGCGCGGCGAGAGACAGGGCCACCCAAAGGGCCTGAAGGGGCAACAAACCGTACAGACGCATCGCTCCAACTGGACCCGCTCAGAGAGGGGCCATCTCGGTCCGTCTGGGGGTGATTCAGGGGGTCACTGCTCCGACTGGACCCTCTCAGAGAGGGGCGATCTCGGTCCGTCTGGGGATGATTCAGGGGGTCCCTGATCTGACTGGACCTGCTCACAGAGGGGCGATCTCGGTGCTTGCAAATGTTCCAGGTGTTGGGATTGCAGATGCTTTCCCAGTGTTGGTGCAAATGTTCCAGGTGTTGGGATTGCAGCTGTTTTCCCAGTGTTGGTGCAGGTGTTCCAGGTGTCGGGATTCCAGCTGTTTTCCCAGTGTTGGTGAAGATCTTTTAGGTGTTGAGCTTTCAGCTATTTTCCCAGTGTTTATGCAGATGTTCCGGGTGTCAGGATTCCAGCTGTTTCCCAGTGTTGGTACAGATGTTCCAGATGTTAGGATCCCAGCTGTTTCCCAGTGTTGGTACAGATGTTCTGGGTGTTGGGATTCCAGCTGTTTTCCCAGTGTTTGTACAGATGTTCCAGGTGTTGGGATCCCAACTGTTTTCCCCCCAGCTGCCCGCTGTATCAAACAGATGCTCTGATAGGCTGATCAGTCAGTATTGGGACCCAATGTGATGATTGTCTCCTGACCAGAGTCTGTTTCCCATCGATCATCTCTTCCTTCTGCCATCAGTTCCCTGTGAGGAGAGAAATAAAATCAATGCATTTTGGAACAGGTGCTGCTCCTGACCTTCGACCCCCACCCTCCAACACCGCCTCCCATTAGCTGCAGCGTTACACAGAAATAATCACCAGTTGGGAATCACCGCAGCCAATAGGAGGTGGCTAAATCACTTTTGTTAATATACCAAATGAGACAAATGAACAATTATCCTATTTTAGTGATGTTGGTTGAGGGACAAATATTGCTCAGGATACTGGGGAGAACTCCCCTGTTCTTCTTTGAAATAAAGCCAGGGGATCTTTGATGTGAAGCTGAGAGGGCAGACGGGGCCTCGATTTACCGCCTTGTTCGACAGTGCAGTGCTCCCTGAAGACTGCCCTCAGGAAGTGCAGCATTCCCTCAGTACTGCCCCTCCAAAAGTGCAACACTCCCTCAGTACTGCCCCTCCAAAGGTTCAGCACTCCCTCAGTACTACCTCTGTGACATTGCTGCAGTCCTTCAGTACTGCCCCTCCGACACTGCAGCACTCCCTCGGTACTGCCCCTCCAACAGTGGTGCACTCCCTTAGTACTGCCCCTCCGACAGTGCAGCACTCCCTCAGTACTGCCCCTCCGACAGTGCAGCGCGCTCTCAGTACTGCACTGGGAGTGTCAACCTAGATGCTGGGCTCGAGTCTCTGGAGTGGGATTGAGTCAGCTCCTTCAGCAAAATCTATTCTCCTTCCTCCATTATCGCACCTCAATCTCAGAGCTCTCACTGGAAAAGCAAAATTATTCTACTTCTTAGTGCAATCAAGCAGACGCAGCATGGATTCATGAAGGGGAAATCATGTTTAACTAATTTACCAGAATTCTTTGAGGATATAACGAGCATGGTGGATAGAGGTGCACCAATGGATGTGGTGTATTTAGATTTTCAAAAGGCATTCGATAAGGTGCCACACAAAAGATTACTGCAGAAGATAAAGGTACGCGGAGTCAGAGGAAATGTATCAGCATGGATAGAGAATTGGCTGGCTAACAGAAAGCAGAGAGTCGGGATAAATGGGTCCTTTTCGGGTTGGAAATCAGTGGTTAGTGGTGTGCCACAGGGATCAGTGCTGGGACCACAACTGTTTAAAATATACATAGATGACCTGGAAGAGGGGACAGAGTGTAGTGTAACAAAATTTGCAGATGACACAAAGATTAGTGGGAAAGTGGGTTGTGTAGAGGACACAGAGAGGCTGCAAAGAGATTTAGATAGGTTAAGCAAATAGACTAAGGTTTGGCAGATGGAATACAATGTCGGAAAGTGTGAGGTCATCCACCTTGGGAAAAAAAACAGTATAAGGGAATATTATTTGAATGGGGAGAAATTACAACATGCTGCGGTGCAGAGGGACCTGGGGGTCCTTGTGCATGAATCCCAAAAAGTTAGTTTGCCGGTGCAGCAGGTAATCAGGAAGGCAAATGGAATGTTGGCCTTCATTGCGAGAAGGATGGAGTACAAAAGCAGGGAGGTCCTTCTGCAACTGTATAGGGTATTGGTGAGGCCGCACCTGGAGTACTGCATGCAGTTTTGGTCACCTTAATTAAGGAAGGATATACTAGCTTTGGAGGGGGTACAGAGACAATTCACTAGGCTGATTCCGGAGATGAGGTTACCTTATGATGATAGATTGAGTAGACTGGGTCTTTACTTGTTGGAATTCAGAAGGATGAGGGGTGATCTTATAGAAACATTTAAAATAATGAAAGGGATAGACAAGCTAGAGGCAGAGAGGTTGTGTCCACTGTTCGGGGAGACTAGAACTAGGGGGCACAGCCTCAAAATACGGGGGAGCCAATTGAAAACCGAGTTGAGAAGGAATTTCTTCTCCCAGAGGGTTGTGAATCTGAGGAATTCTCTGCCCAAGGAAGCAGTTGAGGCTAGCTCATTGAATGTATTCAAGTCACAGATAGATAGATTTTTAACCAATAAGGGAATTAAGGGTTACGGGGAGCGGGCGGGTAAGTGGAGCTGAGTCCATGGCCAGATCAGCCATGATCTTGTTGAATGGCGGAGCAGGCTCGAGGGGCTAGATGGCCTACTCCTGTTCCTAATTCTTATGTAATGTTCTTACACTTTAAAAAGTTGCCCCTTTCAACACTGACAGATTCTGTGTTTGGTGACCCTCCCACTGCCTGTTTTATGACACAAGGTGTTACTCTGGGCTGTGACTGATATACAGACTAGTAACGGGGATATTTATAATCTTTTTTCTATAATGAATTCAATGAGCTTTTACAAACTGCTGCACCGCGAGCAGGAATAGTCTCTGAATGTCTCACTTCCTCGCCCGTAATGCTGTTCCACTTCAGCTCGAGCATCACAATCCACAGTCACCTTCTGGGCCTGACGTCACTCCTCCTGCTCAAACCCCAACACACGCTCACCATCTCCAGTCACACCCCCAACACACACTCACTGTCTCCAGTCACACCCCCAACACACACTCACCGTCTCCAGTCACACCCCCAACACACACTCACCATCTCCAGTCACACCCCACAACACACACTCACCATCTCCAGTCACACCCCCAACACACACTCACCGTCTCCAGTCACACCCCCAACACACACTCACCATCTCCAGTCACACCCCACAACACACACTCACCATCTCCAGTCACATCCCCAACACACACTCACCATCTCCAGTCACACCCCCAACACACACTCACCATTTCCAGTCACACCCCCAACACACACTCACCATCTCCAGTCACACCCCCAACACACACTCACCATCTCCAGTCACACCCCCAACACACACTTACCGTCTCCAGTCACACCCCCAACACACACTCACCGTCTCCAGTCACACTGATTTATGCTCCTGTGAAGCATCTTGGGATATTTTACTGGGTTGAGGCGCTATATAAATGCAAGTTGTTATACAATGCGTTCCTTCATTGTACAGATTGCTGCAGTGCTCCGATACAATGCACAGCTCTCCTGTACAATGCCTGCAATCCTCAGATACAATGCACTCTTATCCAATGGAAGATTGCTGCTCTAGAATGCACACAGAATCGTCCTCTCCAATTCTCCAGCCCTCCGATACAATCCACACAGGAACCAGTCTGATCCCCGCGCCAAGCCGTCAATCGCTGTTGGAAACAGCAAGGCGATCCCGGGAGATCCCGGGACAGAGTCTGACTCACTCTGGGGGAGATCAGCGAGCTCCGGGCGCGGCGAGGTCCCGGAGCCAGCTCCGCATTGCTCAGCAACAAGTCCAGGAGCCTCCTCAATGGACCGGAGGAGTTTAGCACAGAATCTGCCCTCAAGGGGAGGGAAAGAGAGAGAAGGGGAGAGGGAGAGGGAGGGGGAAACAGAGGGAGAGAGGGAGAGAGAGGGAGGGAAAGAGAGACGAGAGAGATTGATGGAGAGGGAGCGAGGAGGAAAGAGAGGGAGGTAGAGAGAGGGAGAGAGGGGGAAAGAGGGAGGGAGAGGGAGGGGGGAAAGAGGGAGGGAGAGGGAGAGTTCGGGAGAGGGAGAGAAAGGGAGAGGGATGGAAAGAGAGGGAGGGAGAGAGAGGGTGGGAGAGAAAGAGAGAGGAGAGATTGAGCGAGAGGGAGGGAGGGAGAGGGAGGGAGAGGGAGCGAGAGAGGGAAGGAAAGAGAGAGGAGAGATTGAGGGAGAGGGAGAGATTGAGAGAGAGAGAGGGAGGGAAAGAGAGAGAGAGGAGAGATTGAGCGAGAGGGAGGGAGGGAGAGGGAGAGAGCGGGAGGGAAAGGGAGCGAGAGAGGGAGGGAAAGAGAGAGGAGAGATTGAGGGAGAGGGAGAGATTGAGAGAGAGAGAGGGAGGGAAAGAGAGAGAGAGGAGAGATTGAGCGAGAGGGAGGGAGAGGGAGAGAGCGGAAGGAAGAGGGAGCGAGAGAGGGAGGGAAAGAGAGAGGAGAGATTGAGGGAGAGGGAGAGACTGAGGGAGAGAGAAAGGGAGAGAGGGAGGGAAAGAGAGACGAGAGAGATTGATGGAGAGGGAGCGAGAGGTTGAGGGAGAGGGGAGAGGGAGAGAGAGGGAAAGGGAGAGGGGAGGAAAAGAGGATGAGGGAGAAAGAGAGTGAGAAAGGGAGAGAGAGTAGAGAGATTGAGGGAGAGGGATATTGAAGGAGCGAGAGATGGAGAAAGAGAGGGAGGGGGGAGAGAGGGATGGGAACAAAAGAGAAAGACACAGAAGTGAGGAAAGGGAGTGAGAAATCAAAAGAGAAAATTTGACTGAGAGAGAGAGAAACAGAGAAAGAGAAAAGGGGAAGAAAACGAGAGAGAGAGAGAAATCGCGATCCCGAGACTCACAGAGAGAGAAAACTGAAATCTCAATCCAGGGGCTCGGACTGGGAACGTCGCCCCAGCTCAGCATTCCGCGCGGTCCTAAAGCCAGCCAAGTTCCACTGTCCAATTACTTGGCTGCCCCAATCAAAACGAATCGGATATTCAGCTCGGTTGTGAGCTGGGAAAAGTGTTCTGCTGTTATTTAAATATAAAAATCCACATGAAATGCGGTAATGAGAGATTTAATAATATGGGGGAGGGGAGCTGACAGTCAGGGTGGAGGTCAGATGTCTGCACTGCTTCAGAGATCTGTCCTGTTGCTGTTTACAATCTTCCCGGGAGAGCTGACTAATATCCCATCTATACAGGGCTCTGGGGAAAGAGCAGGGAGTGGGACTGATTGGATCGCTCTTTCAAAGAGCCGGTACAGACCCGATGGGCCGAATGGCCCCCTCCTGTGCTGTCTGATTGTATGGAAGGATTAAACACATAAACCTTGGGGTGGGGGGTTTATGGACCCATCGGCCTGCAGCATTTAACTCGAGAAATGAAGGCAAGTCCGGCAGCTTTAAGAGAGATGCAGAGGGAGGCCGTTCAGCCCAACCAGCCTCACATTTTTTTAAAAACTGCAAATCCCCCGCCCCGCCTGTCACAGCCTCCCACTGACCCTTGGGAATGGCCCCAGAGGTTTCAATCCCACTCCCTGCCCTGGGCCCATTTCACGTATTGGTCACTCTGGGTGTGAAGTGTCTCCTTATACCAGGCCCGAACCTGCCTTTTTCCAGTCTGTACCTGTGTCTCCTTGTCCTGCAGTCACCGCTTAACTTCAAATAGTGACTGGGGACTAACCCTTTCCAATCCACTTAGTATCATCTACAATTTTGTAAAATCCCATCTCATTCAACCCAGAGAGAGAGTGAGAAGGAAGGAAAGAGAAAGGGAGAGATGTAGACAGACAGCGACAGTCAGAGACAGATACAGAGAGACTGAGAAACAGAGACAGAGACAGACAAGGAGAGAGCGAGAAAAGAGACAGAGATACAGAGAGACCGAAGAGACATAGGGAGAGAGAAACAGAGATCCATTTTCCAAGTCTCTCTCCATATTTGGATTCCCTCACACCAGGCAGCACCCGAGTGAATCTGTGCTGTTCCCCCTCAACAGCCTCACTCTCCTCTCTATAGTGTGGAGCCCAATACTGCACACAATGCTTGAACTGCCCCTATCCAGCCCATTCCTCATCCCATAATATCCCCCTGTCCCTGTCCAGCCCATTCCCCATCCCATATCTCTCTGCCCCTGTCCAGCCCATTCCCCATCCCATAATATACCCTGTCCAGCCCATTCCCCATCCCATAATATCCCCTGCCGCTGTTCAGCCCATTCCCCATCCCATAATATCTCACTGCTCCTGTTCGGCCCATTCCCCATCCCATAATATCCCTCTGTCCCTGTCCAGACCATTCCCCATCCCATAATATATCTCTGCCCCTGTCCAACCCATTCCCCATCCCATAATATCCCCCTGCCCCTGTCCGGCTCATTCCCCATCCCATAATATCCCTCTGTCCCTGTCCTGTCCATTCCCCATCCCATAATATACCTCTGCCCCTGTCCAGCCCACTCCCCATCCCATAATATCCCCCTGCCCCTGTCCGGCCCATTCCCCATCCCATAATATCCCTGTGCCGGGCCCTTGGACCTTCTGAACCATTACCCACCCCTCCTGATCTGGGACATCCGCAGATTTCCCGCTCCGAAGCCTCAGTGACCAACACGCCCAGTGCCCCGATCGCAGAGACTCGCCGAATAAACTTCTGTCCTTCAGGCATCTCAATTGTTGCAGCAGCAACTCCTCAGCCCGTCAATCCGGATCAGAGCGTCGCCACACACCCAGGTCGAGCTGCTTCGGATCGCTGGCTGGACCATCGACTCGATCAAACCCTCGGCCGTGCGGTTAGATACGGTGAAAGGAATTCTCTCCCAAACTCTGCTCCACACTGTTCCCCCAAGGAACAATGTACAACAATCAACGTGTCCGTTTGATAAACCCCAGAACAACACAAGCAATAACTCGCGATTTATTGGTATTTAGAGACTTCTGTAAACTGATCCTTAGATTAGATTTAAAAGATATTTGAGGACAAAGAAATCGATCCAAATATAAACAGAGCTTCAAAATTCCACACTCTGCTGTCACTGAAATAAAACTGGGATCTCTGCAACGCCTCGATTTTAAAATTCTCATCCTTCCAGGGCCACGCCCCTCCCAATCTCTGTAACCCTCTCCAGCCCTACACCCCTCCCTATCTCGGTAACCACTCCCATCATACACCACTCCCTATCTCTGGAACCCCATCCAGCCCTACACCCCTCCCTATCTCTGTAACCTCCTCCATGTTACCTGTGAAAAAAATTCCGGGCCGCGCGACCTTTTCAAAATACCGTGCATGTGCAGCCGTGCACCTTCCAGGGGAATGTGGGACTGTGCTGGGATACTGGGCTGTGTCCCACAGGGGAATGGGGGACTGTGCTGAGATACTGGGCTGTGACCCACAGAGGAATGGTGGACTTGCTGGGATACTGGGCTGTGACCCACAGGGGAATGGGAGGCTGTGCTGGGATACTGGGCTGCGTCCCACAGAGAAATGGGGGACTGTGCTAGGATACTGCGCTGTGTCACACAGAGGAATGGAAGGCTGTGCTGAGATACTGGGCTGTGTCCCACAGGGGAATGGGGGACTGTGCTGGGATACTGGGCTGTATCCCACAGGGAAATGGGGGACTGTGCTGGGATACTGGGCTGTGTCCCACAGGGGAATGGGGAATATGCTGCGATACTGGGCTGTGTCCCACAGGGGATGAGGAGACTGTGCTGGGATACTGGGCTGTGTCCCACAGGGGAATGGGGGACTGTGCTGGGATACTGGGCTGTGTCCCACAGAGGAATGGGAGACTGTGCTGGGATACTGGGCTGTGTCCCACAGGGGAATGGGGGACTGTGCTGGGATACTGGGCTGTGTCCCACAGGAGAATGCAGTGTGAGAGGATTAAACACTTACAGTGACAGTTCCATTCTCCATCTGCAGTCAGTGATCGAGAGTAACCAGGTTACCATCAATCTGCAGTCAGCGATCGAGAGTAACCAGGTTACCATCAATCTGCGGAGCTCCAGTCACAAGCCAAGCTCTCAAGCAATGAATATTTGCTGATAAAGGAATGAATTATTTATGGTCTGGGACTGAATAAAGTCACATTGCATTTTTATCACATGAGAATCTGGAGTTTTTTTCATTCATTTTATGTTCCTGAAGGTTGAAGGATGTTGGTGCTGGGACAGAAACATATCCCCATTTCATTACCCAGTGTCGGCATCAAACATTCCCAGGGCAGGTACAGCACGGGTTAGATACAGAGTAAAGTTCCCTCCACACTGTCCCATTAATTACTCCCAGGGCAGGTACAGCACGGGTTAGATACAGAGTAAAGTTCCCTCTACACTGTCCCATTAAACACTCACAGGGCAGGTACAGCACGGGTTAGATACAGAATAAAGCTCATTCAACACTGTCCCATCAAACACTCCCAGGAAAGTACAGTACGAATAGATACAGAGTAAAACTCTCTCTACACTGTCCCATCAAACATTCCCAGGGAAAGTACAGTACAGATAGATACAGAGTAAAACTTCCTCTACACTGTCCCATCAAACACTCCCAGGGCAGGTACAGCACGGGTTACATGGAGAGTATGGTGAACAGGCTCGAGGGGCTGAGTGGCCTCCTCCTGTTGCTATGTAACTAGGGATGGGCAGTAATGCCAGCCTGGCCAGCGACATCCAAATTCTGAGAATGAATTAACGATGATTGTCTGTTGATTTCCCACTACACACACCGTGATTTCCCTGAATCACACCATGTGATATTAGTCCCAATCCCCCAACTCCCAGCTCTGCTCATTTCACATGATTTACAGCACTACACTAAGAACATAAGAACAAAAGAAATAGGAACAGGAATAGGCCATTTGGCCCCTCGATCCTGCTCCGCCATTTAATAAGATCATGACTGAATTGATCATGGACTCAGCTCACTTCCCTGCCCACTCCCCATAACCCTTTATTCCCTTATCGTCAAAAGTCTGTCTATCTCCACCTTAAATATATTCAATGATTCAGCCTCTACTGCTCTCTGGGGCAGAGAATTCCATAGATTTACAACCCTCTGAGAGAAGAAATTTCTCTTCATCTCAGTTTTAAATGGGCGGCCCCTTATTCTGAAAATATGTCTCCTAGTTTTAGTTTCCCTATGAGTGGAAACATCCTCTCTGCATCCACCTTGTCGAGCCCCCTCATTATCTTATATGTTTCGCTAAGATCACCTCTCATTCTTCTGAACTCCAATGAGCATAGCCCTGACCTACTCAACCTATCTTCATAAATGAACCCCCTCATCTCTGGAATCAACCTAGTGAACCTTCTCTGAACTGCCTCCAATGCAAGTATATCCTTCCTTAAATACGGAGACCAAAACTGTACGCAGTACTCCAGGTGTGACCTCACCAATACCCTGTATAGTTGTAGCAGGATATCTCTGCTTTTATACTCCATCCCCCTTGCAATAAAGGCCAATCTGTAAACAGGGCGAGATAAATGAGCAAAGCTCGATGGAATTCAATCCTCGATGGACAGCCCGATCTATCAAAATAAAAAGTAGGAGAATTGAGAAACGCGACGGGAAACATCAGCTGAGGCCGAGACTCGGGGGCAGAGCGGAATCTGAAATCTGCCGTCATTTATTGTCTGTCCCCAGGGAACAAAGGCAGTCGTTTCACTCTGAACGAGAACCAGGTCTGAAACCCCCCAGCTCTGGGCCGCAGACAGTAAAGAAAGAAAGGACTTGCATTTCTATAGCGCCTTTCACCACCTCAGGACGTCCAAAAGTGCCTCACAGACAATGAAGTATTTTTGAAGTGTAGTCACTGTTGTAATCTAGGAAACGTGGCAGCCAATCTGCACACGTTAAGATCTTCATCAAGAATGCAGTGGGATCTTATACATTTAACTGAAAAGACAGATGGGACCTCGGTTTAACATCTCATCTCAATGATGGCACCTCTCAGTATTCTCTCAAAACTGCCCCTCCAACAGTGCAGCGTTCCCTCAGTACTGCCCCTCCAACAGTACAATGCTCCCTAAGTACTGCCCCTCCAACAGTGCAGCTCTCCCTCAGTACTGCTTCTCTGACAGTGCAGCTCTCCCTCAGTACTGCCCCTCTGACAGTGCAGTGCTCCCGCAGTGCTGCCCTGCTGAATCTAGCACTCCCTCAGTACTGCCCCTCCAACAGTGCAGCGCTCCCTTAATACTGCCCTTCTGAATCCAGCACTCCCTCAGTACTGACCCTCCTATAGTGCAGCTGGGAGTATTGCACTGGGAGTGTCAGCATTAATTATGGGATCTGGAGTGGGACTTTAACCCACGACCTTCTGACTCAGAGGCGAGGGTGCAGCCCACTGAGCCATGGCTGATATCTAATTAGTGCCAAACTCACTATTTCCACCACCGGCGTACCATGGTTCCAGAGTGTACCATCTACAAATGCACTGCAGCAACTCGCCAAGACTTTTTCCCTTCAAACACTCCCTCCCTCACAGAGCTGTGAGAGAACCTTCACCACACGGACCGCAGTGGTTTAAGAAGGTTCACCACCACCTTCTCAAGGGCGACTTGGGATGGGCAATAAATGCCGGCCTTGCCAGCGACGCCCACATGCAGAGAATGAATTAAATGATTCTCCCTCCTGCCTGCCCTCTGTCTGTCCTGCTTTGGGTGTCAGGAGCAAACCATCGATTTTCTCCACAATTGCAGAGAATGTCAAAGAATGAAATGACTGCCCTGATCTCAGCATCCCAGCAACATCAGTCACTGCTCCTACAGTGCAGTTTACATTGAATTAAAAGGCTGGTGTTTAATTATAATTTTTATTTTTTTTATTTTATTTATTTATTTATTTATATAGAAAATTTTTTTATTTTTTTTAATTAAATTTTTCGTAGCCAATCTTTCCAATTCTTTGTCAGATCACAAACGCCAGAGGTCACCTTGCACACATCAAGGATCACCCTGCGCTAATGCTCTTAGCCAAAAGGCCTAGAGCCCAAGCACCGTTCCTGGAAGTACTGCAACACCAGGTTCGTGCCATGGAGGTGGATGGGTCAGCAAACACACACACCTCCGTGGAGGTGGATGGGTCAATCCACCCCACCCACCTCCTATTTCCAAAAAGCATAGGAGAACCACTTTCCTGATCCAGGGAGAACCACGTTGGGGTCATGGTTAACCCCCTGTCAGGTCAGTTACGCATGATCTTAGCCAATATAAATATGTCAGTAACACATGAGTAGAGAAATAGCAGGATAGAGCAGATGAATGCATGGCTTGGTGCAGGAGGGAGGGCTTCAGATCCCTGGGACACTGGGATCGGTTCTGGGGGAGGTGGGACCTGGACGGGTTACATCTCACACCTCAACAGAGCTGGGACTAATTTCCTTGTTGGGGCCGGGGGACGGCAGGGGGCAGGTTGCTAGCACTGTTGGGGAGGGTTTCAACTAATTAGGCTGGGGATGGGCAACAGGATGTATCATTAGTCATGGAGGCAGGGTCATTGAATATATTAAAGGTGGAGAGAGACAGATTTTGAGCGACAAGGGAGTGAAGGGTTATGGGGAGTGTGCAGGGAAGTGGAGCTAAGTCCAAGATCAGATCAGCCATGATCTTATTAAATGGCGGAGCAGGCAAGAGGGGCCAGAGGCCTACTCCTGCTCCTATTTCTTATATTAGAAAGGAGAAACAAGGTGCACGAAGGATTGGGGCGACAGATAGCACTAGAGTAAGAAATAGTACGATATTCGGTAGGGTCAGACTAAGAAAGAACACAAGAAGGTGTAAGAGTGGTTTACAGTGCATGTGTGTGAATGCATGAAGTTTGGTAAATGAGGTTGGTAAGCTCCAAGCACAAATAGACAGATGGGATTATGATGTTGTGGCGATAACAGAGACCTGGCTCAATAAAGGGCTGGATTGGGTATTAAATATTCCTGGATATAAGGTGTTCAGGAAAGATAGGGAAGGAAAGAAAGGAGGTGGGGTGGCAGTATTGATTAAGGAGATTATTACAGTGCTGGAAAGAGAGGATATCCTGAAGGGGTCAAGGACTGAATCTATTTGGTTAGAGTTGAGAAACAATCGAGGTGCCATTAAACTACTAGGTGTATTCTATAGGTCACCAACTAGTGGGAAGGATATAGAGCAGCAAATCTGCAGGGAAATTACAGAGAGGTGGAAGAACTATAAAGTACTGATAGTAGGGGACTTCAACTATCCTAATATAGGTGGGATAGTAATAGTGTAAAGGGCAGAGAGGGCGAAGAATTTCTGAAGTGTGTTCAGGAGAACTTTCTTGAACAGTACGTTTCTGGCCCAATGAGGAAGGAGACATTGCTGGATCTGGTTCTTGGAATTAGGTGGGTCAAGTAGAGCAAGTGGCAGTCGGGGAGGATATAGGGAACAGTGATCATAGTATCATAAGGTTTTGACAGGGAGCAATCTAGAGTAATGTGATTGAGAATGGATCTTGTTATGTCCAGAATAGAGTAATGTGATTGAGTACTGTAGACGTGAGTAAGTGTGACCATAGTCTCTTTATTCTAGCTTCAGAGTGTTGGAACAGCATGGGAGGCCTGCTTATATACAGTGCTCCCAAGGGATGCTGGGATCCCTTGGGACTCCAACAGACATGCCCTCTGGTGGCAGTAGAATGCTGGTTACATAGGGTTGCATATATAACATCACTCCCTTCCAAAGTCAATAGTATACTTATTTACAGGGTGAGACGATCTGGGGCTTTTCGTTCCCTCGTTAATCACCTCGGTACAAATGCAGGTGCAGGTGAGTTGGTTGGTTCTTCACTGGGCTGCTGCGCAGCTGGTCTTGCTGGGCTGCAGAGGGTGATGAGTTCAGCTTCATGGTCAACCGTGATGTCGGTTGCCACTTGTGTGTGCGTCGGAGGGTCGAAATTGGTGGTGTCCTCTTCAGGATGCTCATGGCTTTCTGTGAATCGCAGTTTGGTTTAGTCCAAGTGCTTTCTGTAAGTTAGTCCATTTGCGACTTTGACCTGAAACACCCGACTCCTTCTTTGGCCACAAGAGTGCCAGCAAGCGATTTTGGACCATGTCCATAGTTGAGCACAAATACAGGGTCATTGACTTCAATATGACATGACAAACTTGCACGATCATGGTACATGCTTCGTTGATGCCGCCTGCCCTCGACATGATCATGGAGATCAGGGTGGACTAGAGAGAGCCTTGTGTTGAGTGCCCTTTTCATGAGCAGTTCGGCAGGGGGAACCCCGGTGAGAGAGTGGCGTCTGGTAGCTGAGCAGGACTCGGGACAGGCGGGTCTGCAGGAAGCCTTCCGACACGTGTTTCAAGCTTTGCTTGATGGTTTGGACTGCCTGTTCTGGCTGGTGATTGGATGCGGGCTTGAACGGGGCAGATGTGACAAGCTTGATCCCATTGCAGGTCATGAAATCCTTGAATTCAGCGCTGGTGAAGCACGGCCCATTGTTGCTGACAAGGACATCAGGCAGGCCGTGTGTGGAAAACATGGCTCGTAGGTTTTCGATGGTGGCAGTGGACGTGCTTTCAGATATTATTGCACACTCAATCCACTTTGAATAAGGATCCACAACAACCAGGAACATTTTGCCTAGAAACGGGCCAGCGAAGTCAACGTGGATCCTAGACCACGGTTTGGAGGGCCGTGATCACAAACTTAGCGGTGCCTCCCTGGGTGCATTGCTCAATTGAGAGCAAGTGTTGCATTGGCGCACGCAACACTCCAAATCTGAGTCAATGCCAGGCCACCACACATGGGATCTGGCTATTGTTTTCATCATTACTATGGGTACTGTGTAGGTCGCGTATAAATGTTTCCCTGCCTTTCTTGGGCTAAACCACGCGATTACCCCACAAAAGACAGTCCGCCTGTCTGGACATTTCGTCTTTACTCCGCTGGAACGGCTTGAGCTCTTCATGCATCTCCACTGGGACGCTGGACTAGCTCCCATGGACAAGGGACAGGAAAGGATCCTGGCTGGTCCAGGTCCTGATCTGGTGGGCCGTAATGGGTGACTTTTCATTTTCAAATGCATCGATCACCAAGAGCAAGTCTGCAGGCTGTGCCATTTCCACACCGGTGATGGGCAATGGTAGCCGACTGAGGGCGTCAGCGCAGTTCTCTGTGCCTGGCCTGTGGCGAATTATATAGCTATATGCAGACAGCTTGAGTGCCCATCTTTGGATGCTAGCAGAGGCATTGGCATTGATACCTTTGCTCTCTGAGAATAGCGATATGAGCAGCTTAGGGTCAGTTTTTAACTCAAATTTATGCCCAGATACTGATGCATTTTTTTTCCCCCATAAACGCATGCTAGAGCTTCTTTTTCAATCATGCTACAGGCCGTTTCGGCCTTGGACAAGCTCCTGGATGCATAAGCGACCGATTGCAATGTTCCCAATTCGTTTGCTTGTAACACACACCCGACCCTGTACGAAGACACATCTCAAGCTAGCATTAACGTTTACAAGGATCATGCAGGACAAGCAGTTTGTTCGAACATAACAGATTTCAGGCTTTCTCAAAGGCTGTCTCTTGTGATTTCCCCCATACCCAGCCATGTCCCTTGCGTAGCAACATGTGTCGAGGTTCGAGCAAGATGCTTAACCTGGTTAGGAAATTACCCAAATAATTGAGGAGTCCCAGGAACGACTGCAACTCCGTCACATTCTTTGTTCTCGGCGTGTTCTTGATGGCCTCCATCTTGGCGTTAGTGGGTATGATGCCATCTACCGCAATTCTTCTCCCTAAGAACTCGACCTCTGTCGCCAGGAAAACATACTTCGAGCGTTTAAACCTGAGTCGCACACGATCTAGCCGAATTAGAACCTCTTCCAGGTTCTGCAAGTGCTCGATGGTGTCCCAACCTGTGATCAGTATGTTGTCCTGAAAAACCACGGTGAGCAGAACTGACTTTAGCAGATTCTCCATGTTCCTTTGAAAAATAGCCGCTGCCAATCGAATTTCAAACAGGCATCTATTGCCGATGAACAGACCTTTGTGCGTGTTGATGCAGGTGAGGCCTTTCAAAGATTCCGCCAGTTCCTGCGTCATGTAGGCCGAGGTCAGGTCCAACTTGGTGAACACCTTTCCTCCTGCCAGCGTCGCAAATAGGTCATCTGCCTTGGGTAGTGGGTACTGGTCCTGCGGCGAAAAACAGTTAATCGTTTATTTATAGTCCCCGCAAATTCTGACCGTGCCATCGCCCTTGAGAACCGGAACAATCGGACTGACCAACTCGTTGAACTCCACCGGCGCGATGATGCTCTCTCGTTGCAGCCTGTCTTGCTCGATCTCCACTTTCTCTCGCATCACAGATGGCACTGCCCGTGCCTTGTGGTGGATGGGTCATGTACCGGGAATCAAGTGGATCTGCACCTGTGACCCGAGAAACTTCCGATTCCTGGCTCAAACAATGACAGAAACTTGCTCAGAACCTGGGCACATGAGGCGTCGTCGATGGACGAAAGCGCTCGGATGTCGTTCCAGTTCCAGCGGATTTTTCCCAGCCAGCTTCTGCCGAATAGTGTGGGGCCAGCTCCTGGTACTATCCAGAGTGGTAGTTCGTGCACTGCTCCATCATAGGAGACTTTTACTGCTGTACTGCCAATTACAGGGATCAGCTCTTTCGTGTAAGTTCTCAGCTTGGTGTGAATGGGACTCAGCTTGGGCCTGTGTGCCTTGTTGCACCACAGCCTGTCGAAGGCCTTTTTGCTCATTGTGGACTGACGAGCACCCATGTCCATTTCCACGGATACTGGAATTCCATTTAGTTCAACTTTTAACATGATCGGTGGACATTTCGTGGTGAAGGTATGTACCCCATACACTTCTGCCTCCTCGGTTTGAGTCTCTAGTTCAGTTTGATCTGCCATGGATCGGTCTTCCTCTGCAACGTGGTGGCTTGCAGAGTTTGCAGCTCGGCTGCACATTCGCTGAAGGTGTCCCATTGTTCCACAGCCTTTGCACGCATCGTGTTTGAAGCAGCATTGATGGGTTCGATGATCACCTCCGCAGCGCCAACAAGGTGTTAACTGACGCGCATTAACGCTTGATAGTTGTGTCTGAGACATCTGAGGTCGTGCAGCTGCAGGCGTGTACATTCTGCCATATGCATTCCTGCCTGAAAACGACGTTACTTTGTGTACAGTACTTGCCGAAACATCTTTATGTTGCAAAATTTGTTTGGTGTTCTGTCTGGTGGACATAAATGCCTGGGCTATTGTTATGGCTTTGCTCAGGTTCGGTGTTTGAACAGTCAATAGTTTGCGAAGGATAACCACATGGCCAATGCCAAGCACAAAAAAGTCTCTTAGCATTTGCTCCAAGAATCCATCAAATTTGCAATGTCCCACAAGGCGCCTTAGTTCGGCAACGTAGCTCACCACTTCCTGGCCTTCAGACAGTTGACAAATCGATACCTTGCCATCAGAATGCTCTCCTTCGGATTTACATACTCCCGGACCAGCGTGCACAGTTCTTCATACAATTTGGTTGTTGGTTTCACCACAGCAAGAAGATTCTTCATGAGGCCATAGATTGTTGCCCCGCAGACGGTGAGGAGTATCGCCCTTCGTTTGGCAGCATTCTCATTCCCTTCCAGCTCATTGGCCACGAAGTATTGGTCGAATCACTCCACGAAGGTCTCCCAATCGTCCTCTTCTGAGAATTTCTCCAGTATACCAAAAGTTCTCCGCATTTTCGCATGATGGTGCGTTATCTCGTCGCCAGTTGTTATGTCCAGAATAGAGTAATGTGATTGAGTACTGTAGACATGAGTAAGTGTGACCTTAATCTCTTTATTCTAATTCCAGAATGTTGGTACAGCATGGGAGGCCTGCTTGTATACAGTGCTCCCAAGGGATGCTGGGATCCCTTAGGACTCCAACAGATATGCCCTCTGGTGGCGGTAGAATGCTGGTTACATAGGGTTGCATTCATAATAGATATGGTCCGTGTAAATTGCAATGTGTGGACACATGGCTGATGACATTTAATGCATAAAAGTGTGGAGTGATACATTTTGGCAGGAAGAACGATGAGAGGCAATATAAACTATAGGGTACAATTTTAAATGGGAGAGACCTGGGGGTATATGTCGACAAACCATTGAAGGTGGCAGGGCAGGTTGAGAAAGCCGTTGAAAAAGCATAAGAGATCCTGGGCTTCATCAATAGATGCATAGAATACAAAACCAAGGAAGTGATGATGGATGTTCCAGGATACTTAAATTGGGAACTAAATATTCCAGGATACTTAATTTTTAGAAGAGATAGGGAAAATGGAAAAGAAGGATGGAGAGCCCTGATAATAAATGGAAAAATACATTGAATCATACATAGAAAATAGAAAATACTTTTGAGAGCAAGGGGTCACCCATCATTTCTCGCCAGATCAGGACCTGGACCAGCCAGGATCCTGTATCACTTACAAAAAGTTGTGTCCTCAATGGGAGCTGGTCGGCCGTTCGCGGGGAAATGCAAAATGAAATTAAGCCATTTCACCGACGCAAAGATGAAAGGTCCATCCATCGGATTGTCTCTTATGGGGTAATCGCGTGGTTTTGCCAAAAAAAAGGCAGGGAAACGTTTATATGTGACCTACACAATACACCCAGGCATAGTCATGATGAAGGCTATAGCCAGGTTACATGTTTGGTGGCCCGGCATTGTCTCGGAATTAGAGTCATGCATACACCAGTGCAACGCATGCTCACAATTGAGCAATGCACCGAGGGAGACTCCATTGAGTCTGTGGTCATGGTCCTCCAAACCGTGGTCCAGGATCAACGTAGATTTTGCTGACCCCTTTCTCGGCAAGATATTTTTAGTTGTAGTGGATGCTTACTCGAAATAGATTGAATGCGTAATCATATCATCCAGCACATCCACTGCCAGCACTGAAAGCCTCCGGGCTATGTTCGCCACCCATGGCTTGCCCGACGTACTTGTCAGTGACAATGGACCGTGTTTCACCAGCTCAGAATTCAACGAGTTTATGACCCGCAATGGCATCAAGCATGTCAGGTCTGCCCCATTTAAGCCCGCATCCAAAGCTCAAGCGGAACGGGCAGTCCAAACTATCAAGCAGAGCTTGAAATGTGTGACGGAAGGCTCCTTGCAGACCCGCTTATCTCGGGTTCTGCTCAGCTACCGATGCGGTCCCACTCGCTCACTGGGGTTCCCCCTGCAGAATTGTTAATGAAGATAGCACTCAAAACCAGGCTCTCCCTAGTCCACCCGGATCTAAATGATCGTGTAGAAACCCGGCGTCACCAGCAAAACATGTACCACGATCGCGCGGCTGTATCGCGTGACATTGATGTTAATGACCCTGTGTTTGTCCTTAATTACGGTCATGGTCCTAAATGGGTCGCTGGCACTGCCTTGGCCAAGGACGGAAATAGAGTGTTTATAGTCAAACTAATGAATAGACAAACGTGCAGAAAGCATTTGGATCAGACCAAACTGCGGTTCACCGAATACCAGGAACAACCTGAAGAGGACATCACCATCATCGATCCACAAACACACAAACGACCTCGCTGTCAATCAAGAGGATGAACCACCACTCCCAACATTCCTGTCAGACCAGCTGCATCGCAGTGCAGAAATTATCCGACCAACTCACCCATGCCAGAGTTTGAAATCAGACGGATCAACCAGGGACCGTAGGGCCCCGAATCATCTCAACTAGTAAATCATTTGTATCAAAGACTTTGGAGGGAGTGATGTTATGTATGTAAACATTGTAACTCTGTAAGACTTGTCACCAGAGGGCGCAACTGTTGGAGGCCTAAGGGTCACCTGCATACCTCGTGCAATGGAATATAAAAGGTTGTCTGCCATGCTGCTCAGGCACTCTGGAGTTGTATTAAAGAGACTAAGGTGACATCAGTTTTAGCTCACAGTACTCAGTCTTGTGGAGTTCTTCCATACTTAACAGCTGAGGCCTCAACTATTTACAATTTATATTATTGAGTTGGATGAAGGAACCGAGTGTAATGTAGCCAACTTTGCTGATGATACAAAGATGGGTGGGAAAGCAAGTTGTGAGGAGGACACAAAAAATCTTCAAAGGATGTAGACAGGCTAAGTGAGTGAGCAAAAATTTGGCAGATGGAGTATAATGTTGGAACGTGTGTGATTATCCACTTTGGTAGGAAAAATAAAAAAGCAAATTATTATTTAGAGGGAGATAAATTACAAAATGCTGCAGTACAGAGGGACCTGGGGGCCCTTGTGCATGAAACACAAAAAGTTAGTGTGCAGATAATCAGGAAGGCAAATGGAATGTTGGCGTTTATTGCAAATGGGATGGAGTTCCAAAGCAGAGAAGCCCTGCTACAACTGTATAGGGTATTGGTGAGGCCACACCTAGAGTACTGCATACAGTTTTGGTCTCCTTATTTAAGGAGGGATATACTTGCATGGAGGCAGTTTAGAGAAGGTTCACTAGGTTGATTCCTGAGATGAAGGAGTTGACTTATGAGGAAAGGTTGAGTAGGTTCGGCCTATACTCAGTGGAGTTGAGAAGAATGAGAAGTAATCTTATGAAACATATAAGATACTGAGGGGGCTCGACAAGGTAGATGCAGAGAGGATGTTTCCCCTCGTGGGGGAATCTAGAACTAGTGGGCATAGTTTCAGAATAAGGGATCGCCCATTTAAAACTAGATGAGGAGGAATTTTTTCTCTCAGAGGGTTGTAAATCTATGGAATTCTCTGCCCCAGACAGCTGTGGAGGCTGGGTCATTGAATATATTTAAGGCGGAGATCGACAGATTTTTGAGCGATAAGGGAATAAAGGGTTATGGGGAGCGGGCAGGGAAGTGGAGCTGAGTCCATGATCAGATCAGCCGTGATATTATTGAATACGGAACAGGCTCGAGGGGCCAAATGGCCTACTCCTGCTCCTATTTCTTATGTTTTTATGTGATTATATTCTTAGTTCCCAATGGTTGTGATTTAACGAGCCTGGCTGAGATGTGGATCTGGTTATCGGGCAGTGTTCTCCGAGACTTCAATAGTCTTTTGTGTGTCATCCATGGCTCAGTACTCGAGTCCCTTTCACTACATCAGGACGTCCCAAAACGCTTTACACCCAATGAAGTTACTGAATTAACCAGGAACAATTTGCAGGGCTATGGGGAAAAAGAAAGCGAGTGGGACTAATTAGACAGCTCTTTCAAAGAGCCAACACAGGCACGATGGGCTGAGTGGCCTCCTTCTGGGCTATAAGATTATATGTGTTTTATCAAGACATTTAAAGACGTGCATCAGATCATCTCTCCGTCTGATCCTTTCCAGTGAAATGAAATTCTTCCCAATTTAAAATATCACCTCTCAGTATTTTTCACTCATCAATCAATTTTATGATACACAAAAGAATAAAATATGGGCAAATCTTACTGGGTGTCACCTTTAAAGAGCAGGAATGTATTATGTATGTAAACATTACCAATGTGGAAGACTTGCCACCAGAGGGCACACCTATGGGAGACCCAAGGGTTACCTGCACACCCTGGGCAAGCAGGTATAAAAGGTAGTCTACCATGCTACCTCCTCACACTGGAGTTACAATAAAGAGACCAAGCTCACAACAGTTTGAGCTGAAGATATACAGTCTTGTGGAGTTATTTTAAACGTAACAATTAGCGACGAGTAACAGATCACGAATTTTCACGAGGTTATGGCTGCCGTTGGTATTCTTGAGAGATTTGTTGAGGGCGATGATTGGGAAGCCTTCGTTAAGTGTCTTGACCAGTACTTCGTGGCCAACGAGCTGGAAAAGGCAGAAACCGCGATCAAGCGCAGTGTGATTCTCCTCACTGTTTTGCGGGTCCACGATATATGGCCTCATCAAAAATCTGCTAGCACCGACGAAACCAACAGACAAGACATATGAAGAGTTGTACACGCTGGTTCGGGAACACCTCAAGCTGAAAGAGAGCATCTTGATGGTCAGGTATCGCTTTTATCCGCACCACCGCTCCGAGGCCCAGGACACGGCGAGCTACGTCGCCGACCTAAGACTCCTTGCGGGACTGTGCATATTTGCTAGATTTTTGGGGGAAGTGTTGCGGGATTTTTTTCGTGCTTGGAATCGGTCACGAGGTCAATTCTTCACAAACTGCTGTCTGCCGAATCCCTAGATCTGAGCAAGGCCATCAGGATAGCTCGGCTTTCATGTCCACGAACAATAACACTAAACAGATATCATTGCAGCATCGGAACTCACCGGCAAGTACTGTGCGTAAAATAATGCCTCAGCAGGCAGAACTGTACATGGCAGGGCCTACATGCCCACAGAGGCCAGATCGAGGATGACTCAGATTCCGCCGTGGGGTGTGAATGTGAATCCACTGGCACCGTGTTGGCGCTGCGGGGGTAATCACCGAGCCCATCAATGTCGATTCAAGCAGTACGTGTGCAAGGACTGTGGAACAATGGGGCACCTCCAGCGAATGTGCAGATGTGCTGTGAATCACCATGTGGCAGAGTCGGCAGGAGATGACCGATCCGGCGCTCAACGAGTAAGAGAGGCAACTCAACCCGAGGCTGAAGAGGAAGTGTACGGGGTACACACCTTCACCACCAAAAGCCCTCCGATAATGTTAAAAGTCAAATTAAATAGCATTCCAGTTTCCATGGAATTGGACACTGGGGCGAGTCGGTCAATTATGAGCCAGAAGGCTTTTGAGAAACTGTGGGGCAACAAGGCACAAAGGCCAAAACTAAGTCTGATCCACACCAAGCTGCGCACTTACACCAAAGAGCTCATGGCAATAATTGGCAGTGCAGCAGTGAAGGTATCGTACGATGGAGCTGTGCATCATTTACCACTATGGATTGCATCAGGCGATGGCCCAACGCTGGCTAGGAAAGATCCGATGGAACTGGGATGATATTAAAGCACTGTCTTTGGAGGATGACGCCTCGTGCGCCCAAGTTCTAAACAAATTCCCATCGTTATTCGAGCCAGGCATCGGCAACTTCACAGGCGCCAAAGTGCAGATCCATCTAGTCCCTGAGGCACAACCCATTCATCACAAGGCCCGAGCGGTTCCATACATGATGCGAGAGAAAGTCGAGATCGAGCTGGACAGACTTCAATGAGAGGGGATCATATCGGCAGTCGAATTTAACGAGTGGGCCAGTCCAATTGTTCCGGTGTAGAAGAGCGATGGGACGGTCAGAATCTGCGGGGACTACAAGGTAATGATCAACTGAGTCTTGTTACAAGACCAGTACCCACTACCCAAAGCGGATGACCTGTTTGCAACGCTTGCAGGTTGGAAGTCGTTCACCAAGCTGGATCTAACTTCTGCTTACATGATATAGGAGCCGGCTGAACCTTTGAAAATATTGACGTACATCAACACACATAGAGGACTGTTCATATACCAAAGATGCCCCTTTGGGATTCATTCGGCGGAGGCCACCTTCCAGAGGAACACGGAGAGTCTGCTGAAATCGGTTCCATGCACTGTGGTGTTCCAAGATGACATCTTGATCACTGGCCGCAACACCACCGAACACTTGCAGGAACTGGAAGAGGTTCTCAAGTGACTGGACAGAGTGGGACTCAGGTTGAAATGCTCCAAGTGTGTTTTCCTGGTGCCAGAGATTGAATTTCTGGGGAAAAAAGATTGCGGCGGACGGCATCAGACCCACGGACTCCAAGACGGAGGCCATCAAGAATGCACCCAGACCACAGAATGTAATGGAGCTGCGTTCGTTCCTAGGACTCCTCAACTATTTTGGTAACTTTCTACCGGGGTTGAGCACTTTGCTGGAACCATTGCATTTATTGCTACGCAAGGGTGATGACTAGGTTTGGGGTAAAGCTCAAGGGCCAGCCTTTAACAAGGCCAGAAACCTGCTATGTTCCAACAAGTTACTTGTATTGTATGACCCGTGTAAACGTTTAGTACTAGCTTGTGACGCATCTTCGTATGGGTTTGGTTGTGTGTTACAGCAAGCCAATGGGTCAGGCAAACTGCAACCGGTTGCATATGCATCCAGAGGCTTATCTAAGGCTGAAAAAGCCTATAGTATGATTGAAAAAGAAGCATTAGTATGCGTATACGGGGTTAAGAAAATGCACCAATACCTATTTGGGCTCCGGTTCGAGCTCGAAACCGACCACAAGCCGCTCATTTTGTTTTTCTCAGAAAGCAAAGCTATTAACACCAATGCTTCATCCCGCATCCAAAGATGGACACTAACGTTATCTGCGTATGATTATGTAATCCACCACAGACCTGGCACGGAGAACTGTGCGGATGCCCTCAGTTGGCTACCATTGCCCGCCACCGGGGTGGAAATGGCGCAGCCCGCAGACTTGCTCCTTGCAATGGATGCTTTTGAGAGTGAGGGGTCATCCGTCACGGCTCATCAAATCAGGACCTGGACTAGCCCGGACCCGGTGCTATCACTAGTAAAAAGCTGTGTCCTCAATGGGAGCTGGTCGGCGGTCACAGGGGAAATGCAAGACGAAATTAAGCCGTTCCACCGACGCAAGGACGAAATGTCCATCCATTCGAACTGCCACCTATGGGGGAATTGTGTAAGTACTGGTGAGGACAATAGCTCCTCTGGGGAGTACAGCCTGAGCCAAGTCCATGGCACCACGGGTGGCTCAGCTACACAGAGGGGAGGAAGAAGAGTGGAAGAGCAATAGTGATAGGGGATTCGATAGTTAGGGGAGCAGACAGGTGTTTCTGCAGCCACAGACGTGACTCCAGGATGGTATGTTACCTCCCTGGTGCAGGGTCAAGGATGTCACCCAGAGGCTGCAGGGCATTCTGGGAGGTGAGGTCTTGGTCCATATTGGGACCAATGACAAAGGTAGAAAGAAGGATAAGGTCCTGCAGGCAGAGTTTAGGGATCTAGGAGGGAGAATACAAAACAGGACCACAAAGATAGTAATCTCCGGATTACTCCTGATGCCACGTGCTAGTGAGTACAGAACTAGGACGATAGAGAAGACGAATGCATGGCTAGAGAGATGGTGCAGGTGGGAGGGCTTTAGATTCGTGAGGCATTGGGACCGTTTCTGTGGGAGGAGGAACCTGTACAAGCCGGACGGATTGAACGTCAAGAACTGGGACCAATATCCTCGCCGGGGGTTTGCAAGTGCTGTTGGTGTGGGTGACATTAGCTTCAGGGGGATGGGAACCTGAGAATAGATCCAGAAGGGAGAGAAGCAAAGCTAAAATTGGAAAGCAAAAATGTAGAAAGTGAATTTGGAAGACAGAGGAAACAAGGGCTAGCAAATAGACAACAAGGGAGCTTAGCAGTGCTAAATGGTGTATACTTCAAAGCAAGGAGTCTAGGGAATAAGATAGATGTGCTGAGAGCACAGATAGACACTTGGGAGTATGATATTGTAGCTACTACTGAGATATGGCTGAAAGAAGGGCAGGTATGGCAGCTCAACATTCCTGGTTACAAGGTTTTCAGACGGGACAAAAAGGAGGGTAAAAAATGAGTGGGGGTCACAGTATTGATTAAAGAAACAATTACAACTATGAGGAGAGATAATATATTGGAAGGATCATCAAATGAGGCCATATGGTTTGAATTGAACAAATGGGCGATCACACTGCTAGGAGTGTACAATAGACACCCAAACAGTAAGAGGGAGATAGAAGAGTAAATATAGAAACATAGAAACTTAGCAAATAGGTAGAGGGTTAGGCCATTCGGCCCTTCGAACCTGCACCACCATTCAATATGACCATGGCTGATCATGCAACTTCAGTACCCCATTCCTGCTTTCTCTCCGTACCCTTTGATCCATTTAGCCATAAAGGTCACATCTAATTCCCTTTTGAATATATCTAATGAACTGGCCTCAACAACTTTCTGCGGTAGAGACTTCCACAGGTTCACAATTCTCTGAATGAAGAAGTTTCTCCTCATCTCGGTCTTAACTGGCTTACTCCTAGACTGTGATCCCTGGTTCTGGGCTTCCTCAACATCGGGGACATTCTTCCTGCATCTAACCTGTTCAATCCCATCAGAATTTCATAAGTTTCTGTGAGATCCCCTCTCATTCTTCTAAATTCCAATGAATATAAGCTTAGTCGATCCAATCTATCTTCATATGTCAATCCTACCATCCCAGGAATCAGTCTGGTGAACCTTCGCTGCACTCGCTCAATAACAAGAACGTCCTTCCTCAGATTAGGAGACCAAAACTGTACACAATATGTCGGCAAATTTCTGAGAAATGCAAAAACTATAGGGCAGTAATAGTAGGGGATTTCAACTACCCTAATATTTACTGGGATAAAATTAGTCTAAATGGTATAGAGGGTGCAGAATTCCTAAAATGCATTCAGGAGAACTTTTTTAGCCAGTATTTAACAAGAGCAACAAGGGAGGGGGCGGTTCTGGACTTAGTTTTAGGGAATGAAGCTGGACAGGTGGAAGGGGTATCAGTGGGAGAGCATTTTGGTGCTAGTGATCATAACTCAGTTAGATTTAAGGTGGTTATGGAAATGGAAAAAGATAGACCATGAATAAAAGTTGTCAATTGGGGAAAAGCCAATTTTGCTAAGCGGAGATGGAATTTAGCCAAAGTGGACTATAAACGGCTACTTGAAGATAAATCACTTTCAGGCAGTGGGAGGCTTTCAAGGAGAAGATCCTGAAGGTTCAGAGCAAGTATGTTCCCTTAAAGAAAAATGATGGGACTAACAAATCTAGAGCGGCCTGCATGTCAAGTAATATACAGGGTAGGATAAAAATAAAAAGGGAGACTTATGACATTTACCGAGGGCTCAATACTGCAGAAATTCTAGAGGAGTATAGAAAGTGCAGGGGTGCAATTAAAAAGGAACTTAGGAAAGCAAAGATAAAGCATGGAAATACTTTGGCAAGTTAAATCAAGGAAAACCCAAAGATGTTTTAAAAATACATTAAGAGCAAGAGGATAACTAGAGAAAGAGTCAGGCCTGGAGGCGGCATGGTTCATAATGAATATTTGTGTCTGTTTTCACGAAAGAGAAGGGCAATGCATACGTTGCAATAAGGGAGGAGGAGTGTGAAATATTAGACAAAATAAACATAGTGAGGGAGGAAGTATTCAGGGACATAGCAGCTTTGAAAGTGGCTAACTCCCCAGGCCCAGATGAAATGTATCCCAGGCTGTTAAGAGAAGCAAAAGGTGAAATAGCAGAGGCTCTGACCATCATTTTCAAATCCACTCTGGCTACAGATGTGGTGCCGAAGGACTACTATTGTTGTACCTTTGTTTAAAAGGGGAGAATGGGATAGACTAAGTAAGTACAGACCAGTCAGCCTAACCTTGGTGGTGGGAAAATTATTGGAAAAAATTCTGAGGAACAGGATAAATCTACATTTAGAAAGACACAGATTAATCAAAGACAGTCAGCACGGATTTGTTAAGTGAAGGTGGTGTCTGATGAACTTAATTTAATTTTTTGAGGAGGTAACAAGGAGCGTCGCTGATGATACTGGATTTGATGCATGTATATGGATTTTAGCAAAGTTTTTGATATGGTTCCACATGGCAGACTGGTCATGAAAGTAAAAGCCCATAGGAGCCAGAGTAAAGTGGCAAGTTGTATCCAAAATTGGCTCAGAGGCAGGAAGCAAAGGGTAATGGTTGGTGGGAGTTTTTGTGACTGGAAGAATCTTTCCAGTGGGATCAGTACTAGGTCCCTTGCCTTTTGTGGTATATATCAATGATTTAGACAGTTGGGAGTAGTTAGGCCACAGCTAGAGTATTGTGTGCAGTTGTGGTCACCACATTACAGGAAAGGTACAAGGGATATTTACAAGGATGTACTGGAGAATTTTAGTTATAAGGAAATATTGGATAGGCTGGGTTTGCTTTGTTTGGAACAGATGAGGCTGAGGGGAGACCTTATTGAGGTGTATACAATTATGAGGGGCCTAGGTAGAGTGGATAGGAAGGATCTATTTCCCTCAGCAGAGGGGTCAACAACCAGGCGGCATAGATTTAAAGTAATTGGTAGGAGGTTTAGAGGAGATCTGAGGGGAAATGCCTTCACCCAGAGGGTGGTGGGGGTTTGGAACTCACTGACTGAAAGGGTGGTAGAGGCAGAAACCCTCACCACATTTAAGAAATGCTTGGATGTGCACCTGAAGTGACATAATCCACAGGGTTACGGATCAAGAGCTGGAAAGTGAGATTAAGCTGGATAGCTCTTTGTCGGCCGGCACGGACACGATGGCCTGAAATGGCCTCCTTCTGTGTTGTAAATTTCTATGATTCAATGTTTCTCTGATTGAACCGAGGTTTCTTCTCAGTTGAACATAAAAAAATCCCATGGCACTGTTTCAAGGAAGAGCGGGATTGCTCTCCTGGTAAATATTTATCCCTCAAGCAGCAGTGATAAGCCATGTTTTCTGGCAATTATCATATTGCTGTTTGTCTGATCTTGTGCTCAAATTGGCTGCCATGTGTCCACATTGTACTAAAGACAACACTTCAATTGTACTTCATTTTCTGTAATGTACTTTGGGATGTCCTGAGGGAGTGAAAGGCGCTGTAAAATTGCAAATGTTTTATTCTAATTTGAGTGGAATTAATTCCTTGTAACTGGGAGGAGAATATTTAATTAACAGGCTCATTAAAGCAACACTGACCTCACTAGATTGGAGCTGAGTCAACACACACTGTGCACAGCAGACAAACTCCCCATAACCCATTCTCTGTGAAGCTCAGAAACCGGTGAAATGCAGAACAATCTCAAATCAAATCAAGTCTTCACTTCAGGGCAATGGCTGGAAATCAGACATCTCACTGGAGAAAATCTCTGCTGGTTCAACAGAGGCGACGGGTCTAATTATACATCGAGCGGGGAATAAGAGTGTTGGCAGATTGTGAGCTCCTTCTGTTCCTCTGAGTACTTGAGGGATAATTAGTGGGACAGGCTCCAATCAGGGAGATTATAAGGATGTCACTGGCATCACAATCTGAGCTAAACAGTGTGACCGCAACAAAAAATTACTGGAGAATCAGCATCTGTATCAAACTTGACTGGACCCAGACTATTCACACCCAGTGCATGGACATCCCATAATCCCCAGGTTCAACATGACTGTAATGAATGAACCATTTATCCCGACTCTCTGTTCATTGTTAGTTAACCAAACCTCTATCCATGCTAATTTATTACCCCCAACCCTGAGAACTTTTATCTTGTGCAGTAACCTTTTATGTGGCAACTTGTCAATTGCCTTCTGGAAGTCCAAATAAACCACATCCATTGGTTCCCCTTTATCCACCCTGTTCATTACATCCTCAAAGAATTCCAGCAAATTTGTCAAACATGACTTCCCCTTCTTAAATCCATGCTGACTCTGGCTGACCGAATTTTGCTTTCCAAATGTCCTGCTACTGCTTCCTTAATAATGGACTCCAATATTTTCCCAACCACAGATGTTAGGCTAACTGGTTTATAGTTCCCGCCTTTTTGTCTGCCTCCTTTTTTAAATAGGGGCAATACATTTGCAATTTTCCAATCTGCTGGGACTGCCCTAGAATCCAGGGAATTTTGGTAAATTACAACCAATGCATCCACAATCCCTGCCGATACTTCTCTTAAGACCCTAGGATGCAAGCCATCAGGTCCAGGGGATTTATCTGCCTTTAGTCCCATTATCTTACTGAGCGGCACCTCCTTAGTGATTGTGATTGTGTTAAGTTCCTCCGCCGCATAGCCCCAAGACTATCCACTGTTGGAATATTGTTAGTGTCCTCTACCGTAAAGACTGATACAAAATATTGTTCAGAATTTCTGCCATCTCCATGTTCCCATTACTAATTCCCCGGTCTCGTCCTCTAAGGAACCAACATTTACTTTAGCCACTCTTTTTCTTTTTATATACCTATAGAAACTCTTACTATCTGTTTGTATAATTTGGGCCAGTTTACTTTCATAGTCTATCTTCCCTTTCTTAATCATTTTTTTAGTCGTTCTTTGCTGGCTTTTAAAAGCTTCCAGTCTTCTGTCCTCCCACTAGTTTTGGCCACTTTGTATGCCCTTGTTTTTAATTGGATACCATCCTTTATTTCTTTAGTTAGCCACGGATAGCTTTCTTTTCTCACACTTTTTCCTCCTCACTGGAATATATTTTTCTTGAGAGTTGTGAAATATCTCCTTAAATGTATACCACTGTTCATCAACCGCCCTGCACTTTAGTCTATTTTCCCAGTCCACTTTACCCAACTCTGCCCTCATACCTTCATAATCTCCCTTATTTAAGCTTAATACGCTGGTAAGAGATCCAACTTTCTCACCCTCCATCTGAATTTGAAATTCAATCATGCTATGATCACTCAGTCTGAGGGGATCCATTACTCGGGAATTGTCTCATTACACAGGACCAGATCGAAGATAGCCTGCCCCCTGGTTGGTTCCGTTACGTACTGCTCAAGGAACCCATCCCTTGATGTATAACATCACCATACTCCAGTTCTTACTGGTGCAATGCTGTAGCGCTCCCTCAGTACTGCCCCTTCGACAGTGCAACACTCATTCAGTACTGCCACTCCGACAGTGCAGCACTCCCTCAGTACTGCCCCTCCGACAGTGCAGCACTCCCTCAGTACTGTCCCTCCGACAGTGCAGCACTCCCTTAGTACTGCCCCTCCGACGTGTAGCACTCTCTCAGTACTGCCCCTCCAACAGTGCAGCACTCCCTCAGTATTGCGTTGAGAGTGTCAGCCTGGATGTTGTGTCAAGTCTCTGGAGTGGCTCTTGAACTCTCAACCTTCTGACTCAGAGGGGAGAGTGCTGCCCACTGAGCCACAGCTGACACACAATGCACTGAAACTAGACACAGCCCATAATATAGAGTGCGATGTGGTTTATGGTGCCCACTCTCAGGGATGAGTATGTGTGAGTGAATGATTCACACAATGAATGATGTGTTTATGAAGGGTCGGGTTTGGAGTTTTCATCAAGCCGGGTGATTCGGGATGAGTCGCTGAGCTGAGTTTGTGAATTGCTTGCTGATCGAGGCAGGCGAGTGAGAGGAGTGGAAGAAAATCTACTTGACATCTGTGTGTTGTTGGGTGTAACGTGCAAGCCCATCAGTAACGGGGTGTGAGTCACCAGGGAGCTGCTGTCAGAGTGAGGTTGGAACACTGATGACCTGATATTGATGTTTCTGTCTGCTGGGCAGGTAATGAAGGAAGGGAAATATTCTTCCTGCTCTTTTCACTCTTCGATAGTACGCGGCCCACTAATTACTGGGAGGCTCGCCAACCCAATGTGACGGGATTTGCATTTTGGAAATGTGAAGCCTGTCATCCTGCCCGTGCCCTTTGAACTACGAACTCTTGGGACAGTTTCCGACCTGCCCTGATTGCAGCTGGATCGAAAAAATATCAACCCATTTCCTGCCTCCATCCTGATCACTGGGCCCTCCCTATATCTCATAGAGTCATAGAATCAGACAGCACAGAAGGAGGCCATTCGGCCCATCGTGCCTGTGCTGGCTCTTTGAAAGAGCGATCCAATTAGTCACACTCCCTACTCTTTCCCCACAGACCTGCAAACTTTTCCTTTTCAGGTATTTATCCAGATCACTTTTGAAAGTTACTATTGAATCTGCTTCCACTGCCGGAAAAGATTACAACTCTCTGTGTGAAAAAAACCTCCCCTTCGCCTTCTTTGCTCTAAGGAGAACAATCTCTCCACAGAACTGAATCCCACAGCTCTTCGCAGTTTATCGCCATGGTTTCCAATAGTTTCAGGAAGCAGTGACCATAACGATATAAAGTACCCGACCCGGGCTGTGTTATTGATTCTTTTTGTTTCAGTGATTCACAGTGCGGATTCCATCCACTACGCACTAGGAGGACAGACACACCAAGATTAGTGTCCTCGACCAGGCCAACATCCCCAGCATCGAAGCACTGACCACACTCGACCAGCTCCGTTGGGTGGGCCACATTGCTTGCATGCCTGAAACAAGCCTCCCAAAGCAAGCGCTCTACTCAGAACTCCGACACGGTAAGTGAGCCCCAAGTGGGCAGAGGAAACATTTCAATGACACCCTCAAAGCCACCTCGATAAAATGCAACATCCCCACTGACACCTGGGAGTCCCTGTCCAAAGACGGCCCTAAGTGGAGGAAGAGCATACGGGAGGCGCTGAGCACCTCGAGTCTCGTCGCTGACAGCATGCAGAAATCAAACGCAGGCAGCGGAAGGAACGTGCTGCAAACCAGACTCCCCAGCCACCCTTTCCTCCAACCACTGTCTGTCCCACCTGTGACAGAGACAGTGACTGTACAGTCACCGAAGATCTCACTTTTAGAGTGGAAGCAAATCTTCCTTGATTTCGAGGGACGGCCAATAATGATGATGGTTATTGATTCAATCTCGGGATGTGGGCATCACTGACAGGGTCTTCTTGGCTGTGAAGCATTTTGGGACATCCTGAGGTCTTGGAAGGCGCAAAAGAAATTAATGTTCTTTCGTTTCTGTAGATTCAGTGGGAATAAAACAGGATTTATTTTACCATTCAGAGCGCGAGTTGATTTGTGAGATGTTATCAGTGTTTGACACTGTGTGTAATGTTTCTGTCTGTCTTGTCTTTGACCTCACTGAACGGTTATTACTCTGCACAGATCTCAGCTCTAATTGGAACCTCCATTAGCTGCAGTGACAGCACAGTCCCAGACTGTCTGGGGGTGTCACTGATCTCCGTGTCTGTCTCGCGCCCAACACCAGGGCACCCTGAGATCACCCAGCACCCCACCCCTCTCCCCCCATCACCCAGCTCCCTGCCCTTCTTCCCCCATCACCCAGCTCCCCACCCCTCAACCCCATCACCCTGCTCCCCACCCTTTTCCCCCCATCACCCAGCTCCCCGCACCTCTCCCCTCATCACCCAGCTCCCTGCCCCTCTTCCCCCATCACCCAGCTCCCCACCCCTCACCCCCATCACCCAGCTCCCCACCCCTCACCCCCATCACCCAGCTCCCCACCCCTCTCCCCCCATCACCCAGCTCCCCACCCCTCACCCCCCATCACCCAGCTCCCCACCCCTCACCCCCCATCACCCAGCTCCCCACCCCTCACCCCCCATCACCCAGCTCCCCGCCCCTCTCCTCCATCACCCAGCTCCCCACCCCTCACCCCCCATCACCCAGCTATCCACTCCTCTCCCCCCATCACCCAGCTCCCTGTCCCGTTCCTCCCATCACCAGCTCCCCACCCCTCTCCCCCCATCACCCAGCTCCCCACCCCTCTCCCCCCATCACCTAGCTCCCCGCACCTCTCCCCCATCACCCAGCTCCCCACCCCTCTCCCCCCATCACCCAGCTCCCCACCCCTCTCCCCCCATCACCCAGCTCCCCGCCCCTCTCCCTCATCACCCAGCTCCCCACCCCTCTCCCTCCATCACCCTGCTCCCTGCCCCTCTCCCCGCTATCACCATCTCCGTGTCTGCCCCTCTCCCCCCCATCACAAGGTCCTTCCTCACTGATTTCCTGCAGACGCTGGCCACTCTTTAGTGAACCAGAGCTGGGCTTTCAACAATAAAACTGTGATCAACAACAACCACAACAACAACTTGCAATTATATAGCACCTTTAACAGAGTAAAATGTCCCAAGGTGCTTCACAGGAGCGTAAATCTGACACAATCTGACATCGAGCCACATAAGGCGGTATTAGGACAGGTGACCAAAGGCTTGGCCCAGGAATTAGGTTTCACGGAGCATCTTAAAGATGGAGAGAGAGGCGGAGAGGAAGAGCGGTTTCGGGGGGGAACTCCAGAGCTTAGGGCCCAGGCAGCTGAAAGCACGGCCGCCAATGGCGGGTGATGAAAGTAGTGGGATGAGCAGGAGGCCAGGCAGGTGCCGCTGATCACAGGTCAAGTCTAACTGAGCCGTTCACAACAGAACCTCCGGGAGAAATGGGTCTCTCGCTCAAAATTTACATTGTGGGGGGACCAATTTCAGGCCCAGATTCAGGAACATAGGAATTGTTAAACAGACCCAGGGTCCATCGAGTTCACCGTCTACCATCCTGGTAGTCACATGATCCAATGATAATGGAGTTATTGACCAATCACAGCGATGGACCTCGATCAATGAGTCTACAACTGACCCAGACATGAGGTGAAGGAAAACCCCGGGGTGGAGAGCTTTGGGAACCATAGGCCCAAAGTCACCTGTTCCCCCCGAGCTCGCTACACCCACCACAAAGCACGTCCCAAATTACTCAGATACTGGAGCACACAATGTGATTTTCTGGGGGAAGTCTATCTCATTTGCCTTTGAATGAATCAATACTAACTGCTCCCACTGTCTCCCTAGGGAGCCTGTTCCATAGACTGACCACACTCACTGAAATATTATTTCCCCAGATTAGTTTTGAATTTGCCCTTCAAGCGCAGTCTGTGTCCTCTGGGTCTACTGTTCTGGACAAGGTGAGACAGCTGGTCACGGTTGACATTATCCAGTCCCTTTAGAATGCTAAAAACAGCGAGTGTGAAAGTCACAACAGCCCAGACCTTGGAACACACACAAGACCCAGGATGTTCAGTGTGAGCAACACTGCGATCAGATCCAACCAAATCAAAGCTCCAGGATGAAACAAGCAAAGTGCCGTGGGAACAGGAGGGAAATTAGCGGAGTGAGAATCTGTGGAGCAGCGAGAGAGACATTTGGAAATGTTGGGTCCGTCCCGAGTACTGGGGCAGTAGGAAATGTCCCACTCTGCAAATTACTAAACAATCAGTCCAAGGATGAGCAAAGTGAAATGATTGGAAAGTCAAGTGGAAACAATTTCACTTTATTAACATTTAAACAGGCGACGTCAGGCCCAGATATAAATAATGAATAAAGTGTGTGCAATGCCGGGTATGTTTGACCTTCAGATCAGCACTGCACTCTCTGAGGATTTCTCTCAAACCTTTCACTAGAGCTTCCAATCGCCAATTTCTGGCCCTGCTCAGGACTCAGAGCCTGAAATCACAACAGGGAGAGTTTGGGAGAAATGACCAAAATGTTCAGCTGAGAAAAAAATACCTTGCATTTCTTTCGCGCCTTTCACCACCTCAGGACATCCCAAAGTGCTTCACAGCCAATGACGTATTTCTGGAGTGCAGCCACTGTTGTAATGTAGGAAATGCAGTTGCAAATTGTGCACAGCAAGCTCCCACAAACAGCAATGTGATAGTGACCAGATAATCTGTTTTACTGATATTGGTTTGGAGATAAATATTGGCCCAGGACACCAGGGAGAACTTCCATTCTCTTCTCCCAAATAGTCCCATGGGATCTTTTACATTTACCTGGGAGGTCAGACGGGATCTCGGTTTCACATCTCAACTGAAAGACGGTATCTCTGACAGTGCAGTGTTCTGTCAAAGGAACATAGGAACAGTAGGAAGCCATTCAGCCCCTCGAACCTGCTCTGGTTTTCAATGAGATCATGGCTGATCTGTATCCTAACCCAATTTACCTGCCTTGGCTCCATATCCCTTAATACTCTGGTATAGCAAAAATCTATTGACTCAGATTGAACATTATTAATTGAACGAGCAACTACCGCTTTTTGTGGGAGAGTTCCACAACTTCTACCACCCTTTGCATGAAGCAGTGTTTCCTAACTTCTCCACTGAATGGCCTGTCTCTGTCTCAGTATTGCACTGGGAGTGTCAGCCTGGAATATGGACTCAATAAAAATCTGGGATCAGAAAAGTTGACCATGAAGCTGTGGGATTGTGGAAAAACCCAACTGGTTCATTAATGTCCTTTAGGGAAGGAAACTTGCCATCCTTACCTGGTCTGGGCCTATCATAGAATCAGAGAATCATAGAATGGCAACAGCACAGAAGGCCATTCGGTCCATTCAGTGCATTCTGGCTCTCAGCTAGTCCCCCTCCCCCGCCCTTTCCCCGTAGCCCTGCAATTATTGTTCCCTTCAGATACACTCCCAACTCCCTTTTGAAAGATAAGATTGAGTCTGTCTCCACCACCCTTTCAGACAGTGCATTCCAGAACCCAACCACTCGCTGTGTAATAAAAAAAAAACATTGATGGCCTTTGATTCTTTTGCCAATCACCTTAAATATGTGTCCTCTAGTTCTCGACCCTTCTGTCAATGGGAACAGTTTCTCTCTATGTACTCTGTCCAGACCCCTCATGGTTTTGTACACCTCCATCAAATCTCCTCTCAATCTTCTCTGCTCATAGGAGAACAACCCCAGCTTCTCCATCGACCCACGTAACTGAAGTCCCTCATTCCTGGAATCATTCTCAGGAATCTTCTTTACACCCTCTCGAAGGCCTTCACATCCTTCCTAAAGTGTGGTGCCCAGAATTGGACACAGTCTCCAGTTGGGGCCGAACCAGTGTTTTATACAGGGTCATCGTAATTTCCACACTTTTGTACACTATGCCTCTATTTATGCAGCCGAGGATCCCACAAGCCTTTTTAACTGCTTTCTCAAACTGCCCAGCCATCTTCAATGATTTATGCACACATATACCCAGGTCTCTCTGTTCCTGCACTCCCTTTTGGATTGTACCTAAACTTCACGAGTTTCTGCGTTAAATTTCACCTGCTACGTGTCCACCCATTTCACCAGTCTGGCTATGTCTTCCTCAAATCTATCACTCTCCCCGTCACTGTTCACTATACTTCCAAGTTTTGTGTCATCTGCAAGTTTTGAAATTGTGCCCTGTACACCAACGTCCAAGTCATTAATATATATCAAGAAAAGCAGTGGTCCGAGTACCGACCCCTGGGGAACACCACTGTGTACCTTCCTCCAGTCCGAAAAACAACCATTCACCACGACTCTCTGTTTCCTGTCACTGAGCCCATTCCGTATCCATGCTGCAACTGTCCCTTTTATTCCATGGGCTTTAACTTCACTGGTAAACCTATGATGTGGCAATTTATCAAACACCTTTTGGAAGTCCATGTACACCACCTCAACCGCATTGCCCTTATCAACCCTCTCTGTTACCTCATCAAAAAACTCCACAAGTTGGTTAAACACGATTTGCATTTAACAAATCTGTGCTGGCTTTCCTTTACTAATCCACACTTGTCCAAGTGACTATTAATTTTGTCCCTGATCACTGTTTCTATAAGCTTCCCCACTACCGAGGTTAAACTGACCAGTCTATAGTTGCTGGGTTTATCTTTACACTAGTTTTTTGAACAATGATGTAACATTTACAATTCTCCAGTCCTCTGGCACCACCCCGGCATCTATAGAGGATTGGAATACTATGGTCAGTACCTCCACGATCTCGGCCTTAAATTCCCTCAGCATCCTAGGATGCATCCCATCTTATCCTGGTGATTTATCTACTTTAAGTACAATCAGCTGTTCAAGTACCTCTTCTTTATCAATTTCTAGCCCATCCAGTATCTCCTCTACCTCCTCCTTCACTCCGTCTATGGCAGCATCCTCTTCCTTGGAGAAGACAGATGCAAAGTACTCAATTAGTACCTCAGCCATACATACTCTCTGCCTCCATGCATAGGTCACCTTTTTGGTCCCGAATTGGCCCCACCCCTCTTCTTACTACCCATTTACTATTTATATGCCTATAGAAGACTTTTGTATAACTGTTTATGTTGGCTACCATTCTATTCTCAGACCCTCTCTTTGGCCCTCTTATTTTATTTTTCACGTCCTCTGACCTATATGTGACTCCGGTCCCACACCAACGTGGTTGACTATTAATGACCCTCTGAAGTGGCCGAGCGAGACACTCAGTTTGTATCAAACCCGCTCCCAGCGGATCAAGAAGCCGGCCCACCCCCACCTTCTCAGGGCAACTGGGGATGGGCAATAAATGCCGGCCATGCCACCGATGACCACATCCCCCGAATGAATGAAAGAAATGGAACCAACTCCCATGAGCTCTTTGTCTCTGTCTGATGGGCCATTGATCAGTAAACCTGTTCTCTGTAATCCCAAATTCCCATTCATCTGCGATTGGGAAACACGGGAATTTGGGATTACAGAGAACAGCGACTGTTATGAGCAAAATCCAAGAATATTTATGTTGAATGAGAATCAAAGATTTTCACAAATTAAAAAAAATAACATTTAAACCTTGTTAGAGAAAATCCCAGCGCTGAAACTGAACAGCTTCATTAAATTCAAGTAACGATCTGAATTCACTGAGGGTTAAGTTGACTAATTTATACAATAATGTCTTCAGGGGCAGAATCTGTTACCCTGAGCTTTTTATAGATCGCACTGAAATCCATAAACTACATTATCCCCTCATCGAATTCATGTAATTATATCATCATGGTCATTATTCTTGGTAGAAGCTTTAAATTATTAATGAAGGTGATCTACTCATGGGCCGTCCCACTCCTGAATCAACAGGTGGAAACCAAGCTCCTTCCCAGGCTGATTTCCAGCTCGCTGAACAGTTTGATGAGTCACTGAGAGAAGATTGATAGGTCACTGGGAGAAGATTGATGGCCATTGAGGGAAGATTGATGGTCATTGAGAGAACATTGATGGGTCATTGAGAGAACATTGATGGGTCATTGAGAGAAGATTGATGGGTCATTGAGAGAACATTGATGGGTCATTGAGAGAAGATTGATGGGTCATTGAGAGAAGATTGATGGGTCATTGAGAGAAGATTGATGGGTCATTGAGGGAAGATTGATGGTCATTGGCAGAAGATTGATGGTCATTGAGAGAAGATTGATGGTCATTGAGAGAAGATTGATGGTCATTGGGAGAAGATTGATGGATCATTGGGAGAAGATTGATGAGTCATTGAGGGAAGATTGATGGGCCATTGAGGGCAAGCTGCACATTTGGTGGTGCAGTAATGATGGAGGGCTACACTTTCGGATGATACGTTAAACAGCGACCGCGTCTGCCCTCTCCGGAGAACGTAGAAGATGCAATAGCATAATTCGAAGAAGAGCAAGAAAGTTCTAACCGGTGTCCTGGCCAATATTTATTCCTCAACCAACATCACTAAAACAGATAATCTGGTCAGGAAACTTGCCCTCCTTACCCGGTCTGGGCATATGTGACTCCAGTCCCACACCAATGTGGTTGACTTTTCACTGCCCTCTGAAGTGGCCGAGCAAATCCCTCAGTTGTTGCCCCATTAGTCTGATACTGGAGCGCTGGGCTTATTGATCATGTTCTATATTGAGAATGGAACATCACATTGCTGTTTGTGGGAACTTGCTGTGCCTTAATGGGCTACTAATACCGGGCCCCACAGATAGCTGGGTCTCACTGATAGTCAGTCCTCACCAATACTGGGCCCACAGATAGCTGGGTCTCACTGATAGTCATTCATCACTAATATTGGGCCCACAGATAGCTGGGTCTCACTGATAGTCAGTCCTCACTAATACTGGGCCCACAGATAGCTGGGTCACTGATCGTCAGGTCTCACTCAGAGAGCAAAACCCTCGGGTTATTTTAATCAGCCGATGCTCCTGTAAAATGGGATTAAACGTGATTCAAGACTCGGCAGGGGTTTCAATGAGGCAGGGTGTCTGCTGGATGCCCTCTGACCCCGATCATTGAGCGCCATCACTCAGGGTCTTGTGACGAAGTATCTGTAAGTTCACCAACAGCCTCCGATTCCTCAAACACTCTCAGCTTCCTCTCTGTGGCCAGTGAATGGCCCCAGGCTTTTATTATCAGACCACATTCTGTCAGCGTCGCCAATTAAAGATTAATTCCAGGCCTGTTTCCCAGTGACTGAGTGTTTGATCTTATCCAGGAGCGCTGGGCTGATTGATCAGGCTCCATATTATGAATGGACTGGGATTCTGCCACAATCAGACTCGAATTTCACTGAACTGAAATGTGGGATTGGAGCAATTACAGTGTTTTGTGGCCAAGTATCTGTGGTCGGTCTCCCAAACCTTAGGATGGTGACAACAGGTCTTCCCCACTGTAATTATCATAAACACCCTCGCCTCTGGGTCCCCAGGTCGAGGGTTCAAGTCCCACAGCGGAAACATGAGTGAGAAATCCAGTCTGACACTCCCAGTGCAGTACCGAGGGAACACTGCCTTGTCGGAGGGGCAGTACCGAGGGAACCCTGCCTTGTCGAAGGGGCAGTACTGAGGAAGTTCTTCACTTTCGGAGGGACAGTACTGAGGGAGCGCTGTCCTGTCGGAGGGCAGTATTGAGGGAGCTCTGTACTGTTGGAGGGCAGTAATCAGGGAGCGCCGCACTGTCGGAGGGCAGTATTGAGGGAGGCTGCAATGTCAGAGAGGCACTACTGAGAGCGCGCTGCATTGTCAGAGGGGCAGTACTGAAGGGATTGCTGCACTTTCGGAGGTGCCATATTTCAGTTTCAGTGAGTGTGTGACGGTGAAACTCTTCTCTTGTTTGGCACTCCTTCGGAGTGAAACATTAGGGGAGTGTGAAACATTGGGGGGGTGAAACATTGGGGGAGTGTGAAACATTGGGGGAGTGTGAAACATTGGGGGGATGAAACATTGGGGGAGTGTGAAACATTGGGGGGGTGAAACATTGGGGGAGTGTGAAACATTGGGGGGGTGAAACATTGGGGGAGTGTGAAACATTGGGGGAGTGTGAAACATTGGGGGGATGAAACATTGGGGGAGTGTGAAACATTGGGGGGATGAAACATTGGGGGAGTGAAACATTGGGGGAGTGTGAAACATTGGGGGAGTATGAAACATTGGGGGGGTGAAACATTGGGGGAGTGTGAAACATTGGGGGAGTGTGAAACATTGGGGGAGTGTGAAACATTGGGGGAGTGTGAAACATTGGGGGAGTGTGAAACATTGGGGGAGTGTGAAACATTGGGGGAGTGTGAAACATTGGGGGAGTGTGAAACATTGGGGGGATGAAACATTGGGGGAGTGTGAAACATTGGGGGGATGAAACATTGGGGGAGTGTGAAACATTGGGGGGGTGAAACATTGGGGGAGTGTGAAACATTGGGGGAGTGTGAAACATTGGGGGGGTGAAACATTGGGGGAGTGTGAAACATTGGGGGAGTGTGAAACATTGGGGGGGTGAAACATTGGGGGAGTGTGAAACATTGGGGGGGTGAAACATTGGGGGAGTGTGAAACATTGGGGGAGTGTGAAACATTGGGGGGGTGAAACATTGGGGGAGTGTGAAACATTGGGGGGGTGTGAAACATTGGGGGGGTGTGAAACATTGGGGGAGTGGGAAACATTGGGGGAGTGTGGGAAACATTGGGGGAGTGTGAAACATTGGGGGAGTGTGAAACATTGGGGGAGTGTGAAACATTGGGGGAGTGTGGGAGTGCGGATATCCTAGAAAGTGGGCGAACTTCTGACACAAACTGAACCCAGCACCGACACACTCCCTGTCCAGCCACGGCCAGTGTTCCTGCAGATTGATTCCCAAAGCTGCTATTTTGTTGGTGTTTTTCTGCAGTGATCAATAACAGAAACCCAGTGGCAGCAATAACCATCTCCCCACACTGACGGTTCCGAAAGTTGCTCGATCACTGCCAGCAAAACACAGTCTGTTTCAAGCATTTATATTCCTCTCACCCAAACCCATCCCCCTGAACTGGGAATGACCCAGAGAATGATGAGTGGGAGAGTGAGTGAGAATAACTGCTTTATCCCAACGACTGGAGGGCAGCAGGCAGTGAATCTCAGACTCTCACAGCTCAGATGGAGGCCATTCGGCCCATCGGGCCTGTGCCGGCTCTTTGAGTGATCCAATTAGTCCCACTCCCCGCTCCTTCCCTATCGCCCTGCAAATTATTCATTTTCACATATTGAACCAATTCCCTTCTGAAAGTTACTACACGTGCAGCGCCTAAAATACGGAACCGTTGGGACCAAGGCCGTTCCTGATTCCGGGCTATTCCGGACTTGCGGTTTGCTTTCGGGCGTCACAAATCTGGAAACATCCGAGCCCAGATTCGGGCATTTCCAGATCTCGGAATGTCAGAAAGTGGGGGGCGGGGTTAGCTGCCGAGGAGCTGTTCGTGTCGGGCCGGCCCCACTGGTGAGGTCATCATTGGGCCGGCCCCACTGGTGAGCTCATCGCGGGCCGGCCCCACTGGTGAGATCATCGTTGGGCCGGCCCCACTGGTGAGGTCATCCGTGGTATGGCCCCACTGGTGAGGTCATTCGTGGTCCGGCTCCACTGGTGAGGTCATCGTCGGGCCGGCCCCACTGGTGAGGTCATCGTCGGGCCGGCCCCACTGGTGAGGTCATCGTCGGGCCGGCCCCACTGGTGATGTCATTGCGGGCCGGCCCCGCGGGTGAGGTCATCGTCGGGCCGGCCCCACTGGTGAAGTCATCGTTGGGCCGACTCCGTGGGTAAGATCATCGTTGGGCCGGGCCCACGGGTGAGGTCATCATCGGGCTGGCCCCGCGGGTGAGGTCATCGTCGGGCCGGGCCCACTGGTGAGGTCATCGTCGGGCCGGCCCCACTGGTGAGGTCATCGTCGGGCTGGCCCCGCGGGTGAGGTCATCGTCGGGCCGGCCCCACTGGTGAGGTCATCGTCGGGCCAGCCCCTCTGAGGATGTTGTCGGGCGGGGCCCCGACAAGGAGGTCGTCGTCGGGCCGGCGAGGAGGCCCCGAGGTAAGGGCAGCGGCACTGAGGCGAGCAGGGTGACACAAGAGGCGGCGAAGCGAGGCCCGAGGTCGGCAGGTTCGTCGGAACCGTATTCCAGAACATTTTCCGGACAATCCTACCACCGATCGGTCTGGATTCTGGAACATTCCGGATTCCTGAACTCCGGATTCTCGACGCTGCACAGTATTGAATCCGCTTCCACCTCCCTTTCAGGCAGTGCATTCCAGATCTTAACAAATCATTGCGTAAAAATAAATTCTTATTTTCTCCCCCACTCGTACTTTTGCCAATTATTTTCAGTCTGTGTCCTCTGGTTACTGAACCTCCTGTCACTGGGAACAGCTTCTCTCTATCTACTCGATCAAAACCCTTTCTGATTTTGAATACCTCTATCAAAATACTGTTTAATCTCTCTGCTCTAAGATGAACAATCCCAGCTTCTCCAGTCTCTCCACATAACTGAAGTCCCACATCCCTGGGACCATTCCAGTAAATCCCCTCTGCACCCTCTCCAAGGCCTTAACATCCTTCCTAAAGTGTGGTGCCCAGAATTGGACACAATGCTCCAGCTGGGGCCTAACCAGTGATTTATAAATATTTAGCATGATTTTCCTACTTTTGAAAATAAAGATAAAGAACTTCCAGCTAAAGTGAGTCTGTGCTTTGCAATAAACGAGGACCTACGCTCCCGATATAAATCACTGCCAGAATCTATAATTACCCAGATTGGGCCATAATCACTCACTGATATTCACCGATTTCTGCTTCCCTCCAAGTCCAGGGTCATTTCCCTCGTGTTGAACCGAAGATAAACCACATCCCGCGACATGTAATCTGTGACACTAATTAACACAAATTGAAGTTTAATCGTTCGATCTGCCCGTGAATTCAATGTTGCAAAACCCAGTTAGCCTAAAATGATGATAACTGCAGATTATCTTTCACTGTCCTCCCCACATTCTCTGACACTGACCATGTGTGAGGCCATCGATCCGGCTCTCAATGTCTCAACAAAATCTCACTTAATGGGCCCTTCCTACAATGTGCTGCTGCATTGAGAAGGAGAGCAGATCTCCTGTTAAACACTGAAACCGCTTTAGTTACAGAAAGTCACGCAGATTGTTTATTTCCGAAATATACCATTGAACAGAGTCACCTGATCAAGTACTGGATCAGTGTCAGCTTGGTGCAGTGGGCAGCACTATCGCCTCTGAGTCAGAAAGTCATGCGTTCAAGTCCCACACCAGAGTCTTAATTCAATAATTCAGGTTAACACTCCCAGTGCAGCACTGAGGAAGTGCTGCATTGTCGGAGGGGCAGTACTGAGGGAACACTGCACTGTCGGACGGGCAGTACTGAGGGAGCATTGCACTGTCGGAGGGTCAGTACTGAGGGAGCGCTGCATTGTTGGAGCGGCAGTACTGAGGGACTGCTGCATTGTTGGAGTGGCAGTACTGAGGGGGTTCTGCACTGTCGGAATGGCAGTACTGAGGGAGAGCTGCACTGTTGGAAGGGCAGTACTGAGGGAGAGCTGCACTGTCGGAGGGGCAGTACTGAGGGACTGCTGCATTGTTGGACTGGCAGTACTGAGGGAATGCTGCACTGTCGGAATGGCAGTACTGAGGGAGTGCTGCACTGTCGGAGCGGCAGTACTGATGGAGTGCTGCATTGTCGGAGGGGCAATACTGAGGGAGGGCTGCACTGTCGGAGGGGCAGTACTGGGGAGGGCTGCACTGTCGGAAGGGCAGTACTGAGGGAACGCTGCACTGTCGGAGGGGCAGTACTGAGGGAGGGCTGCACTGTCGGCGGGGCAGTACTGAGGGAGTGCCGCACTGTTGGAGTGGCAGTACTGGGGAAGTGCTGCACTGTCGGAGCAGCAGTACTGAGGGAGTGCTGCACATAGAAATGACATCTTTCGGATGAGATGTTAAACTGAGGGCCCATCTGCCCTCTCAGGTGGAGGGAAAAGATCCTACAGCACTATTTCAAAGAAGAGCAGGAGAGTTCTCCCCTGTGTCCTGGCCAATAAGTACCCGTCAACCAACATCATTAAACATCAGATTATCTGATCATTATCACATTGTTGTTTTTGGGTGCTTTCTGTGCACAAATTATGTCGGGCTTGAAAACCTCACTTTTGAAAATCAGTAATAACTTTCAAAAGAAAATATCTGTATAAAGCGCCCAATGTAAGGCCCAGGCAATTGAACTCTGTGATTCACCTTTTTAAACATTCTGTATAACATTCTTAACGTAAAACACAAAAGATGTAAATACTGATTTCCTGTAATCTGTAAGAACTCCTGGATACTCCTGTTTAGAATGTTTAATGTTAATCTGTGCTAAACAATGAGAAACCCCTGTAAGAAACATTTTGTGGAAATGTAAAACCACACAAACTGTGATCAGAAGAGAAACCCCAACACAATAGAAATGATACAGCTGTAAGAATCCTTTGTCGAAATGTAAACACCAATACTGACTAATCCTTTGTAGAAATGTAAACACCGATACCGACGATGTAAGAACTATAATGAGACACAGTGAGGTCCATGATAGCGCTAGACTATAGACAATAGACCAGTTACCGAAGTGCTAAATGCATGCTCAAAGAAGGTAGATCATCGATGGATCAAAGGAAGGATTCAATGAGTGGCAGGTAGCCATGGAAACAACACAAGAGAAAATGCAGGAACATGAGCTCACAGACCACGAACAGCAGCCGGTAGTAGTAGGAGAAGGGTGGCCCGGTCAGTCATCAGAAATTGTGCTCCACAAACCCGTCAGACCACTGGGTCGATCGTGAATGTGCAGGGAAACTGAGGCAAAGACTCAGTAAAAACGAGTGGGAACACGGCTGCAGTCAAGGAAGGTGACCTGGTCAGTCATCAAATGACGTGCATCACGACACGGCAGCGGACCACTGGGATGATCGTGAGCATGCAGGGAACTGAGGAACTGGTAACTATAATGCAGCTCAAGGGACAGACTGAGAGGTGCAATGGTGATAACAGGTTGATCAGACTCAGTGGAAATAGTGGCTCAATCAGAATGAGCTCTCTTCACACAGTGTAATTAAGGGAAGGGTACGGACAGTAATGAATATCCCTGTGATTGGCTCCCTGCTTCCTGTCCATCTCTCACACCCTCTCCCTGCAGCACTGAAGGGCTGGGCTTCACTATAAGGAGAGGCCACTTTCACAATTACACAGTGCGATCCCATTCAGCTACACCATCAGTCAGTGTGGCCTCTGGGAGTTCACTCCCAGGCTGATCCTTGTATTAAAATAATCTTCATTCTAATAACTAGAACTGTACAGCCCATCTGGTTAATTGCCTGGTGTGTGGAAGTCCGGGTGTAATTAAGAGTCTGACAGGTTTAATCAGGGCCGTAATACGACTTTATGAAAGGGTTGGTTACTGGAACAGATTTGAATTGAGAGGAATGTTGAGCTCTGAGCTTGCTGGGCTGCTGGTTTTGTTTGTTGAAAGGAAGTGTATTGTTGGGAACTGATTCCCTTCACACTGTCCTATTAATGAGATCGAGGGTTGGAAGTGAGCGATTGAGGATCAGACAATAATTAACAGGCGATTGTGGGGATTTACTTGTGTCACTGAAACTATTCCCAATAGGACAGAAAGTCGTGGGGTCAAACCCCAGTCCTGACCTGAGCATTATGGGATGTCCTGTCCTCTGGACTGGATGGTCAGTTGACGTTCTGTCCACCTGCCCAGGTGACGGTTAACCATCCAATGGGACTGTGTGACCCGGAGCAGGGATTTCTCCCAGTGTCCTGGACAACACTCCTCCCTCAGTCTATACCCGAATCAAACAGTTCACCGGCCCATTGCTGTGGAATCTTCCTGTGCACAATATTGGCTGTGTTTGAACATATAAATATAAAAGGATGTGGAGAAAGGGCAGACAGCTCCAGCTGAAGGGCTGCACCAACTTGAGAGTGATGGGCCGAGTGGCCTCTTTCTGTGCTGTAAATTCTGTGTCCCCACAAATCAGACCCAGGATAGGGCAGGGATCCCACAGTTCCTGTTGGGAGCAGAGCCTCCACTCCCCCACATGTGGCCCTGGGGATGAGGGAGGAAGGGGGCGGGACCAGGGAGCGTTGGGAGTTCCCGAGGTCCAGGTTCTCAGGGGTTCCCAGCAGAGGTCTGTCTACCCCGAGCCGGCATCGATTGTCCACCAGGGGGCGGATGGGAGCACCAGGGTCCAAGTCAGGATGGCACGCTTCATCCCTGGGAACAATTGTACAGCAGCCGCTCACACAGAGAGAGCGGGGGACAGCTACAGGGGTCCGAGATAGGAGTGTCAGCCGTGGCTCAGTGGGCAGCACTCTCCCCTCGGAGTCAGAGGGTCGTGGGTTAAAGCTCCACTCCACAGACATCAGCACATAATCCATACTGACACACCCAGTGCAATATTGAGGGAGCACTGTACTGTTGGAGGGGCAGTACTGAGGGACTGTTGCATTGACGGAGAAGCAGTACTGAGGGAGCGGTGTACTGTTGGAGGGGGAGTACCGAGGGAGCACTGCACTGTCGGAGAATTAGTCCTGAATGAGCACTGCACTGTCGGAGGGTGAGTACTGAGGGAACGCTGCATGGTCAGAGGGGCAGTACTGAGGGAGTGCTGCACTGTCGGAGGGGCAGTACTGAGTGAGTGCTGCACTGTCAGAAGGGTAGTACTGAGGGAGCGGTGTACTGTCGGAGGTGTAGTACTGAGGGAGTGCTGCACTGTCGGAGGGGCAGAACTGAGGGAGTGCTGCACTGTCAAAGGGATAGTACTGAGGGAGTGCTGCACTGTCGGAGGGGTAGTACTGAGGGAGCGGTGTACTGTCGGAGGGACAGTACTGAGGGAACGCTGCACTGTCGGAGGGTCAGTGAGGGAGCGCTGTACTGTTGGAGGGGCAGTACTGAGGGAGTGCTGCACAGTCAGAGGATCAGTACTGAGGGAGTGCTGCACTGTCAGAGGGACAGTACTGAGGGACACTGAACTGTCGGAGGGTCAGTACTGAGGGAACGCTGCACTGTCGGAGGGGCAGTACTGAGGGAACGCTGCTTAAACCAAAGCACCATCTGCCGTCTCAGGTGGACGTAATTGACGCTGTTTAAAAATAATTTAAAAATCTAAGTTCTGTAAAAGTGACCATGAAACTGACAGATTGTTGTAAAAACCCAACTGGTTCAGTAACGTGCTTCAGGGAAGGAAACCTGCTGTCCTTACCCGGTTTACTGCTGTCCAGTTACAGCGAGTGAGTCATAAAACTCCTTTTATTTCTCACAGCCCACTGAGGGTGTTTGAAGCACAAATGACCGTCTCTGACCCTGATCTATAACTCAGTGCCAGAGGTTCTGGTTGGAGAAGATTCACGAAATCAGCTCATTGTTTGACCTGCCACAAGCGATGTGAGATTACTCAGAACACATCTTTATCACAAAGCTCACACAACCTCAGGCACAGACTGAGGGAGAGACCCACTCACCCCTAGCCCAGGGAACACTGTCTGGAGGGAGAGACCCCCTCACCCCTGGCCCAGGGAACACTGTCTGGAGGGAGTGACTCCCTCACCCCTAGCCCAGGGAACACTGTCTGGAGGGAGAGACTCTCTCACCCCTAGCCCAGGGAACACTGTCTGAAGGGAGAGACCCCCTCACCCCTAGCCCAGGAGACACAAAGTGTGAGATGCTTGCAATGAATCTCAACAATAAACATCCACACAAAGTACCTTCAATGCTGTATAAGCAGAGAATTGATATCTGACTTACTGCTAAAAGGGCAATGGTTCTTCAATTCAATATCTTCAAAGAGTAATGAATAATGTTTAAACATTACCGAAAGGCAGAAACTGCTGTGAGCTCAGAGGGACACAGGAAGGAATTGTAATCACAGAAAGACGTGTATTTCTACAGCACCTTCCAATGGGCAGCAAAGGGCTGAGCGGGTGACAGGGCCGAGGCCTGGTCCTGGTCGGCTTCTGATCAGGTTTCACAGACACATCGCCCTGAGATTCACCGAATCCTCGTATCTAGTTCTCGGCTCAGCACTTTCCCTCGCCCCAAATTATTTTGGGTCATCGTTTTCAGGCAGTTTGCGGGCGTCTATGGATTCACCTCGCTCGGTCGGTAACCCTTTACCGCCCCATTACTGCCCCCTACAGGCGCTAACGGGAGGCACAAACCAGGCCAATTTCTCCCGCTATATCTCCTGGGGTGAATGGGACTGTTTCCATTGGGAGGCTCGGTTGGATCAGACCTTTTGGAATTGATGAAGCTTTTCCTACCTGTCTGTGTAATATCTTCACAATCATAAAGTGGGCCTTGCCGAGCCCAGGAACTGGCCGCCCCTCAATCCATCAGTGACACTGCTATCGCCCGGGCCCCATAGAAACATAGAAACATAGAAAATAGGTGCAGGAGTAGGCCATTCGGCCCTTCTAGCCTGCACCGCCATTCAATGAGTTCATGGCTGAACATTCAACTTCAGTACCTCATTCCTGCTTTCTCGCCATACCCCTTGATCCCCCTAGTAGTAAGGACCTCATCTAACTCCTTTTTGAATATATTTAGTGAATTGGCCTCAACAACTTTCTGTGGTAGAGAATTCCACAGGTTCACCACTCTCTGGGTGAAGAAGTTCCTCCGCATCTCGGTCCTAAATGGCTTACCCCTTATCCTTAGACTGTGACCTCTGGTTCTGGACTTCCCCAACATTGGGAACATTCTTCCTGCATCTAACCTGTCTAACCCCGTCAGAATTTTATATGTTTCTATGAGGTCCCCTCTCATTCTTCTGAACTCCAGTGAATACAAGCCCAGTTGATCCAGTCTTTCTTGATAGGTCAGTCCCGCCATCCCGGGAATCAGTCTGGTGAACCTTCGCTGCACTCCCTCAATAGCAAGAATGTCCTTCCTCAGGTTAGGAGACCAAAACTGTACACAATACTCCAGGTGTGGCCTCACCAATGCCCTGTACAACTGTAGCAACACCTCCCTGCCCCTGTACTCAAATCCCCTTGCTATGAAGGCCAACATGCCATTTGCTTTCTTAACCGCCTGCTGCACCTGCATGCCAACCTTCAATGACTGATGTACCATGACGCCCAGGTCTCTTTGCACCTCCCCTTTTCCTAATCTGTCACCATTCAGATAATAGTCTGTCTCTCTGTTTTTACCACCAAAGTGGATAACCTCACATTTATCCACATTATACTTCATCTGCCATGCATTTGCCCACTCACCTAACCTATCCAAGTCGCTATGCAGCCTCACAGCATCCTCCTCGCAGCTCACACTGCCACCCAACTTAGTGTCATCCGCAAATTTGGAGATACTACATTTAATCCCCTCATCTAAATCATTAATGTACAGTGTAAACAGCTGGGGCCCCAGCACAGAACCTTGCGGTACCCCACTAGTCACTGCCTGCCATTCTGAAAAGTACCCATTTACTCCTACTCTTTGCTTCCTGTCTGACAACCAGTTCTCAATCCATGTCAGTACACTACCCCCAATCCCATGTGCTCTAACTTTGCACATCAATCTCTTGTGTTGGACCTTGTCGAACGCCTTCTGAAAGTCCAAATATACCACATCAACTGGTTCTCCCTTATCCACTCTACTGGAAACATCCTCAAAAAATTCCAGAAGATTTGTCAAGCATGATTTCCCTTTCACAAATCCATGCTGACTTGGACCTATCATGTCACCTCTTTCCAAATGCACTGCTATGACATCCTTAATAATTGATTCCATCATTTTACCCACTACCGATGTCAGGCTGACCGGTCTATAATTCCCTGTTTTCTCTCTCCCTCCTTTTTTAAAAAGTGGGGTTACATTGGCTACCCTCCACTCCATAGGAACTGATCCAGAGTCAATGGAATGTTGGAAAATGACTGTCAACGCATCCACTATTTCCAAGGCCACCTCCTTAAGTACTCTGGGATGCAGTCCATCAGGCCCTGGGGATTTATCGGCCTTCAATCCCATCAATTTCCCCAACACAATTTCCCGGCTAATAAGGATTTCCCTCAGTTCCTCCTCCTTACTAGACCCCCCCGACCCCTTTTATAACCAGAAGGTTGTTCGTGTCCTCCTTCGTGAATACCGAACCAAAGTACTTGTTCAATTGGTCCGCCATTTCTTTGTTCCCCGTTATGACTTCCCCTGATTCTGACTGCAGAGGACCTACATTTGTCTTTACTAACCTTTTTCTCTTTACATATCTATAGAAACTTTTGCAATCCGTCTTAATGTTCCCTGCAAGCTTCTTCTCATACTCAATTCTCCCTACCCTAATCAAACCCTTTGTCCTCCTCTGCTGAGTTCTAAATTTCTCCCAGTCCCCAGGTTCGCTGCTATTTCTGGCCAATTTGTATGCCACTTCCTTGGCTTTAATACTATCCCTGATTTCCCTTGATAGCCACGGTTGAGCCACCTTCCCTTTTTTATTTTTATGCCAGACAGGAATGTACAATTGTTGTAGTTCATCCATGCAGTCTCTAAATGTCTGCCATTGCCCATCCACAGTCAACCCCTTAAGTATCATTCTCCAATCCATCCCAGCCAATTCACGCCTCATACCTTCAAAGTTAGCCTTCTTTAATTTCTGGACCATGGTCTCTGAATTAACTGTTTCATTCTCCATCCCAATGCAGAATTCCACCATATTATGGTCACTCTTCCCCAAGGGGCCTCGCACAACGAGATTGCTAATTAATCCTCTCTCATTACATAACACCCAGTCTAAGATGGCCTCCCCCCTAGTTGGTTCCTCGACATATTGGTCTAAAAAACCATCCCTTATGCACTCCAGAAAATCCTCCTCCACCGTATTGCTTCCAGTTTGGTTAGCCCAATCTATGTGCATATTAAAGTCACCCATTATAACTGCTGCACCTTTATTGCACGCACCCCTAATTTCCTGTTTGATGCCCTCCCCAACATCACTACTACTGTTTGGAGGTCTGTACACAACTCCCACTAACGTTTTTTGCCCTTTGGTGTTCTGCAGCTCTACCCATATAGATTCCACATCATCCAAGCTAATGTCCTTCCTAACTATTGCCTTAATCTCCTCCTTAACCAGCAATGCTACCCCACCTCCTTTTCCTTTTATTCTATCCTTCCTGAATGTTGAATACCCCTGGATGTTGAGTTCCCAGCCCTGATCATCCTGGAGCCACGTCTCCGTAATCCCAATCACATCATATTTGTTAACATCTATTTGCACAGTTAATTCATCCACCTTATTGCGGATACTCCTTGCATTAAGACACAAAGCCTTTAGGCTTGTTTTTTTAACACCCTCTGTCCTTTTAGAATTTTGCTGTACAGTGGCCCTTTTTGTTCTTTGCCTTGGGTTTCTCTGCCCTCCACTTTTCCTCATCTCCTTTCTGTCTTTTGTTTTTGCCTCCTTTTTGTTTCCCTCTATCTCCCTGCATTGGTTCCCATCCCCCTGCCATATTAGTTTAACTCCTCCCCAACAGCACTAGCAAACACTCCCCCGAGGACATCTCACACACAGACTGCACACAGTCACCTCTCTCCATCCGCTCAAGGTGACAGCGAGGAGACTCACCAGCAGAGAGTGTGTGGAGCTGGGCCTTGGGCTGGGAGAGCCCCAGGAGAAGGACAGACACACACACAATCGCTGAGCAGAAGCAGCGGCACTGAAAGGACAGACAGACTGGCTGAGGGCCACACAGCAGGCTCTCATTCCCTGAGCCTCGGACACTGGGCTGGGATGAAGTGTAATTGAGGACTTTCTCATGGATCCCTGCTCCTTGTCCCCAGCCACACACAGGGAATAAGGATTGAGCATTGGATTGAGTCCCGGTTTACAGGCATCGGCTGACACTGGGCCCTCAGAGAAACATCATTACCCCCCCCCTCTCTCCCACTAAATCCACCTGCAACATCTGGGCAGCAGTTCAGGGACACCACTGGGCAGCAACATCTGGAAATGGCAGTGTGCTCCTGGGCATCTGTCCCCTTCAATCCCCCAGAGTGAAGAATCTTTCTCAATGATTCTTTTCACAGAGTCTTCACTGCGGGTTCAATATTGGCCGTGTGTGGTTAGTAAATACAATTCTACACAAAGCCCCCTGAGAAATCAGCAGCTCATTTTCACACAGGGATCTCACAGAACAGAAAGAGGCCATTCGGCCCATCGTGCCTGTGCTGGTTCTTTTATCCGGTCATTATCGCATTGCTGTTTGTGGGAGCTTGCTGTGCGCAAATTGGCTGCTGCATTTCCTACATTACAAAGTGACTACACTTCAAAAGTACTTCATTGGCTGTAAAGCGCTTTGGGACGTACTGAGATGGTGAAAGGCGCTACAGAAATGTAGGTCTTTCTTTTTACTTTCCAACTCTCCCATCGGGTGTAACGGGGAGGTGAGATGATGCTGTATGACTGGGATAGTCCCACCATCAGATTCCCCAAATTCACATTCAGAGAGAGAGAGAGAGACAGGGGGGGTGGGGGGGAGACAGAGAGAGAGATAGAGGAAGAGACAGACAGCTAGAGCGACACACAGACAGAGGTGGGGAGACAGAGAGAGGGAGGGAGGGGGGAGGCAGAGAGAGGGAGGGAGGTGGGGAGACATAGAGGAGGAGGGAGAGGGAGACAGAGAGAGGGAGGGAGGGGGGAGACTTACCTTCACTGATCGGGGTCCCTGGGCTTTAGTTCTGAAGCAGTCTGATCTCCTGCTGCTGTTTCCCAGTCGCTCTGTCACAGATCCCGAGCTCTCCTTGTTTCCCCACAAGGGATGTTTCAGTAACGGAGAGAGAGAGAGAGAGAGAGGGAGTGGGGATGGGGTGCAGGTCAGTCAAGGTTGCTCCCCCAGGACCCTGCACCAGACGGAAGGGCTCGGGGTCAGGAGGAGCTTTGTGTTTGGGAGTTTCTCAGAGCCCAGAGTGAATGTGACACAAGTCCCTGTGTCCACCGTCACTGGCTCTCGCTCTCGCTCCCTCTCATTCTCAGGCTTCACCACAGCACCTGGAGCCCGGCTTTTATTATCAATCTTTTCTTGGGCTGCAGTGAATAATTGAAGCTGTGTGGAGAGGCTGTCTGGGTGTGTGAGGAGTGGGAGGTTCCTGTGTAAGGTGCTGCTGGTCTCTGCTCCCCATCTCAAGCCTCTTCTTTCATTCTGCTCTCTCGCAGATGCTGATTAAAGGCTCTGTGCCGATTGGTTAGTGAGCGGCCAATGATGGCATGTGATGACAGCTTGTCTGTCTGGGATTGACACCCAACTGACTGAGTCACAGTGACAGCAAAACTACAACTTAGATAGAAACATAGAAACATAGAAACTAGGTGCAGGAGTAGGCCATTCGGCCCTTCTAGCCTGCACCGCCATTCAATGAGTTCATGGCTGAACATTCAACTTCAGTACCCCATTCCTGCTTTCTCGCCATACCCCTTGATCCCCCTAGCAGTAAGGACCTCATCTAACTCCTTTTTGAATATATTTAGTGAATTGGCCTCAACAACTTTCTGTGGTAGAGAATTCCACAGGTTCACCACTCTCTGGGTGAAGAAGTTCCTCCGCATCTCGGTCCTAAATGGCTTACCCCTTATCCTTAGACTGTGACCCCTGCTTCTGGACTTCCCCAACATTGGGAACATTCTTCCTGCATCGAACCTGTCTAACCCTGTCAGAATTTTATATGTTTCTATGAGGTCCCCTCTCATTCTTCTGAACTCCAGTGAATACAAGCCCAGTTGATCCAGTCTTTCTTGATAGGTCAGTCCCGCCATCCCGGGAATCAGTCTGGTGAACCTTCGCTGCACTCCCTCAATAGCAAGAATGTCCTTCCTCAGGTTAGGAGACCAAAACTGTACACAATACTCCAGGTGTGGCCTCACCAATGCCCTGTACAACTGTAGCAACACCTCCCTGCCCCTGTACTCAAATCCCCTTGCTATGAAGGCCAACATGCCATTTGCTTTCTTAACCGCCTGCTGCACCTGCATGCCAACCTTCAATGACTGATGTACCATGACACCCAGGTCTCTTTGCACCTCCCCTTTTCCTAATCTGTCACCATTCAGATAATAGTCTGTCTCTCTGTTTTTACCACCAAAGTGGATAACCTCACATTTATCCACATTATACTTCATCTGCCATGCATTTGCCCACTCACCCAACCTATCCAAGTCGCTCTGCAGCCTCACAGCATCCTCCTCGCAGCTCACACTGCCACCCAACTTAGTGTCATCCGCAAATTTGGAGATACTACATTTAATCCCCTCATCTAAATCATTAATGTACAGTGTAAACAGCTGGGGCCCCAGCACAGAACCTTGCGGTACCCCACTAGTCACTGCCTGCCATTCTGAAAAGTACCCATTTACTCCTACTCTTTGCTTCCTGTCTGACAACCAGTTCTCAATCCATGTCAGTACACTACCCCCAATCCCATGTGCTCTAACTTTGCACGTCAATCTCTTGTGTGGGACCTTGTCGAACGCCTTCTGAAAGTCCAAATATACCACATCAACTGGTTCTCCCTTATCCACTCTACTGGAAACATCCTCAAAAAATTCCAGAAGATTTGTCAAGCATGATTTCCCTTTCACAAATCCATGCTGACTTGGACCTATCATGTCACCTCTTTCCAAATGCACTGCTATGACATCCTTAATTTATATAGCGCCTTTAACTAGGAAACCTCCCAAGGTGTTTCACAGGAGCCTAGATCAGACACAAATGTGGCACCGAGACACGTAAGGAGATGTTAGAACAGGTGAACAAAAGCTTGGTCAAAGAGGGAGGTTTTAAGGAGGGTCTTAAAGGAGGAGAGAGAGGGAGAGAGGAGGATATGTTTAGGGAGGGAATTCAAGAGCTTAGGGCCCAGGCAGCTGAAGGCACAACCACCAAAGGTGGAGCGATAAATATCGAGGATGGACAAGGGACCAGATTTGGAGTAGCACAGCGCTCTCGGAGGGGTGTAGGGTGGGAGGGGGTTACAGAGATAGGGAAGGGTGTAGGTGGGAGGGGGTTACATGGATAGGGAGGGGTGTAGGGTGGGAAGGTGTTACAGGGATAGGGAGGGGTGTAGGGTGAGAGGGGGTTACAGGGATAGGGAGGGGTGTAGGGTGGGATGAGGTTACAAGGATAGGGAGGGGTGTAGGGTGGGACGGGGCTACAGGGATAGGGAGGAGTCTAGGGTGGGAGGGGTTACAGGGATAGGGAGGGGAGTAGGGTGGGAGGGGGTTACAGGGATAGGGAGGGGTGTAGGGTGGGAGGGGGTTACAGGGATAGGGAGGGTGTAGGGTGGGAGAGGGTTTCAGGGATAGGGAGGGGTGTAGGTGGGAGAGGTTACAGGGATAGGGAGGGGTGTAGGGTGGGAGGGGGTTACAGGGATAGGGAGGGGTGTAGGTGGGAGGGGGTTACAGAGATAGGGAGGGGTGTAGGTTGGGAGCGGGTTACAGGGATAGGGAGGGGTGTAGGGTGGGAGGGGGTTACAGGGATAGGGAGGGGTGTAGGTGGGAGGGGGTTACAGGGATAGGGAGGGTGTAGGGTGGGAGAGGGTTTCAGGGATAGGGAGGGGTGTAGGTGGGAGAGGTTACAGGGATAGGGAGGGGTGTAGGGTGGGAGGGGGTTACAGGGATAGGGAGGGGTGTAGGTGGGAGGGGGTTACAGGGATAGGGAGGGGTGTAGGTTGGGAGCGGGTTACAGGGATAGGGAGGGGTGTAGGGTGGGAGGGGGTTACAGGGATAGGGAGGGGTGTAGGGTGGGAGTGGTGACAGGGATAGGGAGGGGTGTAGGATGGGAGGGGGCTACAGGGATAGGGAGGTGTGTAGGGTGGGAGGGGTTACAGAGATAGGGAGGGTGAGGTTACTGAAGGATACATTGTGTAACACGGGTTCTGGACAATCTATCTCCCTCACTCGAGTGTTGTATTAACAGCTGACCCATCAGCGCTCACTGATCCCCGACACGGAGACAGTGAACTGGAGTCACTAATGGCCGTCTAGAATCACATCACAAGACAGAGACAGAGAGATTGATGCAGGTGATAAGTCTGAGAAACACAGGCACAAACTGTAAATGATCTCGGTGACATTTTTGTATGAAGCGAGATTTAACCCTCTCCTCTCCACAACCTTCTAGAACCTTGTGTTCCTTGAGCCTGGAATTCTCTGGTTTGGGTGTTGTGGATGGCTGAAGGTTTAGGGCCTTTTGTTAATGCCCACTCCCACTCCCGGCTCTTTCCCCATAGCCCTGAAAATCTTTCCCCTTCCAGTATTTATCTAATTCCCTTTTCAAATTTACTGTTGAATCTGCTCCCACCGCCCTTTCAGGCAGAGCATTCTGGATCACAACAACTCGCATAAAAAATATTCTCCTCATCTGGTTCTGTCACCAATCACCTTAAATCTGTGTCCTCTGGTTACTGACCCTGCCAGTGGAAACAGTCTCTCCTTATTTACTCGATGAAAACCCACCATGATTCTAGTACCAGTCCCGTAAATCCCCTCTGCACCCTCTCCAAGGCCTTGACATCCTTCCTAAAGTGTGGGGCCCAGAATTGGACACAATACTCCAGCTGGGGCCTAACCAGTTTTTTTATTGATAATGTTATGTCTGTAATGTAATTATGAATGACTCCACAAGGCAGTGTGTTGTACTTGAACTGTAGTGACCTTGGTCCTTTATTCCAAACTCCAGAGTGCTGTGCAAGCATGGTGTGCAGCCTTTTATACAGGGCCCTGCCACCAGGGCAGGAAACCCCTGGTCTCCACCAGTTGTACCCTCTAGTGGTGCCAGCATGTATGTACACGGTGTGAACCTTATTGAAAGTACATAAAGTAAACAAGTCTCCATTTTATACAATCTCACAGTGACTACACATAGAGTACATCCATAGTCAGCATATACAAAATCACTCTCCCCCAAGTCCTTGTGCCAATTACCTTTGCACTATGTGCTCTGGCTTAGCTCTCCCCAGACTTAAGTGCCAATAGCTCTTGCACCTCGGCTGTGCTTTGAATTGGCCCTCTCCCTGTTAAGCCCCAAGTCCGTTTGCCACAATGTTGTGTCGTGGTTATCAGATTGGATGGTTCGCTGATGCGGTGGAGGTTCCAGTGGGTTCTGGGTGTGATCCATGTGTGAGTCCATGGCAACATACATCCACTTCCCCTACCCCGCCACCCCCACAATGAGATCATGCAGCCGGCCCATTACATAAACATACAGGATCAGACACAGTGCAAGTACAAAGAAAGGAAGAAAGACATTTTTTTCAGTTTGTATCGTGGCACCTAGGTTCCGTGACTTACATTTGTTACGTTTTATGGTCGTGTGCCAGGATTGGGTCGATTGCATTCATGGTTTAGTCATGGTGAGTACTGAGGTAGCAGTACAGGTATGCAAGGACGCTAGTTCCAGAGCAACCGGACAGGATCCTAGTCATCTGATGGTGGCGCTGCGCCCCCTACTAGCGGGGTGGGCTTGGTTCACTCACCTTGCCAGGACTCAGGGCTTTTGCCTTTGCCTAGTGGTGAGCAGAGCCACGGATGTGTGTGGCGTCCCTGTCCACCTTTGAGGGCTGCAGAATCCTCTGACTGCTCTCTCACGGTATTGGGAACCTGGCTGTTCCAGGTCCCGTTGGTTGTGACCTTTCGCTCCTGGACATGGCCGAGGAACTGGGTCGAGGGCTGTGCCGTCTCCACCCGGGTGGTGGACAACAGCAGCCGACTGCGTGTATTGCCGCTGTTTTCGTTTCCAGGTCCGTGGCGAATGGTGCCATTGGGTGCCTGCAGCGTGGGATTGACCTGGGGCAGGGTATCAGGATCAGTGCCTTCACCCTCCCGATTTTGATCGCTTGCTGCTCTGGGGGACATGCTATTCCCAACATCTCACAACAACATTTGGTTCTTTGCATTAGGACTGGTCCCGACATCTCGCAACAACATTTTGTTCTTTATATTTGGACTGGTACCGACATCTCACAACAACATTCTGTTCTTTACAGTGCCGACATCTCGCAACAACATTCTGTTCACAATCTTAATCGGTTCGTTACAATGATTGCCATGCATACAATGTCCCTTTAAGTTCAGTTGGTTGCAGGTCTCCCTTAAGAGAACCCTGCTAGCTTTACCCCAATCAGATCCTTTGTTGGACCCCGTATGTTGGTTCCTCAGCGTTGCACCTCGTGATGTTGCCATCTTTTTTTTCAGCCATGCTGATCCTCGCTGCAGCAGGAGCGCGATCTTGCCTCGGTTCCCGAGGTCGACTGCCTTGATCCTTCTCTCCCGCGATTCTGCCACAAACGCCGGAAGGGTACCTGTGAATTGGATCTCTTCCCCAGGAGTCCTGCCACTGGAGCCGGAAAGGTATTTTTAGATCGTTCCTGTTGGATCATTGCCATGCAGTCATTGTTATAGATGTAAACTTGTATATATCCTGTACAGCCAGAAGAGAGCTCATCCCCTGGAGTCCTAAGGGATCCCATAATCCCTTGGGAGCACAGGTACTTAAGGAGGCCTCACAGGTTGGAGAGGCACTCTGGAGATCTGCAAGAAAAGACTAAGGTCACACTTTACTTTGAGCTCACAGTCTCCAGTCAGACTCTTTCTTCATACATAACAACTTGCAATGAGATACAGATAACGAGCACAACGATGCAGAGAACAGTGGGCATCCTGGAGAAATTCTCAGAGGGAGATGATTGGGAAACCTTTGTGGAGCGGCTCGACCAATACTTCGTGGCCAACGAGCTGGAAGGAGAAGCGAACTCTGCCAACTGAAGGGCGATTCTCCTCACCGTCTGCGGGGTACCATCTTATGGCCTCAAGAAAAACCTGCTTGCTCCAGCGAAACCCATAGAGAGATTGTACGATGATTTGTGCACACTGGTCCAGGAGAATTTGAACCCGCAGGAAAACGTTCTGATGGTGAGGTACCAGTTCTACACCGCAAAAGATCTGAAGGCCAGGAAGTGGCGAGTTATGTTGCCGAGCTAAGACGCCTTGCATGATATTGCGAATTTGAAGGACATTTGGAGCACATGCTCAGAGAATTTTTCGTGCTTGGCATTGGCCACGAAATGATACTTCACAAACTTTTGACTGTAGAGAGCTCAAGCTTGAGTAAGACCATAGCGATTGCCGAGGCGTTCATTGCCACCAGTGACAATCTCTCAGCACACGAGTGCTGCTACAAGTACTGTGAACAAAGTAATGTTGTTTTCGAATTGCAATGTACAGGGCAGACCCCACTTGCCTGCAGCTGCAGGTCCACAGATGGCTCAGAGTCCACCATTAAGGATAAGCCATTAACACCTTGTTGGCACTGCAGGGGTGATCATCTTTTCCATTCATGCCGCTTCAAAGGGTACGTTTGCAAAGACTGTGGAACAATGGGACACCTCCAACGAGTGTGCAGGCGAGCTGAAAATCCTGTTAATCCTGCAAACCAACATGTTGCAGAGGAGGACAGATCTACGGCGGATCACGACGAACTAGAGCCTCAGACCGAGGATGCAGAGGTACATGGGGTGCACATATTTACCACAAAATGTTCCCTGATAATGCTGAATGTTGAACCAAATGGACTCCTGGTGTCAATGGAGCTGGACACGGGCGCGAGCCAGTCCATCATGAGCAAAAAGACTTTCGAAGAAATGTGGCAGAGCAAGGCTTCATAAGAACATAAGAACATAAAAATTAGGAACAGGAGTAGGCCATCTAGCCCCTCGAGCCTGCTCCGCCATTCAATAAGATCATGGCTGATCTGGCCGTGGACTCTGCTCCACTTACCCACCCGCTCCCCGTAACCCTTAATTCACTTATTGGTTAAAAATCTATCTATCTGTGATTTGAATACATTCAATGAGCTAGCCTCGACTGCTTCCTTGGGCAGAGAATTCCATAGATTCACAACCCTCTGGGAGAAGAAATTCCTTCTCAACTCGGTTTTAAATTGGCTCCCCTGTATATTGAGGCTGTGCCCCCTAGTTCTAGTCTCCCCGTCCAGTGGAAACAACCTCTCTGCCTCTATCTTGTCTATCCCTTTCATTATTTTAAATGTTTCTATAAGATCACCCCTCATCCTTCTGAACTCCAACGAGTAAAGACCCAGTCTGCTCAATCTATCATCATAAGGTAACCCTCTCATCTCTGGAATCAGCCTAGTGAATCGTTTCTGTACCCCCTCCAAAGCTAGTATATCCTTTCTTAAATAAGGTGACCAAAACTGCATGCAGTACTCCAGGTGCGGCCTCACTAATACCCTATACAGTTGCAGCAGGAACTCCCTGCTTTTGTACTCCATCCCTCTCGCAATGACGGCCAACATTCCATTCGCCTTCCTGATTACCTGCTGCATTGCAAACTAACTTTTTGGGATTCATGCACAAGGATCCACAGGTCCCTCTGCACCGCAGCATGTGGTAATTTCTCCCCATTCAAATAATATTCCCTTTTACTGTTTTTTTCCAAGGTAGATGACCTCACATTTTCCGATATTGTATTCCATCTGCCAAACCTTAGCCCATTCGCTTAACCTATCTAAATCTCTTTGCAGCCTCTCTGTGTCCTCTACACAACCCGCTTTCCCACTAATCTTTGTGTCATCTGCAAATTTTGTTACACTACACTCTGTCCCCTCTTCCAGGTCATCTATGTATATTGTAAACAGTTGTGGTCCCAACACCGATCCCTGTGGCACACCACTAACCACCGATTTCCAACCCGAAAAGGACCCATTTATCCCGATTCTCTGCTTTCTGTTAGCCAGCCAATTCTCAATCCATGCTAATACATTTCATCTGACTCCGCGTAACTTTATCTTCTGCAGTAACCTTTTGTGTGGCACCTTATCGAATGCCTTTTGGAAATCTAAATACACCACATCCATCGGTACACCTCTATCAACCATGCTCGTTATATCCTCAAACAATTCCAGTAAATTAGTTAAACATGATTTCCCCTTCATGAATCCATGTTGCATTTGCTTGATTGCACTATTCCTATCTAGATATCCCGCTATTTCTTCCTTAATGATAGCTTCAAGCATTTTCCCCACTACAGATGTTAAACTAACCGGCCTATAGTTACCTGCCTTTTGTCTGCCCCCTTTTTTTAAACAGAGGTGTTACATTATCTGCTTTCCAATCCGCTGGTACCTCCACATAGTCCAGAGAATTTTGATAGATTATAATGAATGCATCTTGACTGCCATTCGCATGAAACTAAGAACTTACACAAAATAACTGATTCCTGTAATCGGCAGCGGTATTGTAAAGGTCTCCTACTATGGAGCAGTGCAGAAGCTATCGGCAGGTGCTGGCTGGGAAAGATACACTGGAACTGGGACGACGTCCGAGCGCTCTCGCCCGCTGATGACACCTCGTGTGCCCAGGTCTTAAACAAGTTCCCTTCGCTGTTCGAACCAGACATCGGGAAAATTCAAGGTGTAAATTTCCATTTAGTCTCGGGTGTGCAACCCATCCATCACAAGTTCGAGAGCAATACCACACATGATGAGAGTAAGAGTAGAGATCAAGTTAGACCAGCTGCAAAGAGAGGGCATCATTTCACCAAATTCAACGAGTGGGCCAGCCCGATTGTTCCAGTCCTCAAGGGAGATGGCAAAGTGACTATCAATCGTTTCTCCCGACAGGACCAATATCCACGACCAAAGGTCAACGACCACTTTGCAACACTGGCGGGAGGAATGATGTTCATGAAGCTGCACTTGACTTCAGCCTACATGATGCAGGAGCTGGAGGAATCATCAAAGGGCCTCACCTGCATCAACACGTAGAAATGTCTCTTCATTTATAACAGATGTCCGTTTGGAATTCGATCAGCCGTGGCAATTTTCCAGAGAAACATGGAAAGCTTACTGAAGTTGGTTCCGCGCACGGTGGTCTTCCAGGACTTCTGCAGATGCTCGGCTGTGTCCTGACCTTTAACCAAGGGTTAAAGGTCGGGACACAGCCGAGCATCTGCAGAAGTTGGAGGAGGTTCTTAGTTGACTCAACCGCATGGGGCTCAGGTTAAAACACTCGAAGTGCGTTTTCCTGGCACCTGAAGTGGAGTTCCTGAGGAGGAGGATCGCAGCGGATGGCATCAGGCCCACCGACTCCAAGATGGAGGCAAGCGAGATCGCACCGAGGCCACAGAACGTGACAGAGCTGTGGTCGTTTCTAGGACTCCTGAACTACTTTGGTAACTTCTTACCGGGTCTCAGCACACTGTTAGAACCACTGCTCGCCTTACTGCGTAAAGGGGGCGAATGGGTATGGGACAAAAGTCTTTGCAAAACCTGGAAAACTGTTATGCTCAAACAAATTGCTTGTGTTGTATGATCCATGTAAGCGTTTGACACTAGCCTGTGATGCGTCTTCATACGGCGTCGGGTGTGTATTGCAAAAAGCTAATAATTTTGGAAATTGCAACTGGTTGCTTATGCATCCAGAAGTCTGTCGAAGGCTTAGAGAGCCTACAGCATGATTGAAAAAGATGCATTAGCATGTGTCTATGGGGTAAAGAAAATGCATCAATACCTGTTTGGGCTAAAAATTGAATTGGAAACTGACCATAAGCCACTTATATCCCTTTTTTCCGAAAGTAAGGGGATATATACTAATGCATCGGCCTGCGTCCAGAGATGGGTGCTCACGTTGTCCACATACAATTATGCCATCCGCCACAGGCCAGGCACAGAAAACTGTGCCGATGCTCTCAGTAGGCTGCCATTGCCCACCACAGAAAATGGCACAGCCGGCAGATTTAGTCATGGTTATGGAAGCATTTGAGAGTGAGCAATCACCCGTAACAGCCCGAAAGATTTGAACCTGGACAAGCCAGGACACCTTACTGTCCCTAGTTAAAAACTGTTTGCTTCACAGGAGCTGGTCCAGTGTCCCAGTGGAAATGCAGGAAGAGATTAAGCCGTATCAGCGACGTAAAGGTGAAAGTCTTTACAGGCAGGATGTCTTCTGTGGGGTAATCGGGTAGTGGTCCCCAAGAAGGGCAGAGACACCTTCATCAGTGACCTCCACAGAACTGACCCAGGCATCATAATGATGAAAGCAATAGCCAGATCCCACGTGTGGTAGCCCGGAATCGATGCGGACTTAGCGTCCTGCATGCACAGATGTAACACATGCTCGCAGTTAAGCAATGCACCCAGGGAGGCGCCACTAAGTTTATGGTCTTGGCCCTCCAAACAGTGGTCCAGGGTCCATGTCGACTATGCAGGCCCGCTCGTGGGTAAAATGTACCTTGTGGTTGTAGATGCGTACTCCAAATGGATTGAATGTGAGATAATGTCGGCAAGCACGTCCGCTGCACATCACTGAAAGCCTGCGGGCCATCTTTGCCAATGCACGGCCTGCCCGATATCCTTGTGAGCGACAACGGGCCATGTTTTACCAGTGCTGAGTTCAAAGAATTCATGATCCGCAACGGGATCAAACATGTCACATCTGCCCCATTTAAACCAGCATCCAATGATCAGGCAGAGAGAGCAGTGCAAACTATCAAGCAGGGCTTGAAGAGGGTAATGGAAGGCTCACTGCAGACTCGCCTATCCCGAGTCCTGCTTAGCTACCGCACGAGACCCCACTCGCTCACTGGGATCCCACCTGCTGAACTGCTCATGAAAAGAGCACTTAAGACAAGACTCTCTTAGTTCACCCTGATCTATATGAACCGGTAGAGAGCAGACGCTTCAAAAAAGTACATGTCATGATAGCGCAAATGTGTCACACGAGATTGAAATCAATGATCCTGTATTTGTATTGAATTATGGACAAGGTCCCAAGTGGCTTCCGACACTGTTGTGGCCAAAGAGGGGAGCTGGGTGTTTCGGGTCAAACTTTCAAATAGACTCATTTACTGGAGATACTTGGACCAAATCAAACTCAGATTCACGGACTATCCTGAGCAACCCACTTTGGACCCTAATTTCTTTGACCCCCGCAACATACACACCAGTGGCAACCGACACCGCGGTTGGCCATGAAGCAGAACCCATCATCTACAGCAGCCTAGCAAGAATCACCACACCAGGCAGCCCAGCAAGGCCAGCTGCACAGCAGCCCAGCGAGGGCCCAACAGACGATTCACTAATACCAGCATTTGCCCCGAGACAATCAACCAGGGCAAGAAGGGCCCCACATCAACTCACCTGGTAAATAGTTACACTGTTGACTTTGGGAGGGAGTGTTGTTTTCGATGTAAATTTGTATATACTCTGTACAGCCACCAGAGGGCTCATCGACTGGAATTCCAAGAGATCCCATAATCCCTTGAGAGCACAAGTACTTAAGGAGACCTCACAGGTTGGAGAGGCACTCTGGAGACCTGCAGTAAAAGACTACGGTCACACTTTACTTTGAGCTCACAGTATCCAGTCGGACTCTTTCTTCATACATAACAGTCGTGATAGATGGTCTGTGCCTCAGGTGCTGCGCTGGTCTGTTGTCTGGTGCCTGGCCCAATTGAAGTTGAGGTTTTGCTCTGCCTCTGAGCATGGGGGACATCGATTGCTGGAGTGAAGGGGTCTTCTCATTTCCACTGGATCTTCCCCATCCACCTTCTTCCGAGTAGTGTTCGACCATCAGCTGCAACAATCCACAGTGGTAACTTATGCACCATGACATTATGCATTACACTTGCATCCGCACTACCAAGGACTGGGATTGGCTCCTTGGTGTAAGTGCACAACTTTTCCTGTACTGGAACCAGCTCGGGTCATTTTTCATTTCATAGCCTCTTGAAGGCATCCTGGATCATCACTGACTGGCTCGCTCCTGTCTCCACTTCCATGAAGACTGGAATGTCGTTAATCTCGACTTCCATCTTCACTGGAGGACAATCGGTGGTGCAGGAATACAGTCCATACACTTCCTCTTGGGGCTGAGCTGCCTCTCTGGCCAAATCATCATATTCCCCGCTGGATTCAATGTCATCTACCGACTCCTCTGCTAGATTGGTGAGTCGTATTTTTTACATATGCGCTGGAGGTGGCCCTTCGTGTTACAGGCTTTGCATACGTACTCAGCAAACCGACATTGGTAAGCCCTGTGGTTTCCTCCACAATGCCAGCAGGGTGCTACTCGATTAGCACCTGTCGGCGGACTCTGAGTTCTGGAAAACTGAGGTCTGTGCTCTCTGCCCTGGGCAGAGCCATGTTCGACAGTCTTGCCTGTGAAAGGCACCATTCTGTGTACAGTACTTGCCGGGTTTGAGTCCACAGGATGAACGATTTGCTTCGTGCTGCAGTCATGAATGCCTGAGTGATGCCGATGGCTTTCTGCAGGTTGGCTGTGGTGTCGGCAGATAGTAGCTTGTGAAGGTGGCTCTCGTGGCCAATTCCTATAACGAAGATGTCTCACAATGCTTCATTGAGCTGTGTGCTGAAATCACATGGTGCCGCAAGTCTCCTGAGGTCGGCAGCATATTTTGCTATCTCCTGGCCCTCAGGTCTGCAGTGCGTGTAGAATCTGTGACTGGCCGTGAGGATGCTCTCCTTTGATTGAAGTTGGTCACGAATTAGTTCAGTCAGTTATGTCTTATCCTTGATCTTCGTTAGTGCCTGCAAATCCCTGACAAGGCGGTAGACCTCGGGCCCACAACTGATCAGCAGTATAGCCTTGCGCTTCTCCGCCAATGTGTCTGTGTCGCTTGCCAGGTCGTTTGCCACAAAATATTGCTCAAGCCTTTCCATGAAGGCATCCCAATCATCAACTTTGCAAAGTCTTTTAGTGTGCCAAAGGTAGTCATGATCGCGTGAAAGTCCTATTCTCGTCACCAGTTGTTATGTCTGTAATGTACTTATGAATGACTCCACAAGGCAGTGTGTTGTACTTGAACTGTAGTGACCTTGGTCTTTTATTCCAAATTCCAGAATGCTGTGCAAGCATGGTGTGCAGCCTTTTATACAGGGCCCTGCCACCAGGGCAGGAAACCCCTGGTCTCCACCTGTTGTACCCTCTAGTGGTGCCAGCATGTATGTACACGGTGTGAACCTTATTGAGAGTACATCAGGTAAACAAGTCTCCTCCATCTTATACAATCTCACAGTGACTACAAATAGAGTGCATCCATAGTCAGCATATACAACAAAACGTTTATCATAACTTCCTTGCTCTTGTACGCTATTCCTCTATTAATAAAGCCCAGGATCCCGTGAGCTATTTAACAGCTTTATCAAGATCCTGCCACTTTCAGAGACTTGTGACGGGGAAGGGCAAAGAAACAGGGAATGAGGAAACAGCGGAGGCAACATGCTATAGACAGGGTGAAGTGATCGCACAATCAACAGATCAGACCAAAGTTCTGCAGTCCTGCCACATCCAGTCGTGAATGGTGGTGGACCATTAAACAACGGGAGGAGGCTCCATGAACATCCACATCCCCAATGATGACCGAGCCCAGCACGGAAGTTCAAAAGACAAGGCTGAAACTTTTGCAAGCTTTTTCAGCAAGAAGTGCCGAGTGGATGATCCATATCGGCTTCCTCCTGAGATCCCCACCATCACAGAAGCCAGTCTTCAGCCAATTCGATTCATTCCAAGTGATATCAAATAACAGCTGAGTGCAATGGATACACCAAAGGCTTTGGGCACGGACAACATCCCGGCTATGGCGCTGAAGTATTGTGCGCCAGGACTAGCCGCGCCTCTAGCCAAGCTGTTCCAGTACAGCTACAACACTGGCAATGTGGAAAACTGCCCAGCTATATCCTGTCCATGAAAAGCAGGACAAATCCGATCTGTCCAATTACCGCCCCATCAGCCTACTCTCAATCATCAGCAAAGTGATGGAAGGTGTCATTAACAATGATACAAGCAGCTCTTACACACCAGTACCCTGCTTAGCAAAGCTTAGTTTGGGTTCCGCCAGGACCACTCGGCTCCAGACCTCATTACAGCCTTGGTCCAAACATGAACAATGGAGCTGAATTCCAGAGGTAAAGTGAGAGTGACTGCCCTTGACATCAGTAAAATTGAAGTTAATGGGAATCAGAGGGAAAAATCTCCACTGGCTGGAGTCACCTATCACAAAGGAAGGTGGTTATAGTTGTTGGAGGTCAATCATCTTTACCCCAGGTCATCACTGCAGGAGTTCCTCAGGGCAGTGTCCTATGCCAAACCATCTTCAGCTGCTCCATCAATGACCTTTCCTCCATCATAAGGTCAGAACTGGGGATGTTCACTGAAGATAGCACAGTGTTCAGTGCCAATTGCAACTCCTCAGATAATGAAGCAGTCCATGCCCGAATGCAGCAAGACCTGGATGACATTCAGGCTTGGGCTGATAAATGACAAGTAATATTCGCACCACACAAGGTCCAGGCAATGACTACCTCCAACATGCAAGAGTCTAACCACCTCCCCTTGACATTCAGCAGCATTACCATCGCCGAATCCCTGGGGATCACCATTGACCAGAAAATAACTGGACCAGTCACATAAATACAGTGGCAACAAGAGCATGTCAGAGGCTGGGTATTCAGCGGCGATTGTCTCACCTCCTGACTCCCCAAAGACTTTCCATTTATAAGGCAAAAGTCAGGAGTGTGTGGGAATACTCTGCACATGGCTGGATGAGTGCAGCTCCAACAATACTCGAAGCTTGACAGCATCCAGGACAAAGCAGCCCGTTTAATTGGCATCCCATCCATCACCTTAAACATTCACTCTCTCCACCACTGGTGCACCGTTGCTGCAGTGTGTACCATCAACAAGATGCATTCCAGCAACTCACCAAGGCTTCTTCGGCAGCACCTCACAAACCCTGACCTCTACCACCTAGAAGGACAAGGGCAGCAGGTGCATGGGAACACTATCACCTACAGGTTCCCCTCCAAGTTACACCCCATACTGACTTGGAAATAAATCGCCGTACCTTCAACGTCACTAGGTCACAATCCTGGAACTCCCTCCCTAACAGCACTGTGGGAGTACCTTCACCACATGGACTACAGCGGTTCAAGAAGGCGGCTCACCTCACCTTTTCAAGGGCAATTAGGGATGGGCAATAAATGCCGGCCTTGCCAGTGACGCCCACATCCCAGGAACAAATAATAAAAGAATGAGGAAACAGTCTGAGGTGGGAGGTCTCCGAGATTCACTTCACACCACGTGGAGACAAATTCCATTCCAAAGCTGGAATCTGTCAGAGTGAATTATCCCGCCTCACTTCAGGACCCAGTTTCAAAAAAGATTTCTCCAGCTGACTATTCCCAGAATCTGATTATTTCCAGCAAACCACTGAAATCACAGGAGGAAAGAGACACATTTCTGAGCAGCAAATCAGATCATTCTGTCATTGAACCATCACAAGCTGCCCTCGAGGCAATCTTCAAACGCTGGATTCAATGTTGTGCTGCGAGCGGGAGTTAGTGTAACACAGACTCCAGCACTTTCTCCCACACATTGCTGATATTTCCCAGACCTGACTTCAGTCTCCGACAGCCCGTTACTCTTTATCGCAGCTTTCACACTCCCAGCCTTTGTCACCAGCTCCAGGTGCTAGCCGGGGCTCAGTGGGTCACACTGTCACCTCTTTATATATGGTCCTCACAGTAGAGGACGAGGATACAATACCAGGGACGGACAAGGAGCGGAAGATATGTTACAGTTTATATAAATCTCTGGTCAGACCCCACCTGGATCCTGGGACCAGTTCTGGGCACGGCTCCTCAGGAAGGATATATTGGTCTTGGACTTCCGCTGTCCCTGACAACTACATGTGCGGGAAGTGTATCCGCCTCCAGCTCCTGACAGACCGCGTTGCGGAGTTGGAGCTGAGGGTGGATTTACTCTACAGCATCAACGATGCTGAGAATGACGTGAGTAGTACGTGTAGCGAGTTGGTCTTACCGCAGGTGAAGGGTCCACAGCCAGCTAGGGAATGGAAGACCATCAGGAAGAGCAATGCAAGGAAGGTAGTGCAGGGGTTCCCTGCGGTCATCACCCTGCAAAACAGATACACCATTTTGGGTACTGTTGAGGAGGATGATTCATCAGGGGAGGGCAGCAGTAGCCAAGTTCATGGCACCGTGGCTGGCTCTGCTGCACAGAAGGGTGGGAAAAAGATTGGGAGAGCTATAGTGATAGGGGACTCTATTGTAAGGGGAATAGATAGGAGTTTCTGCGGCCGCAACCGAAACTCCAGGATGGTATGTTGCCTCCCTGGTGCAAGGGTCAAGGATGTCTCGGAGCGGCTGCAGAGAATTCTGGAGAGGGAGGATGAACAGCCAATTGTCGTAGTACATGTAGGTACCAAAGATATAGGTAAGAAGCGGGAAGAGGTCCTCCAAGCTGAATTTAGAGAGCTAGGAGTTAAATTAAAAAGTAGGACCTCAAAATCTCTGGATTGCTACAAGTGCCACATGCTAATCAGAGTAGAGGGAGCAGGATAGTTAGAACAAATATGTGGCTTGAGCAGTGGTGCAAGAGAGAGGGATTCAAATTCCTGGGACATTGGAACCAGTTCTGGGGAAAGTGGGACCTGTACAAAAGGGATGGTCTGCACTTGGGCAGGACTGAACTGATGTCCTAGGGGTAACATTTGCTAATGCAGTTCAGGAGTGTTTAAACTAATATGGAAGGGGGATGGGAACCTATGCAGCAAGATAGGGCAAAGTAATATGGAGTCAGAAACAGATGGTAGAAAGGAAAAAAGCAACAGTGGAAGGTCGAGTAAACAAAGGCAAGAAAAAAAAAGGGCCACACTACATCATAATTCTAAAAGGACAAAGGGTATTAAAAAAACAAGCCTGAAGGCTTTGTGTCTTAATGCAAGGAGTACCCGTAATAAGGTGGATGAATTAACTGTGTAAATAGATGTTAACGGATATGATGTGATTGGGATTATGGAGAAGTGGCTCCAGGATGATCACGGCTGGGAACTCAACATCCATGGGTATTCAACATTCAGGATGGATAGAATAAAAGGAAAAGGAGGTGGGGTAGCATTGCTGGTTAAAGAGGAGATTAATGCAATAGTTAGGAAGGACATTAGCTTGGATGATGTGGAATCTATATGGGTAGAGCTGCAGAACACCAAAGGGCAAAAAACGTTAGTGGGAGTTGTGTACAGACCTCCAAACAGTACTAGTGATGTTGGGGAGGACATCAAACAGGAAATTAGGGGTGCATGCAATAAAGGTACAGCAGTTATCATGGGTGACTTTAATATGCATATAGATTGGGCTAACCAAACTGGAAGCAATACAGTGGAGGAGGATTTCCTGGAGTGCATAAGGGATGGTTTTCGAGACCAATATGTCGAGGAACCAACTAGCAGGGAGGCCATCTTAGACTGGGTGCTGTGTAATGAGAGAGGATTCATTTGTAACCTCCTTGTGCGAGGCCCCTTGGGGCAGAGTGACCATAATATGGTGGAATTCTACATTAGGATGGAGAATGAAACAGTTAATTCAGATTATGGTCCAGAACTTAAAGAAGGGTAACTTTGAAGGTATGAGGCGTGAATTGGCTAGGATAGATTGGCGAATGATACTTAAGGGGTTGACAGTGGATGGGCAATGGCAGACATTTAGAGACCGCATGGATGAACTACAGCAATTGTACATCCCTGTCTGGTGTAAAAATAAAAAAGGGAAGATGGCTCAACCGTGGCTATCAAGGGAAATCAGGGATTGTATTAAAGTCAAGGAAGTGGCTACAAATTGGCCACAAATAGCAGTGAACCTGGGGACTGGGAGAAATTTAGAACTCAGCAGAGGAGGACAAAGGGTTTGATTATGGCAGGGAAAATAGAGTACGAGAGGAAGCTTGCAGAGAACATTAAGACGGACTGCAAAAATTTCTATAGATATGTAAAGAGAAAAAGGTTAGTAAAGACAAATGTAGGTCCCCTGCAGTCAGAATCAGGGGAAGTCATAATGGGGAACAAAGAAATGGCAGACCAATTGAACAAGTACTTTGGTTCGGTATTCACTAAGGAGGACACAAACAACCTTCCGGATATAAAAGGGGTCAGAGGGTCTAGTAAGAAGGAGGAACTGAGGGAAATCCTTATTAGTTGGGAAATTATGTTGGGGAAATTGATGGGCTTGAAGGCCGATAAATCCCCAGGGCCTGATGGACTACATCCCAGAGTACTTAAGGAGGTGGCCTTGGAAATAGTGGATGCATTGACAGTCATTTTCCAACATTCCATAGATTCTGGATCAGTTCCTATCGAGGGTAGCCAATGTAACCCCACTTTTTAAAAAAGGAGGGAGAGAGAAAACAGGGAATTATAGACCGGTCAGCCTGACATCAGTAGTGGGTAAAATGATGGAATCAATTATTAAGGATGTCATAGCAGCGCATTTGGAAAGAGGTGACATGATAGGTCCAAGTCAGCATGGATTTGTGAAAGGGAAATCATGCTTGACAAAACTTCTTGAATTTTTTGAGGATGTTTCCAGTAGAGTGGACAAGGGAGAACCAGTTGATGTGGTATATTTGGACTTTCGGAAGGCTTTCGACAAGGTTCCACACAAGAGATTAATGTACAAAGTTGAAGCACATGGGATTGGGGGTAGTGTGCTGACATGGATTGAGAACTAGTTGTCAGACAGGAAGCAAAGAGTAGGAGTAAATGCGTAATTTTCAGAATGGCAGGCAGTGACTAGTGGGGTACCGCAAGGTTCTGTGCTGGGGCCCCAGCTGTTTACATTGTACATTAATGATTTAGACGAGGGGATTAAATGTAGTATCTCCAAATTTGTAGATGACACGAAGTTGGGTGGCAGTGTGGGCTGCGAGGAGGATGCTATGAGGCTGCAGAGTGACTTGGATAGGTTAGGTGAGTGGGCAAATGCATGGCAGATGAAGTATAATGTGGATAAATGTGAGGTTATCCACTTTGGTGGTAAAAACAGAGAGACAGACTATTATCTGAATGGTGACAGATTAGGAAATGGGGAGGTGCAACGAGACCTGGGTGTCATGGTACATCAGTCATTGAAGGTTGGCATGCAGGTACAGCAGGCGGTTAAGAAAGCAAATGGCATGTTGGCCTTCATAGCGAGGGAATTTGAGTACAGGGGCAGGGCGGTATTGCTACAGTTGTACAGGGCGTTGGTCAGGCCACACCTGGAGTATTGTGTACAGTTTTGGTCTCCTAACCTGAGGAAGGACATTCTTGCTATTGAGGGTGTGCAGCGAAGGTTCACCAGACTGATTCCCAGGATGGCGGGACTGACCTATCAAGAAAGCCTGGATCAACTGGGCTTGTATTCACTGGAATTCAGAAGAATTAGAGGGGATCTCATAGGAACGTTTAAAATTCTGACGGGTTTAGACAGGTTAGATGCAGGAAGAATGTTCCCAATGTTGGGGAAGTCCAGAACCAGGGGTCACAGTCTAAGGATAAGGGGTAAGCCATTTAGGACTGAGATGAGGAGAAACTTCTTCACCCAGAGAGTGGTGAACCTGTGGAATTCTCTACCACAGAAAGTTGTTGAGGCCAATTCACTAAATATATTCAAAAAGGAATTAGATATAGTCCTTACTACTAGGGGGATTAAGGGGTATGGCGAGAAAGCAGGAATGGGGTACTGAGGTTGCATGTTCAGCCATGAACTCATTGAATGGCGGTGCAGGCTCGAAGGGCCGAATGGCCTACTCCTGCACCTATTTTCTATGTTTGTTTCTATGTTTCACCAGAATAATACCAGGGCTAGGACAGGCTGCAGAGACTAGACTTGTATTCCTCGACTATAGAAGATTAAAGTGTTTAAGCTGATGAAAGGAGTTGATCGGTAGATAGAGAGAAACGATTTCCTCTGGTGGGGGAGTCTGGAACAAGGAGGCATGACTTAAAATAAAGACCTGACTTTCTACAGCTTTTCACAACCTCAGGACGTCACAAACCGCTTTACAACCAAAGAACTTCATTTGAGTGTAGTCACTGTTGTGATGTAGGAAATGCAGCAGCCAAATTGTGCACAGCAAGCTCCAACAAACAGCAATGTGATAAATGACCAGATAATCTCCTTTAGTAAGGTTGTTTACGGGCTAAATATTGGTACCAGGTCCCCAGGGAGAACTCCCCTGTTCTTCTTCGAAATAGTGGCCATGATCTTTACATCCGCCTGAGAAAGCCGTCGGGGCCTCGATTTAACATCTCATCCCAAAGACAGCACCTCCGACTGTGCAGAGAGAGAGAGAGACAGAGAGAGACAACCTTTTCCACGAGCCCTGTTGTATAAAATGTGGATCAGAGAGACACAACCTCTCTCACTCGGCGAATCAATGAACACTGACACTCTCCTCCTTCTCAGTCCCAGGCACAGAATCCTCAGTAATATCTCTCCCACGGATGTCACGTATCTCCAGCTCAGATATTCCCAGCATCACCTCCATCGCTTCACCATTCCACAGCCCAGTGGGTTTTACAAACAGAATGTTTCTCTCCCTTACATTTTCAATGAGCTGCCTTGTTTTAGTTTTGAAATTCCAGAGAGAGAGAAATCTCGGGATATAACCTGGCTCGAGATCGAGGAAAACTGCTCATTGTCTCTAAAAATCCATCTGTTGGAGTCTCAGAAACACCGGGAATAATTCAAATGGACACATGATTTTCGCAAAGCTCCTGCCCGCATCGATGAGGATTTATTAGTGAGCTGTTGACTGGGAGCGGGACTTAACCTGCACTGAGCTGGTGGTCAATGAATGGCTGGTGCGGGGGTTGCTCGTTAGTGGTGAAGGGATTGCTAGTTACTGGTGCAGGAGCTGCTAGTTATTGGTGCAGGGATTGCTAGTTGCTGAAGGAGCACTGCACTTTTGGAGGGGCAGTCCTGAGGGAGTGTTGCACTATCGGACGGGCAGTACTGAGGGAGTGTTGCACTATCGGACGGGCAGTACTGAGGGAGTGTTGCACTGTCGGACGGGCAGTACTGAGGGAGTGTTGCACTATCGGACGGGCAGTACTGAGGGAGTGCTGCACTGTCGGACGGGCAGTACTGAGGGAGTGTTGCACTGTTGAGATGTAAAAGATGTGACTTGACCTCAGCTGAGACCCATTGCAGTTTTACTACGTTAAATGTAAGTTGCTGAAGTGGACGGAGGCTGAGTGGAACATAAACACCGGCATGGAGCGGTTGGGCCGAATGGCCTGTTTTCAGTGCTGTACATTCTGTGTAATGTGCAACACAGGAAAAAGCGAATGTTTGAAGTCCCAAGGCAGCTTTCTATCTCGGTGATTTCACTCGCTGTCTCGCTCCTTTCCCTCGATCAGAAACACCAATCAGAAGTTTGGGACAAAATCTAAACCTTCTTGACTGAGGCCTTTTCATCTTTCTCTTTCTCCAATTTACCGACAATTTTACAGACACAAACACTGAGAAAGGTGGAACCGAATTAACAATCAATAACCTCCCCAGACCGATTTTGAAATGCATTCTGGGAACATGGTAACTTTTACTGATCCCAGGTTTTTATTTCCAGAGTTTGTAAACTGAATTCTAAATTCTCAAAAGTGCCCGGGTGGGATTTGAACTCCCGTTCCCTGGATTATTGGTCCAGTCACAGAACCACTACATTTACACAGAATGTCCCCAACATCACCGTCACGGAGCAGAACCACCTCGGAATCAATATTACTTCCCGTGATTGCAAACATTGAAAGATTGCCCTTGTGTGTGTCCCATTCTGAAACTCTGTTTATCTGTTGAAATTGTTGGTGATTTCAGATTCTTGTTCACCAGCCTGAACCACAATGTCCAAACTCTGGGCTTTTTGCTGCATTTTATCCGCCTCTTTATTTCTCCCTTTATTTCTGTTACGATGGGGTTCCATCAGGAAATCTCTCTCCTCGACCACAGCCGTTTTCCAGGTTATCTGTGGGACAGTTCCTGGAAAATTCCCGCTCCGCCCATTCTTCACACGGTGCGGAGATTAAACCTCACCCCCTGTGCTTTGTGTCTCAATCGGCAGTTTGTTTCTCTGTTGAAGGTAACGAGCAAAGAACAATGATCCCAAGGAGTGAGGAGGGGGAATAATCCTGAAATAATTCAGACCCACGATCCGAGGGGAGTGCGGGAGAGTTGGGGACATTCTCGAAAGGGACGAGGGGAGAGTGGATTCATGTCTCAATCTCCCGAAAACTCTCTGTGGCCGACAATTCATCAGCTCAGAGTCTGTTCCTCCCCACCCCAGAGTAAACACTTTGATATATCACTCCCCTCCCCACCTCAGAGGAAACACATTGATATATCACTCCCCTCCCCACCTCAGAGTAAACACATTGATATATCACTCCCCCTCCCCACCTCAGAGTAAACAAATTGATATATCATCCCCCTCCCCACCTCAGATTAGGCACATTGATATATCACTCCCCCTCCCCACCTCAGAGTAAACACATTGATATATCACCCCCCCACTCCACCTCAGAGTAAACACATTGATATATCACTCCCCTCCCCACCTCAGAGTAAACACATTGATATATCACTCCCCCTCCCCACCTCAGAGTAAAGAAATTGATATATCATCCCCCTCCCCACCTCAGATTAGGCACATTGATATATCACTCCCCCTCCCCACTTCAGAGTAAACACATTGATATATCACCCCCCCACTCCACCTCAGAGTAAACACATTGATATATCACTCCCCTCCCCACCTCAGAGTAAACACATTGATATATCACTCCCCCTCCCCACCTCAGATTAAACAAATTGATATATCACTCCCCCTCCCCACCTCAGATTAAACAAATTGATATATCACTCCCCTCCCCACTCAGAGTAAACACATTGATATATCACTCTCCCTCCCCACCTCAGAGTAAACACATTGATATATCACTCCCCCTCCCCACCTCAGAGTAAGCACATTGATATGTCACTCGCCTCCCCGAGTTGTGTGTGGGGAGAGACGGATTAGATGGGGATTTAACGACTGTTTATTCTCCAGACATCGAGGCCGTGGTTGAAGTGAAAGAGCTGGAGGTATCTGGAAAGTGTGGAGCGGAACCTTGTCTCATTATTCCCTGTGACAGTGCGATCGATCGACCAAGCTCTGTCCCTCGGTGTAACGACACGTCTCTCCTCAAACCTCCAGCTCTGCTCAAAGACTGAACACTTTCTCTCTGTCCCTGTGCACAAACCTTCCGATCGACAGCCTCAAACACTTGTTGTTTCACAGAGGAAGCCGAGGACTTTCACCCTAAAGATTCCGGCTTTTCAAAAATTGTTTTTATTCAATGTTTAATATCAACCTTTCAGCGTATCCTTCTATTCCTTTCTCCCTCATGTGTTTATCAAGCTTCCCCCACACCCACTGCCTTCAGTCAGCAGAGACGCTGATGGCTTTCAGTCTCTGGGTCGTCTCACACCTATCGAGTTAGAGATAACGTAGCCCAGTGCCACCTGTACATCTGTCTTCTCAGGTGGGCGGAAAGTTCCCACGGCACTATTGGAAGAAGAGCAGTCAGTTCTCCCTTGGTTCCTGGTCCAATATTTATCCCACAACCAACATCACTAAAACAGATTATCAGGTCATTATAACATTGCTCTTTGTGGTATCTTGCTGTGTGCAAATTGGCTGCCGATTTTCCTGCATTATCACAGTACAGAAGGAGGTCATTCGGCCCATCATGCCTGCTCCAGTGCTAGCTCTTCCACTGGGGCAGTCTGCTCGAAATCCTATTTCCCGCTCTGTCCCCACATCCTGATCTATTTTCCCTTCTCATCACAGCCTGAGAGCTGGAGAATGTCCCAACAGTTAACAGTCTTTGCCTCGCTTTCTCTCTCAGCTCTTCTCCCCTGACAAAGTCCCTGAAAGAACAAAGGCAGAGCTTTAGGGGAAGAATAAAGCTGGAATGGGCCTGTGCTGGAGTGCGAGAGCTAACAGTGTGGACGGCAGTCATTGAGAGCTCGGTTACTCAGCCTTCCTGGAATAAGACAATCGCATCCTCCCACATTCCAGGCCCTCTCAGCACTTCCCAAACTCATTCTTTAAAGCCTCCTCCTTCACTCTCCCTCTGACCGCCCTCCACATGTCTTTCAATCACATCTTCTTATTGCCTCTGAGAGACCCCACCAGCTTTGTGTCCTCACTGAATAAGGAGACACCTGTGAATGAAATGGATCGTGAAACATTTTCTCTGAGGAACACTTGACATTTCTGAGAGTCCTTCAGTTAATAGATCTCGACTTCAAGTTCAGCGCATGTCTCTCCCTCACAGAGCCCCCAGTTGCCACAAGTCATCCGTAGTTTATGTTTCTTCATCAAATCTTACAGCACAGTAGGCCATTCGGCCCATCGTGCCAGTGCCGGCTCTTTGAAAGAGCTGACCAATTAGACCCACTCCCTGCTCTTTCCCCATTACACTGGACATTCTGTCCTTTTCAAGTATTGGCAAAAGTACCAAAGGGGGAGATGAGTAAACATTTCTTTATGCATGAATTGTTATGTTCTGGAATGCGCTGCCTGAAAGGGCGGTGGAAGCAGATTCAATTGTAACTTTCAAAAGGGAATTCGATAAATACTTGAAGGGGAGAAAGTTTACAGGGCTCTGGGGAAAGAGCAGGGAGTGGGACTAATTGGAACGCTCTTTCAAAGAGCCGGCTCAGGCACGATGGGCCGAATGGCCTGCTCCTGGGCTGTATCATTCTATCATTCTATGATTCTATGAATTGTACAAAGTCACCTCATCTTCCTTAATGTTCCTCCTGTTCTGATCGATTTCGAGACACATTACATCTTTACTGTCTCTGTGTTGTTACCAGGGCGATCTTCCAGATTGGAATAAAATAGTTAACAGCACGATAAGCCATTTATTCCTCTGGCACAGACATCACAAGGCTTCAATATTACATTAAAGTCCCAGCTTCCTGCAGCTAGCTAGTCTCAGTGTTATCAACATGGCCCCAAAGCGGCGAGGGCAGCAGAAGCAGTGCCGTAAACTAATCAATGTCACGGCACTCAAAGACCCAGCTAAGAGAACCCTACACAGTCAGTGCCTCACAGCTAACCTGGCGTGCCTTGATGACCCCGAGATGCAGAATGCCCACAGCGTTCGGTCTGCCCTCCAGGCTTCCATAACCAGTGCCTGCGAAGAGACGCTCGGTCACTCAAACAGGAAAGACCAGGATGGTTTGATGAGAATGACCAGGAGATCCAGGAGCTAATAGATCACAAGTGCAGTGCACTTCTGCCCGAGCAGTCCCATATATGATGCGAGAGAAAGTCGAGATCGAGCTGGACAGACTTCAACGAGAGGGAATCATATTGCCAGTCGAGTTCAACGAGTGGGCCAGTCCAATCGTGCCAGTGCTGAAGAGCGATGGGACGGTCAGCTTCTGCGGGGACTACAAGGTAACGATCACCCGAGTCTCGTTACAGGACCAGTACCCACTACCTAAAGCGGAGGACCTATTTGCAATGCTTGCAGGGGGAAAGTTGTTCACCAAGCTAGATCTAACCTTTGCTTAGATGACACAGGAGCTGGCTGAACCGTCAAAGAAATTGACATGCATCAACGCACACAAAGGACTGTTCATGTACCATAGATGCCCCTTTGGGATTCACTCGGCTGCAGCCATGGAAACATAGAAACATAGAAACATAGAAAATAGTTGCAGAAATAGGCCATTTGGTCCTTCGAGCCTGCACCACCATGCAATAAGATCATGGCTGATCATTCACCTCAGTACCCCTTTCCTGCTTTCTCTCCATACCCCTTGATCCCTTTCGCCATAAGGGCCATATCTAACTCTGTCTTGAATATGTCCAATAAACTGGCATCAACAACTCTGTGTGGTAGGGAATTCCACAGGTTAACAACTCTCTGAGTGAAGAAGTTTCTCCTCATCTCAGTCCTAAATGACTTACCCCTTATCCTAAGACTATGTCCTAGTTCTGGACTTCCCCAACATCGGGAACATTCTACCTGCATCTATCCTGTCCAGTCCCGTCAGAATTTTAAACGTTTCTATGAGCTCCCCTCTCATCGTTCTAAACTCCAGTGAATACAGGCCCAGTCGATCCAGTCTCTCCTCATATGTCAGTCCAGCCATCCCGGGAATCAGTCTGTTGAACCATTGCTGCATTCCTTCAATAGCAAGAACGTCCTTCCTCAGACTAAGAGACCAAAATTGAACACAATATTCCAGGTGAGGCCTCACCAAGGCCCTGTACAACTGCAGTAAGACCTCGCTGCTCCTATACTCAAATCCCCTAGCTATGAAGGCCAACAGACCATTTACTTTCGTCACTGCCTGCTGTACCTGCACGCCACCTTTCAATGACTGATGTACCCAGGTCTCGTTGCACCTCCCCTTTTCCGAATCTGCTGCCATTCAGATAATATTCTGCCTTCGTGTTTTTGCCCCAAAGTGGATAACCTCATATTGATCCACATTATACTGCATCTGCCATGCATTTGCCCACTCAGCTAACCTGTCCAAGTCACGCTGCAGCCTCTTACATAGAAACTTAGAAACATTGAAAATAGGTGCGTGAGTAGGCCATTCGGCCCTTCAAGCCTGCACCGCCATTCAATAAGATCATGGCTGATCATTCCCTCAGTACCACTTTCCTTCTTTCTCTCCAGATCGCTTGATCCCCTTAGCCGTAAGGGCCATATCGAACTCCCTCTTGAAAATATCCAATGAACTGGCATCAACAACTCTCTGCGGCAGGGAATTCCACAGGTTAACAACTCTCTGAGTGAAGAAGTTTCTCCTCATCTCATTCCTAAATGGCCTACCCCTTATCCAATACTGTGTCCCCTGGTTCTGGACTTCCCAACATTAGGAACAATCTACCCGCATCTAACTTGTCCCATCCCGTCAGAATCTTGTATGTTTCTATGAGATCCCCTCTCATCCTTCTAAACTCCAGTGAATAAAGGCCCAGTTGATTCAGTCTCACCACATATGTCGGTCCAACCATCCCTGGAATCAGTCTGGTGAACCTTCGCTGCACTCCCTCAATAGTAAGAACTTTCTTCCTCAGATTAGGAGATCAAAACTGAACACAATATTCCAGGTGAGGCCTCACCAAGGTCCTGCACAACTGCAGTAAGACCTCCCTGCTCCTAAACTCAAATCCCCTCGCTAAAAAGGCCAACATATCATTCTTCACCGCCTGCTGTACCTGTATGCCAACTTTCAATGACTGATGAACCATGACACTCAGGTCTCGTTGCACCTCCCCTTTTCCTAATCTGCCACCATTCAGATAATATTCTGTCTTCGCGTTTTTGCCCCCAAAGTGGATTACCTCACATTTATCCACATTATACTGCATCTGCCATGCATTTTCCCTCTCACCTAACCTGTCCAAGTCACCCTGCCGCCTCTTAGCATCCCCCTCACAGCTTACATCTCCACCCAGTTTAGTGTCATCTGCAAACTTGGAGATATTACACTCAAATCCTTCGTCCAAGTCATTTATGTATAGTGTAAAGAGCTGGGGTCCCAGCACTGAGCCCTGCGGCACTCCACTAATCACTGCCTGCCATCCTGAAAAGGACCCGTTTATCCCGACTCTCTGCTTCCTGTCTGCCATCCAGTTCTCTATCCACGTCAGTATATTACCCCCAATACCATCTGCTTTGATTTTGCTCACCAATCTCTTGTGTGGGACCTTCTCAAAAGCCTTTTGAAAGTCCAAATACACCACATCCACTGGTTCTCCCTTGTCCACTCTACTAGTTACATAGAAACATAGAAACATAGAAAATAGATGCAGGAGTAGGCCATTCGACCCTTCGAGCCTGCACCACCATTCAATGAGTTCATGGCTGAACATGCAACTTCAGTCCGCCATTCCTGCTTTCTCGCCATACCCCTTGATCCACCTAGTAGCAAGGACTACATCTAACTCCTTTTTGAATATATTTAGTGAATTGGCCTCAACAACTTTCTGTGGTAGAGAATTCCACCGGTTCACCACTCTCTGGGTGAAGAAGTTTCTCCTCATCTCGGTCCTAAATTGCTTACCCCTTATACTTAGACTGTGACCCCTGGTTCTGGACTTCCCCAACATTGGGAACATTCTTCCTGCCTCTAACCTGTCTAAACCCGTCAGAATTTTAAACGTTCCTATGAGATCCCCTCTCATTCTTCTGAACTCCAGTGAATACAAGCCCAGTTGATCCAGTCTTTCTTGATATGTCAGTCCCGCCATCCCGGGAATCAGTCTGGTGAACCTTCGCTGCACTCCCTCAATAGCAAGAATGTCCTTCCTCAAGTTAGGAGTCCAAAACTGTACACAATACTCCAGATGTGTCCTCACCAAAGCCCTGTACAACTGTAGTAACACCTCCCTGCCCCTGTACTCAAATCCCCTCGCTATGAAGGCCAACATGCCATTTGGTTTCTTAACCGCTTGCTGTACCTGCATGCCAACCTTCAATGACTGATGTACCATGACACCCAGATCTTGTTGCACCTCCCCTTTTCCTAATCAGTCACCATTCAGATAATAGTCTGTCTCTCTGTTTTTGCCACCAAAGTGGACAACCTCACATTTATCCACATTATACTTCATCTGCCATGCATTTGCCCACTCACCTAACCTATCCAAGTCGCTCTGCAGCCTTCTAGCATCCTCCTCGCAGCTCACACTGCCACCCAACTTAGTGTCATCCGCAAATTTGGAGATACTACATTTAATCCCCTCGTCTAAATCATTAATGTACAGTGTAAACAGCTGGGGCCCCAGCACAGAACCTTCTGGTACCCCACTAGTCACTGCCTACCATTCTGAAAAGTACCCATTTACTCCTACTCTTTGCTTCCTGTCTGCCAACCAGTTCTCAATCCACGTCAGCACACTACCCCCAATCCCATGTGCTTTAACTTTGCACATTAATCTCTTGTGTGGGACCTTGTCGAAAGCCTGCTGAAAGTCCAAAAACAACACATCAACTGATTCTCCCTTGTCCACTCGACTGGAAACATCGGCAAAAAATTCCAGAAGTTTTGTCAAGCAAGATTTCCCTTTCACAAATCCATGCTGACTTGGACCCATCATGTCACCTCTTTCCAAATGCGCTGCTATGGCATCCTTAATAATTGATTCCATCATTTTACCCACTACCGATGTCAGGCTAACCAGTGTATAATTCCCTGTTTTCTCTCTCCCTCCTTTTTTAAAAAGTGGGGTTACATTGGCTACCCTCCACTCCATAGGAACTGATCCAGAATCTATGGAATGTTGGAAACTGACTGTCAATGCATCCGCTATTTCCAAGGCCATCGCCTTAAGTACTCTGGGATGCAGTCCATCAGGCCCTGGGGATTTATCGGCCTTCAATCCCATCAATTTCCCCAAGACAATTTCCCAACTAATAAGGATTTCCCTTAGTTCCTCCTTCTTACCAGACCCTCTGACCCCTTTTATATCCGGAAGGTTGTTTATGTCCTCCTTAGTGAATACCGAACCAAAGTACTTGTTCAGTTGGCCCGCCATTTCTTTGTTCACAGTTATGACTTCCCCTGATTCTGACTGCAGGGGACCTACATTTGTCTTTGCTAACCTTTTTCTCTTCACATATCTATAGAAGCTTTTGCAGACCATTTTAATGTTCCCTGCAAGCTTCCTCCAAAAATTCCAGAAGGTTTGTCAAGCATGATTTCCCTTTCATAAATCCATGCTGACTTGGACCGGTCATGTCACTGTTTTCCAATTGCGCTGCTATTTCATCTTTAATAATTGATTCTAACATTTTCTCCACTACTGATGTCAGGATAACCATTCTGTGTATACCCGTTTTCTCTCTCCCTCCTTTTTTGAAAAGTGGTGTTACATTAGCTACCCTCCAGTGCATAGGAACTGATCCAGTGTCGATTTACTGTTAGAAAATGATCACCAATGCATGCACTATTTCTAGAGCCACTTCCTTAAGTACTCTGGGATGCAGACTATCAGGCCCCGGGGAATTATCGGCCTTCAATCCCATCAATTTCCCTAACACAATTTCTCGCCTAAAAAGTATATCCTTCAGTTCCACCTTCTCACTAGATCCTCGGTCCCCTAGTACTTCCAGAAGTTTATTTGTGTCTTCCGTTGTGAAGACAGAACTAAAATATTTGTTCAATGGTCTGCCATTTCTTTGTTCCCCATTATAAATTCACCTGAATCTGATTGCAAATGACCAACGTTTGTCCTCGCTAATCTTTTTCTCTTTACATATCTATAGAAGGTTTTGCAGTCAATTTTTATGTTCCCGGCAAACTTCCTCTCATACTATATTTTCCCCCTCCTAATTAAACCCTTTGTCCTCCTCTGCCGAATTCTAAATTTCTCCCAGTCCTCAAGTTTGCTGCTTTTTCTGGCCAATTTATATGCCTCTTCCTTGGATTTAACACTATCCTTAATTTCCCTTGTGAACCACAGTTGAGCCACCTTCCGCATTTTATTTTTACTCCAGACAGCGATGTACAATTGTTGAAGTTCATCCATGTGATCTTTAAATGTTTGCCATTGTCTCTCCACCGTCAACCCTTTAAGTATCATTTGCCAGTCTATTCTAGCCAATCATGTCTCATACCATCGAAGTTACCTTTCCTTAAGTTCGGGACCCTAGTCTCTGAATTAACTGTGTCACTCTCCATCTTAATAAAGAATTCTACCATATTATGGTCACTCTACCCCAAGAAGCCTCGCACAACAAAATTGGTAATTAGTCCTTTCTCATTGCACATCACCCAGCCTAGGATGCCCAGCCTTCTAGTTGGTTCCTCGACATAATGGTCTTGAAAACCATCCCTAATTAACTCCAGGAAATCCTCCTCCATCGTATTGCTACCAGTTTGGTTAGCCCAATCTATATGTAGGTTAAAGTCGCCCATGATAACTGCGTACCTTTATTGCACACATCCCTAATTTCATGTTTGATGCTGTCCCCAACCTCACTACTACTGTTTGGTGGTCTGTACACAACTCCCACTTGCGTTTTCTGCCCTTTAGTATTCCACAGCTCCACCCATACCGATTCCACATCATCCAAGCTAAAATCCTTCCTTACTATTGCGTTAATTTCCTTTTTAACTAGCAATGCTACCCCACCTCCTTTTCCTTTCTGTCTATCCTTCCTGAATGTTGAATTCCCTTGGATGTTGAGTTCCCAATCTTGGTCACCCATGATACCTATTATATCATATTCATTAATTGCTGCCTGTGCAGTTAATTTGTGCGCCTTATTATGAATACTCCTCGCATTGAGGCACAGAGCCTTCAGGCTTGTCTTTTTCACACACTTTGCCATTTTAGAATTTTGCTGTAATGTGGCCTTTTTTGATTTTTGCCTTGGATTTCTCTGCCCTCCATTTTTACTTTTCTTCCTTCTATCTTTAACTTCTGCCCCCATTCTACTTCCCTCTGTCTCCCTGCATAGGTTCCCATCCCCCTGCCATACTAGTTTAACCCCTCCCCAATAGCACTAGCAAGTAATACCCTGAGGACATTGATTCCAGTCCTGCCCAGGTGCAGACCATCCGGTTTGTCCTGGTCCCACCTCCCCCAGAACCGGTTCCAATGTCCCAGGAATTTGAATCCCTCCCTTCTGCACCACTGCTCAAGCCACGTATTCATCTGAGCTGTCTGAGATTCCTATTGTGACTAGCACGTGGCACTTGTAGCAATCCTGAGATTACTAACTTTGAGATGAACATGGAGCTTCTGCTGAAATTGGTTCCATGCAGCGTGGTGTTCCAAGATGACCTCTTGATCACTGGTTGCAACACTACCGAACACTTGCAGAACCTGGAAGAGTTTCCCAAGCGACTGGACAGAGTGGGACTCAGGCTGAAATGCTCCAGGTGCGTTTTCCTGGTGACAGAGGTTGAATTTCTGGGGAGAAAGATTGCAGCAGATGGTATCAGACCCATGGACTCCAAGATGGATGCCATTAAGAATGCATCCAGACCACAGAATGTGACGGAGCTGCATTCATTCCTGTGACTCCTCAAATTTTTTGTAACTTTCGACCAGGGTTGAGCACTTTGCTGGAACCACTGCATTTAGTGCTACGCAAGGGTGATGATTGGGTTTAGGGTAAATTTCAAGAGACAGCTTTTAACAAGGCCAGAAACCTGCTATGCTCTAACAAGTTACTTGTATTGTATGAACCATGTACACGTTTAGGACTAGCTTGTGATGCGTCATTGTACGGGGTTGGTTGTGTGTTACAGCAAGCAAATGTGTCGGGCAAACTGTATCCAGAAGTTTATCCAAGGCTGAAAGAGCTGACAGTATGGTTGAGAAAGAAGCATTAATATGTGTAAATGGGGTTAAGAAAATGCATCAATATCTATTTGGTCTCTGGTTCGAGATCAAAACCAACCACAAACCAGCTGTTTACACTGTACATTAATGATTTAGATGAGGGGATTAAATGTAGTATCTCCAAATTTGCGGATGACACTAAGTTGGATGGCAGTGTGAGCTGTGAGGCCACAGTCTAAGGATAAGGGGTAAGCCATTTAGGACCGAGATGCGGAGGAACTTCTTCACCCAGAGAGTGGTGAACCTGTGGAATTCTCTACCACAGAAAGTTGTTGAGGCCAATTCACTAAATTTATTCAAAAAGGAGTTAGATGAGGTCCTTACTACTAGGGGGATCAAGGGGTATGGCGAGAAAGCAGGAATGGGGTACTGAAGTTGAATGTTCAGCCATGAACTCATTGAATGGCGTTGCAGGCGAGAAGGGCCGAATGGCCTACTCCTGCACCTATTTTCTATGTTTCTATGTTTCTATGTTTACTTCACTGCTCTCAGAAAGCAAAGGTATCAACACCAATGCTTCGTCCCACATCCAAAGATGGGCACTAACATTGTCGGCATATGACGATGTAATCCGCCACAGACCAGGCACTGAGAACTGCACTGACGCTCTCAGTCGGCTGCCATTGCCCACCACCGGGGTGGAAATGGCGCAACCTGCAGACTTGCTTCTGGTAATGGACGCTTTCGAGAGTGAGGGGTCACCTGTCATGGCTCGCCAGATCAGGACCTGGACTAGCCAAGACCCTGTGCTATCACTAGTAAAAAGCTGCATCGTAAATGGGAGCTGGTTGGCGGTTCCCGGGGAAATGCAAGATGAAATGAAGCCGTTCCACCAATGTAAGAATGAATTGTCCATCCAATCGGATTGTCTCCTATGGGAGAATTGCGTGGTTTTGCCAAAAAAAGGCAGGGAAATGTTAATATGTGACCTACACAGTACCCATCCAGGCATAGTCATGATGAAGGCTATCGCCAGGTCACATGTTTGCTGGCCCGGCATTGACTCCAAATTGGAGTCATGCATACACCAATGCACCACTTGCTCACAGTTGAGCAACACACCCAGGGAGGCCACACTGAGCCTGTGGTCATGGACCTCCAAACCGTGCTCCAGGGTCCACGTAGATTTTGCTGGCCCTTTTCTGGGAAAGATGTTTCTTGTAGCAGTGGACACTTACTCTAAATGGATTGAATGTATAATAATATCATCATGGACATCCACTGCCACCATTGAAAGACACAGGACCATGTTCGCCACCCATGGTTTGCCCGACGTCCTTATTAGTGACAATGGACCACGTTTCTCCAGCTCGGAATTCAATGAGTTCATGACCTGCAATGGCATTAAGCATATCAGGTCTGCCACATTTAAGCCCGCATTCAATGGTCAAGCGGAACGGGCAGTGCAAACTATCAAGCAGAGCTTGAAACGCGTAATGGATAGTTCCCTGCAGACCCGGTTATCTCTGGTCCTGCTCAGCCACTGGACGCGCCCCCACTCGCTCACCGGGGATCCCCCTGCAGAATTGTTAAATGAAAAAAGCACTCAAAACCAGGCTTTCCTTTGTCCACCTGGATCTCAATGATCACGTAGAAACCCAGCGGCACCGACATAACGTGTACCACGATCGCGCGGCTGTATCATGTGACATTGAGGTTAATGATCCGGTGTTTGTTCTCAATTACGGTCATGGTCCTAAATCGATTGCTGGCACTGTTTTAGCCAAGGAGGGGAATAGAGTGTTTGTTATTAAATTTTTGAATGGGAAAACGTGTAGGAAGCACTTGGATCAGACCAAACTGCGAGTCTCTGACAACCAAGAACAGTTTGAAGAAGACTTTACCATCTGTGATCCACCAACACACACCCAACCAGCAATCGACCTCGCTGTCAACCATGAGGATGAACCCACCATGCCTGACAGTCCGATCAGACCAGCCGCGCTGCCGTGCAGCAATGATCCGACCGACTCACTCATGCCAGGACTTCAACTCAGGCGATCGACCCGGGAACGCAGAGCGCCAGATCGCCTCAACCTGTAAATAATTTGTACAAAATACTTTGGGGGGAAGGGATGTTATGTATGCAAACCTCACCAATGTGTAAAACTTGCCACTAGGGGGCACACCTGGCGGAGACCTGGGGCAAGCAGGTATAAAAGGCAATCCACCATGCTGCTGCCTCACTTTGGAGTTACATTAAAGAGACCAAGGTCACAATGGTTTGAGCTTACAACACAGTCTTGTGCAGTTATTCTCAACTTAACACCTTCAGCTGCCTGGGCCCTAAGCTCTAGAATTCTCTCCCTTAGTCTCTCTACCTTTTCCTCCTCAGTTAAGACACTTGTCACAATTTACCTCTTTGACCAAGCTTTTGGTCACCAGTCCTAATGTCTCTTTATGTAGCTCATTTGTGTTGATAATTTTCCTGTGAAGCGCCTTGGGACATTTTACTCCGAGCATGGATTGAGGATTGGTTAATGGACAGAAAACAGAGAGTAGGAATAAACGGGTCTTTTTCATGTTGGCCACCTGTAACTAGTGGAGCACCACAAGAATCGGTGCTTTGGCCCCAGCTATTCACAATCTATATCAATGGTTTGGATGAGGGGATCAAATATAATATATCCAAGTTTGCCAATGATACAAAGCTAGGTGGCAATTTAAGTTGTGGGGTGGATGCAAAGAGGCTTCAAGGGGATATAGACAGGCTAAGTGAGTGGGCAAGAACATGACAAATGGAATTTAATGTGGAGAAATGTGAAGTTATCCACTTTGGTGCGAAAATAAAAAAGCTAAGTATATTTTAAATGGTGAGAGATTGGAAAATGTTGGTGTTTAGTGGGACCTGGGTGTCCTTGTACACTGAAAGTTAACATGAGGTACAGCAAGAAATTAGGAAAGCAAATAATATGTTGGCCATTATTACAAGAGGATTTGAGTATAAGAGTTCTACAATTACATAGAGCCCTGGTGAGACCACACCTGGAGTATTGTGGACAGTTTGGCCTCCTTACATAAGTAAGGATGTACTTGTCATAGAGAGAGTGCAATGAAGGTTATCTCAGGGATGGGGGGATTGTCCATAGAGGAGAGATTGAGTAGACTTGGCCTATATTTTCTAGAGTTTAGAAGAATGAGAGGTGATCTCATTGAAACATTCACAATTCTTACAAGGCTTGACAGGGTGGATGCAGGGAGGATATTTCCTCATTCTGGGGAGTCTAGAACCAGTGGGCACAGTCTCAGAATAAGGGGTCGGCCATTTAGGACTGAGATGAGGAGAAATTTCTTCACTCAGATGGTGGTGAATCTTTGGAATTCTCTACCCCAGAGGGCTGTGGAGGCACAGTCTTTGAGTATATTCAAAACAGCGATCAATAGATTTTTGGATATTAATGGAATCAAGGGATATGGGGATAATGCAGAAAAGTGGAGTTGAGATAGAAGATCATCTTATTTAGTGGCAGAGCAGGCTCGAAGGGCCGAATGGCATTCTCCTGCTCCTATCTTTTTATGTTATGTTAAAGGCGCTATATAAATGCAGCTCACTGTTTTTGAATACGTGCTGGAGGGAGTTTCAGAGAATGGATCTCATTCTTCCTTGAAGGGAAAGTAGTTTAATTTCTGGTGTTTGACTTGATGCAGGACTGTGATGAGCTGACTGGATATTCACAGAGTCAGCAAGGTTATATTGGGAAATGTCGGGGCCAGGCAGCTAATGGAACAATAACTCTGTGTTGTGGGCCATTCAGATCATTCTCAGCTGTGAACAGAACAGTAACGATCCCCCGAGGGATGATCAAATCTGCCCACTGGATAGTTGGCCCATCAATCGGACGCTGGCTGTAATTCAGGGCACTGACTCCGGATCACTTTCTAACCTCACTCACAGAAACTGCTAGCGTTCCTCCGCTCTCTGATCAATGCTGTGGACCGCAGAGGCTATTCTCTTTATACGCCTGTTGCTATCAGTAGAATTGTGTTTGCCTTTTAATGAGTGTGGACTCTCGCTATTCCCTCTTGGTTCCAGAAAGCTCTGTGTGTGTGTTGATCGTGATCCCATTCCTCCCTAGCCATCTTTTCTGCTCCAAACAGGAGAGAACTCCCAGTGGGGTTAAACCCTGAGATTGCCATATCTCAGGGACAGAACGAGCAGCAGAGATGTGGCCCCGATAGAGTCAGTTTGTGCTCCAGGCTATGTTCCGTTTGTGAGTCAGTGAGAACTCGCTCCCCAACAGTGAGCCGTTTGATATCAATTCGCGAGGCTGATTGACAGATTGCTGGCCCCAATTGTGTCTTTGGTATCCTGGCCTGCCCCGGGGTTAATCACATCGATTGATCACCAGAAATATCAGGCAGAGGGAGAAGGCCAGAAGGAGGCAGTAATAGGGGATTGGATTTCTGTACAGTTGAATATTCTCTCAGATATTCCCGTTCACACACTGAGCTGTGTTTGAGGATCGAGATATGGGCGAGTGTTGCACTAAATCCCATGGACTGTGGGACCCGGGTTAACGCAATGAAACATTAATTAGAGCGATGAACAGATCACTATTAGTCAAATGTGGCCCAGAATCAGAACTGAGCATCAAAGCGAGACAGCGGAGCCCCCGGATTATGGGCTGTTTGGGAGGTCAGCTTTCATTCGCTGCCAGAGGCAGAAATCTTTGTGAAAGATCGCACTTAAAGACAATGTTCAGATGTTCAGTGTTGATGCGTTTAACCAGAATCTTTAAACAGATTATTGAGGCTCAGCGGGTCTCAGATGAAACAATCTAATAACATTGAAGTGTGTGGGAGCTGTGATATATCAGCTGGTGAACACGGGCGTTTCATTTCACTGGAGGGGCGGATACAGCGGGAGCAGTAGATCGCATCGTGACCAGAAATGGAGGTGAACGGATTTAACCCCCGATCTCCCTGCAGCCGGCTCCTCACTGCTGCTCTTCTCTACCTTAGTGTCTGCAGCAACTCGTCAAAGCTTCTTCAACAGCACCTCCCAAACCCACTCCCTCCACCCGCACCACACCGTGGCTGCAGTGTGTACCATCCACAGGATGCACTGCAGCAACTCGCCAAGGTTTCTTCAACAGCACATCCCAACCCACCAACTCCACCATCGAGAAGGACAAGGGCAGCAGACGCATGGGACATCACCACCTGCAAGTTCCCCTCCAAGTCACACACCATCCTGACTTGGAAATATATCACCGATCCTTCAACGTCGTTGGGTCAGAATTCTGGGCCTCTCTCCCTAACGGCAGTGTGGGAGTGCCTTCACCACATGACAGCAGTGGTTCAATAAGGCAGCTCACCACCACCTTCTCAGGAGCAACTAGGGATGGGCAATAAATGCCGGCTTTGCCATCGACATTCACATCCCGAGAATCACCCAGCACACCTTCTCAGTGAAAGCACTCACAGTTCGATGTCTCCATTAACCAGGGAAAGGTCCACAGGCAGAAACAATAAGTTCAGTTCAGGCAGTCGATGATCTGAAGCTTATCGAGCAGTGTGGGAGAGAAGGGAGACAGCAGACACACTGTCTCCCTCAATCTCTTCACATCAACTCATTCCCAAAGGTTCCTCACTCAGGCCCAGAGCTCAGCTCCATCTGAGAGAAAAGAAATATTCAGAGATACAAAACTCTTCCCAAACCTTGTCTGACTGACAGCTTCTTTCTCCGAGGCAGGAAACATACCTTGGCCTACAGACGCAAACAGGTTCCTCCATGGCCTCACTCCTCCCTATCTCAGTAACCCCCTCCTACCCGACACCCCTCCCTATCTCTGTAATCTCCTCCAGCCCTGCACCCCTCCTTACCTCTGTAATCTCCTCCAGCCCTACACCCCTCCCTATCTCTGTAACCTCCTCTCACCCCACACCTCTCCCTACCTCTGTAACCTCCTCCAGCCCTACACCCCTCCCTATCTCTGTAATCTCCTCCAGCCCTACACCCCTCCCAATCTCTGTAACCTCCTCCAGCCCTACACCCCTCCCAATCTCTGTAACCTCCTCCAGCCCTACACCCCTCCCTATGACTGTAACCTCCTCCCACTCTAGACCACTCCCTATCTATGTAACCTCCTCCAGCTCTACAAACCTCCGCGATCTCTGCACTCCTTCTATTCTGGCCTCTTGTCCATCCCTCGTCATTATCATCATAGGCAGTCCCTCGGAATTGCTTCCACTCTAAAAATGAGTTTTTATGTGACTGAACAGTCCAATACGAGAACCAAAGTCCCTGTCACAGGTGGGACAGATAGTCATTGAGGGAAAGGGTGGGTGCGACTGGATTGCATGCGGCAAACGAGTCGATCCCCCACACCTTACGTCACACCATTGGTGGCCGCGCCTTCAGCTACCTGGGCCCTAAGTTAAGGAATTCCCTCCCTAAAACTCTCCACCTCGCTAACTCTCTCTCCTTTAAGAGACGCATTAAATACCTACCTCTTTGAACAAGTTTTTGGTCACCTGCCCTAATATCTCGTTCTGTGGCTCGGTGTCAACTTTTGTCCTGTTAAGCGCCCTGCGAAGTTTTACTATATTAAAGGCGATCTATAAATGGAAGTTGTTGTTGTAACATGACCACTACACTAACCATATTGTTACCATAGTGATGAATGAAGAATTATTGTGAGAGAGCGCAGTGTTAACTAACGATGTTCTGAATTGAGCCCAAGCTTTCCAGGAATCAGCGAGTGCCTCCTGGCCCCGTGGATTGAGGCAGTGTGTTAAGGGCGGGCTCTCTGTGACTCTTCTTTTGTGTTTATGTTGATACTCAGATCTCCTGGTATTACTGGGAGCGCTAACAGTATCAATTACCTGACTCACAACCCTGACAGATTGTATAATATGTGACATAAACTGTAGAATGCTGGTTCACTGTGCTGTATAATGAGTGACATAAACTGTCCTACAGGCTGAATTTAGAGAGCTAGGAGTTAAATTAAAAAGTAGGACCTCAACAGTAGTAATCTCAGGATTGCTACCAGTGCCACATGCTAGTCAGAGTAGAAATAGCAGGAGAGTTAAGATGAATACGTGGCTTGAGGAATGGTGCAAGAGGGAGGGATTCAAATTCCAGGGACATTGGAACCGGTTCTGGGGGAGGTGGGGCCAGTTCAAACCGGATGATCTGCACCTGGGCAGGACCAGAACCAATGTCCTAGGGGGAGTGTTTGCTAGTGCAGTTGGGGAGGATTTATACTAATATGGCAGGGTAATGGGAATCTCTGCAGGGAGACAGAGGGAAGTAAAATGGGGGCAGAAGCAAAAGGTAGAAAGGAGATAAGGAAAAGTGAAGGGCAGAGAAATCAAAGGCAAAAATCAAAAAGGGCCACATTACAACATAATTCTAAAAGGACAAAGAGTGTTAAAAAAACAAGCCTGAATGTTCTGTGTCTCAATGCGAGGTGCATTCGAAATAAGGTGGATGAATTAACTGCGCAGATAGCTGTAAACGGATATGATGTCATTGGGATTACGCAGACATGACTCCAGGGTGACCAAGGCTGGGAACGTAACATCCAGGGGTATTCAATATTCAGGAAGGATAGACAGATCGCATGGATGAACTTCAGCAATTGTACATCCCTGTCTGGAGTAAAAATAAAACGGGGAAGATGGCTCAACCGTGGCTAACAAGGGAAATTAAGGATAGTTTTAAAACCAAGGAAGGGGCATATAAATTGGCTAGTAAAGCAACAAAGCTGAGGATTGGCAGAAATTTAGAATTCAACAGAGGAGGACTAAGGGTTTAATTAAGAGGGGAAAAATAGAGTACGAGAGGAAGCTTGCAGGGAACATAAAAACTGACTGATAAAGCTTCTATAAATATGTGAAGAGAAAAAATTAGTGAAGACAAACATCGGTCCCTTGCAGTCGGATTCAGGTGAATTTATAATGGGGAACAAAGAAATGGCATGAAGGAAGACAGAACTGAAGTATCTGTCCCACCTGTGACAGGGACTGAAGGATATTCTTATTCGGCGGGAAATTGTGTTAGGGAAATTGATGGGATTGAAGGCCGATAAATCCCCGGGGCCTGATAGTCTGCATCCCAGAGTACTTAAGGAAGTGGCCCTAGAAATAGTGGATGCATTGACAATCATTTTCCAACAGTCTATCAATTCTGGATCAGTTCCTATGGACTGGAGGGTAGCTAATGTAACACCACTTTTTAAAAAGGAGGGAGAGAGAAAATGGATAATTATAGACCGATTAGGCTGACAACAGTAGTGGGGAAAATTTTGGAATTAATTATTAAAGATCAAATAGCAGCGCATTTGGAAAGCAGTGACAGGATAGGTCCAAGTCAGCATGGATTTATGAAAGGAAAATCATGCTTGACAAATTTTCTGGAATTTTTTGAAGATGTAACTAGCAGAGTGGACAAGGGAGAACCAATGGTTGTGGTGTATTTGGACTTTCAAAAGGCTTTTGACAAGGGCCCGCACAAGAGATTGGTGTGCAAAATCAAAGCACATGGTATTGAGGGGTAATGTACTGACATGGATAGAGAACTGGTTGGCAGACAGGAAGCAGAGAGTCAGGCTAAACGGGTCCTTTTCAGAATGGCAGGCAGTGACAGTGGAGTGCTGCACGGCTCAGTGCTGGGACCCCAGCTCTTTACAATATACATTAACGATTTAGACGAAGGAATTGAATGTAATATCTCCAAGTTTGCAGATGACAGTAAGCTGGGTGTCAGTCTGAGCTGTGAGGAGGATGCTAAGAGGCTGCAGGGTGACTTGGACAGGTTAGGTGAGTGGGCAAATGCATGGCAGATGCAGTATAATGTAGATAAATGTGAGCTTATCCACTTTGCTGGCAAAAACAGGAAGGCAGAATATTATCTGAATGCTGACAGATTAGGAAAAGGGGAGGTGCAATGACACCTGGGTATTATGGTACATCAGTCATTGAAAGTTGGCATGCAGGTACAACAGACAGTGAAGAAGGCAAATGGCATGTTGGCCTCATTGCGAGAGGATTTGAGTATAGGAGCAGGGAGGTCTTACTGCAGGGAGATATTAATGCAGTTGTACAAAGCCTTGGTGAGGCCACACCTTGAATATTGTGTACAGATTTGGTCTCCTAATCTGAGGAAGGACATTCTTGCTATTGAGGGAGTGCAGCGAAGGTTCGTCAGACTGATTCTTGGGATGGCAGGACTGACATATGAGGAAGGACTGGATCGACTAGGTTTATATTCACTAGAATTTAGAAGAATGAGAGGGGATCTCATAGAAACATAGAACATTCTGATGGGATTGGACAGGTTAGATGCAGGAAGAATGTTCCCGATGTTGGGGAAATCCAGAACCAGGGGTCACAGTCTAAGGGTAAGGGGTAAGCCATTTAGGACCGAGATGAGGAGAAACTTCTGCACTCAGATAATTGGGAACCTGTGGAATTCTTTACCACAGAAAGCTGTTGAGGCCAGTTTGTTACATATAGGGAGTTAGATGTGGCCCTTACGGCTAAAGGGATCAAGGGGTATGGAGAGAAAGCAGGAATGGGGTACTAAAGCTGCAAAAATGATCAGCCATGATCATATTAAATGGTGGTGCAGGCTTGAAGAGCCAAATAGCCTACTCCTGCACCTATTTTCTATGTTTCAATGTTTCTATGTGCAATGTTGGTTCACTGTGCTGTATAATGAGCGACTATGTCCTGTCATGCAGCCTCTGTATGTGCGCAGACGCAGGCGTCGTCCGCGTACTGTAGCTCGAAGACAGAGGTTGGGGTGGTCTTGGATCTGGCCTGGAGATGGTGCAGGTTGAACAGGTTCCCACTGGTTCTGTTGTTTCGTTCCACTCCAGCAGGGAGCTCATTGACTGTGAGGTGGACATAGTCGATGTATTTACTGAGGCGTACGAAAGCATGGGCCTTACGCTAAACATCCGTAAGACAAAGGTCCTCCACCAGCCTGTCTTCACCGCACAACACTGCCTTCCAGTCATCAAGATCCATGGCATGGCCCTGGACACCGTGGACCACTTCCCATATCTCGGGAGCTTCCTATCAACAAGAGCAGGCATCGACGATGAGATCCAACACCGCCTCCAGTGCAACCTTTGGTTGCCTGAGGAAAAGTGTGTTTGAAGACCAGGCCCTCGAAACTGCCACCAAGCTCATGGTCTACAGGGCTGTAGTAATACATGCCCTCCTGTATGGCTCAGAGAGATGGGCTATGTACAGTAGACATCTCAAGTTGCTGGAGAAATATCACCAACGATGTCTCCACAAGATCTACAAATCCCGAGAGGACAGGCGCACCAACATCAGCGTCCTCATTCAGGCTAACATCCCCAGCACTGACCACACTCGATCAGCTCCGCTGGGCTGGCCACATAGTCTGCATGCCAGACACGAGACTCCCAAAGCAAGTGCTCTACTCAGAGCTCCTTCATGGCAAACGAGCCAAAGGTGGGCAGCGGAAACACTACACGAAAACCCTCAAAGCCTCCCTGATAAAGTGCAACGTCCCCACTGACTCCTGGGAGTCCCTGGCCCAAGACTGCTCTAAGTGGAGGAAGTGCATCTGAGAGGGCGCTGAGCACCTCGAGTCTCAACGATGAGAGCAAGCAGTAATCAAGCGCAGGCAGCGGCAAGAACGTGTGGCAAACCAGTCCCACCCACCCCTTCCCTCAACGACTATCTGTCCCACCTGTGACAGAGTCTGTGGCTCTCGTATTGGACTGTTCAGCCACCAAAGAACTCACTTCAGGAGTGGAAGCAAGTCTTCCTCGATTCCGAAGGACTGCCTATGATGATGATGACAATGAGCGACATAAACGGTGCAATGCTGGTTCAGTCACTGGGCTGATGGACTGGGACATTTTAATGTCTCTATCTGTGGATTTAGATGAAGAATGAAGATGTTTATGAGGTTGTAAAGAGTTAGCAGAGTTAAGCAGTGAGGCTGGAGAGTGACCAGAATATAAAGTGTGATCACTGGTTGTCTGAATACAGAGACTGCCTGAAGATCACGATGAGACAGAAAGAAAGATAGAAAGAAGGAAGAAAGAAAGCAAGGAGAGAAAAAATGACTTGCATTTCTAGAGCTCATTTCACCACCTCAGGCCATCCCAAAGCACTTTACAGCCAATGAAGTACATTTTGAAGTGTAGTCACTGTTGTAATGTAGGAACCGTGGCAGCCAATTTGTGCACAGCAAGCTCCCAAAAACATCAATGTGATTATGATCAGATAAACTGCATGGTGATAAATATTGGTTCTTGCTCAAACTAGTTCAATATAGTGTTTTGGTCCACCTGATAGGGGAGACGGGACCTCGGTTTAAAGTTTTATCTGAAAGACAGCACCTCCAATAGTGCAGCGCTCCCTCTGTACCGCCCCTCCAACAGGGCAGCACTCCCTCAGTACTGTCCCTCTGACAGTGCAGCACTCCGTCAGTACTGCCCCTCCGACAGTGCAGCGCTCCCTCAGTACTATCCCTCCGACAGTGTAGAGCTTCCTCAGTACTGCTCCTCTGACAGTACAGCACTCGCTCAGTACTGCCCCTCCGACAGTGCAGCTCTCCCTCATGACTGCCTCTCCAACAGTGCAGCACTCCCTCAGTACTACACTGGAAGTGTCAACCTAGATTATGGGCTCAAATCTCTGGAGTGGGACTTGATCCCACGACCTTCTGATCCAGAGGCGAGATTGCTGTCCACTGAGCCATGCCTGACACTGAGCTGTTGGTTGAAATTATGTTTTCGCTATTGCATCGAATGAGGAAATGAGGTCAGTGTGGAGATTGAAGAATGAAATGTGGCTGGGCTGGGACAATGTCAGTTTAATTCCTCTAGACCCTGGGATTATTATATAAAGAGCTTTCTACACACAAAGGATCAGAGATTTCAGTATTTGCAATCTGACGGTTTATTGAGATTCCCATCTGCTTCTATTCTCAGGATTTCAATTTTATTTCACTCCCGTTATTAAACTGTGACATAACAACAACTTTCCTTTCAACAATTCCCCGTCCAATCAACTTAACCGACCCTGGTGTCAATCAGACTGACCCTTGTACCCTTTGACTGCGTTGTGTCCATCAGATTGATTCTTGAACTAAGTGGTGTCCATCAGACTGATCCTTGACCCCTGTACTGACCCCAGGTGTCCATTGGGCTGACCTTTGACCCCTGTGCCAAGTGGTCGCCATCAGACCGACCCTTGACCCATGTGGTCCCCATTAGACTGATGCTTGACCCCGTGCCGACTAGTGTCCATCAGACTGACCCTTGAAACCGTGCCGAGTGGTGTCCATCCCACTGACCCTTGACCCCTGTTCCGAGTGGTGTCCATCAGACTGACCCTTGAACTAATGGGTGTGGACCTTGCAGGGATTATATTATTGGGGTTGGGGCTGGGATTGGGGTTGGGGTTCAGGTTTGGATTGGGGTTGGGATTTTTGCTGCTTATTATCCTGTACCAGCGATGAGTAAAGTGAGAAAGTGTGGGAGCCGCTGTGATGTGAGGTGGATATGGGAGAAAGGTCGCTAGGTTTGAATGCTGGAGCTGTCTGATCTCAGGCACATCATTAGTTTAGTGAGGGAAGAAATCTTTCTTTGACAAATACCAGGAGAAATGAAACAGAAACCACATTGCAGCATCTGAGCCCAGACAGGAGACAGAAGGAGCAAAGATTGGGGCCTTCGAGACTGAACCTATTACTGAGATTTCATATTGGTGGAAAGAGGATCAGGATTTTATAATGGTGATATCAGAAAGGATTAGATATTGGAGGGGGATTAGATCAATTTTCATCAGGAATTACATTAATTTGCAGGAAATGATGGATATTTATTAAGAGTGAACAGGATTTAATTATTTTGAGAATTAATATTCTGGGCCTATGTCCCTTGTATTGATGATCCACAGACAGCTTTCGATATCGTTTCCTGCCCAGCTCATTCCTCTTTTACTCTGCAGTTTGCTGTGATGCTGATTAAATTCACGTTATGTCGGTGTAATGTAAAACTAGTGAGATTGTAACATTGGAATCGAGCTGTACACGGCCTGGAACAGACAGGAGACATTTCGAAACAATCTTCAGTAGAATTTCCCCATCGCTGCAAAACAGTTAGTGATTTTAAAATCCAAATGTAGTCAGGGTGAATGGGAATAGTCAGGTTAGGAGGGGCAGTAGTCAGGGTGAATGGGAATAGTCAGGGTAAGTCTCCAGTTCCAATGTAATGAAGCTGCTAAAATCCACCAATAACTGGAGATATTTTATTCCAATGAAGAGCTGTGGATATAATTTCCCAGCATTAATAATTCAGCTGCTGGCCACAATCGATGCTAATCACTCGAGCTCATTACTGCCGATTATTTGCTGCGATGTTAATTTATTGGTCTTTAAGCTCTAATTCTTTCCTGCCCTGTATATTATGGGCTGGATCTGTTCTCAAACACCCCGATTGGTGCAGAGTAAAACTTTACTGGGATTGGTGTCGAACAAAGAGTCTTTGAATGACCCAACATTAAAAAGGGAGTCGGTGTTTGAGACAATCCCGGGGCTCCAGATTCCAGCTGCACTTTCTAGACTGAGGCCTTTCGGGCTGATCGCCTGTGGTGGCTTCACCCACTGACAGTGGACATGGGGCCAGAAACACAGTGAGAGCAGGCTCATTATGGGATGGCACTAAAATGTACTTGAGGCACAGGTATTGTTTAATGGGAGCTGGGTTTCGATTAGCATTCAGCTGGTGTACATTCAGGCGATTTGTCTTCACATAAAGTCACTGGGCTGAATCTGTTCTTAATGTGTCGGCACTGAGACAATTAAGGGGCAATAATTGGAGATTATTTAACTCATTTCTGCTTAATCAGGACTGATATATTACTGGAACATGACAGAGATCCGATTACCATCACCAGGAACTATTAACATAAAAACAGCGAAGACCGCTTGTCTATATTATAATAACAGTCCAGCCTATGACAGATGCGTCTGTCCATGACAGTATTGGTCGGAGTGATCACCGCACAGTCCTTGTGGAGACCAAGTCCCATCTTCACACTGAAGGCACCATCCATCGTGTTGTGTGACACAAACACTGTGCTAAATGGGATAGATTCAGAACCGATCTAGCAGCTCAAAACTAGGCATCCAGGGGGCGCTGTGGGCCATCAGCAGCAGCAGCATTGTATTCCACCACAATCTGTAACCTCATGGCCCGGCATATCCCTCACTCTACCGTTACCATCAAGCCAGGGGATCAAACCTGGTTCATTGAGGAGTGTAGAAGAGCATGCCAGGAGCAGCACCAGACATACCTGAAAATGAGGTGCCAACTTGGGGAGGCTGCAACACAGGACTACATGCATGCTAAACAGCAGAAGCAGCATGCTATAGAAAAGGCTAAGCGATCCCACAACTAACGGATCAGATTAAAGCTTTGCAATCCTGCCACATCCAGTCGTGAGTAGTGGTAGACCATTAAATAACTTATGGGAGGAGGAGGCTTCATAAAGAACCAGATTCTCAATGATGGTGGAGCCCAGCACGAGTGCAAAAACGAATGCAAATATATTTAGCCAGAAGGACACTTCCTGAGGTCCCCACTGTTATGTATGCAACACCTTGTAACCAGCATTCTACCACCACCAGAGGGCGCATCTGTTGGAGTTCCAAGGGATTCCAGCATCCCTTGGGAACACTGCATATAAGCAGGTCTCCCATGCTGTGCCAGCACTCGAGTCAGAATAAAAACACTAAGGTGACACTTACTTAAGTCTACAGTACTCAGTTACATTGCTTTGAGACATAACTGGTGAGGAGTATTAGATAACGAACCATCACGCAAAAATCCAGAGAACTGTTGGTATCCTGGAGAAATTCTCAGAAGGTGATGATTGGGAAGCCTTCGTGGAGCAACTCAACCAATACTTCATGGCCAATGAACTGGAAGGGAATGAGAATGCTGCCAAATGAAGGGCGATCCTCTCTGTGGGTCTGCGGGGCAACAACCTATGGCCTCATGAAGAATCTTCTTGCTCCGGTGAAACCAACAACCAAATCATAAGAACGGTGTACACTGGTGCGGGAGCAACTAAATCTGAAGGAGAGCATTCTGATGGCAAGGTATCAATTTTATACATGTCAATGGTCTGAAAGCCAGGAAGTGGCGAGCTATGTCGCTGAACTAAGGCGCCTTTCAGGACATTGCGAATTCGATGGATTCCTGGAGCAAATGCTGAGACTTTTTTGTGCTTGGCATTGGCCATGAGATTATCCTTCGTAATCTATTGACTGTTCAAACACTGAACCTGAGCAAAGCCATAACGATAGCCCAGACATTTATGTCTACCAGCGATAACACCAAACAAATTTTGCAGGATAAAAATGCATCGGCAAGTACTGTACAAAAAGTAACGTTGTTTTCAGGCAGGAATGCGTATGGCAGAATGTACATGCCTGCAGCTGCACGACCTCAGATGACTCAGGGTCCGCTATCAAGAGTGAATACGAGGCAATCAACACCTTGTTTGCACTGCGGAGGTGATCATCGAGTCCATCAATGCCACTTCAAACACTATGCGTGCAAAGGCTGTGGAACAATGGGACACCTCCAGCGAATGTGCAGATGAGCTCCAAACCCTGAAAACCACCACGTTGCAGAGGAAGACCGATCCATGGCAGATCAAACTGAGCTGGAGACTCAAACCGAGGAGACAGAACTGTACGGGGTACACACCTTCACCATGAAATGTCCACCGATCATGTTAAAAGTTGAACTGAACGGAATTCCAGTATCCATGAAATGGGACACGGGTGCGAGTCAGTCTATCATGAGCAAAAAGGCCTTTGAGAGGTTGTGTTGAAACAAAGCACAGGAGGCCCAAGCTAAGCCCAATTCATACCAAGCTGAGAATTTACACTAAAGATCTGATCCTCGTAATTGGCAGTGCAGCAGTAAAAGTCTCCTATGATGGAGCGGTGTACGAACTACCACTCTGGATAGTACCAGAAGATGGCCCCACACTGTTCGGCAGAAGCTGGCTGGGAAAAATCCGCTGGAATTGGGATGACATCCGAGCGCTTTTATCCATCGACTACGCCTCATGTGCCCTGGTTTTGAGCAAGTTCCCGTCGTTGTTTGAGCCAGGATCGGAAATTTCTCTGGGACGAAGGTGCAGATCCACTTGGTTCCTGGTACACAACCCATCCATCACGTGCAGTGCCATACACGATGTGAGAGAAAGTGGAGATCGAACTGGACAGGCTGCAACGTGAGGGTACCATCGCACCAGTTGAGTTCAATGAATGGGTCAGTCTAATTGTTCCAGTTCTCAAGGGCGATGGCACGCTCAGAATTTGTGGGGACTATAAAGTAACGATAAATCGTTTTTCACTGCAGGACCAGAACCTGCTACCCAAGAGAGACGACCTATTTGCGATGCTGGCAGAAGGGAAGACATTCACCAAGTTGGACCTGACCTCGGCCTACATGACGCAGGAGCTGGTGGAATCTTCGAAAGGCCTCACCTGCATCAACATGCACAAAGATCTGTTCATCTACAATAGATGCCTGTTTGGGATTCGATCGGACACGGCAATTGTTCAAAGGAACATGGAGAGTCTGCTAAAGTCAGTTTCGTGCATCATGGTTTTCCAGGACGACATATTGATCACAAGTTTGGACACTATCGAACTGGCAGAACCTGGAAGAGGTTCTAAGTCGGCTAGATCATGTGGGACTCAGGTTGAAACGCTCTAAGTGTGTTTTCCTAGTGCCAGAGGTCGAGTTCTTAGGGAGAAGAATCGTGGCAGATGGCATCAGAGCCACCGACGCCAAGATGGAGGCCATCAAGAACGCGCTGAGACCACAGAACATGATGGAGCTGTGGTCGTTCCTGGGACTCCTCAATTATTTTGGTAATTTCCTACCTGGGTTAAGCACCTTGCTAGAACCCCTACATGTGTTGCTGCGCAAGGGAGATGACTGGGTATGAGGGAAATCACAAGAGACTCCTTTTGAGAAAGCCCAAAATCTGTTATGTTCCAACAAACTGCTTGTTCTGTATGACCCATGTCAACGTTTAGTGCTAGCTTGCGATGCGTCTTCAGATGCGGTCGGGTTTGTGTTACAACAAGCAAACGAATCGGGAACATTGCAACCGGTCGCTTATGCATCCAGGAGTTTGTCCAAGGCCAAAAGGGCCTTCAGCATGATTGAAAAAGATGCTCTGGCATGCGTTTACGGAGTGAAAAAAATGCAACAGTATCTGTTTGGGCTTAAGTTCGAGTTAGAAACTGACCATAAGCCACTCATATCGCTATTCTCAGAGAGCAAAGATATTAATACCAATGCCTCTGCTCGCATCCAAAGATGGGCGCTCACGCTGTCTGCATATAACAATGTAATTTGCCACAGGCCAGGCACAGAGAACTGCGCTGATGCTCTCAGTTGGCTACCATTGCCCACCACCGGGGTAGAAATGGCACAGCCTGCAGACTTGCTCTTGGTGATGGACGTATTTGAAAACGAAAAGTCACCTGTTACAGCCCACCAGATCAGGACCTGGACCAGCCTGGATACTTTACTGCCCGTTGTAAAAAAACTGTATCCTCCATGGAAGCTGGTCCAGTGTCCCAGCAAAGATGCATGAAGAGATCAAGCCATTCCAGCGGCGCAAGGACAAAATGTCCATACAGGCGGACTGTCTTTTGTGGGGTAATCGCGTGGTTTTGCCCAAGAAAGGCAGGGAAACGTTCATTCATGACCTACACAGTACCCACCCAGGCATAGTGATGATGAAAGCTATAGCCAGATTCCACGTGTGGTGGCCCGGCATATTTGGAGTCTTGCGTGCACCAATGCAACACTTGCTCTCAACTGAGCAATGAACCCAGAGAGGCACCGCTAAGTTTGTGGTCATGGCCCTCCAAACCGTGGTCTAGGATCCATGTTGACTTCGCTGGCCCAGTTCGAAGCAAAATGTTTTTGGTTGTTGTGGATGCTTATTCAAAATGGATTGCGTGTGCAATAACGTCTGTAAGCCCGTCCACTGCCACCATCGAAAGCTACGAGCCATGTTTGCCACGCACGGCCTGCCCGATGTCCTTGTCAGCGACAATGGGCCGTGCTTCACCAGCGCTGAATCAAGGAATTCATGACCCGCAATGGGATCAAGCACGTCACATCTGGCCCATTCAAACCCACATCTAACGGCCAGGCAGAATGGGCAGTACAAATCTTCAAGCAAAGCTTGAAACGTATGTTGGAAGGCTCCCTGCAGACCCGCCTGTCCCGAGTCCTGCTCAGCTACCGAACAAGACCCCACGCGCTCACCGGGGTTCCCCCTGCCGAACTGCTCATGAAAAGGACACTCAAAACAAGGCTCTCTCTAGTCCACCCTGATCTCCATGATCATGTCGAGGGCAGGCAGCATCAACAATGCATGTACCATGATTGCGCAATTTTGTCACGCGATATTGAAGTCAATGACCCTGTATTTGTACTCAATTATCGACATGGTCCCAAATGGCTTGTTGGCACTGTCGTAGCCAAAGAAGGGAGTACGGTGTTTCAGGTCAAACTTGCAAATGGAATAACTTTCAGAAAGAATTTGGACCAAACCAAACTGCAATTCACAGTCAGCCACAAGCAACCTGAAGAGGACACCACCAACTTCGACCCTCCCATACACACACAAATGGCAACCGACATCACGGTTGACCACGAAGCTGAACCCATCATTCCCAGCAGTCCAGCAAGGCCAGCTGCACAGCAGCCCAGCGAAAACCCAACCAAGTTGCCCACACCTGTGTTTGTATCGAGACGATCGACAAAAGATTGAAAAGCCCCAGATCGTTTCACTCTGTAAATAAGTGTACCATTGATTTTGGGGGGTGGGGGGAGAGTGATGTTATGTATGCAACATCTTGTAACCAGCATTCTGCCCCCACCAGAGGGTGCATCTGTTGGAGTCCCAAGGGATCCTAGCATCCCTTTGGAGCACTGCATATAAGCAGGCCTCCCATGCTGTGCCGGCACTCTGGAGTCAGAATAAAGAGACTAAGGTTACACTTACTCAAGTCCACAGTCACATTGCTTTTTTTGAGACATAACACCCACCATCGCAGATACCCCTCCAGCAGTGCAGCACTCCCTCAGTATGGCCCCGCCAACAGTGTATCACTGCCTTAGTACAGCCCCACAGACAGTGAACTGCTCCCCCCGTATTGACCCTGACAATGGAGCTCTCCCTCAGCCCTGCCCCTCAGACAGTGCAACTCTCCCTGAGTACTGCCCCTCCATTAATGCAGCACCCCCTCAGTACTGCCCCTCCGACAATGCAGAACTCCCTCAGTGCTGTTCCTCCAACAGTTCAGCACTCCCTCAGTACTGACCCTCCAACAGTGCAGCAGTCCCTCAGTACTGCCCCTCCAACAGTGCAGCACTCCTTCAGTACTGCCCCTCAGACAGTGCAGCACTCCTTCAGTACTGCCCCTCCAACAGTGCAGCACTCCCTCAGTACTGCCCCTCAGACAGTGCAGCCATCCTTCAGTCCTCCCCCTCCGACAGTGCAGCACTCCTTCAGTACTGCCCCTCCGACAGTGCAGCTCTCCCTCAGTACTGCCCCTCTGACAGTGCAGACCCCCCTCAGTTCTGCACAAGGAGAGTCAGCCTGGATTTTGTGCTCAAGACTCTGGAGTTGAATTTGAACGCACGCCCTTCTGACTCAGAGGCGAGAGTGCTGCCCACTGAGCCACGGCTGACTCTGAGGAATGGAATCGTTCCCTGATGAAACTTTATTATCTCAAACTCCGTCCGTCAATCGGAACCAGCTGGAGTTAATCTAACCGTTTGGATCATGCACAGGATCATCCCAGTTTATCTGTAATTGGGAATTGATTTAATTGCAGCAATTTTCTCCCCTTCTGCTCCCAAAGCTTGTTGTATTTGCAGAATATAATACTTGTATTAATCAGACTATTTTATCCTGACTGCATTAGCAACTGATCCAATTAATGTCCCGCCGCTCACTATAAAAAGAGCTGTTAAAGTGTGTACATTATTGTAATGGTGGGGGTTCCCGGTGGCCAGACTGTGGGTTCCAGGAACCGCGCCGACCCTCACTCCTCTGTGTCCTCTTTCTCTGCCACACCCCCCTCCCCCGGGTCCTCTTTCTCTGCTCCTCCCCTGTGGTCTGACCGCCTCCCAACCTTCCTCACCTGTGACCTCTTTCTCTGACCCTCCACCTCCCCCTGCAGTCTCTTTCTCTGATCCTCCCCCGCGGCCTCTTTCTCTGACCCTCCACCTCCCCCTGCAGTCTCTTTCTCTGATCCTCCCCCCCGCGGCCTCTTTCTCTGACCCTCCACCTCCACCTGCGGTCTCTTTCTCTGATCCTCCCCCCCGCGGCCTCTTTCTCTGCCGGTGCCCGGCGGGGGGGGGGGCGGTTTCGGGCGGCGGGTTTTCGGATTCCAGATTCCAGAAGCCAGTTTGAACGGAGGTTCCGATGGCGGCCCCTCTTTCCCACAATGCAGTGCAGCGGAGAAACTCTGCATCACCAGCACGGGCCGCACTGCACTCTGGGAGATTGAGTTACCTGACCCCGGACAGGAAGGGGAGGAGCCAGCTCTGGAGGCAGCCATGTTGGAGGGGCAGTACTGAGGGAGTCATCATTATCATCGGCAGTCCCTTGGAATCGAGGAAGACTTGCTTCCACTCTTAAAAATGAGTCCTTAGGTGGCTGAACAGCCCAATACGAAAACCACAGTCCCTGTCACAGGTGGGACAGATAGTCGTTGAGGGTAAAGAAGGGTGGGACAGGTTTGCCGCATACTGTTTTTGCTGCCTGCGCTTGATTTCTTCATGCTCTCGGTGATGAGACTCGAGGTGCTCAGCGTCCTCCCGGATGCACTTCCATCCACTTAGGGTGGTCTTTGGCCAAGGACTCCCAGGTGTCAGTGGGGATGTTGCACTTTATCAGAGATGCTTTGAGGGTGACCTTGTAACGTTTCCTCTGCCCACCTTTGGCTCGTTTGCAGTGAAGGAGTTCCGAGTAGAGCGCTTGCTTTGGGAGTCTCATGTCTGGCATGCGGACAATGTGGCCTGCCTCCATAACCAGTCCCTGCAAAGAGACGCTCAGTCATTCAGCCAGTAAACAACAGGACTGGTTGATAAGAATGATCAGGAAATCCAAGAGCTAATAGATCACAAGCGCAGGGCATTTCTGAGCCTTAAGCAACTGAGGGAGTGCTGCACTGTCGGAGGGTCAGAACTGAGAACATAAGAACATAAGGAATAGGAACATACAGCCCCTCGAGCCTGCTCCACAATTCAAAAAGATCATGGATGATCATTGACACAACTCCACTTACCCGCCCAATCCCTACATCCCTTGAATTCCCAAATTACTCCAAAAATCTATCTCAGCATTGGATATAATTTATATTTTATATCAGAATCCTTTATGTTTCAATGAGATCACCTCACATTCTTCTAAACTCCAGAGAGTACTGGCCCATTCTGCACATTCTGTCATCATAAGACAGCCCTCTCATCCCGGGAATGAACCTCCATTGCATCGTCTCCAAGGCAAGTATATCCTACCGTCAATAAGGAGACCAAAACTGTGCACAGTGCGCCTGGTGTGGTCTCACCAAGGTCTTATACAATTGTAGCAAGACTTCCTGGGGCCTAAATTCAGGGTCTCGGAGACCCGTTACTCTCCGTTTGTGGCGGCCATTCGGCGGAATCACGTGGCTGCTGCATTGTCGTCAAATGGCTGACACGACCCAAATTCAGGTCGGGGATTTTTCGGCTTGGTCCCGATTCCACCCGATCCTGATGACCATCGCAAGCACCTCATGTGCACTGCCGCTTTACCTCAGCTTAAAAATGACCCGAGCTAAATTCAGGCCGAAAGCTGGTCGCCTGCCGCATGGTGTCCCCAACAGCTTTCTGTTGGTGCACCTTCTCTGCACTGAGTGCGGCCCGACAGTGTGGCGGCCCTTCAAGGGGAGGCCCACTGCTGCGGCCGCCATGTATTTATTTTTGACAGCTGATTTTCCGACGGGTAGCCTGGCACTGACTCTTGGGAGCCAGGCCGCTGGCCCGGCGGAAACCCTCCCTGGTGGCCCAGTGGCTAACGATCTAGAATGACTGATTCGCTCCCCTTTAACGGAGGAGAGAGAGCGCGGTGACGCACACACGCTGTGACATCACCACTATTCCATCGCTGATTGACAGCGGCGGAGTCCTGGTCTGACCCACATTCAGGCACCCAGCCTGCCTTTGAGTCTATGGCCCGTCCCCACTATGACACATTTCCTCTGGGACTTTGAAAATTCAAAGTCCTGACAATCGCTCTCCCGACCACATCATGGATCCGCGCGGGAAGTACAGAGAAAAACTCACCGGTGCGCCAGCTTTCTTGCGCTGCTGAATTTCGGCGCCCCTTACTCTTAGACAAAGAATCTGCAAAGGGATAAAGACAGGTTAAGGGTCAAACTATTAGCAGATGGAGTATAACGTGGGAAAGTGCGAGGTTATCCACATTGGCAGGAAAAATAAAGAAGCAAATTTTTATTTAAATGGAGAGAGATTACAAAATGCTGCAGTACAGAGGGACGTGGGGGTCATTGTGTATGAAGGCTGAGGAAGAGAGTGTTTGAAGACCAGGACCTCAAATCTGGCACCCAGCTTATCGTCTACAAGACCTCCTATATGGCTCAGAGATGTGGACCACATACGGTAGCACGTCAAAGCGCTGCCTCTGCAAGATCCTGCAACTCCACTGGGAGGATAGACGCACCAATGTCAGTGTTCTCGCTCAGGCTAACATCCCCAGCATTGAAGCACTGACCACACTCGACCAGCTCCATTGGGCGGGCCACATCTTCTGCATGCCTGACACGTGACTCCCACAGCAAGTGCTCTACTCGGAACTCCTACACAACAAGCGAGCCACAGATGGACAGAGGAAACGTTTCAAGGACACCCTCAAAGCCTCCTTGATAAAGTGCAACATCCCCACCGGCACCTCGGAATCCCTGGCCCAAGAACACCCTAAGTGGAGAAAGAGCATCCAGGAGGGCACTGAGCACCTCGAGTCTCATCGCCGAGAGCATGCAGAAACCAAGCACACGCAGCGGAAGGAGCATGCGGTAAACCAGACTCCCCACCCACCCTTTCCTTCAACCACTGTCTGCCCCACCTGTGACAGAGACTGTAATTCCTGTATTGGACTGTATTGCTAGCTGAGAACTCACTTTTAGAGTGGAAGCAAGGCTTCCTCACTTTCGGGGGACTGCCTATGATGATGATGATGTGCATGAAACACCAAAAGTTAGTATGCAGGTACAGCAAGTAATCAGGAAGGCAAATGGAATATTGGCCTTTATTATGCAAAGGGGATGGAGTGTAAAAGCAGGGAAGTCCTGCTACAACTGTACAGGGTATTGGTGAGACCACACCTAGAGTACTGCGTACAGTTTTGGTCTCCTTATTTAAGGAGGGATATACTTTCATTAGAGGCAGTTCAGAGAAGGTTCACTGGGTTGATTCCTGAGCTGAAAGGGTTAGCTTATGAAGAATGGTTGAGCAGGTTGGGCCTATACTTACTGGAGTTTAGAAGAGAGAGGTGATCTTATTGAAACATATAAGATACTGAGGGGCCTCGACAAGGTGGATGCAGAGAGGATGTTTCCACTTGTGGCGGAATCTAGAGCTAGGGGGCATAGTTTCAGAATAAGGGATCGCCCATTTAGAACTGAAATGAGGAGGAATTTCTTCTCTGAGTGTAGTAAATCTGTGGAATTCTCTGCCCCAGAGAGCTGTGGAGGCTGGGTCATTGAATATATTTAAGGTGGAGATAGACAGAGTTTTGACTGATAAGGGAGTGAAGCATTATGGGGAGCGAGCAGGGAAGTGGAGTTGAGCACAAGATCAGATCAGCCATGATCTTATTAAATAGTGGAGCAGGCTCGAGGGGCCAAATGGCCTACTCCTGCTCCTATTTCTTATGTTTTTATGTTCTTATACTCTAACCCCCTTGCAATAAAGGACAACATGCCATTTGCCTTCCTTATTGCTTGCTGTACCAGCATGCTAACTTTTTGTGTTTCTTGCACAAGGACCCTCAAATCTCTCTGAACACTAACTTTTAAACATTTCTCACCATTTAAAAACTATGATGTTTTTTTATTCTTCCTACCAAAGTAAATAACCTCACATGTCCCTACATTATACTCCATCTGCCACCTTACTGCCCACTCACTCAGTCTATCGATATCCCTGTGCAGACACTTTGGGACTGAAATTGCCCCTTTCCTTCCGGCTTCAACACCGTAAGCGGCGGCCACGCTGCGGAGCGCAATGGCCGCCGACTTTTCCTGTAATGGCCGCCATTATCAAAATTCTGCTCCTGCGTATCCCGGAGGTGACCCGCTCCCCCTCCACCGCTCCACTGCTGCCGAACAGTCCTAAGTGTATCATCCAGCTCAACAACTCTGAGCCGAAGTTCCTCGAGCGGCAGACACTTACTGCAGATGTGTTTGCTCGGGATCGCGATGCTCTCCGCCAACTCTCACAAAACAACACCTGCCCTGCCCTGTATCTCTAACCTTGTTTAATTTATTAATTAGTTCAATCTTTGACTCAATCGATATTTTAGTTTTGTTTAATTATTTTATGTTTTAAGTTGTTAATTGAATAAGTATTAGCAAGTTACAGTTTCTCAGCTCTTAATGCAACCCCTTCCCTAACTTAGAAAGCAGCGAAAAGCTGTAATTCTCATCAACCAATCACCTGCCTGCTCTCCTGTGACGTCATTCTTTGTTTTTTTTAGGGGTGATTTTGAATCTGAATTTCCCCCCACCCCGCCCGGGCCTCAACCCGCTCCCTCTGTCCCACCCCCCACCGCCCCGGGCTCACCCCGCTCCCTCCGTCCCGCCCCCCACCGCCCCGGCCTCACCCCGCTCCCTCCGTCCCACCCCCCACCGCCCGGGCCTCACCCCGCTCCCTCCGTCCCACCCCCCACCGCCCGGGCCTCACCCCGCTCCCTCCGTCCCACCCTCCACCGCCCGGGCCTCACCCCGCTCCCTCCGTCGCACCGCCCCGCTCCCTCCGTTCCGCCCAGCCTCGGGTGTGGGGGAAGCTTGATAAACACATGAGGGAGAAAGGAATAGAAGGATATGGTGACAGGGTGAGATGAAGAGGGGTGGGAGGAGGCTGAGTGGACCATAAACACCGGCATGGAGCGGTTGGGCCGAATGGCCTGTTTCAGTGCTGTACCTTCTGTGTAATGTGTAACACAGGAAAAAGCGAATGTTTGAAGTCCCAAGGCAGCTTTCTATCTCGGTGATTTTACTCGCTGTCTCGCTCCTTTCCCTCGATCAGAAACACCAATCAGAAGTTTGGGACAAAATCTAAACCTTCTTGACTGAGGCCTTTCCATCTTTCTCTTTCTCCAATTTACCGACAGTTTTACAGACACAAACACTGAGAAAGGTGGAACCGAATTAACAATAAATAACCTCCCCAGACCGATTTTAAAATGCATTCTGGGGATGTGGGCGTCGCTGACACGGCCGGCATTTATTGCCCATCCCCAGTGGCCCTGAGAAGGTGGGAGGCGCATTCTTGATCCGCTGGGAGCGGGTTTGATACAAACTGAGTGTCTCGCTCGGCCACTTCAGAGGGTGATTAATAGTCAACCACCTTGGTGTGGGACTGGAGTCACATGTAGGCCCGGACCGGGTCCGGAGGCAGATTTCCTTCCCTAAAGGACATTACAGAACCAGTTGGGTTTTTACGACAATCCGACGGCTTCATGGTCACTTTTACTGATCCCAGGTTTTTATTTCCAGAGTTTGTAAACTGAATTCTAAATTCTCAAAAGTGTCCGGGTGGGATTTGAACTCCCGTTCCCTGGATTATTGGTCCAGTCACAGAACCACTACATTTACACAGAATGTCCCCAACATCACCGTCACGGAGCAGAACCACCTCGGGAGTCAATATTACTTCCCGTGATTGCAAACATTGAAAGATTGCCCTTGTGTGTGTCCCATTCTGAAACTCTGTTTATCTGTTGAAATTGTTGGTGATTTCAGATTCCTGTTCACCAGCCTGAACCACAATGTCCAAACTCTGGGCTTTTTGCTGCATTTTATCCGCCTCTTTATTTCTCCCTTTATTTCTGTTACGATCAGGTTCCATCAGGAAATCTCTCTCCTCGACCACAGCAGTTTTCCAGGTTATCTGTGGGACAATTCCTGGAAAATTCACGCACCGCCCATTCTTCACACGGTGCGGAGATTAAACCTCACCCCCTGGGCTTTGTATCTCAATCCGCAGTTTGTTTCTCTGCTGAAGGCAACGAGCAAAGAACAATGATCCCAAGGAGTGAGGAGGGGGAAATAATCCTGAAATAATTCAGACCCACGATCCGAGGGGAGTGCGAGCGAGTTGGGGACATTCTCTAAAGGGGCGAGGGGGCAGTGGATTCATGAATCAATCTCCCGAAAACTCTGTGTGGCCGACAATTCACCAGCTCAGAGACTGTTCCTCCCCACCCCAGAGTAAACACATTGATATATCACACACACACCCCGAGTTGTGTGTGGGGAGAGACTCCCCCAGGAACAGCACGGATTGGATGGGGATTTAACGACTGTTTATTCTCCAGCCATCGAGGCCGTGGATGAAGTGAAAGTGCTGGAGATATCTGGAAAGTGTGGAGTGGAACCTTGACTCATTATTCCCTGTGACAGTGCGATCGATCGATCGAGCTCCATGCCTCGGTGTAACTCCACGTCTCTCCTCAAACCTCCAGCTCTGCTCAAAGTCTCGCATCCTAATGACTGAACACTTTCTATTTGTACCTGTGCACAAACCTTCCGATCGACAGCCTCAAACACTTGTTGTTTCACAGAGGAAGCCGAGGACTTTCACCCTCAATGTTCCGGCTTTTCAATCATTTTTTTTCGTTCAATGTTTAATATCAACAACAACAACCTGCATTTATATAGCGCCTTTAATGTAGTAAAACTGCAGTGGGTCTCAGCTGAGGTCAAGTCACATAATTTACATTTCAAGCGTGCAGCACTTCATCAGTACTGACTCTCTCCGACAGTGCAGCACTCCCTCAGTAACTCGCAGCCCGTGTACCAGTAACTAGCAACCCCTGCACCAATAACTCGCAGCCCCTCCACCAGTAACTTGCAGGCCCTGCTCCAGTAACTAGCAATCCCTTCACAAGTAACTAGCAACCCCCGCACCAGCCATTTATTGACCACCAGCTCAGTGCAGGTTAAGTCCCGCTCCCAGTCACCAGCTCACTAATAAATCCCCATCGATGGGGACAGGAGCTTTGCTAAAATCATGTTTCCATTTGAATTATTCCCGGTGTTTCTGAGACTCCAACAGATGGAATTTTAAAGACAATGAGAAGATCTTCTCAATCTGGAGCCAGGATTCATCCCGAGATTACTCTCTCTCTGGAATTTCAAAACTAAAACAAGGCAGCTCATTGAAAATGTAAGGGAGAGAAACATTCTGTTTGTAAAACCCACTGGGCTGTGGAATGATGAAGCGATGGAGGTGATGCTGGGAATATCTGAGCTGGAGATACGTGACATCAGCGGGAGAGATATTACTGAGGATTCTGTGCCTGGGACTGAGAAGGAGGAGAGTGTCAGTGTTCATTGATTCACCGAGTGAGAGAGGATGTGTCTCTCTGATCCACATGTTATACAACAGGGCTCGTGGAATAGGCTGTCTCTGTCTCTCTCTCTCTGCACAGTCGGAGGTGCTGTCTTTCGGACCGAGGCCCCGACGGCTTTCTCAGGCGGATGTAAAGATCATGGCCACTATTTCGAAGAAGAACAGGGAATTCTCCCTGGGGACCTGGTACTAATATTTAGCCCTTAAACAAACTTACTAAAGGTGATTATCTAGTCATTTATCACATTGCTGTTTGTTGGAGCTTGCTGTGCACAATTTGGCTGCTGCATTTCCTACATCACAATAGTGACTACACTCAAATGAAGTTATTTGGTTGTAAAGCGGTTTGTGACGTCCTGAGGTTGTGAAAAGCTGTAGAAAGTCAGGTCTTTATTTTAAGGTCGTGCCTCCTTGTTCCAGACTCCCCCACCAGAGGAAATCGTTTCTCTCTATCTACCCGATCAAATCCTTTCATCAGCTTAAACACTTTAATCTTCTATAGTCAAGGAATACAAGTCTAGTTGTTGAGGCCAATTCACTAAATATATTCAATAAGGAGTTAGATGTAGTCCTTACTACTAGGGCGATCAAGGGGTATGGCGAGAAAACAGGAATGGGGTACTGAAGTTACATGTTTAGCCATGAACTCATTGAATGGCGGTGCAGGCTTAAAGGGGCGAATGGCCTACTATTGCAGCTATTTTCTATGTTTCTATGTTTCTATGTTTCTAGTCTCCGCAACCTGTCCTGATAATTGACCCTTTTAGCCCCTGTATCATTCTGGTGAATCTACGCTGCCCCCGTCCAAGGCCAATATATCCTTCCTGAGGGGCCGTGCCCAGAACTGATCGCAGGATCCAGGTGGGGTCTGATCAGAGATTTATATAAACTGTAACATATCTTCCATCCCTGGTCCATTGCTGGTATTGTATCCTCTTCCTCTACTGTGATGATCGATATAAAGTAATTATTTAGCAATCCGCCATTTCCTTATTCCAATTACAATATCATATGTGACCATGTTTAAAGGGCCCACGTCCCCTGAAGTCAGGTCTGGGAATTGTCAGCAATGTGTGGGAGAAAGTGCTGGAGTCTGTGTTACACTAACCCCCGCTCACAGCACAACATTGAATGGTGGCACAGGCTCGAGGGGCTGAACGGCCTCCTCCTGTTCCTCATTAAGTTGTGGACACATGACCTCTGACCCAGAGGTGAGAGTGCGACCCACTGAGCCCCGGCTGGCACCGGGAGCTGGTGACAAAGGCTGGGAGTGTGAGAGCTGCGATAAAGAGTAACGGGCTGTCGGAGACTGAAGTCAGGTCTGGGAATTGTCAGCAATGTGTGGGAGAAAGTGCTGGAGTCTGTGGTACACTAACTCCTGCTCGCAGCACAACATTGAATCCAGCATTTGAAGATTGCCTCGAGGGCAGCTTGTGATGGTTCAATGACAGAATGATCTGATTTGCTGCTCAGAAATGTGTCTTTTTCCTTGTGATTTCAGTAGTTTGCCGCAAATAATCAGATTCTGGGAACAGTCAGATGGAGAAATCTTTGTTGAAATTGGGTCCTGAAGTGAGGCGGGATAATTAACTCTGACAGATTCCAGCGTTGGAATGGAATTTGTCTCCACGCAGCGTGAGGTGAATCTCGGAAACCTCCCGCCTCAGACTGTTTCCTCATTCTTTTATTATTTATTCCTGGGATGTGGGCGTCACTGGCAAGGCCGGCATTTATTGCCCATCCCTAATTGCACTTGAGAAGGTGGTGGTGAGCCGCCTTCTTGAACCACTGCAGTCCATGTGGTGAAGGTGCTCCCACAGTGCTGTTAGGGAGGGAGTTTCAGGATTTCGACCCAGTGACCTTGAAGATACCGCAATTTATTTCCAAATCAGGATGGTGTGTAACTTGGAGATGATGATGTTTCCATGCACCTGCTGCCCTTGTCCTTCTAGGTGGGAGAGGTCAGGGATTGTGAGGTGCTGCCGAAGAAGCCTTGGCGAGTTGTTGGAGTGTATCTTGTCGATGGTACACACTGCAGCAACGGTGCACCAGTGGTGGGGGGAGTGAATGTTTAAGGTGGTGGATGGGATGCCAATTAACCGGGCTGCTTTGTCTTGGATGCTGTCGAGCTTCTTGAATGTTGTTGGAGCTGCACTCAACGAGCCAAGTGCCGAGTATTCCATCACATTCTTGATTTTTGCCTTCTAAATGGTAGAAAAACTTTGGGGATTCAGGAGGTGAGACAATCACCGCAAAATACCCTGCCTCTGACATGCTCTTGTTGCCATGTATTTATGTGACTGGTCCAGTTATTTTCTGGCCAATGGTGACATCCAGGATATTGAAGGTGGGGGATTCGGCGATGGTAATGCTGTTGAATATCAAAGTGAGGTTATTAGACTCTTGTTTGTTGAAAAAGTCATTGCCTTGAGCTTGTGTGGTGCGAATGTTACTTGTCACTTATCAGCCCAAGCCTGAATGTCATCCAGGTCTTGCTGCATTCAGGCATGGACTGCTTCATTATCTGAGGAGTTGCAATTGGCACTGAACACTGTGCAATCTTCAGTGAACATCCCCAGTTCTGACCTTATGATGGAGGGAAGGTCATTGATGAAGCAGCTGAAGATGTTTGGGCCTAGGACACTGCCTTGAGGAACTCCTACAGCGATGACCTGGGGCTCCAACAACTATAACCATCTTCCGTTGTGATATGTGACTCCAGCCAGTCGAGACTTTCCACCCTGATTTTACTCGGGCTCCTTGATGCCACACTCGGTCAAATGCTGCCTTGATGTCAAGGGCAGTCACTCTCACCTTACCTCTGAATTCAGCTCCTTTGTCCATGTTTGGGCCAAGGCTGTAATGGGCTGAGTGGTCTTGGCGGAACCCAAACTGAGATTTGCTAAGCAGATTATTGATGAGTATGTGCTGCTTGTAGCATTGTTAACTACATCTTCCATCACTTTGCTGATGATTGAGAGTAGACTTATGGGGTGGTAATTGGCCAGATTGGATTTGTCCTGCTTTTCATGGACAGGATGTACCTGAGCAGTTTTCCAAATTCTGCGTAGAAGCCTGTGTTATAGCTGTACTGGAACAGCTTGGTTAGAGTTACGGGTAGTCCGAGAGCACATGTCTTCAGCGCGACAGCCGGGATGCTGACCGAGGGCCGTGTGGCTCTTTGTTGGCCAGCGCGGACACGATGGGCCGGAATGGCCTCCTTCTGTGCTGTAAATTTCTATGTCTATGTCTTCTATGTTGTCAGGTCCCAAAGCCTTTGCTGTATCCAGTGCGCTCAGCCGTTACTTGATATCACGTGGAGTGAATCGAATTGGTTGAAGACTGGCTTCTGTGATGGTGATGGATCTCAGGGGGAGGCCAATGTGGATCATCCATGTTATGTATGTAAACCTGTATATACCATGTCTAACCACCAGAGGGCTTATCCCCCGATGTCCTAATGGATCCTACATTCCCTTAGGAGCACCTGTATAGAAGCAGGCCTCACAGGTTGGAGAGGCATTCTGAGATCTGTAATAAAGGACTACGGTCACACCTTACTTTGAGCTTACAATATCTAGTCTGACTCTTTATTCAAGATGTAACAATCGACTTGACACTTCTTGCGGAACCTGGTTGCAAACGTTTCAGCCTTGTCTTTTGCACTTGCGTGCCGGGCTCTTTCATCATTGGGGATGTGGATATCCATGGAGTCTCCTCCTCCCGTTGTTTAATGGTCCACCACCATTCACGACTGGATGTGACAGGACTGCAGAGCTTTGATCTGATCTGTTGATTGTGGGATCACTTCGCCCTGTCTATAGCATGCTGCCTCCGCTGTTTCCTCATTCCCCTGTTTCTCTGCCCCTCCCCCTCACAAGTCTCTGAAGGTGACAGGACAAGTTGATAAAGCTGTTAAATAGCACACGGGATCCTGGGCTTTATTAATAGAGGAATAGTGTACAAGAGCAAGGCGGTTATGATAAACTTTCATTTAAAGAACCGGTTAGGCCCCCACTGGAGAATTGTGTCCAATTCTGGGCCCCACACTTTAGGAAGGATGTCAAGGCCTTGGAGAGGGTGCAGAGGGGATTTACTGGACTGGTACTAGAATCATGGTGGGTTTTCATCGAGTAAATAAGGAGAGACTGTTTCCACTGGCAGGGTCAGTAACCAGAAGACACAGATTTAAGGTGATTGGCGACATAACCAGATGAGGAGAATATTTTTGATGCGAGTTGTTGTGATCTGGAAAGCGCTGCCTGAAAGGGCGGTGGGAGCAGATTCAACAGTAAGTTTGAAAAGGGAAAGAGATTAATACTGGAAGGGGAAAGATTTTCAGGGCTATGGGGAAAGAGCAGGGAGTGGGAGTGGGCATTAACAAAAGGCCCTAAACCTTCAGTCACACACAACACCCAAACCAGAGGATTCCAGGCTCCAGGAACAGAAGGTTCCAGAAGGTTGCGGAGAGGAGGGGGTTAAATCTCACTTCATACAAAAATGTCACCGAGATCATTTACAGTTTGTGCCTGTGTTTCTCAGGCCTTATCACCTGCATCAATCTCTCTGTCTCTGTCTTGTGATGTGATTCTAGACGGCCATTAGTGACTCCAGTTCACTGTCTCCGTGTCGGGGATCAGTGAGCGCTGATGGGTCAGCTGTGAGTACAACACTTGAGTGAGGGAATAGATTGTCCAGAACCCATGTTACACAATGTACCCTTCAGTAACCTCACCCTCCATATCTCTGTAACCCCTCCCACCCTACACCCCTCCCTATCCCTGTAAACCCCTCCCAACCTACACCCCTCCCTATCTCTGTAAAACCCTCCCAACCTACACCCCTCCCTATCCCTGTAACCCCCTCCCACCCTACACCCCTCCCTATCCCTGTAACCTCTCCCACCCTACACCCCTCCCTATCCCTGTAACTCCCTCCCACCCTACACCCCTCCCTATCCCTGGAACCCCCTCCCACCCTACACCCCTCCCTATCCCTGGAACCTCTCCCACCCTACACTCCTCCCTATCCCTGTAACCCCCTCCCACCTACACCCCTCCCTATCCCTGGAACCCCCTCCCAACCTACACCCCTCCCTATCCCTGTAACCCCCTCCCACCTACACCCCTCCCTATCCCTGTAACCCCCTCCCACCCTACACCCCTCCCTATCCCTGTAACCCTCTCCCACCCTACACCCTCCCTATCCCTGTAACCGCCTCCCACCCTACACCCTCCCTATCCTTGTAACCTCATCCTACCCTACACCCCTCCCTATCCCTGCAACCCCATCTCACCCGACACCCCTCCCTATCCATGTAACCCCCTCCCACCTACACCCCTCCCTATCTCTGTAACCCCCTCCCACCCTACACCCCTCCGAGATCGCTGTGCTACTCCAAATCTGGTCCCTTGTCCATCCTCGATATTTATCGCTCCACTTTTGGCGGCTGTGCCTTCAGCTGCCTAGGTCCGAAGCTCTTGAATTCCCTCCCTAAACATATCCTCCTCTCTACCTCTCTCTCCTCCTTTAAGACCCTCCTTTAAACCTCCCTCTTTGACCGAGCTTTTGTTCACCTGTTCTAACATCACCTTATGTGTCTTGCTGCCAAATTTGTGTCTGATCTAGGCTCCTGTGAAACACCTTGGGAGGTTTCCTAGATAAAGGCGCTATATAAATGCAAGTTGTAGTTTTGCTGTCACTGTGACTCAGTCAGTTGGATGTCAATCCCAGACAGACAAGCTGTCACCACATGCCATCATTGGCCGCTCACTAACCAATCGGCACAGAGCCTTTAATCAGCATCTGTGAGAGAGCAGAATGAAAGAAGAGGCTTGAGATGGGGAGCAGAGACCAGCAGCACCTTACACAGGAACCTCCCACTCCTCACACAACCAGACAGCCTCTCCACACAGCTTCAATTATTCACTGCAGCCCAAGAAAAGATTGATAATAAAAGCCGGGCTCCAGGTGCTGTGGTGAAGCCTGAGAATGAGAGGGAGCGAAAGCCAGTGACAGTGGACACAGGGACTTGTGTCACATTCACTCTGGGCTCTGAGAAACTCCCAAACACAAAGCTCCTCCTGGTTCCCAGCCCTTCCGTCTGGTGCAGGGTCCTGGGGGAGCAACCTTGACTGACCTGCAGCCCATCCCCACTCCCTCTCTCTCTTTCTCTCCGTTACTGAAACATCCCTTGTGGGGAAACAAGGAGAGCTCGGGATCTGTGACAGAGCGACTGGGAAACAGCAGCAGGAGATCAGACTGCTTCAGAACTAAAGCCCAGGGACCCCGATCAGTGAAGGTAAGTCTCCCCCCTCCCTCCCTCTCTCTGTCTCCCCCGTTCCTCTCTCTGTCTCCCTCTCCCTCCTCCTCTATGTCTCCCCACCTCTGTCTGTGTGTCGCTCTAGCTGTCTGTCTCTTCCTCTATCTCGCTCTCTGTCTCCCCCTCCCCGCTATCTCTCTCTCTCTCTGAATGTGAATTTGGGGAATCTGATGGTGGGACTATCCCAGTCAGACAGCATCGTGTCACCTCCCCGTTACACCCGATGGGAGAGTTGGAAAGTAAAAAGAAAGACCGACATTTCTATTGCGCCTTTCACCATCTCAGGACGTCCCAAAGTGTTTTACAGCCAAGGAAGTACTTTTGATGTGTAGTCACTGTTGTAATGTAGGAAATGCAGCAGCCAATTTGTGCACAGCAAGCTCCCACAAACAGCAATGCGATAATGACTGGATAAAAGAACCAGCACAGGCACGATGGGCCGAATGGCCTCTTTCTGTTCTGTGAGATCCCTGTGTGAAAATGAGCTGCTGATTTCTCAGGGGGCTTTGTGTAGAATTGTATTTACTAACCACACACGGCCAATATTGAACTCGCAGTGAAGACTCTGTGAAAAGAATCATTGAGAAAGATTCTTCACTCTGGGGGATTGAAGGGGACAGATTCCCAGGAGCACACTGCCATTTCCAGATGTTGCTGCCCAGTGGTGTCCCTGAACTGCTGCCCAGATGTTGCAGGTGGATTTAGTGGGGCGGGGTGGTGGGGATAATGATATTTCTCTGAGGGCTCAGTGTCAGCCGATGCCTGTAAACCGGGACTCAATCCAATGCTCAATCCTTATTCCCTGTGCGTGGCTGGGGACAAGGAGCAGGGATCCATGAGAAAGTCCTCAATTACACTTCATCCCAGCCCAGTGTCTGAGGCTCAGGGAATGAGAGCCTGCTGTGTGGCCCTCAGCCAGTCTGTCTGTCCTTTCAGTGCCGCTGCTTCTGCTCAGCGATTGTGTGTGTGTCTGTCCTTCTCCTGGGGCTCTCCCAGCCCCAGGCCCAGCTCCACACACTCTCTGCTGGTGAGTCTTCTCGCTGTCACCTTGAGCGGACGGAGAGAGGTGACTGTGTGCAGCCTGTGTGTGAGATGGGGCCCGGGCGATAGCAGTGTCACTGATGGATTGAGGGGCGGCCAGTTCCTGGGCTCGGCAAGGCCCACTTTATGATTGTGAAGATATTACACAGACAGGTAGGAAAAGCTTCATCAATTCCAAAAGGTCTGATCCAACCGAGCCTCCCAATGGAAACAGTCCCATTCACCCCAGGAGAGAGAGCGGGAGAAATTGGCCTGGCTTGTGCCTCCCGTTAGCGCCTGTGGGGGGCAGTAATGGGGCGGTAAAGGGTTACCGACCGAGCGCGGTGAATCCACCGACGCTCGCAAACTGCCTGAAAACGATGACCCAAAATAATTTGGGGCGAGGGAAAGTGCTGAGCCGAGAGCTAGATATGAGGATTCGGTGAATCTCAGGGCGATGAGTCTGTGAAACCTGATCAGAAGCCGACCAGGACCAGGCCTCGGCCCTGTCACATGCTCAGCCCTTTGCTGCCCATTGGAAGGTGCTGTCGAAATACACCTCTTTCTGTGATTACAATTCCTTCCTGTGTCCTTCTGAGCTCACTGCAGTTTCTGCCTTTCAGTAATGTTTAAACATTATTCATTACTCTTTGAAGATGTTGAATTGAAGAATCATTACTCTTTTAGCTGTAAGTCAGATATCAATTATCTGCTCATACAGCATTGAAAGTACTTTGCGTGGGTGTTTATTGCTGAGATTCATTGCAAGCCTCTCACACTTTGTGTCTCCAGACAGTATTCCCTGGGTTAGGGGTGAGGGAGTCTCTCGCTCCAGACAGTGTTACCTGGGCTAGGGGTGATGGAGTCTCTCCCTCCAAACAGTGTTCCCTGGACTAGGGGTGAGGGAGTCTCTCCCTCCAGACAGTGTTCCCTGGGCTCGGGGTGTGGGGGTCTCTCCCTCAGTCTGTGCCTGAGGTTGTGTGAGCTTTGTGATAAAGATGTGTTCTGAGTAATCTTACATCGCTTGTGGCAGTTCAAACAATGAGCTGATTTAGTGAATCTTTTCCAACCAGAACCTCTGGCACTGAGTTATAGATCAGGGTCGGTGATGGTCACTTGTGCTTCAAACAGTGGGCTGAGAGAAATAAAAGGAGTTTTATGGCTCACTCGCTGTAACTGGACAGCAGTAATCCGGGTAAGGATGGCAGGTTTCCTTTCCTGAAGCACATTACAGAACCAGTTGGGTTTTTACAACAGTCTGACAGTTTCATGGTCACTTTTACAGATCCCAGATTTTTAATTTATTTTTACACAGCGTCATTTACGTCCACCTGAGATAGCAGATGGTGCTTTGGTCTAAAGCAGCGTTCCCTCAGTACTGACCCTCCACCAGTGCAGCACTCCCTCAGTACTGACCCTCCGACAGTGCAGAACTCCCGCAGTACTGTCCCTCTGACAGTGCAGCACACCCTCAGTACTGACCCTCTGACAGTGCAGCACTCCCTCAGTACTGACCATCTGCCAGTGCAGCGTCCCTCAGTACTGACCCTCCGACAGAGCAGCGTCCCTCAGTACTGCCCCTCCAACAGTGCAGCACTCCATCAGTACTGCCCCTCCAATAGCGCAGCACTCCCTCAGTACTGTCCCTCCAACAGTGCAGCACTCCCTCAGTAGTGAACCTCCGACAGTGCGGCACTCCCTCAGTCGTGAACCTCCAACAGTGCAGCACTCCCTCAGTACTGACTCTCCGACAATGCAGTGTTCCCTCAGAGCTGCCCCTCTGACAGTGTAGGAGTCCCTCAATACTGCCCCTCCAACAGTACACCGCTCCCTCAGTACTGCCCCTCAGACAGTGCAGCAGTCCTTCAATACTGCCCCTCCGACAGTCCACCGCTCCCTCAGTACTGCCCCTTTGACAGTGTAGCAGTCCTTCAATACTGCCCCTCCGACAGTCCACCGCTCCCTCAGTACTGCCCCTCCAACAGTGCAGTGCTCCCTCAGTACTGCCGCTCTGACCGTGCAGCGTTCTCTCAGTACTGCCCCTCCGACAGTGCAGTGCTCATTCAGTACTACTTCTCCGACAGAGCTGCTCATCCAACAATGCAGCATTCCCTCAGTACTGCCCCTCCAATAGTACAGTGCTGTGGGAGCATCAGTATGGATTATGTGCTGATGTCTCTGGAGTGGAGCTTTAACCCACGACCCTCTGACTCCGAGGCGAGAGTGCTGCCAACTGAGCAACGGCTGACACCCCTATCTCGGACTCCTGTAGCTGTCCCCCTCTCTCTCTGTGTGAGGGGCTGCTGTACAATTGTTCCCAGGGATGGAGCATGCCATCTTGACAGAGGGTGGGCAATCAATGCCGGCTCGAGGTAGACAGACCTCTGCTAGGAACCGCTGAGTACCTGGAGCTCAGGAACTCCCAACGCTCCCTGGTCCATCCCCCTTCCTCCCTCTTCCCCAGGACCACATGTGGGGGAGTGGAGGCCTTGCTCCATGTCATTTATTCAACCAGCATTGTAACCCATGTATAATCAGACCTAAGTTGTACACTGTGAGAACAATGACCACTAGGTGGGAGACACTCCTAACCTGGACCTTCAGGTATAAAAGGGGAAGCTTCACCCACCTTCATCACTTGAGTGCTAAGGAATAAAGGACAGGCCACAGACTGACCTTCTCTCAAGCATGGGCCTCGTGTGCATTTATACTGTATAGTAAGGACGTATCAATGGCGCCGAGAAATTGAGATTTAAACCACGCGAGCATGGCCACTAGCAGAACAGACGAGAGGTACTGTGTTAAGGAATGGTTGGGACAGAGATTCAACATTGTTAAAGCAGCACACAGTTCTCCAGGCAGACAAGGGCAGTCAGGCATGCCCCAACATGTAGTCAAACCCAGAGGGGGCGTTCGATAGAGACAATGGCAAGTTGAACAGCGATTCACGCCATTGCAAGGGACAATGCGGCCAGTAATGTGGCCATCAACACCTGTTAATGGCACACTCAAGGACAGTCACAGGGGCAGTCAGGGACGATCGACTGGCAAGGGACCTTTTGTTTCCAACAGCAGCTCATGTTGGAGGCGTGGAGGCACACACTCAGCCAGAGTTTGCAGAGATGAGCAGACCTGCAGAAATTGCAGAAATGAACGCTGGAGGAAATCACTGGAAGCTGAAGTTCAGTGAGTTCATATGGAGCACGTATACAGTTCATACACCAGGAAGCCACCAATAATGATGAAAGTGCTCCAAAATGGCATCCCAGTATCAATGGAGCTAGACACAGGGGCCAGCCAGTCCCTGATGGGTATCAAACAGTTCAAAAAGTTGTGGGCGTCCAAGGCCAAGAGGCCAAAATTATCGCCGATTGACGCACAGCTGTGGACTTACACAAAGCAGATCATTCCAATGCGAGGCAGCGCCACGGTAGTCGTGACCCACAAAATCTGTGATAACAATGACCACTAGATGTGAGACACTCCTAACCTGGACCTTCAGGTATAAAAGGGGAAGCTCCACCCACCTTCATTACTTGAGTACTAAGGAATAAAGGTTACTGGTCACAGACTGACCTCCTCTCAAGCATGGGCCTCGTGTGCATTTATACTGTATAGTAAGTACATATCACTTCCAACAGGAACTGTGGGATGCCTGCCCTATCCGGGGGCTGATTTGTGGGGAGACAGAATTTACAGCACAGAAAGAAGCCACTCGGCCCATCACTCTCATGCTGGTGCAGCCCTTCATCTGGAGCTGTCTGCCCGTTCCCTGCCCTTTCTCCACATCCTTTTATATTTAACCTGTTCAAACACAGCCAATGTTGTGCACAGGATGATCCTACAGCAATGGGCCGGTGAATTGTTTGATTCGGGTATAGACTGAGGGAGGAGTGTTGTCCAGGATACTGGAAGAAATCCCTGCTCCAGGTCACACAATCCCATTGGATGGTTAACGGTCACCTGGGCAGGTGGACAGAATGTCAACTGACCATCCAGTCCAGAGGACAGGACATCCCATGATGCTCAGGCCTGGACTGGGGTTTGACCCCACGACCTTCTGTCCTGTTGGGAATAGTGTCAGTGACACAAGTAAATACCCACAATTGCCTGTTAATTATTGTCTGATCCTCAATCTCTCACTTCCAACCCTAGATCTCATTAATAGGACTGTGTGAAGGGAATCAGTTCCCAACAATACACTTCCTTTCAACAAACAAAACCAGCGGCCCAGCAAGCTCAGAGCTCAACATTCCTCTAAATTCAAATCTGTTCCAGTAACAAACCCTTTCATAAAGTCGTATTACGGCCCTGATTAAACCTGTCAGCCTCTTAATTACACCCGGCCTTCCACACACCAGGCAATTAACCAAATGGGCTGTACAGTTCTAGTTATTAGAATGAAGATTATTTTAATACAAGGATCAGCCCGGGAATGAACTCCTAGAGGCCCCACTGACTGACGGTGTAGCTGAATGGGATCGCACTGTGTAATGTGAAAGTGGCCTCTCCTTATAGTGAAGCTCAGCCCTTCAGTGCTGCAGGGAGAGGGTGAGAGAGATGGAGAGGAAGCAGGGAGCCAGTCACAGGGATATTCATTACTGTCCGCACCCTTCCCTTAATTACACTTTGTGAAGAGAGCTCATTCTGATTGAGCCACTATTTCCACTGAGTCTGATCAACCTGTTATCAGCATTGCACCTATCAGTCTGTCCCTTGAGCTGATAAGCTGCATTATAGTTACCAGTTCCTCAGTTCCCTATGTGCTCACGATCGTCCCAGTGGTCCACTGCCGTGTCGTGATGCACGTCTTCTGATGACTGACCAGGTCACCCTTCCTTGACTGCAGCCGTGTTCCCACTCGTCTTTACTGAGTCTTTGCCTCAGTTTCCCTGCACACTCACGATCGACCCGGTGGTCTGACGGGTTTGTGGAGCACAACTTCTGATGACTGACCGGGTCACCCTTCTCTGACTACTACAGGCTGCTGTTCCGTGGTCTGTGAGCGCATGTCCCTGCCTTTACTCCTGTGTTGTTTCCATGGCTACCTGCCGCTCATTGAATCCTTCCTTTGATCCATTGATGATCTATCTTCTTTGAGCATGCATTTAGCACTTCGATAACTGGTCTATTGTCTATAGTCTACGCTATCATGGACCTCACTGTGTCTCATTATAGTTCTTACATAGTCGGTATCGGTGTTTACATTTCTACAAAGGATTAGTCAGTATTGGTGTTTACATCTCCACAAAGGATTCTTATAGATGTATCGGTTCTATTGTGTTGGGGTTTCTCTTCTGATTACAGTTTGTGTGGTTTTACATTTCCACAAAATGTTTCTTACAGGGGTTTCTCATTGTTTAGCACAGATTAACATTAAACATTCCAAACAGGAGTCTCCAGGAGTTCTTACAGATTACAGGAAATCAGTATTTACATCTTTAGGGAAGGAAACTTGCCGTCATTACCCGGTTTGGGCCTATCATAGAATCATAGAATGGTTACAGCACGGAAGAAGGCCATTCAGCCCAAGCAGCACGGTCCAGCTTCCAGCTAGTCCCCCTCCCCCACCCTTTCCCCATAGCCCTGCAATTATTGTTCCCTTCAGATACTCACCCAACTCCCTTTTGAAAGATAAGATTGAGTCTGTCTCCACCACCCTTTCAGACAGTGCATTCCAGAACCCAACCACTCGCTGTGTAATAAAAAAAATCATAGATGGCCTTTGGTTCTTTTGCCAATCACCTTAAATCTGTGTCCTCTTGTTCTCGACCCTTCTATCAATGGGAACAGTTTCTCTCTATGTACTCTGTCCAGACCCCTCATGGTTTTGTACACCTCCATCAAATCTCCTCTCAATCTTCTCTGCTCATAGGAGAACAACCCCAGCTTCTCCATCGACCCACGTAACTGAAGTCCCTCATTCCTGGAATCATTCTCAGGAATCTTTTCTACACCTTCTCGAAGGCCTTCATATCCTTCCTAAAGTGTGGTGCCCAGAATTGGACACAGTCTCTAGTTGGGGCCGAACCAATGTTTTATACAGGGTCATCATAATTTCCACACTTTTGTACACTATACCTCTATTTATGCAGCCCAGGATCCCACAAGCCTTTTTAACTGCTTTCTCAAACTGCCCATCCATCTTCAATGATTTATGCACACATACACCCAGGTCTCTCTGTTCCTGCACCCCCTTTCGGATTGTACCTAAACTTCACGAGTTTCTGCGTTAAATTTCACCTGCTACGTGTCCACCCATTTTACCAGTCTGGCTATGTCTTCCTGAAATCTATCACTCTCCCCGTCACTGTTCACTATACTTCGAAGTTTTGTGTCATCTGCAAGTTTTGAAATTGTGCCCTGTACACCAACGTCCAAGTCATTAATATATATCAAGAAAAGCAGTGGTCCGAGTACCGACCCCTGGGGAACACCACTGTGTACCTTCCTCCAGTCCGAAAAACAACCATTCACCACGACTCTCTGTTTCCTGTCACTGAGCCCATTCCGTATCCATGCTGCAACTGTCCCTTTTATTCCATGGGCTTTAACTTCACTGGTAAACCTATGATGTGGCAATTTATCAAACACCTTTTGGAACACCATGTACACCACCTCAACCGCATTGCCCTTATCAACCCTCTCTGTTACCTCATCAAAATCGTTGATCAATTTGGTTAAACACGATTTGCCTTTAACAAATCTGTGCTGCCTTTCCTTTACTAATCCACACTTGTCCAAGTGACTATTAGTTTTGTCCCTGATCACTGTTTCTATAAGCTTCCCCACTACCGAGGTTAAACTGACCAGTCTGTAGTTGCTGGGTTTATCGTTACACTAGTTTTTTGAACAATGATGTAACATTTACAATTCTCCAGTCCTCTGGCACCACCCCAGCATCTAAAAAGAATTGGAATACTATGGTCAGTACCTCCACGATCTCTAATCTTCAATTCCCTCAGCATCCGAGGATGCATCCCTTCCTGTCCTGGTGATTTATCTACTTTAAATACAGTCAGCTGTTCAAGTACCTCCACTTTATCAATTTTTAGCCCATCCAGTATCTCCTCTACCTCCTCCTTCACTACGTCTATGGCAGCATCCTCTTCCTTGGTGAACACAGATGCAAAGTACTCATTTAGTACCTCAGCCATACATACTCTCGGCCTCCATGCATAGGTCACCTTTTTGGTCCCGAATTGGCCCCACCCCTCCTCTTACAACCCGTTTACTATTTATATGCCGATAGAAGACTTTTGTATAATAAACATAAGAACATAAGAACATAAGAACATAAGAATTAGGAACAGGAGTAGGCCATCTAGCCCCTCGAGCCTGCTCCGCCATTCAATAAGATCATGGCTGATCTGGCCGTGGAAACAGCTCCACTGGCCCGCCCTCTCCCCGTAACCCTCAATTACCTTATTGGTTAAAAATCTATCTATCTGTGACTTGAATACATTCAATGAGCTAGCCTCAACTGCTTCCTTGGGCAGAGAATTCCACAGATTCACAACCCTCTGGGTGAAAAAATTCCTTCTCAACTCGGTTTTAAATTGGCTCGCCCGTATTTTGAGGCTGTGCCCCCTGGTTCTAGTCTCCCCTACCAGTGGAAACAACCTCTCTGCCTCTATCTTGTCTATCCCTTTCATGATTTTAAATGTTTTTATAAGATCACCCCTTATCCTTCTGAACTCCAAAGAGTAAAGACCCAGTCTACTCAATCTATCATCATAAGGTAGCCCCCTCATCTCCAGAATCAGCCTAGTGAATCGTCTCTGTACCCCCTCCAAAGCCAGTATATCCTTCCTGAAGTAAGGTGACCAAAACTGCACGCAGTACTCCAGGTGCGGCCTTACCAATACCCTACACAGTTGCAGCAGGACCTCCCCGCTTTTGTATTCCATCCCTCTCGCAATGAAGGCCAACATTCGATTCGCCTTCCTGACTACCTGCTGCACCTGCAAACTAACTTTTTGGGATTCATGTACAAGGACCCCCGGGTCCCTCTGCACCTCAGCATGTTGTAATTTCTCCCCATTCAAATAATATTCCCTTTTACTGTTTTTTTTCCCCAAGGTGGATGACCTCACATTTTCCGACATTGTATTCCATCTGCCAAACCTTAGCCCATTCACTTAACCTATTCAAATCTCTTTGCAGCCTCTCTGTGTCCTCTACACAACCCGCTTTCCCACTAATCTTTGTGTCATCTGCAAATTTTGTTACACGACACTCTGTCCCCTCTTCCAGGTCATCTATGTATATTGTAAACAGTTGTGGCCCCAGCACCGATCCCTGTGGCACACCACTAACCACCGATTTCCAACCCAAAAAGGGCCCATTTATCCTGACTCTCTGCTTTCTGTTCACCAGCCAATTCTCTATCCATGCCAATACATTTCCTCTGACTCCGCGTACCTCTATCTTCTGCAGTAACCTTTTGTGTGGCACCTTATCGAATGCATTTTGGAAATCTAAATATACCACATCCATCGGTACACCTCTATCCACCATGCTCGTTATATCCTCAAAGAATTCCAGTAAATTAGTTAAACATGGTTTCCCCTTCATGAATCCATGCTGCGTACGCTTGATTGCACTATTCCTATCTAGATGTCCCGCTATTTCTTCCTTAATGATAGTTTCAAGCATTTTCCCCACTGCAGATGTTAAACTAACCAGCTTATAGTTACCTGCCTTTTGTCTGCCCCCTTTTTTAAACAGAGGCGTTACATTAACTGCTTTCCAATCCGCTGGTACCTCCCCAGAGTCCAGAGAACTTTGGTAGATTATAACGAATGCATCTGCTATAACTTCCGCCATCTCTTTTAATACCCTGGGATGCATTTCAGCAGGACCAGGGGACTTGTCTACCTTGAGTCCCATTAGCCTGTCCAGCACTACCCCCCTAGTGATAGTGATTGTCTCAAGGTCCTCCCTTCCCACATTTCTGTGACCAGCAATTTTTTGCATGGTTTCTGTGTCTTCCACTGTGAAGACCGAAGCAAAATAATTGTTTAAGGTCTCAGCCATTTTCACATTTTCCATTATTGAATCCCCCTTCTCATCTTCTAAGGGACCAACATTTACTTTAGTCACTCTTTTCTGTTTTATATATCTGTAAAAGCTTTTACTATCTGTTTTTATGTTTTGCTGTAAAAGCTGTTAATATCTGTTTTTATGTTTTGCTTGTATGTTGGCTGCCATTTTATTCTCATACCCACTCTTTGGCTCTCTTATTTTATTTTTCACTTGTCCTCTGACCTATATGTGACTCCAGTCCCACACCAATGTGGTTGACTATTAATGACCCTCTGAAGTGGCCGAGCGAGACACTCAGTTTATATCAAACCCGCTCCCAGCGGATCAAGAAGCCGGCCCACTCCCACCTTCTCAGGGCAACTGGGGATGGGCAATAAATACCGGCCGTGCCAGCGATGACCACATCCCCCGAATGAATGAAAGAAATGAAATCAACTCCCATGAGCTCCTTCTCTGTCTGAGGGGCCTTTGATCAGTAAACCTCCTCTCGTCCACCTGCAATTGGGAAACATGGGAATTTGGGATTACGGAGAACAGCGACTGTTATGAACAAAAGTACAAGAATATTTATGTTGAATGAGAATCAAAGATTATCACAAATGAAATAAAATAACATTTAAACCTTGTTAGAGAAATCCCAGCACTGAAACTGAACAGCTTCATTAAATTCAAGTAACAATCTTAATTCACTGAGGGTTAAGTTGACTAATTTATACAATAATGTCTTCAGGGGCAGAATCTGTTATCCTGAGCTTTTTATAGATCGCACAGAAATCCATAAACTACATTATCCCCTCATCGAATTCCTGTAATTATTTCATCATGGTCATTATTCTCGGGAGAAGCTTTAAATTATTAATGAAGGTGATCTATTCATGAGACGTCCCACTCCTGAATCAACAGGTGGAAACCAAGCTCCTTCCAAGGCTGATTTCCAGCTCGCTGAACTGTTTGACGGGTCGTTGAGGGAAGATTGAGGGGTCGTTGAGGGAAGATTGAGGGGTCGTTGAGGGAAGATTGAGGGGTCGTTGAGGGAAGATTGAGGGGTCGTTGAGGGAAGATTGAGGGGTCGTTGAGGGAAGATTGAGGGGTCGTTGAGGGAAGATTGAGGGGTCGTTGAGGGAAGATTGAGGGGTCGTTGAGGGAAGATTGAGGGGTCGTTGAGGGAAGATTGAGGGGTCGTTGAGGGAAGATTGAGGGGTCGTTGAGGGAAGATTGAGGGGTCGTTGAGGGAAGATTGAGGGGTCGTTGAGGGAAGATTGAGGGGTCGTTGAGGGAAGATTGAGGGGTCGTTGAGGGAAGATTGAGGGGTCGTTGAGGGAAGATTGAGGGGTCGTTGAGGGAAGATTGAGGGGTCGTTGAGGGAAGATTGAGGGGTCGTTGAGGGAAGATTGAGGGGTCGTTGAGGGAAGATTGAGGGGTCGTTGAGGGAAGATTGAGGGGTCGTTGAGGGAAGATTGAGGGGTCGTTGAGGGAAGATTGAGGGGTCGTTGAGGGAAGATTGAGGGGTCGTTGAGGGAAGATTGAGGGGTCGTTGAGGGAAGATTGAGGGGTCGTTGAGGGAAGATTGAGGGGTCGTTGAGGGAAGATTGAGGGGTCGTTGAGGGAAGATTGAGGGGTCGTTGAGGGAAGATTGAGGGGTCGTTGAGGGAAGATTGAGGGGTCGTTGAGGGAAGATTGAGGGGTCGTTGAGGGAAGATTGAGGGGTCGTTGAGGGAAGATTGAGGGGTCGTTGAGGGAAGATTGAGGGGTCGTTGAGGGAAGATTGAGGGGTCGTTGAGGGAAGATTGAGGGGTCGTTGAGGGAAGATTGAGGGGTCGTTGAGGGAAGATTGAGGGGTCGTTGAGGGAAGATTGAGGGGTCGTTGAGGGAAGATTGAGGGGACGTTGAGGGAAGATTGAGGGGTCGTTGAGGGAAGATTGAGGGGTCGTTGAGGGAAGATTGAGGGGTCGTTGAGGGAAGATTGAGGGGTCGTTGAGGGAAGATTGAGGGGTCGTTGAGGGAAGATTGAGGGGTCGTTGAGGGAAGATTGAGGGGTCGTTGAGGGAAGATTGAGGGGTCGTTGAGGGAAGATTGAGGGGTCGTTGAGGGAAGATTGAGGGGTCGTTGAGGGAAGATTGAGGGGTCGTTGAGGGAAGATTGAGGGGTCGTTGAGGGAAGATTGAGGGGTCGTTGAGGGAAGATTGAGGGGTCGTTGAGGGAAGATTGAGGGGTCGTTGAGGGAAGATTGAGGGGTCGTTGAGGGAAGATTGAGGGGTCGTTGAGGGAAGATTGAGGGGTCGTTGAGGGAAGATTGAGGGGTCGTTGAGGGAAGATTGAGGGGTCGTTGAGGGAAGATTGAGGGGTCGTTGAGGGAAGATTGAGGGGTCGTTGAGGGAAGATTGAGGGGTCGTTGAGGGAAGATTGAGGGGTCGTTGTGGGAAGATTGAGGGGTCGTTGAGGGAAGATTGAGGGGTCGTTGAGGGAAGATTGAGGGGTCGTTGAGGGAAGATTGAGGGGTCGTTGAGGGAAGATTGAGGGGTCGTTGAGGGAAGATTGAGGGGTCGTTGAGGGAAGATTGAGGGCTCGTTGAGGGAAGATTGAGGGCTCGTTGAGGGAAGATTGAGGGCTCGTTGAGGGAAGATTGAGGGCTCGTTGAGGGAAGATTGAGGGCTCGTTGAGGGAAGATTGAGGGCTCGTTGAGGGAAGATTGAGGGCTCGTTGAGGGAAGATTGAGGGCTCGTTGAGGGAAGATTGAGGGCTCGTTGAGGGAAGATTGAGGGCTCGTTGAGGGAAGATTGAGGGCTCGTTGAGGGAAGATTGAGGGCACGTTGAGGGAAGATTGAGGGCTCGTTGAGGGAAGATTGAGGGCTCGTTGAGGGAAGATTGAGGGCTCGTTGAGGGAAGATTGAGGGCTCGTTGAGGGAAGATTGAGGGCTCGTTGAGGGAAGATTGAGGGCTCGTTGAGGGAAGATTGAGGGCTCGTTGAGGGAAGATTGAGGGCTCGTTGAGGGAAGATTGAGGGGTCGTTGAGGGAAGATTGAGGGGTCGTTGAGGGAAGATTGAGGGGTCGTTGAGGGAAGATTGAGGGGTCGTTGAGGGAAGATTGAGGGGTCGTTGAGGGAAGATTGACGGGTCGTTGAGGGAAGATTGACGGGTCGTTGAGGGAAGATGGACGGGTCGTTGAGGGAAGATTGACGGGTCGTTGAGGGAAGATGGACGGGTCATAAGAACATAAGAATTAGGAACAGGAGTAGGCCATCTAGCCCCTCGAGCCTGCTCCGCCTTTCAACAAGATCATGGCTGATCTGGCATTGGACTCAGCTCCACTTACCCAGCCGCTCACCGTAACCCTTAATTACCTTATTGGTTAAAAATCTATCGATCTGTGATTTGAATACGTTCAATGAGCTAGCCTCAACTGCTTCCTTGGGCAGAGAATTCCACAGATTCACAACCCTCTGGGAGAAGAAATTCCTTCTCAACTCGGTTTTAAATTGGCTCCCCCATATTTTGAGGCTGTGCCCCCTGGTTCTAGTCTCCCTGACCAGTGGAAACAACCTGTCTGCCTCTATCTTGTCTATCCCTTTCAGTATTTTAAATGTTTCTATAAAATCACCCTCATCTTTCTGAAATCCAAAGAGTAAAGACCCAGTCTGCTCAATCTAGCATCATAAGGTAACCCCCTCATCTTCCGAATCAGCCTAGTGAATCGTCTCTGTAGCCCCTCCAAAGCTAGTATATCCTTCCTTAATAAGGTGACCAAAACCGCACGCAGTACTCCAGGTGTCGCCTCACCAATACCCGGTACAGTTGCAGCAGGACCTCCCTGCTTTTGTACTCCATCCCTCTCGCAATGAAGGCCAACATTCCATTCACCTTCCTGATTACCTGCTGCACCTGCAAACTAACTTTTTTTGGGATTCATGCACAAGGAGGGTGACATGGTTTTAATGTTTTATGTTTTGCAGGTAAACTCAAAAGAGTTTCATGCACAAGGACCCCCAGGTCCCTCTGCACCGCAGCATGTTGTAATTTCTCCCCATTCAAATAATATTCCCTTTTACTGTTTATTTTTTCCATAGTGGATGACCTCACATTTTCCGACATTGTATTCCATCTGCCAAACCTTAGCCCATTCGCTTAACCTATCTAAATCTCTTTGCAGCCTCTGTGTCCTCTACACAACTCACTTTCCCACTAAACTTTGTCTCATCTGCAAATTTTGTTACACTTCACTCTGTCCCCTCTTCCAGGTTATCTATGTATATTGTAAACGGTTGTGGTCCCAGCACTGATCCCTGTGGCACACCACTAACCACCGATTTCCAACCCAAAAAGGACCCATTTATTCCAACTCTCTGCTTTCTGTTAGCCAGCCAATTCTCGATCCATGCTAATACATTTTCTCTGACTCCACGTACCTTTATCTTCTGCAGTAACCTTTTGTGTGGCACCTTATCGAATGCCTTTTGGAAATCTAAATGCACCACATCTATCAGTACACCTCTATCCACCATGCTCGTTATATCCTCAAAGAATTCCAGTAAATTAGTTAAACATGATTTCCCCTTCATGAATCCATGTTGCGTAGACTTGATTGCACTATTCCTATCTAGATGTCCCGCTATTTCTTCCTTAATGAAAGCTTCAAGCATTTTCCCCACTACAGATGTTAAACTAACCGACCTATTGTTACCTGCCTTTTGTCTGTCCCCTTTTTTAAACAGAGGCATTACATTAGCTGCTTTTCAATCCGCTGGTACTTCCCCAGAGTCCAGAGAATTTTGGTAGATTATAACGAATGCATCTACTATAACTTCCGCCATCTCTTTTAACACCCTGGGATGCATTTCATCTGGACCAGGGGACTTGTCTACCTTGAGTCCCATTAGCCTATCCAGCACTACCCGCCTCGTGATAGTGTTATCTCAAGGTCCTCCCTTCTCACATTTCTGTGACCAGCAATTTTTGGCATGGTTTTTGTGTCTTGCACTGTGAAGACCGAAGCATAATAATTGTTTAAAGTCTCTGCCATTTCCACATTTCCCATTATTAACTCCCCCTTCTCATCTTCTAAGGAACCAACATTTACTTTAATCACTGTTTTCCGTTTTATATATCGGTAAAAGCTTTTACTATTTGTTTTTATGTTTTGCGCCAGTTTACTTTTGTAATCTATCTTTCCTTTCTTTATTGCTTTCTTAATCATTCTTTGCTGTCGTTTATAATTTTCCCAATCTTCTAGTTTCCCACTAACCTTGGCCACCTTATACGCATTGGTTTTTAATTTGATACTCTCCCTTATTTCCTTGGTTATCCACGGCTGGTTAACCCTTCTCTTACCGCCCTTCTTTTTCACTGGAATATATTTTTGCATGAAAGAGCTCCTTAAAAGTCCTCCACTGTTCCTCAATTGTGCCACTGTTTAGTCTTTGTTTCCAGTCTACTTTAGCCAACTCTGCCCTCATCCCACTGTAGTCCCCTTTGTTTAAGCATAGTATGCTCGTTTGAGACACGACTTCCTCACCCTCAATCTGTATTACAAATTCAATCATACTGTGATCACTCATTCCGAGCGGATCTTTTGCTAGGAGATCGTTTATTATTCCTGTCTCATTACACAGGACCAGATCTAAGATAGCTTGCTCCCTTGTAGGCTCTGTAACATACTGTTCTAAGAAACAATCCCGTATGCATTCTATGAATTCCTCCTCAAGGCTATCCCATGCGATTTGATTTGACCAATCGATATATAGGTTAAAATCACCCATGATTACCTCCGTTCCTTTTTCACATAATTCCATTATTCCCTTGATTATTGTCCGCCCCACCATGAAGTTATTATTTGGGGGGCCTATAAACTATGCCCACCAGTGACTTTTTCCCCTTACTATCTCTAATCTCCACCCACAATGATTCAACATTTTGTTCATTAGAGCCAATATCATCTCTCACAACTGCCCTGATATCATCCTTTATTAACAGAGCTACCCCACCTCCTTTCCCTTCATGTCTATCTGTCCGAATTGTCAGATACCCCTGTATGTTTAATTCCCAGTCTTGGCCCCCCTGCAACCACGTTTCTGTAATGGCCACCAAATCATACCCATTTGTAATGATTTGTGCCGTCAACTCATTTACTTTATTTCGACTGCTGCGTGCGTTTAGGTAGAGTGTTTTAATACTAGTTTTTAAACCATGATTTTTAGTTTTGACCCCTCCTGCAGCCCCTTTATATTCATACATGTTGTCCCTTCCTGTCACTTTCTGGTTTAGACTTACCCCAGTGCTACTCTGCTCTGTTGCATCCTGCCTTTTGCATTCTTTCTTGGGGTCCTGTTCATCTGAGTTCTCACCCAATCTAACTAGCTCAGAGCCCTCTCCTGGGTTCCGAATACTCCTTGCATTGAGGCACCGAGCTTTCATGCTTGCCTTTTTATTACACTTTGATCATCATTGGGAGAAGATTGATAGTAATTGAGAGAATGTTGATGGTTATTGAGGGAAGATTGATGGTCATTGAGGGAAGATTGATGGTCATTGAGGGAAGATTGATAGTCATTGAGGGAAGATTGATGTTCATTGAGAGAAGATTGATGGGTCATTGAGGGAAGATTGATGGTAATTGAGAGAAGATTGATGGTCATTGAGAGAAGATTGATAGGTCATTGAGAGAAGATTGATGGGTCATTGAGAGAATATTGATGGGCCATCGAGAGAAGATTGATAGTCATTGAGGGAAGATTGATCGTCATTGGGAGAAGATTGATGGTCATTGAGAGAAGATTGCTGGTCATTGGGAGAAGATTGATGGTTATTGAGAGAAGATTGCTGGTCATTGGGAGAAGATTGATGGTTATTGAGAGAAGATTGATGGTCATTGAGAGAAGATTGACGGGTCATTGGGAGAAGATTAATGGGTTTTTCCACAACCCAACAGCTTCATGGTCAACTTTTCTGATCCCAGATTTTTATTGAGCCCATATTCCAGGCTGACACTCCCAGTGCAATACTGAGTCAGAGCCATGCCATTCGGGAGAGAAGTTAGGAAACACTGCTTCATGCAAAGGGTGGTAGAAGTGTGGAACTCTCCCACAGAAAGCTGTAGTTGCTCGCTCAATTAATAATGTTAAACCTGAGTCAATAGATTTTTGCAATACCAGAGTATTAAGGGATATGGAGCCAAGGCAGGTAAATGGGGTTAGGATACAGATCAGCCATGATCTCATTGAAAACCAGAGCAGGTTCGAGGGGCTGAATGGCCTCCGATTGTTCCTATGTTCCTATGACAGAGCACTGCACTGTCGGAGATACCGTCTTTCAGATGAGATGTGAAACCGAGACCCCGGTAAATGTAAAAGATCGCATGGGACTATTTGGGAGAAGAGCAGGGAAGTTCTCCCTTATGTCCTGGGCCAATATTTTTCCCCAAACCAATATCAGTAAAACAGTTATCTGTCAATATCACATTGCTGTTTCTGGGAGCTTACTGTGCACAAATTTGCAACTGCATTTCTTAAATTACAACAGTGACTACATTCCAAAAATACGACATTGGCTGTGAAGCACTTTGGGACGTCCTGAGGTGGTGAAAGGCGCTATAGAAATGCAAGGTATTTGTTTCTCAGCTGAACATGTTGGTCATTTCTCACAAACTCTCCCTGTTGTGATTTCAGGCTCTGCGTCCTGAGCAGGGCAAAAAATTGGCGATTGGAAGCTCTAGTGAAAGGTTTGAGAGAAATCCTCAGAGAGTGTAGCGCTGATCTGAAGGTCAAACACACCCGTCATTCTGCACACACTTTATTCATTATTTATATCTGGGCCTGACGTCGCCTGTTTAAATGTTAATAAAGTGGAATTGTTTCCACTTGACTCCCCAATCATTTCACTTTACTCATCCTTGGACTGATTGTTTAGTAATTTGCAGAGTGGGACATTTCCGACTGCCCCAGTACTCGGGACGGACCCAACATTTCCAAATGTCTCTCTCGCTGCTCCACAGATTCTCACTCCGCTAATTTCCCTCCTGTTCCCACGGCACTTTGCTTGTTTCATCCTGGAGCTTTGATTTGGTTGGATCTGATCGCAGTGTTGCTCACACTGAACATCCTGGGTCTTGTGTGTGTTCCAAGGTCTGGGCTGTTGTGACTTTCACACTCGCTGTTTTTAGCATTCTAAAGGGACTGGATAATGTCAACCGTGACCAGCTGTCTCACCTTGTCCAGAACAGTAGACCCAGAGGACATGGCCTGCGCTTGAAGGGCAAATTCAAAACTAATCTGGGGAAATAATATTTCAGTGAGTGTGGTCAGTCTATGGAACAGGCTCCCTAGGGAGACAGTGGGAGCAGTTTGTATTGATTCATTCAAAGGTAAATGAGATAGACTTCCTCCAGAAAATCACATTGTGTGCTCCAGTGTCTGAGTAATTTGGGACGTGCCTTGTGGTGAGTGTAGCGAGCTCGGGGGGAACAGGTGACTTTGGGCCTATGGTTCCCAAAACTCTCCACCCCGGGGTTTTCCTTCACCTCATGTCTGGGTCAGTTGTAGACTCATTGATTGAGATCGATCGCTGTGATTGGTCAATAACTCCATTATCATTGGATCATGTGACTACCAGGATGGTAGAAGGTGAACTCGATGGACCTGGGTCTGTTTAACAAATCTTATGTTCCTGAATCTGGGCCTGAAATTGATCCCCCGACAATGTAAATTTTTAGCGAGAGACCCATTTCTCCCGGGGGTTCTGTTGTGAATGGCTCAGTTCGACGCTACCTGAGATCAGTGGCACCTGTCTGGCCTCCTGCTCATCCCACTACTTTCATCACCCGCCATTGGCGGCCGTACCTTCAGCTGCCTGGGCCCTAAGCTCTGGAATTCCCCCCGAAACCGCTCTGCCTCTCCACCTCCATCTCCTTCTTTAAGAGGCTCCTTCAAACCTAATTCCTGGGCAAAGCTTTTGGTCACCTGTCCTAATACTGCCTTATGTGGCTCGATGTCAGATTGTGTCTGATTTAAGCTCCTGTGGAGCACCATTTTACTCTGTGAAAGGCGCTATATAATTGCAAGTTGTCGTTGTTGTTGATCACAGTTTTATTGTTGAAAGCCCAGCTCTGGTTCACTAAAGAGTGGCCGACGTCTGTGGGGAATCAGTGAGGAGGGAGCTGGTGATGGGGGGGTGGAGAGGGGCAGACACAGAGATGGTGATGGGGGGGAGAGGGGGGTGGGGAGCTGGGTGATTGGGGGAGAGGGGTTGGGAGCTGGGTGATGGGGGGAGAGGGGCAGTGAGCTGGGTGATGGGGGGAGAGGGGTGGGGAGCTGGGTGATGGGGGAGAGGGGCGGGGAGCTGGGTGATGGGGGGAGAGGGGCGGGGGGCTGGGTGATGGGGAGAGGGGCAGGGAGCTGGGTGATGGGGGAGAGGGGCAGGGAGCTAGGTGATGGGGGGAGAGGGGCGGGGGGCTGGGTGATGGGGTGAGAGGGCCGGGGAGCTGGGTGATGGGGGGAGAGGGGCGGGGGGCTGGGTAATGGGGTGAGAGGGCCGGGGAGCTGGGTGATGCGGGCAGAGGGCCGGAGAGCTGGATCATGGGGGGAGAGGGGCGGGGGGCTGGGTGATGGGGGAGAGGGGCGGGGAGCTGGGTGATGGGGTGAGAGGAGTGAGAGGGGTGGGGAGCTGGGTGATGTGCGGGAGAGGGGTGGGGAGCTGGGTGATGTGCGGGAGAGGGGTGGGGAGCTGGGTGATGGGGGAGAGGGGCGGGGAGCTGGGTGATGGGGGAGAGGGGCGGGGGGCTGGGTGATGGGGAGAGGGGCAGGGAGCTGGGTGATGGGGGAGAGGGGCAGGGAGCTAGGTGATGGGGGGAGAGGGGCGGGGGGCTGGGTGATGGGGTGAGAGGGCCGGGGAGCTGGGTGATGGGGGGAGAGGGACGGGGGGCTGGGTGATGGGGTGAGAGGGCCGGGGAGCTGGGTGATGCGGGCAGAGGGCCGGGGAGCTGGATCATGGGGGGAGAGGGACGGGGGGCTGGGTGATGGGGGAGAGGGGCGGGGAGCTGGGTGATGGGGTGAGAGGGGTGAGAGGGGTGGGGAGCTGGGTGATGTGCGGGAGAGGGTTGGGGAGCTGGGTGATGGGGGGAGAGGGTGGGGAGCTGGGTGATGGTGGGGGGGTGGGGAGCTGGGTGATGCGGGGGGGGGTGGGGAGCTGGGTGATGGAGGGAGAGGGGTGGAGAGCTGAGTGATGGGGGAGAGGGGCGGGGAGCTGGGTGATGGTGGGGGGATGGGGAGCTGGGTGATGGGGGGGTGGTGGGGAGCTGGCTGATGGAGGGAGAGGGGCGGGGAGCTGGGTGATCTCAGGGTGCCCTGGTGTTGGGCAAGGGACAGACATGGAGATCAGTGACACCCACAGACTGTCTGGGACTTTGCTGTCACTACAGCTGATGGAGGTTCCAGATCGAGCTGGGATCTGTGCAGAGTAATAACGGTTCAGTGATGTTAAAGACAAGACTGACAGAAACATTACACAGAGTGTCAAACACTGATAATATCTCACAAATCAACTCGCGCTCTGAATGGTAAAATAAATCCTGTTTTATTCCCACCGATTCTACAGAAATGAAAGAACTTGTATTTCTATAGCACCTTTCACGACCTCAGGATGTCCCAAAGTGCTTCACAGCCAATGAAGACCCTGTCAGTGACGCACACATTCTGAGAATGTATCAATAACACAGCCCGGGTCGGGAACTTTATATTGTTCTGGTCACTGCTTCCTGAACCGATTGGAAAACATGAAGATAAAGTGTGAAGAGATGCGGGATTCAGTTATGTGGAGAGACTGGAGAAGCTGGGATTGTTCTCCTTAGAGCAGAGAAGGTGAAGGGGAGATTTAAATTTTACGCAGTGAGTTGTTGTGATCCGGAATGCGCTGCCGGAAAGGGTGGTGGGAGCAGATTCAACAGTAACTTTCAAAAGTGATCTGGATAAATACCTGAAAAGGAGAAGTTTGCAGGTCTGTGGGGAAAGGGCGGGAGTGGGACTAATTGAATCGCTCTTTCAAAGAGCCGGCACAGGCACGATGGGCCGAATGGCCTCCTTCTCTGCTGTCTGATTCTATGACTCTATGAGATACAGGGAGGGCCCAATGATCAGGATGGAGGCAGGAAATGGGTTGATATTTTTTCGATCCAGCTGCAATCAGGGCAGGTCGGAATCTGTCCCAAGAGTTCGTAGTTCAAAGGGCATGGGCAGGATGACAGGCTTCACATTTCCAAAATGCAAATCCCATCACATTGGGTTGGCAAGCCTCCCAGTAATTAGTGGGCCGCGTACTATCGAAGAGTGAAAAGAGCAGGAAGAATATTTCCCTTCCTTCATTACCTGCCCAGCAGACAGAAACATCAATATCAGGTCATCAGTGTTCCAACCTCACTCTGACAGCAGCTCCCTGGTGACTCACACCCCGTTACTGATGGGCTTGCACTTTACTCCCAACAACACACAGATGTCAAGAAGATTTTCTTCCACTCCTCTCGCCCGCCTGCCTCGATCAGCGAGCAATTCACAAACTTAGCTTCACATCTTCATTTGGCCACTCTCCCCTCCTCCCCTCCTCAGCCCTTCCGCATCTCTTTCTCTCGCTCCCTCACTCCATCCACTCACGGGGCAGGTTCCAAGTCTGCTTCCCCTTTAATATTTCAGTAAAAGGCTCCTGAAATCCACCGACTGTCCCCGGGGAAGCTCCTGAACCTTTTCATCCTGGTTACACAGCAGACAAGGAGGGACATCTTCTGTCACAGTCAACACACACACCATCCCAGGACAGCGCAGGAACAAATCTGGAAACAGCTGCTCCCAACACATTGGGAAGAGGATTGTGTCGATGGAATTGAAGCAAAAATCCAGCCTAGTCCCCGAGTTTGTCTCCCCATAAATGAGAGCAAATGTCCCGGAGCTGATTCCTGATCCTCACTGGGAGAAGGTGCAGACACGTAATATTAGTGACATTCCAGTTATTCTGCACGTCCTCATTCCCAGTCTTGGAGCAAGTGTCACAAACTGAACCACAGCTCATCGATTCATCCCTAATCACCCGGCTTAATGAAAACTCCAAACCCGACCCTTCATAAACACATCATTCATTGTGTGAATCATTCACTCACACATCCTCATCCCTGAGAGTGGGCACCATAAACCACATCGCACTCTATATTATGGGCTGTGTCTAGTTTCAGTGCATTGTGTGTCAGCCGTGGCTCATTGGGCAGCACTCTCACCTCTGAGTCAGAAGGTCGTGGGTTCAAGACCCCCACCAGAGACTTGACACAAAATCCAGGCTGACACTCTCAGCGCAATATTGAGGGAACGCTGCACTGTCGGAGGGGCAGTACTGAGGGAGTGCTGCATTGTTGGAGGGGCAGTACGGAGGGAGTGCCGCAGGATTGCACCTTTGGAATATGGTGATGTTATACCTGGGGATTATGGTGATATTATACCTGGGGAATATGGTGATGTGATACCTGGGGATTATGGTGATATTATACCTGGGGAATATGGTGATGTGATACCTGGGGAATATGGTGATGTTATACCTGGGGAATATGGTGGTGTTGTACCTGGGAATTATGGGATGTCCATGTCCTGGGTGTGAACAATCTGGGTCCAGTCAAGTTTGATACAGATGCTGATTCTTCAGTAATTTCTTGTTGCGGTCACACCGTTTAGCTCAGATTGTGATGCCAGAGACATCCTGATAATCTCCCTGATTGGAGCCTGTCCCTCTAATTATCCCTCAAGTGCCCAGAGGAACAGAACGAGCTCACAATCTGCCAACACTCTTATTCCCCGCTCGATGTATAATTAGACCCGTCGCCTCTGTTGAACCAGCAGAGATTTTCTCCAGTGAGATGTCTGATTTCCAGCCATTGCCCTGAAGTGAAGACTTGATTTGATTTGAGATTGTTCTGCATTTCACCGGTTTCTGAGCTTCGCAGAGAATGGGTTACGGGGAGTTTGTCTGCTGTGCACAGTGTGTGTTGACTCAACTCCAATCTGGTGAGGTCCGTGTTGCTTTAATGAGTCTGGTAATTAAATATTCTCCTCCCAGTTACAAGGAATTAATTCCACTCAAATTGGAATAAAACATTTGCAATCTTACAGTGCCTTTCACTCCCTCAGAACATCCCAAAGTACATTACAGATAATGAAGTACATATAAAGTGTTGTCTTTAGTGCAATGTAGACACACGGCAGCCAATTTGAGCACAACAAGATCAGACAAACAGCAATGTGATAATGGCCAGAAAACATGCCTCATCACTGCTGCTTGAGGGATAAATATTTACCAGGACAGCTGGGAGAGTTACCCCGCTTTTCTTTGAAACAGTGCCATGGGATTTTTTTTACATTCAACTGAGATGAAACCTTGGTTTAATCATAGAATTATAAAAAGTTACAGCACGGAAGGAGGCCAATTAAACCCACCGTGTCTGTGTCAGCCGACAAAGAGCTATCCAGCTTAATCTCACTTTCCATCTCTTAGTCCGTAGATCTGTAGATTACGACACTTCAAGTGCACATCAAGCACTTTTTAAATGTCGTGAGCATTTCTGCCTCTACCACCCTTTCATGCAGTGAATTCCAGACATAAGAACATAAGAAAATAAGAAATAGGAGCTGGAGTAGGCCATTTGGCCCCTCGAGCCTGCTCTGCATTCAATAAGATCATGGCTGATCTGATCCAGGCCTCAACTCCACTTCCCTGCCCAATCCCCATAACCCCTTGACTCCCTTATCATTCAAAAATCTCTCTAACTCCACCTTAAATACATTCAGTGACTCAGCCTCCACAGCTCTCTGAGGTAGACAATTCCAAAGATTCACAACCCTCTGAGAGAAGAAATTCCTCTTCATTTCCATTTTAAATGGGCGTCCCCTTATTCTGAATCTATACCCCCTAGTTCTAGATTCTCCCACTTGGGAAAATATCTACTCTGTCAAGCCCCCTCAGAATCTTAGATGTTTCAGTAAGATCACCTCTCAGTCGACTAAACTCCAATGACTATACGCCCAACCTGCTCAATCTTTCTTCATATGACAACCCGTTCGTCTCAGGAATCCATCTCGTGAACCTTCTCTGAACTGCCTCCAATGCAAGTATATCCTTCCTTTAAATACTGAGACCAAAACTGCATGCAGTACTCCAGGTGTGGCCTTACCAATGCCCCGTACAGTTGGATCAGGACTTCCCTACTTTTATACTCCATCCCCCTTGCAATAAAGGCCAACATTCTACCCTCTATCTTCACCCAGACACCCACCACCCTCGCATTGAAGACATTTCCCCTCAGATGTCCTCTGAACCGCCTACCAATTACTTTAAATCTACGTCCCCTGGTTGTTGACCCTGCTGCTAAGGGAAATCTATCCTTCCTATACACTTTATCCAGGCCCCTCAAATTTTAAACACCTTAATAAGGTTTCCACTCAGCCTCCTCTGTTCCAAAGAAAATAAACCCAGCCTATCCAATCTTTCCTCATAAATAAAATTCTCCAGTCCAGGCAACATCCTCATGAATATTGCATGTACCCTCTCTAGTGCAATCACATCGTTCCTGTAATGTGGTGACCAGAACGGCATGCAATACTCTAGCTGTGGCCCAACTAGTGTTTTATACAGTTCAAGCAAAACCTCCTTTTTTTTTTTTGAAATTCGTAGCCAATCGTTCCAATTCTTTGTCAAATCACAAACGCCAGAGGTCACCTTGAGCCCATTCAAGGATCTCTGCGCCAATGCTCTTAGCCAAAAGGCCTAGAGCCACTGCACCGTTCCTGGAAGTACTGCAATACCAGGTTCGTGCCATGGAGGTGGATGGGTCAGGTCCCCCACACACCTCCGTGGAGGTGGATGGGTCAAGCCACCCCACCCACCTCCTATTTCCAAAAAAGCAAGCATATACCTTCCTGATCCAGGGAGAACCACCTTGGGGTTATGGTGGTTACTCCCCTGTCAGGTCAGTTACGCATGATCTTAGCCAAGAGGCCGCAAGCAAAACCTCCCTGCTCTTGTATTCTATGTCTTGGCTAGTAAAAGCAAGTACTCCGTATGCCTTCTTAACCACCTTATCTACCTGGCCTGCTACCTTCAGGGATATGTGGACCTGAACTCCAAGGTCCCTTTGTTCCTCTGCACTTTTCAGTGGCCTACTATTTAATGTGTATTCCCTTGCCTTGTCAGCCCTCCTCAAATGCATTATCTCACACTTCTCTGGATTGAATTCCATTTGCCACTGTTCTGCCCACCTGACCAGTTGATTGATATCGTCCTGCAGTCTACAGCTTTCTTCTTCATTATCAATCACACAGCAAATTTAGTATCATCTGCAAACTTCTTCATCATACCCCCTACATTCAAGTCTAAGTCATTGATATATACCACAAAAAGCATGATCTTATTAAATGGTGGAGCAGGCTCGAGGGGCCAATGGCCAAATCCTGCTCCTATTTATTATGTTCTTATGAACCGCCCCCTCCCTTGTTGGGCTTGTTACATACTGGCTAAAAAAGTTCTGCTGAATTCATTTTAGGAATTCCGCACACTCTATTCCATTCACACTAATTTTATCCCAGTTAACATTCGAGTAGTTGACATCCCCTACTATTACTGCCCTATAGTTTTTGCACTCAGAAATTTGCCTTCATATTTGCTCTTCTATCTCCTCTGACTGGTTGGGGGTCTATAGTACACTCCCAGCAGTCTGATCGCCCATTTTCTGTTCTTCAATTCAAACCATATGGCCTCATTTGTTAATCCTTCCAACATATCAATCCTCCTCACAGCTGCAATTGTTTCTTTATTCAATACTGTGATCTCTTTTTTTTTACCCTGCTCTCTATCCCATCTGATAACCCTGTAACCAGGAATGTTGAGCTGCCACACCTGCCCTTCTTTCAGCCATGCCTCAATAATAGCTATAATATGACAACCCGTTCGTCTCAGGAATCCATCTCGTGAACCTTCTCTGAACTGCCTCCAATGCAAGTATATCCTTCCTTTAAATACTGAGACCAAAACTGCATGCAGTACTCCAGGTGTGGCCTTACCAATGCCCCGAACAGTTGGAGCAGGACTTCCCTACTTTTATACTCCATCCCCCTTGCAATAAAGTCCAACATTCTACCCTCTATCTTCACCCAGACACCCACCACCCTCGCATTGAAGACATTTCCCTTCAGATCTCCTCTGAACCGCCTACCAATTACTTTAAATCTACGTCCCCTGGTTGTTGACCCTGCTGCTAAGGGAAATCTATCCTTCCTATACACTTTATCCAGGCCCCTCAAATTTTAAACAGCTCAATAAGGTTTCCACTCAGCCTCCTCTGTTCCAAAGAAAATAAACCCAGCCTATCCAATCTTTCCTCATAACTAAAATTCTCCAGTCCAGGCAACATCCTCATGAATATTGCATGTACCCTCTCTCGTGCAATCACATCTTTCCTGTAATGTGGTGACCAGAACGGCATGCAATACTCTAGCTGTGGCCCAACTAGTGTTTTATACAGTTCAAGCAAAACCTTCCTGCTCTCGTATTCTATGTCTTGGCTAGTAAAAGCAAGTACTCCATATGCCTTCTTAACCACCTTATCTACCTGGCCTGCTACCTTCAGGGATATGTGGACCTGAACTCCAAGGTCCCTTTGTTCCTCTGCACTTTTCAGTGGCCTACTATTTAATGTGTATTCCCTTGCCTTGTCAGCCCTCCTCAAATGCATTATCTCACACTTCTCTGGATTGAATTCCATTTGCCACTGTTCTGCCCACCTGACCAGTTGATTGATATCGTCCTGCAGTCTACAGCTTTCTTCTTCATTATCAATCACACAGCAAATTTAGTATCATCTGCAAACTTCTTCATCATACCCCCTACATTCAAGTCTAAGTCATTGATATATACCACAAAAAGCATGATCTTATTAAATGGTGGAGCAGGCTCGAGGGGCCAATGGCCAAATCCTGCTCCTATTTATTATGTTCTTATGAACCGCCCCCTCCCTTGTTGGGCTTGTTACATACTGGCTAAAAAAGTTCTGCTGAATTCATTTTAAGAATTCCGCACACTCTATTCCATTCACACTAATTTTATCCCAGTTAACATTCGAGTAGTTGACATCCCCTACTATTACTGCCCTATAGTTTTTGCACTCAGAAATTTGCCTTCATATTTGCTCTTCTATCTCCCTCTGACTGGTTGGGGGTCTATAGTACACTCCCAGCAGTCTGATCGCCCATTTTTTGTTCTTCAATTCAAACCATATGGCCTCATTTGTTAATCCTTCCAACATATCAATCCTCCTCACAGCTGCAATTGTTTCTTTATTCAATACTGCGATCCCTTTTTTTTTACCCTCCTCTCTATTCCATCTGATAACCCTGTAACCAGGAATGTTGAGCTGCCACACCTGCCCTTCTTTCAGCCATGCCTCAATAATAGCTATAATATCGTACTCCCAACTGTCTATCTGTGCTCTCTGCTCACCTGCCTTATTCCCGAGACGCCTTGCTTTGAAGTATACACCATTTAGCACTGCCAAGCTCCCTTGTTGTCTATTTTCTAGCCCTTGTTTCGTCTGTCTTCCAAATTCACTTTCTACTTTTTTGCTTTCCAATTTCAGCTTTGCTTCTTTGCCTTCTGGATCTATTCTCAGGTTCCCATTCCCCTGCCAAGCTAATGTAACCCTCACAAACAGCACTTGGAAACCTCCCCGCTAGGATATTGGTCCCGGTTTTTAAGGTTCAACCCGGCCGGCTTGTACAGTTTCCACCTCCCCCAGAAATGGTCCCAATGCCTCAGAAATCTAAAGCCCTTCCACCTGCACCATCTCTCCAGCCATGTATACATCTTCTCTATGTTCTGATTTCTGTACTCACTTGCACATGGTACCAGGAGTAAGCTGGAGATTACTACTTTTGAGGTCCTGCTCTTTAATCTCTTTCCTAGTTCCCTAAACTCTGCCTGCAGGACTTCATCCTGCTTTCTACCTATATCATTGGTATTGATATGAACCACGACCTCTGGCTGTTCACCATCTCCCCCATAATGCCCTGCAGCCGCTCGGTGACATCCTTGACTCTGGCAACAGGGAGGCAACATACCATCCTGGAGTCACGTCTGTGGCTGCAGAAACGCCTGTCTGCTCCCCTAACTATCGAAGCCCCTATCACTGTTGCTCTTCTACTCTTCTTCCTTCCCTCTGTGCAGCTGAGCCACCCGTGGTGCCGTGGACTTGGCTCTGGCTGCACATCCCAGAGGAACTATCGTCCCCACTAATATCCAGAACAGAATACTGGTTGGAGAGCGAGATGCACTCAGGGGATTCCTGCCCTACCTGCCTGGTCCTCCTCTTCTGTCTGGCAATCACCCACTTCCTCTCTGCCTGCACACTCTTAAGCTGCGGGGAGGCCACCTCTCGAAACGTTCTGTCCACGAAGTTCTCAGCCTCGTGGATGCACCGCAGTGACTCCAGCTGCCGCTCCAGCTCCAAAACCCGGATCTCGAGCTGCCGTAGTTGGTGACACTTCCTGCACATGTGGTCGTCCAGGCCATGAGAAGCTTCCAGAACTTCCCACATGGCCCAGGATGTGCACCCCACCGGACTGAGTTGCCCTGCCTGCCTATATTTAATAGACTAAGAACTAACTTAACAGAAATAAACTTAAAACTTAAAAAAAACTCTCACCAGCTACCCACCAATCAGCTCCTTCCCTTGTGCCGACGTCACATTTTTTACTCTGACTTCACTTTCGAATCCTGCATCTGTTCAATTGTTCCCAGCTCAGCCTGCACTCCGCGCTCATTTTATCGCCACTGCCGCTCTCGCTCTGCTCCCACTCAGATCTCGACCAGATCCACTGCCTCCTATCCAAAACACAGTACCTCCGACATTGCAGCACTCACTCAGTACTGCCCCTCTGACAGTGCAGCACTCCATCAGTACTGCCCCTCCTATAGTGCACCACTCCCTCAGTACTGCCCCTCCTACAGTGCAGCACTCCCTCAGTACTGCCCCTCCTACAGTGCAGCACTCCCTCAGTACTGCCCCTCCTACAGTGCAGCACTCCCTTAGTACTGCCCCTCCTACAGTGCAGCACTCCCTTAGTACTGCCCCTCTGACAGTGCAGCACTCCCTCAGTACTGCCCCTCCTACAGTGCAGCACTCCCTCAGTACTGCCCCTCCTACAGTGCAGCACTCCCTCAGTACTGCACCTCCGACAGTGCAGCACTCCCTTAGTACTGCCCCTCCTACAGTGCAGCACTCCCTCAGTACTGCCCCTCCTACAGTGCAGCACTCCCTCAGTACTGCCCCTCCTACAGTGCAGCACTCCCTTAGTACTGCCCCTCTGACAGTGCAGCACTCCAGTGGCAGGAGGGTCGGTAACCAGTGGACACAGATTGAAGGTAATTGGCAAAAGAGCCAGAGGGGAGATGAGGAAACATTTTGTACGTAGTGAGTTTTTATGATCTGCGTGAAAGGGCGGTGGAAGCAGATTCAAAAGTAATTTTCGAAAGGGAATTGGATAAATACTTGATGGGAGAGAATTTATAGGGTTACGGAGAACGAGCAGGTGAGACTATTTGGAACGCAGTTTCAAAGAGCCGGCACAGGCACGATGGGCTGAATGGCCTCCTTCTGGGCTGTATTATTCTATGATTCTAACCTCGTTACATTTCTGTTCTAATGAATTCTTTCCTCTTTGTTTAGTTCAGGGCACAATTTCAGGCCGATTATTCAGTATTTAAATGATATTGAATGAAGCATTCTATTGCTGTAGTATTATCAATGCTTTGTAAAATGTCTGAATCAAGTTCAATGTGACTCTCAGCAAGAGCCAGGCATCCGATAAATAATGTAGGTCCTTCACCCAGTGAGAGACAGAGACAGACAATGAGCAGCTCACTCTCCCAGTGAGAGACAGAGACACACAATGAGCTGCTCATTCTCCCAGTGAGAGACAGAGACACACAATGAGCAGCTCATTCTCCCAGTGAGAGACAGACAGACAATGAGCTGCTCATTCTCCCAGTGAGAGACAGAGACACACAATGAGCAGCTCATTCTCCCAGTGAGAGACAGAGACACAATGAGCAGCTCATTCTCCCAGTGAGAGACAGAGACACACAATGAGCAGCTCATTCTCCCAGTGAGAGACAGAGACACACAATGAGCTGCTCATTCTCCCAGTGAGAGACAGACACACAATGAGCAGCTCATTCTCCCAGTGAGAGACAGAGACACACAATGAGCAGCTCATTCTCCCAGTGAGAGACAGAGACACACAATGAGCAGCTCATTCTCCCAGTGAGAGACAGAGACACACAATGAGTAGCTCATTCTCCCAGTGAGAGACAGAGACACACAATGAGCAGCTCATTCTCCCAGTGAGAGACAGAGACACACAATGAGCAGCTCGTTCTCCCAGTGAGAGACAGAGACACACAATGAGCAGCTCGTTCTCCCAGTGAGAGACAGAGACACACAATGAGCAGCTCATTCTCCCAGTGAGAGACAGAGACACACAATGAGCAGCTCATTCTCCCAGTGAGAGACAGAGACACACAATGAGCAGCTCGTTCTCCCAGTGAGAGACAGAGACACACAATGAGCAGCTCATTCTCCCAGTGAGAGACAGAGACACACAATGAGCAGCTCGTTCTCCCAGTGAGACTCAGAGACACACAATGAGCAGCTCATTCTCCCAGTGAGAGACAGAGACACACAATGAGCAGCTCATTCTCCCAGTGAGAGGCAGAGACACACAATGAGCAGCTCATTCTCCCAGTGAGAGACAGAGACACACAATGAGCAGCTCGTTCTCCCAGTGAGAGACAGAGACACACAATGAGCAGTTCCTCATCCCGATATCATTCATCTCCATTCCTGCTCGTTAAAGGTGACACCCAGTGAGATTTACCCACATTTTATTCTTATGTATATCATAAAATTGATTGATGAATGAAAAATACTGAAGGTGATATTTTAAATTGGGAAGAATTTACTTTCACTGGAGAGAATCAGACTGAAACAGTGGATGCATTGGTGATCATTTTCCAACAGTCTATCGACTCTGGATCAGTTCCTATGGACTGGAGGGTAGCTAATGTAGCACCACTTTTTAAAAAAGGAGGGAGAGAGAAAACAGGGAATTATAGACCGGTTAGCCTGACATCGGTTGTGGGGAAAATGTTGGAATCAATTATTAAAGATGTAATAGCAGTGCATTTGGAAAGCAGTGACAGGATCGGTCCAAGTCACCATGGATTTATGAAAGGGAAATCATACTTGACAAATCTTCTATAATTTTTTGAGGATGTAACAAGTAGAGTGGACAAGGGAGAACCAGTGAATGTGGTGTATTTGGACTTTCAAAAGGCTTTTGACAAGGTCCCACACAAGAGATTGGTGTGCAAAATTAAAGCACATGGTATTAGGGGTAATGTATTGACATGGATAGAGAACTGGTTGGCAGACAGGAAGCAGAGAGTTGGGATAAATGGGTTCTTCTCAAAATGGCAGGCAGTGACTAGTAGGATGCTGCTGGACTCAGTGCTGAGACCTCAGTTATTTACAATATACTTCAATGATTTACATGAAGGAATTGAGTGTAATATCTTGACGTTTGCAGATGACACTAAGCTGGGTGGCAGTGTGAACTGTGAGGAGGCTGCAGGGTGACTTGAACAGGTTAGCTGAGTGGGCAATTGCATAGCAGATGCAGTATAATGTGGATAAATGTGAGGTTATCCACTTTGGTGGCAAAAACATGAAGGCAGAATATTATCTGAATGGCAGCAGATTAGGAAAAGGGGAGGTGCAATGAGACTTGGGTGTCATGGTACATCAGTCATTGAAATTTGGCATACAGGTACAGGAGGCTCGGGGATTTGAGTATAGGAGCAGGGAGGACTTAATGCAGTTGGACAGGGCCTTGTTGAGGCCTCACCTGGAATTTTGTGTTCAGTTTTGGTTTCCTAATCTGAGGAAGGATGTTCTTACTTTTGAGGGAGTGCAGGGAAGGTTCACCAGACTGATTCCCGGGATGGCAGGACTGACATATGAGGAGTGACTGGATGACTGGGCCTGTATTCACTGGAGTTTAGAAGAATGAGCAGGGATCTCATAGAAACATTAAAAATTCTGACAGGATTGGACAGGTTAGATGCAGGAAGAATGTTCCCGATGTTGGGGAAGTCCAGAACGAGGAGTCACAGTCTAAGGATAAGGGGTAAGCAATTTGGGCCGAGATGAGGAGAAACTTCTTCACTCAGAGAGTTGTTCACCTGTGGAATTCTCTACCGCAGAGAGTTGTTGATGCCAGTTCATTGGATATAGTCAAGAGGAGAGTTAGATATGGCCCATACGGCTAAAGGGATCAAGGGGTATGGAGAGAAAGCAGGAAAGGGGTACTGAGGTAAATGATCAGCCATGATCTTATTGAATGGTGGTGCAGGCTCGAAGGGCTGAATGGCCTACTCCTGCACCTATTTTCTATGTTTCTCCGAGAGATGATCTGATACACGTTTTTAAAGGTCTCGATAAGCATCATAGAATCTTACAGCTCAGAAGGAGGCCATTCGGCCCATCGTGCCTGAACTGGCTCTTTGAAAGAGCGATCCAATTAGACCCATTCCCTGCTCTTTCCCCATAGCCCTGTAAATTGTTCCTGGTTACTTCAGTAACTTCATTGGCTGAAAAGCGCTTTGGGACATCATGAGGTGGTGAAAGGGGCTCGTGTGCAAGCACTGAGCCACGGCTGACATACAAAAGACTATTGAAGTCTCAGAGAACACTGCCCGATAAGCAGATCCATACCTCAGCCAGGCTCATTAACACCACAACCATTGGGAACTGTTCCACAATATAAATCCTGGGTAATGTGGAACGAGAAAGAAGGCAATCCATTTCTCAATCAGCTCGCAGCACATTATTGCCTCCTCAGCGTGTGTGAGAGGGAATGTTCATTTGTAGATTAAAAGCTGAAAACCAATTCCCACTTAAACACAATTCAATAGGAGGACAGAACGAGGCCAGAGATGGGCAGAGTGAGCTTGTAAATGGAAAAAAGGTACTGATTGATCGACAGACACACTGTTTTCCTTCTGGGAACATTATCTTCACCCATTACATTCCCCACTTCTGATGTTTGGGCAATGATTTATTTACAATAAACCCGTGATGGGGAATTGAACCCGATTGGTCAGTTGTCCAGTTGCAGATGATTGGCTGAAACCCTGGACTTCCAAAATAGGCATTGAGTTGGGATCCTGTTATTGGGACCATTCAGTAATTTCCAGCAGCCCCGAGGGTGGGATTGCTGTAGGAAGGGTCTCTTTAAAAGCAGCAATTCTGGGAGACACGGAATTAATCAGGGCTGCAGTCGATGTTCAGAGAGTCTCACAGCACAATAGGAGGCCTTTCGCTCTTTTTTCTTTCTTTCTTTTTTTGTTTGTTTGTTTCTTTCTTTCTCTTTCTCTCCTTCTCTCTTTCTCTTGTTCTCTTATTCTCTTTTTCTCTTTTCTTGTATGTGATTTGGTGATTCTGCAGGATGCCCTTTCAACAGACTCTCGGAGATCAAAACCTCTCCCTTCCCAGCAATCGATGCAAAATCTCTCAGTGAAAGTTTTCTGTTGTCAGGATTTGTACACCGAGGATGATAAAGTTCTTTGTAGACACAGAAACAAAGCTCTCTCCTCTCTCTAGTGCCCTGACATGCCCAGATTACAGATCATATATTCAGAAATGATGACGGTTTAATACCTTGGTCATGGAGGAAGCAGGGATAGAAAGGTTGCTCCTGTAAATGTCCCAGGCACAGAGTTTAATGTTTCTATTCACTCCAAGCTGCTATTTTATCCTCGCAACCTAATTACCCGTTGGCTGGGGTCAGGGGTCAGTGTGTTGCAAACGGGGCTAATAAATGAAAACAATCTCAGTGACTGAGACACAAATGTATATTCAGTCTGTGCCCTACCTGGGAGAGAATCCAACCTCCACTGAATCTACTCATGGCAGATCTGAAGCTAAGGATTGAAACCAAGTGATTTGACAGCTCCTTACTAACCAGGACACCTTGTCCGAGGGGAGATTGGGAGCTAACATCACTCTCTGCCAGCAATTTAAGAACATAAGAAATAGGAGCTGGAGTAGGCCATTCGGCCCCTGGAGCCTGCTCCACCATTCAATAAGATCATGGCTGATCTGATTATGGACTCAGCTCCACTTCCCTGTTCGCTCCCCATCACCCTTTATTCCCTATTGCACAAAAATCTGTCTATCTCCGCCTTAAATATATTCAATGATCCAGCCTCCACAATAATCTGGGGCAGATAATTCCACAGATTTACAACCCTCTGAGAGAAGAAATTTCTCCTCATCTCAGTTTTAAATGGGCGGTCCCTTATTCTAAGACTATGTCCCCTAGTTTTAGTTTCCCCAATGAGTGGAAATATCCTCTCTGCATCTGCCTTGTCGAGCCCTCTGATTATCATATACGTTTCAATAAGATCACCTCTCATTCTTCTGAACTCCAATATGTATAGGTCCAACCTACTCAATATTTCCTCATAATTCAAACCCCTCATCTCTGGAATCAACCTAATGAACCTTCTCTGAACAGCCTCCAATACAAGTACATCCTTCTTTAAATACGGAGACCAAAACTGTAAGCAGTACTCTAGGTGTGGTCTCACCAATACCCTGTACATTTGTAGCAATCTGAACTGATAGGGTAGAAATATTACATAATTCTCAACAAAAATACATTCCATGGAGAAACAAAAACTCCACGGCAAAAGTGATCCATCTGTGGTTAACTAAACATGTTATGGAAAGCATTAGATTGAAAGAAGAAGCTTATAATGTTGCAAAGAATAGTAGTAAGCCTGAGGATTGGGAGTGTCAAAAACCAGCAAAGGATGATCAAATCATTGATAAGATGGAAAAATGGAATATGAGAGAAAACTCGCACAAAGTATAAAAACAGATTGTAAGAGGTTCTACAAGTATGTAAAAAAGAAGAGAGTAGCAAAAGTAAGCGCTGGTCCCTTAGAGGCGGAGACAGGAGAAATTATAATGGGGAACAAGCAAATGGCATAAATGTTAAACAAATATTTTATATCTGTCTTCACAGCAGAAGACACAAAAAGCATAACAAAAATGGTGGGGAACCAAGGGTCTAATGAGAGTGAGGAACTTAACATATAATATAAATAGAGAAAAGGAACTAGAGAATCGAATGAGTCTAAAAGCCGACAAATCCCCTGGACCAGACGGCCTATATATTAGGGTTCTAAGAGATGGCTGCAATGATAGTGGATGCAATGGTTTTGGTCTTCAAACATTTCCTAGATTCTAGACAGTCCCAGTGGATTGGAAGGGAGCAAATATAACACTGCTATTCAAGAAAGGAGGGAGATAGAAAACAGGGAACTACAGGCCAGTTAGCTTGACGTCAGTCGTCGGGAAAATGCTGGAATCCATTGTTAAGGAAGTGGTATCCAGGCACTCAGAAAATCATAAAATTATTAGGTAGAGTCAACACGGTTTATGAAAGGGAAATTGTGTTTGACAAATTTATCAGAGTTTTTGAGAATGTAACTAGTGGGGCAGATAAAGGGGAACCTGTTGAAGGAGTATATTTAGATTTCCAAAATGCATTTGATAAGGTGCCACACAATAGGTTATTACACAAGATAAGGGATAATGGGATTGGAGGTAATGTATTAGTATAGATAGAGGATTGGTTAACAAACTGAAAGCAGAGAGTAAGGATAAACGTGTCTTTTTCAGGTTGGCAGGATGTAAGTACTGGGGTGCCGCAAGGATCAGTGCTGGGGCCTCAGCTATATCTTCTTCTTAGGCAGTCCTCCAGAGTCGAGGATGACTGGCTCCCACACTAAAATGAGTTCTAAGGTGACTGATGAGACCAATGCAGGATCCACAGTCCCTGTCACAGGAGGGGCAGATGGTGGTTGGAGGGACGGGTGGGTGGGGTGCTTGATTTGTCGTACACTCCTTCCACTGTTTGTACAATCTGTATTAATGACCGAGATGATGGGGCCGAGTGTAATGTATCCAAGTTTGGTGACAATACAAAGCTAGGTGGGACAGCAAGCTGTGAGGAGAACACAAAGCGATATAGATAGATTAAGTGAGTAAGCAGTAAGGTGGCAGATGGAGTATAATGTAGGGAAATATGAGATTATTCACTTTGGTAGGAAGAATAGAAACACAATATTTTTTAAATGGTGAAAAACTTTTAAATGTTGTTGTTCAGAGAGAGTTGGGTGAGCACAAAAAATCTAAGCTGACAGTCCAGTGCAGTACTGAGTGAGTGCTGCACTGTCGGAGGTGCCATCTTTCAGATGAGATGTTAAACCAGGGCCCCGTCTGCTCTCTCAGGTGGATGTAAAAGATCCCATGGCACTATTTCGAAGAAGAGCAGGGGAATTCTCCCCGGTGTCCTGGCCAATATTTATCCCTCAATCAACATAACAAAAATCAGATGATTTGGTCATTATCACATTGCTGTTTGTGGGAGCTTGCTGTTCGCAAATTGGCTGCTGCATTTCCCACATTACAACAGTGACTACACTTACAAAGTACTTCACTGGCTGTAAACCGCTGTGAGACATCTGGTGTTTGTGAAAGGCTCGATATGAATCCAAGTCTTTCTTTCCTCATGCAAGAAACAGAGAAACATAGAAACATAGAAAATAGGTGCAGGAGTAGGCCATTCGGCCCTTCTAGCCTGCACCGGCATTCAATGAATTCATGGCTGAACATTCAACTTTAGTACCCCAATCCTGCTTTCTCGCCATACCCCTTGATCCCCCTAGTAGTAAGGACCTCATCTAACTCCTTTTTGAATATATTTAGTGAATTGGCCTCAACAACTTTCTGTGGTAGAGAATTCCACAGTTTCACCACTCTCTGGGTGAAGAAGTTCCTCCGCATCTCGGTGCTAAATGGCTTACCCCTTATCCTTAGACTGTGACCTCTGGTTCTGGACTTCCTCAACATTGGGAACATTTAATCCCCTTGTCTAAATCATTTATGTACAGTGTAAACAGCTGGGGCCCCAGCACAGAACCTTGCGGTACTCCACTAGTCACTGCCTGCCATTCTGAAAAGTATCCATTTACGCCTACTCTTTGCTTCCTGTCTGACAACCAGTTCTCAATCCATGTCAGCACACTACCCCCAATCCTATGTGCTTTAACTTTGCACATTGATCTCTTGTGTGGGACCTTGTCGAAAGCCTTCTGAAATTCTAAATATAGCACATCAACTGGTTCTCCCTTGTCCACTCTACTGGAAAAATCCTCAAAATATTCCAGAAGATTTGTCAAACATGATTTGCCTTTCACAAATCCATGCTGACTTGGACCTATCATGTCACCTCTTTCCAAATGTGCAACTATGACATCCTTAATAATTGATTCCATCATTTTACCCACTACCGATGTCAGGCTGACCGGTCTATAATTCCCTGGTTTCTCTCCCTCCTTTTTTAAAAAGTGGGGTTACATTGGCTACCCTCCACTCAATAGGAACTGATCCAGAGTCAATGGAATGTTGGAAAATGACCGTCAATGCATCCGCTATTTCCAAGGCCACCTCTTTAAGTACTCTGGGATGCAGTCCATCAGGCCCTGGGGATTTATCGGCCTTCAATCCCATCAATTTCCCCAACACAATTTCCCAATTAATAAGGATTTCCCTCAGCTCCTCCTCCTTACTGGAACCTCTGACCCCTTTTATATCCGGAAGTTTGTTTGTGTCCTCCTTAGTGAATACCGAACCGAAGTACTTGTTCAATTGGTCCGCCATTTCTTTGTTCCCCATTATGACTTCCCCTGATTCTGGCTGCAGGGGACCTACGTTTGTCTTTACTAACCTTTTTCTCTTTACATATCTATAGAAACTTTTGAAATCCGTCTTAATGTTCCCTGCAAGCTTCTTCTCGTACTCCATTTTCCCTGCCCTAATCAAACCCTTTGTCCTCCTCTGCTGAGTTCTAAATTTCTCCCAGTCCCCGGGTTCGCTGCTATTTCTGGCCAATTTGTATGCCACTTCCTTGGATTTAATACTATCCCTGATTTCCCTTGATAGCCACGGTTGAGCCACCTTCTCTTTTTTATTTTTACGCCAGACAGGAATGTACACTTGTTGTAATTCATCCATGCGGTCTCTAAATGTCTGCCATTGCCCATCCACAGTCAACCCCTTAAGTATCATTAGCCAATCTATCCTAGCCAATTCATGCCTCATACCTTCAAAGTTAGCCTTCTTTAAGTTCTGGACCATGGTCTCTGAATTAACTGTTTCATTCTCCATCCTAATGCAGAATTCCACCATATTATGGTCACTCTGCCCCAAGGGGCCTCGGACAACGAGATTTCTAATTAATCCTCTCTCATTACACAACACCCAGTCTAATATGGCCTCCCCCCTAGTTGGTTCCTCAACATATTGGTCTAGAAAACCATCCCTTATGCACTCCAGGAAATCCTCCTCCACCATATTGCTTCCAGTTTGGTTAGCCCAATCTATATGCATATTAAAGTCACCCATGATAACTGCTACACCTTTATTGCATGCACTCCTAATTTCCTGTTTGATGCCCTCCCCAACATCACTACTACTGTTTGGAGCTCTGTACACAACTCCCACTAACGTTTTTTGCCCTTTGGTGTTCTGCAGCTCTACCCATATAGATTCCACATCATCCAAGCTAATGTCTTTCCTAACTATTGCATTAATCTCCTCTTTAAACAGCAATGCTACCCCACCTGCTTTTCCTTTTATTCTATCCTTCCTGAATGTTGAATACCCCTGGATGTTGAGTTCCCAGCCCTGATCATCCTGGAGCCACGTTTCTGTAATCCCAATCACATCATATTTGTTAACATCTATTTGCACAGTTAATTCATCCACCTGACGTAAGAGTCTTGCAGCTATGTAGCCACCACGGGCCCTTTCCTCCAGTCTGTCGTGGGGTGTGGGCATGGTTGCATAGTCAGCCTGATTGTCTGGCCCTAGGTCAGCGTCCAGCCCCTCATCATCCTCTTCTTCTCTCTCCTGAGGTGGAGCATCAGTCCCTTCTGGCAATTCTTGGTCCCTCCTGAGAGCCAGTTTGTGCAGCATGGAGCACACGACCACGAATTTAGCTACTTGCTCAGGGTTGTATTGTAGCTCCCCTCCTGAGTGGTCCAGGCATCTAAAGTGCTGCTTAAGCACAGTTATTGTTTTCTGAACTACATTGCCTGTGTCTCTGTGGCTCTGGTTGTATCGCTTCTCGGCCTCGGTGTGGGTGTCATGCAGGGGGGGGTCATCAGCCAGGTGGCTAGGCCATATCGGTTGTCACCAAGCATCCAGCATTGTCCTTGTGGCCGACTCTTAAACATGTCAGAGATAGCGCTCTCATGTCGGATGTGAGCCTCATCGAAGCTGCCCGGACATTTGGCATTCACTGCCATGACGATCTGGTTGTGGTCGACAACTAGTTGGACCTTCAGGGAGTGAAATCCTTTTCTGTTACGAGAAAGCTCTGGGTCCTGAGAAGGTACCCGCATGGCGATGTGAGTGCACTGTATTGCTCCCTGCACCCTGGGGAACTTAGCAATGCGGTAGAATGCTCCAGCCCTGTCAGTCTAAGCCTCCGTGGTCACGGGGAAGCTGATAAAGACCATCCTTTGCGTGTACAGGGCCTCTGCGACCTGTCTAATGCAGCGATGGGTGACATGGTGAGACAGAGGGGAAATCTCGACCGCGGAGGTCCAAAAGGAACCAGACATGTAGAAAGACAGTGCCGCGGTGACCTTGACCTTGACTGACACTGATGTCCTGATGGCAGGCTGCATACGTGGCCTGATGAGCTCACACATTTCATTGATCACCACCTTGTGGAAGCTCAGTCTCTGAAGGCAGGTGTGCTCGGGCACGTCGAGGTAAGACCTCTTCGCCCTGTAAGTGCGGGGTGTGTATGGTCTGGACCTCCTCCCCATTCTGGCATGTCTTAAATTGGGCACATAATGGTGTGCATCAGACATTGAGCCATTTGCACTCGGCAGCATCTGCGTATTAATCGATGCAGGCTGAGAAATGTCTGGCCCCATTGCAATGAAAGTATAATAGCAATTGATCAGAAGCAATAATTTCCTCACTAAAATACACCTGCAGTAAACCCCCAATCATCCAGAGTCTAAAAATATGTCTATTGAGATGATCACTTCACCTGAGAAGAACTCCAGAGTCAATCCAAACTCCCCTGAATTTGAAGCAGCCTTTTGAATGAAGCGACCTGCGATTTTAAAAATGGCGCCCACACCGCTGTGATTTGTTCAGAACCGTTCCACTTTTTCCGAGCGGTGTTTTGGGCGAGCAAAATTTTGGGCGATATGTGTGCGAGGTGGTGAAAGTGACGCTGGGCGATCTCCTGGGCGTTAGTTTCGGCAAATGTGATCTTTTCAACAAAAAAAAATGGGCAGTTGGTATTATTGAATCTTGGCGTTAATTACGTGCGGAAAGTAACGCTGGGCAATATTATGGCCGTTGATTTCGCCCATTCTGATGATTCCATGCAAAAAATGTGGGCAGGTGGTAATATTTTTTACTGCCATTACGCTTATGGAGAAAGTACCGCTCGCGATAAGTGTGCTTAAAATGGGCGTCAGTTTCCATTTTGTGGCTAAATGGGCAATATCTGGACGTTTTACGTTATTTTCGCGTTAACATGGACGTTAAGTGGATGTTATGCATGCATAAAGGTGGAAAATCTAGCCCATGAGGTTTGGGCGGGAAAGTGGAGTTGAGTTCAAGATCAGCCATGATCATATTGAATGGTGGAGCTGGTTCGAGGGGCCGTATGTCCAACTCCGGCTTCTATTTCTATGTTCTTATGTTCTTAGGTCTTCACACAAAGGATGCTGTAAGTGTGGAACTCTCCCCAACAAAAAGCAGCAGATGCTGGCTCAATTACAGTGTTAAATCTGAGACCGGTAGATTTTTGCTAGTCAAGGGTATTAAGCGATATGTAGCCAGGGTGGGTAAATGAAGTTAGGATACAGACCAGCCATGATCACATTGAATGGTAGAAGAGGCTCGAGGGGCTGAATGGCCTCCTCCTGTTCCTATTATCTGATGTACTGACAGCAAAGAGCGAGATTGATTGTGAGCCGGGTTTATTAATATTCAATATTTCACCAATGAGGGCGGGGTGACGTGGTTGAAGGGAGTGAAATGGAAGGCAGCGTTACACTAACATAATCTGAGCCTCAGGGAGATTAAAATAAAGAGAGAATGGAATGAATATCTGTGTGAAAGATTGAAGGGGATAAAGAGGATGAATGGTATGAAACCCCGACTCAGGAATCTCGGGCTCAGATACTGATTGGTCTGTTTATTCCCATCTCCCGTGGATTGGATGGTTCCTGTGTGCAATTTGATTATAGGGCAGGATCAGACAACAACCTGCATTTATATAGCACCTTTAACACAGGAAAACTGCCCAAGGCACTTCACATAAATCAGGCAAAAATTGGCACCAAGCCGCATCAGGAGACATTAGGTCAGGTGACCAAAAGCTTGTTCAAAGAGGTATGTTTTAAGGAGCGTCTTAAAGGAGGAGAGAGAGGTAGAGAGGCGGTAAGGTTCAGGGAGGGAATTCTAGAGCTTAGGGCCCAGGCAGCTGAAGGCACGGCCACCAATGGTGGGGCAAAGGGAGTGAGGGATGGACAAGAGGCCAGAGTTGTCGGGGAGCAGTGATCTCGGAGGGTTGTTCCTGGTGTTGGAGGGGTACAGAGATTTCAGAGGGTTGTAGGCCCCACAGGGAGATCTGTTACCTCTCATGTTCCTGGTGTTGGAGGGGTGCAGTGATCTCGGAGGGTTGTCGGGCCCACAGGGAGTTCTGTTACACCTCACATTCCCAGATTTGGAGGATCACTGATCTCGGAGGGTTGTTGGCCCCACAGGGAGAACTGTAATCTCTCATGTTCCCAGTGTTGGAGGAGCACAGTGATCTCGGAGGGTTGTCGGGCCCACAGGGAACATAAGAACATAAGAACATAAGAAATAGTAACAGGAGTCGGCCATACGGCCCCTCGAGCCTGCTCCGCCATTCAATAAGATCATGGCTGATCTGATCATAGACTCTGCTCCACTTCCCCGCCCGCTCCCCATAACCCCTTATCCCCTTATCATTTAATAAACTGTCTATTTCTGTCTTAAATTTATTTATTGTCCCAGTTTCCACAGTTCTCTGAGGCAGCGAATTCCACAGATTTACAACCCTCTGAGACAAGAAATTTCTCCTCATCTCAGTTTTAAATGGGTGGTCCCTTATTCTAAGATTATGCCCCCTGGTTCTAGTCTCCCCCATCAGTGGAAACATCCTCTCTGCATCCACCTTGTCAAGCCCCCTCATAATCTTATCCGTTTTGATAAAATCACCTTTTGTTCTTCTGAATTCCAATGAGTAGAGGCCCAACCTACTCAACCTTTCCTCATAAGTCAACCCCCTCATCCCCCGAATCAACCTAGAGAACCTTCTCTGAACTGCCTCCAAAGCAAGTACATCCTTTCGTATATATGGAAACCAAAACTGCACGCAGTATTCCAGGTGTGGCCTTACCAATACCTTACATAGCTGTAGCAAGACTTCCCTGCTTTATACTCCATCTCCTTTGCAATAAAGGCCAATAATCCATTGGCTTTCCTGATCACTTGCTGCAGCTGCATAATATCCTTTTGTGTTTCACGCACAAGTACCCCAGGTCCCGCTGTACTGCGGCATTTTGCAATCTTTCTCCATTTAAATAATAACTTGCTCTTTGATTTTTTTTCTGACAAAGTGCATGATCTCACACTTTCCAACATTATACTGCATCTGTTACCCCTCACATTCCCAGTGTTGGAGGAGCACGGTGATCTCGGAGGGTTGTCGGCGCCACAGCGAGCTCTGATACCCATCACGTTCCCAGTGTTGAAGGGATGCAGTGATCTCAGAGGGTTGTCAGGTCCAAAGGGAGATCTGTTACCCCTCATGTTCCCAGTGTTGGAGGATCACTGATCTCGGAGGGTTGCCGGCCCACAGGGAGATCTGATACCTCTCACGTTCCCGAAAGGGGCCAGTAACACTCTGAGGCTGCCTTTACTAGTCCTAGTCCTTACTACTAGGGGGATCAAGGGGTATGGTGAGAAAGCAGGAATGGGGTACTGAAGTTGCATGTTCAGCCATGAACTCATTGAATGGCAGTGCAGGCTAGAAGGGCCAAATGGCCTACTCCTGCACCTATTTTCTATGTTTCTATGTTTCTATGTTTATTCACCCTCCATATTATTGCCCTCCGTCGATGTAAACTCTTCGTTGGTTGAGGGAGGAATGTTGACCAGGACACTGGGAGATCGCTCTGCTCCTCTTCCAATAGGGCAACAGGTGGATTCCCATTGGCTGGTGTGTTCTTGCCCCATGAAGGTGAGTGCCTGCGAGAGTTCGGAGTTTGTATAAGGAACCTTTCTTCCTTTTGATGAACTGTTTAAGAGAAGCCATTTATTGACCTGACCTCCAGCCCACTGACTCCTGCACTGAGCTGAGCAAAGTCCTGCTCTCCGTCCCATTACTGTCAGCTCAAACTCAGCCTTAACCCTTCACCTCACTCCACACTCTAACACCAAGCAGACCAACAAGCTCATCCCCAGTCCTGGGCTTCAGACACTGAGCGACAAGGACAGAAAATCATTGCAGTCAAAACATCTCAACCCAAGGCTATTATAATCGCAAATTAAATCAGTCACCTTAAGAGGGAATAATGTAGCTGGTGAGGGCTGGAAGATGAAGGAATCAACCGTTTAACACCCGTTATGCTGAATCTCATAGATTCAGCGGGACTGCTACATGACAAGTTGGGGCAACTAGTCAGCAATTGAATGTCCGGTTAATTGCTGCCAGTGATTAATGGAATAACAGACAAGGTGATGGGATTAAGTAGAGAGACGTCCCCATGACCCTCAGCACTCTCGTTCCCCAGTCACTGCCCGAGGTATGAAACTGAGGGACACTGTCTGTTATTAACGCAGGTACAGTAGTGTAATCCCTATCCCTGTAACCTCCACCCACCCTATAACCCTCCCTATCCCTGTAACCACCTCCCACCCTACACCCCTCCCTATCCCTGTAACCTCCTCCCACCCTAAACCCCTCCCTATCCCTGTAACCCCCTCCCACCCTGCACCCCTCCCTATCCCTGTAAACTCCTCCCACCCTGCACCCCTCCCTATCCCTGTAAACTCCTCCCACCCTACACCCCTCCCTATCCCTGTAACCTCCGCCAGCCCTACACCCCTCCCTATCCCTCTAACCTCCTCCCACCTTAAATCCCTCCCTATCCCTGTAACCTCCTCCAGCTCTTCACCCCTCCCTATCTCTGTAATCTCCTCCAGCCTTAACACCGCCCCCCCCCCCCAAGATCTCTGTGTTCCTCCAATTCTGGCCTCTTGTACACCCCCACTCCCTTCACCCCACCATTGGCGGCCGTGTCTTCAGCTGCCCGGGCCGTAAGCTCTGGAATTTCCTCCTTAAACCTCTCCACATCTCCACCTCTCTCTCCTCCTTTAAGATGCTCCTTAAAACCTACCTCCTTCACCTGCCCTAAGATCTCCTGATGTGTATTGGTGTCAAGTCTTTGTCTGATTTACGCTCCTGTGAAGCATCTCGGAACATTTTACTGCGTTAAAGGCGCTGTATAAATGCAGGTTGTTGTTGTTGTGATCAATGCCAGTTGTTGTTGTTATCAGTAACAATTGTTGTTGTTATCAGTACCAGTTGTTGTTGTTATCAATGCCAGTTGTTGTTGTTATCAGTACCAGTTGTTGTTATCAGTACCAGTTGTTGTTGTTATCAGCACCATTTGTTGTTGTTATCAGTACCAGTTGTTGTTGTTATCAATGCCAGTTGTTGTTGTTATCAGTGCCAGTTGTTGTTATCAGTACCAGTTGTTGTTGTTATCAATGCCAGTTGTTGTTCTGGTGGTGGTTATGTTGCCGAGGGCGATGATAAGATGCCGTTCTCTCGAACAGGTGAACATTGCCTCACCCACACAATGAGATTTGATTATTTGATATTTAGCTTCTTACAATCGCTGATCAGTTGATCGCTACAAGGTTTGCAACTGGATCACAGGCTTCAGATGGCATCATGGATCTTGAGAGTAAAGCTCAGTGATTGGTCATCTAAATGCTCCAATTAGAACGTAGCCTGTTGTTGGTCGCATTCTGTTCCTACAATCCAAGGGTTTTGATTGGTTCGGCCAGTTCATGAGGATCCAATGGTTGTCCACCTGGCCTCAAGTGAGCAGCAGGGACATTGATGGATTGAGTGAGGGGGAAACTGTGGCAGGGGGAGTTCAATGTGGAGAAGTGTGAGCTCATCCACTTTGGGCCGAAGAAAGATCGATCAGAATATTTCCTAAATGGTGAGAAGCTCGGAACTGTGAAGGAGCAGAGAGATTTGGGATCCAGGTCCAGATATCGCTCAAAGCAAGTGGACAGGTACAGAAATACTTAACAAGGCTGATGGAATGTTGGTCTTTATCTCGAGGGCTGGAATACAAAGGGATGGAAGTTACAGCTGTACAGAGCTCTGGATAGACAGTACCTGGATCCTGCGATCAGTTCTGGGCACGGCCCCTCAGGAAGGATATATTGGCCTTGGACGGGGAGCAGCGCAGATTCACCAGAATTATACCGGGGCTAAAAGCTTCAATTATGAAGACCAGTTGCATAGTCTAGGTTTGTATTCCCTGAAATGTAGAAGATTAATGGGTGAACTAATTGAGGTGCTTTCGATGATTAAAAGCTGAATGCCCTCCTCCTGTTCCTATGTTTGTGGGGGCTTGCTGTGCCCAAATTGATTGCCGTGTTTCCTACATTAAAACAGTGACTACACTTCAAAATATTCTGCATTGACTGGGATGTCCTGAGGTTGTGAAAGGTAAGTGTTTAATTAGAGAAGGTTGCCTTAAATCCACAAACCTCAGCAAATTCCCCAGTCTGCCATTCTCACATCAAACCCTTCACTTTATAACACTTCTGTGAATTGAAATGTATCTGTGGTGAAAATGCCATCTTGCTCATTGCCACATTTATTGCAGTATTTGTGTGCAGCGACTCTTGTGTTGAGAAACCTAAGGGACTGAATGGAATGTGTGAAGCTATTAAACCTGTGCTGACACAGTCTCTGAGCAGGTAATGGTCACACAGACCATACATAATACCAGTCTGTGAGCACAGCCTCTCCTAAATAAACCTTCGCCTGACACTGGTTGTTAAATAATGTAAAGGTTCATCACAAACTGGGAAATCAGGAAAAAGCAGCAATAATTTCCCCCAATGATTAAACGGACAATCGAAGCAATAAAATGAAAGATCGTGAGCTCACTCAGTGAGAAATGTAAAAGGCAGATCGCAGGAGAAAGTGAATCATCTGTGAGTCGCCTCACAATCTGCGCAGAGCTGCTGTCAGAGTCTGTCACAGTTTCATAGAATCACAGAATCAGACAGCACAGGGGGCGCCATTCGGCCCATCGGGCCTGTGCCGGCTCTTTGAAAGAGCTTCATATTAGTCCCACTCCCCGCTCTTTCCCCAGAGCCCTGCAAATCTCTCCCCTTCAAGTATTTATCCAATTCCCTTTGAAAGTTACGATTGAATCTGCTCCCACCGCCCTTTCAGGCAGCGCATTCCAGATCACAACAACCCGCAGCGTAAAAACATTTCTCCTCATCTCCCCTCTGGGTCTTTAGCTAAAGACCTTAGATCTGTGTCCTCTGGTTACCGATCGTCCTGCCACTGGAAACAGTTCCTCCTTATTTACTCGATCAAAACCACTGATAATTGTGAACACCTCTATTAAATCTCCCCTGAACCTTCTCTGCTCGAAGGAGATATTTGTTGACTAGAAATAGCTTTCTTGGTGCAGGATTGTGCTGAATGCCTCTGATTGTTTAATGCTCCTTCCGAACCTCGCATTCTCTGCTATAATTCTCCTCACTGGAACCAAACGGCTGAGAATCAATTACAGGGAATGAAGGCCCATTCCCAGAGGCTCCGGGCTTGGGAATGTGCTGCTGATCACTCACAGCTTATTCTAGTTAAAATCTTTCTGACATAACGTGAACCTTGTGAGAAGACAAGATTGTTTCCACAATCATCTCCCATCCCAGGGCATTACATCATTCTAGGATCCCAGGTATTCACGTCCCTGGACAGATCTCTCTGCTCACTACAGAGACACTCGATACTCTAATAGTTGCTCAACAAATCCTTTCCCACAGGCTGACATTCTGAGTATGTAACTGAGAGAGTGCTGCACTGTCAGAGGGGCAGTACTGAGGGAATGCTGCACTGTCAGAGCGGCAGTACTGAGGGAATGCTGCACTGTCAGAGCGGCAGTACTGAGGGAGTGTTGCATTGTCAGTGGGGCAGTACTAAGGGAAGACCTGCGAGAGAAAAGCTCCACAGGTCGGGATACAAAAGAGCTGGAGCGACATACCAATTCAACCTCCAGCGCGAGTTGCTCCAAGGATTTTGAGATGGGCGACTTGGTGACATCATCAAAACCCTGGTCTCCGTTTTGGAGCGTGGGCAGAAACCTCGGCAGGTACAGAGGGGTGGGAAGGCCGGGGCGCATGCGCGGCGAGTGCTTGTGGCGAGATGCGGTGAATGTTTATGGTGGAGGACCAGCGAGAGATTGTGGCGGAGGTGCGACAGATGATGGTACGGGGCCCAGAAGAGCCGAGGGCTCAGGGGCAGCACGGGCCAGCCCACACTGTGATATGTGCGCACTAGGTCCGTGCAGGAGAGCAGGTCTCCAGTCGTCTTGGTTAACCCTTGCCACTGGACCAAGATATAGCTCTGTCAAGCCCGTGTGGTGGCTGGTGTGCAACAGTCACAACACGTTAAAAAAAATTCACACGCAGGCATCTTCCACACCCTCAATTGGAGTTCAAGACTGGAATATCGGGTCCTTCATCGAAACACCTGTGAATTCGTGGAAGCAAGTCCTCCTCGTTCGAGGGACTGCCTACGATGATGATGACTGAGGGAGTGCTGCACTGTCGGTGAGGCAGTACTGAGGGAGTGCTGCACTTTCAGAGGGGCAGTACTGAGGGAGTGCTGTACTGTCGGAGGGGCAGTACTGAGGGACTGAACACTCACACTCAGACTCACATGAACACCGACTCACACTTCTACAAACACACAAAGACGCTGCTCCATCTGACATACTCATACATTCACACACACACCCACACTCACACACCCACATTCTGACACACAAATTCACACACACTCACACTCAGACACACACACTCACACACACTTACACACACACACTCACGTCCACTCACAACGACTGACACACATACAAACACACAAAGACACAAACACACACACACACAGCTATCCACAAATCGACACAGATACGCTCGCAGACACAATAAACTACTAGAGAATCAGGCTGAATATTTCATGAATAAAGATGATTTGTCGCTCTCTGAACCTTCTGTAAACTCCCTGAAGCAGCTCATCCATCCCAGGAAATATTCATGAGGATCAGGTTGGGTTCCAGAAAGTCCACATCAGGCGGGATTGATTCTCACTTCCAATATCCTCTGTGAACAACTTTCCTTCTGTGATGTGCAGATTGAAATGTCACTCCCATCAATCTGTTTGTCTCAATATTGCTGCTGCTTTGATTTTGCTGATGTTGGGTTGTGGTGAGTTTGAGATGTCCCGGGGTAAAGATCGCCCCCTTTAGATGTTCCCGTGTCCCTCAGCTGGTCCGTAAACCCCAATACCTCAGGAAGATGATTGGGAACACGGGAGGAGCAGGAAGTGTGGAATGTCTCTATTCCGGTGTCGTAGTGTTCAGAGAATTAAAGAATCTCACAGAACAGAAGGAGGCCTTTCGGCCCATCGGGCCTGTGCCGGCTCTTTGAAAGATCTATCCGATTAGTCCCACTCTCCTGCTCTTTCCCCATAGCCTGGAAATTTTTCCTTTTCGACTATTTATCAAATTCCCTTTTGAAAGTTACTATAGAATCTGCTCCCACCGCCCTTTCAGACAGCGCATTCTCATCACAACAACTCGCTGCGTAAAAATACTTCTCCTTATGAAAACCCATGATTTTGAAAACCTCAATTAAATCACCCTTTTCTGCTCTCAGGAGAACATAACTGAAGTCTCTCATCCCTGGTACCATTCCAGTAAATCTCCTCTGAACCCGCTCCATATTCTTCACATCCTCCCTAAAGTGTGGTTACCAGAATTGGACACAATACTCCAGCTCGGGCCCAACCACTGATTAATGGCGTGTAACAGAAAGGCAGTGGATATTAAACCTGGATATTAATCCTGGATATTAACCTGGATATTAATCTGTGGATATTAACCCTGGATATTAACCACTGGATATTAACCCTGGATATTAACCCCTGGATATTAACCCTGGATATTAACCCCTGGATATTATCCTTGGATATTAACCCTTACTATCGCAGTGCAATCACACAACACACAGAAGCCAGATAAACACATGAGGGAGAAAGGAATAGAAGGATATGCTGATCGGGTGAGATGAAGAGGGGTGGGAGGAGGCTCGAGTAGAGCATAAACACCGACATGGACCGGTTGGGCCGAATGGCCTGTTTCAGTGCTGTACATTCTACGTATATTTGAATGATTCCAACACACGACTCATTCCCTAAGGTGCCTCCGACCAGCGGCGGAGGATGATTGGAAGTGGATTTATTCACAAAGCTGACTGGAGAATGTGATCAGTTCACACAAACAGCGACTGAACATGGAAATATATTCACTGGGGAATGTGGAATAATCGTCAGCTGGTGAAAGAGAGATTGCACGAAGTGTGTTCATTACAAACTCCAGACACACTCAACAGCCCATAATCAGTGCTCAGCGCGGTAACATTATCCTGTCAGTGTTATTACTTTATTACACGGTTTATTTTAATGGATAAAAAAAGCTTTTGAAACTGCAGTCCCTGACTCGCTCAGTAAGGGGACTCAGAGCCACATTGACTGGGCCAATAGGAGGCTCGTGTCCCTGATCTCAGTTCACCCGTAGCCCAGGCCCAAAGGCTGGGGGAGGCCCATCATTTCCTGCTCCGTTTTCTGTCCAGAATCTTAGGGGTAGAAATTGCCCCCCGCCCAGAACCCCGATTCTGTGGTTTTTACCGCAGCTGCGATTCAGTTCGTCTGTTGAGCGACATTCGGCAGTTTATTTTTGTTTTGATCCAGAAGTCGGTGTAAATGGCGGTGGTGACTACACCTGAGGGGCAGAAACGTGGCGGTGAAGCAACTGAGGGGCGGAAGTTGGGGGCGGTGCGGAGTCACCACCGCGATGACATTATTATGGCGCTGCACCACCACGATTTCAAAACTTCGACCCACCGGGCCAGCAGGGAGGGTTTCAGCCGGGCCACAGCCTGACAGCCAAGAGACGGAGCCAGGCTGCCTGTTGGTGGCCTGGCCGAACCCGGGAGCATCATTGTCAGGCCGACATGTTAGTCGGCCGAAAACAAACATGTTGGCAGCAGCAGTGGGCCCTCCCCTTTAACGGAAGCCGCACCGCCGCAGCAGAAGGCCACAGCCTCACTGGACCATCGGGAAAAAGCTTGTTTTGGCACCGCCGGTCGGGCCGAACGTTTTCCGAGGGGAATGTCACTATCAGGGGGTTAGATCGGCGATGCACACCGTGATGACCGCTTAAGACTGTTCGGCAGCAGCGGAGTGGTAAGGGGGGTGGGGGGGGATCGTGGCACCGCCGGGAAAACTCGGGAGGGCAATTGGGCTATCAGCGGCCATTCCACCAAAAGTCAGCGGACATTCCACTCCGCAGCCTGGCCGCTGATTTGCGGTGGTAACAGGCTTTAAGGAAAGGGGCAATTTCGTCCCCTTTGTGTTAAATCGATGGGCCTCAATCACAGGCTTTGGGCCTGTGCAAAACAACAACTGACCCTCAATAGGAGCTGGTTGGAGCGAGCTGGAGACCAGGCCCACAGATAAAGGCGGCCACACTGAGATTTCATTCACTGAAATGGCAACAACATTGAGAAATATGAAATTACTCGGCCAGTCGCATTTTCTGAGAGCAAGTAAAATCTCGGATTTCCTTCTAATGGTTGGATTCAGTCACTTGCGGAAAGGAGAATCTGTCATTTAAGATTCTCCGTATAGTCAACATCGACTCTTATCTCCTTTGTGGCCGTTAGATTCGCTAGTTGGTGAGAAGTCTCGTAATAAAATTGTGATGTAATAGAATTTTAATGTAATATAATTGTAATATAATATAATTGTAATGTAATAGAATCATAGAATGATACAGCTCAGGAGGAGGCCATTCACCTTCAATCTGTGACCTCTGGTTAACAACGCTCCACCATTAACGGGAGCTTTCTTGCGTCTTCTTCCGTGAAGACAGAAACAAAGTATTTGTTTAATTTCTCTGCCATTTCCTTATTCCCCATTATAATTTCTCCTGTCTCAGCCTGCAAGGGACCCACATTAACCTTTGTGAATCTTTTACTTTTTACATACCTATAGAAGCTTTTACAGTCTGTTTTTATGTCTCTTGCCAGTTTACTCTCATATTCTATTTTCCCTTTCTTTATCAATTCCTTTGTCGTCCTTTGCTGAATCCTAAAATTCTCCCAATCATCAGGCTGACTACTCTTTTTGGCAACATTATAAGCCTCCTCCTTTGAGCTAATACTATATTTAATTTCTCTCGTTAGGCTCGGTTAGAACTTTTCCTGTGGGGTTTTTGTGTTTGCTTTGTTTAGATTGAAGAGCCTAGTTTTGGATTTAACAACATCACTTTCAAACTTATATAAAATTCTATCATATTATGGTCACTCTTCCCGAAGAGCCCCATTAATACAAGGTTATTAATGAACAATTTCTCAGTGCACAATAGCCTGTTCCCTAATTGGTTCCTCAAGATACTGATCTAGAAAACTATCTTGTACACATTCCACGTATTCGTCCTCCACATTATGACCACAAATGTGGTTTGCTCAGTTTATATGTAGATTGAAGTCCCCTTGATTACTGTATTACCCTTGTTACATGCCCCTCTAATTTCTTGATTTATACTCTGCCCTACATTACAACTAGTGTGCGGGCCTATAAACAACTCCCACCAATATTTTCTGCCCCTTGCTGTTTCTTAGCTCCACCCAAACTGATTCTACTTCTTGATTTTCCAAGCTAAGATTCTTTCACTCGACTGTCTTTATCCCATCCTTTATTATCTTCGAGAATTTTTTAAGGATGCAACTGATAGAGTGGACAAGGGAGAACCAGTGGATGTGGTGTATTTGGACTTTCTAAAGGCTTTTGACAAGCTCCCACACAAAAGATTGACGTGCAAAATTAAAGCACTTGGTATTGGGGGTAATGTTCTGACGTGGATAGAGAACTGGTTGGCAGACAGGAAGCAGAGAGTTAGGATAAACGGGTTCTTTTCAGAATGTCAGGCAGTGACGAATGGGGTGCCGCAGGGCTCAATGCTGGAACCCCAGCTATTTACAATATACATTAATGATTTAGATGACGGAATTGAGTGTTATATCTCCAAGTTTGCAGATGACACTAAGCTGGGTGGTGGTATGAGCTCTGAGGAGGAAGCTAAGAGGCAGCAGGGTGACTTGGACAGGTTAGGTGAGTGGGCAAACACATGGCAAATGCAGTATAATGTGCATAAATGTGAGGTTATCCACTTTGGTGGCAAAAACATGAAGACAGAATATTTTCTGAATGGCGGCCGATTAGGAAAAGGGGAGTGCAATGAGACCTGGGTGTCATAGTAAATCAGTCATTGAAAGTTGGCATGCAGGTACAGCAGGCGGTGAAGAAGGCAAATGGTATGTTGGCCTTCATAGCTAGGGGATTTGAGTATAGGAGCAGGGATGTCTTACTGCAGTTGTACAGGACCTTAGTGAGGCCTCACCTCGAATATTGTGTTCAGTTTTGGTCTCCTAATCTGAGGAAAGACCTTCTTGCTATTGAGGAAGTGCAGCGAAGGTTCACAAGACTGATTCCCGGGATGGCAGGGCTGACATATGAGGAGAGACTGGATCGACTGGACCTTTATTCACTGGGGGTTAGAAGGGTGAGAGGGGATCTCATAGAAACATATAACGTTCTAACGGGACTGGACAGCTTAGATGCAGGAAGAATGTTCCCGATGTTGGGGAAGTCCAGAACCAGGGGACATAGTCTAAGGATAAGGGGTAGGCCATTTAGGACTGAGATGAGGAGAAACCTCTTCACTCAGAGAGTTGTTAACCTGTGGAATTCCCTGCCGCAGAGAGTTGTTGATGCCAGTTCATTGGATATATTCAAGAGGGAGTTAGATATGGCACTTACGGCTGAAGGGATCAAGGGGTATGGAGAGAAAGCAGGAAAGGGGTACTGAGGGAATGATCAGCTGAGTTCTTATTGAGTGGTGGTGCAGGCTCGAAGGGCTGAATGGCCTACTCCTGTACCTATTTTCTCTGTATGTTTCAATGTATGTTTCTATGTATTATAAGTCTAGCCCTCCTTTTCCATTTTTCCTATCCCTTCTAAAAATTAAGTATCCTGGAATATTTAGTTCCCAATTTAAGTATCCTGGAATATCCATCATCACTTCCTTGGTTTTGTATTCTATGCATCTATTGATGAAGCCCAGGATCTCTTATGCTTTTTCAACGGCTTTCTCAACCTGCCCTGCCACCTTCAATGGTTTGTCGATATATACCCCCAGGTCTCTCCCATTTAGAATTGTACCCTATAGTTTATATTGCCTCTCCTCGTTCTTCCTGCCAAAATGTATCACTCCGCACTTTTATGCATTAAATGTCATCTGCCATGTGTCCGCACATTGCAATTTACACGGACTGTATCTGTTATGTATGCAACCCTATGTAACCAGCATTCTACCGCCACCAAAGGGCGTATCTGTTGGAGTCCTAAGGGATTCCATCATCCCTTGGGAGCACTGTATATAAGCAGGCCTCCCATGCTGTACCAACATTCTGGGATTAGAATAAAGAGACTAAGGTCACACTTACTCATGTCTACAGTATTCAATCACATTACTCTATTCTGAACATAACAACTGGAGACGAGATAACGAACCATCATGCGAAAATGCGGAGAACTTTTGGTATCCTGGAGAAATTCTCAGAAAATGACAATTGGGAGGCCTTCCTGGAGCGATTCGACCAATACTTCATGGCCAATGAGCTGGAAGAGAATGAGAATGCTGCCAAACGAAGGGCGATACTCCTCACTGTCTGCGGGGCAACAATCTATGGCCTCATGAAGAATCATCTTGCTCCGGTGAAACCAACAACCAAATTGTATGAAGAACTGTGTACACTGGTCCGGGAGCAAGTAAATCCGAAGGTGAGCATTCTGATGGCAAGGTATCGATTTTACGCATGTCAACGGTCTGAAGGCCAGGAAGTGGTGAGCTACGTTGCCGAACGAAGGCGCCTTGCGGGACATTGTGAATTTGATGGATTCCTGGAGCAAATGCTAAGAGACTTTTTTGTGCTTGGCATTGGCCATGAGGTTATCCTTCGCAAACTATTGACTGTTGAAACACCGAACCTGAGCAAAGCCATAACAATAGCCCAGGCATTTATGTCCACCAGCGATAACATCAAACAAATTTCGCAGCATAAAGATGTTTTGGCAAGTACGGCACACAAAGTAATGTCGTTTTCGGGCAGGAATGCATATGGCAGAACGTACATGCCTGCAGCTGCACGACCTCAGATGACTCATAGACCACCATCAAGCGTTAATGCGAGGCAGTTAACACCTTGTTGGCGCTGCGGAGGTGATCATCGAACCCATCAATGCTGCTTCAAACACGATGCGTGCAAAGGCTGTGGAACAATGGGACACCTCCAGCGAATGTGCAGACGAGCTGCAAACTCTGCAAGCCATCACGTTGCAGAGGAAGACTGATCCATGGCGGATCAAACTGAACTAGAAACTCAAAGCGAGGAGGCAGAAGTGTATGGTGTACATACCTTCACCACGAAATGTCCACCGATCATGTTAAAAGTTGAACAAAATGGAATTCCAGTTTCCATGGAAATGGACATGGGTGCTCGTCAGTCCACCATGAGCAAAAAGGCCTTCGACAGGTGTGGTACAACAAGGCACACAGGCCCAAGCTGAGTCCCATTCACACCAAGCTGAGAACTTACACTAAAGAGCTGATCCCTGTAATTGGCAGTGCAGCAGTAAAAGTCTCCTATGATGGAGCAGTGCACGAACTACCACTCTGGATAGTACCAGGAGCTGGCCCCACACTATTTGGCAGAAGCTGGCTGGGAAAAATCCGCTGGAACTGGAATGACATCCGAACGCTTCCGTCCATCGACGACGCCTCATGTGCCCAGGTTCTGAGCAAGTTTTCGTCGTTGTTTGAGCCAGGAATCGGAAGTTTCTCGGGGCGAAGGTGCAGATCCACTTGATTCCCGGTACATGACCCATCCACCACAAGGCACGGACAGTGCCGTATGTGATGTGAGAGAAAGTGGAGATCGAGCTAGACAGGCTGCAACGAGAGAGCATCATCGCGCCGGTGGAGTTCAGCGAGTGGGTCAGTCCGATTGTTCCGGTTCTCAAGGGCGATGGCACGGTCAGAATTTGCGGGGACTATAAAGAAACGATTAACTGTTTTTTGCCGCAGGACCAGTACCCGCTACCCAAGGCAGATGACCTATTTGCGGCGCTGGCAGGAGGAAAGGTGTTCACCAAGTTGGACCTGACCTCGGCCTACATGATGCAGGAACTGGCGGAATCTTCGAAAGGCCTCATCTGCATCAACACGCACGACGGTCTGTTCATCTACAATAGACGCCCGTTTGGAATTCGATTGGCCGCGGCAATTTTTAAAGGAACATGGAGAACCTGCTAAAGTCGGTTCCGTGCACTGTGGTTTTCCAGGATGACATACTGGTCACAGGTTGGGACACCATCGAGCACTTGCAGAAACTGGAAGAGGTTCTAATTTGGCTAGATCGTTTAAACGCTCGAAGTATGTTTTCCTGGCGACAGAGGTTGAGTTCTTAGGGAGAAGAATCGTGGCATGTGGCATCATACCCACTGACGCCAAGATGGAGGCCATCAAGAACACGCCGAGACCACAGAATGTGACGGAGTTGCAGTCGTTCCTGGGACTCCTCAATTATTTTGGTAATTTCCTAACCAGTTTTAGCATCTTGCTCAAACCTCGACACATGTTGCTACGCAAGGGACATGGCTGTTTATGGGGGAAATCACAAGAGACTGCCTTTGAGTAAGCCCGAAATCTGTTATGTTCAAACAAACTGCTTGTCCTGTATGATCCTTGTAAACGTTAATGCTAGCTTGAGATGCGTCTTCGTACAGGGTCGGGTGTGTGTTACAAGCAAACGAATTGGGAACATTGCAATCGGTCGCTTATGCGAAGGCCGAAAGGGCCGACACCATGATTGAAAAAGAAGCTCTGGCATGTGTTTACGGGGTGAAAAAAATGCATCACTATCTGTTTGGGCTTAAGTTCGAGTTAAAAACTGACCATAAGCCGCTCATATCGCTATGCTCAGAGAGCAAAGGTATCAATACCAATGCCTCTGCTAGCATCCAAAGATGGGCACTCAAGCTGTCTGCATGTAGCTATATAATTCGTCACAGGCCAGGCACAGAGAACTGCGCTGACGCCCTCAGTCAGCTACCATTGCCCATCACCGGTGTGGAAATGGCAAAGCCTGCAGACTCGCTCTTGGTGATCGATGCATTTGAAAATGAATAGTCACCCGTTACGGCCCACCAGATCAGGACCTGGACCAGCCAGGATCCTTTACTGTCCCTTGTCCATGGGAGCTGGTCCGGCGTCCCAGTGGAGATGCATGAAGAGATCAAGCCGTTCCAGCGGAGTAAAGACGAAATGTCCATACAGGCGGACTGTCTTTTGTGGGGTAATCACATGGTTTTGCCAAGAAAGGCAGGGAAACATTCATATGCAACCTACACAGTACTCGCCCAGGCATAGTAATGATGAAAACAATAGCCAGATCCCATGTGTGGTGGCCCGGCATCAACTCAGATTTGGAGTGTTGCATGCGCCAATGCAACACTTGCTCTCAACTGAGCAATGCGCCCGGGGAGGCGCCGCTAAGTTTGTGGTCACGGCCCTCCAAACCGTGGTCTAGAATCCACGTTGACTTTGCTGGCCCGTTTCTAGGCAAAATGTTCTTGGTTGTTGTGGATGCTTATTCAAAGTGGATTGAGTGTGTAATAATGTCTGTAAGCACATTCACTGCCACCATCGAAAACCTACGAGCCATGTTTTCCACACACGGCCTGCCTGATGTCCTTGTCAGCGACAGTGGGCCGTGCTTCACCAGCGCTGAATTCAAGGAATTCATGACCTGCAATGGGATCAAGCATGTCACATCTGCCCCGTTCAAGCCCACATCCAATCACCAGCCAGAACAGGCAGTCCAAATCATCAAGCAAAGCTTGAAACACGTGTCGGAAGGCTTCCTGCAGACCCGCCTGTCCCGAGTCCTGCTCAGCTACCAGACGCCACTCTCTCACCGGGGTTCCCCCTGTCGAACAGCTCATGAAAAGGGCACTGAACACAAGGCTCTCTCTAGTCCACCCTGATCTCCATGATCACGTTGAGGGCAGGCGGCTTCAACAAAGCATGTACCATGATCGCGCAAGTTTGTCACGCCATATTGAGGTCAATGACCTTGTATTTGTGCTCAACTATGGACATGGTCCAAAATGGCTTTCTGGCACTCTCGTAGCCAAAGAAGGGAGTAGGGTGTTTTAGGTCAAACTTGCAAATGGACAAACTTGCAGAAAGCACTTGGACTAAAACAAACTGCGATTCACAGAAAGCCATAAGCAACCTGAAGAGGACACCACCAATTTCGACCCTCCAACACACACACAAGTGGCAACCGACATCACGGTTGACCATGAAGCTGAACTCATCACCCTCTGCAGCCCAGCAAGACCAGCTGCGCAGCAACCCAGTGAAGAACCAACCAACTCACCTGCACCTGCATTTGTATAGAGGTGATTAACGAGGGAACGAAAAGCCCCAGATCGTCTCACCCTGTAAATAAGTGTACGATTGACTTTGGGAGGGAGTGATGTTATATATGCAACCCTATGTAACCAGCATTCTACCGCCACCAGAGGGCATGTCTGTTGGAGTCCCAAGGAATCCCAGCATCCCTTGGGAGGACTGTATATAAGCAGGCCTCCCATGCTGTTCCAACACTCTGGAGTTAGAATAAAGAGACTAAGGTCACATTTACTCATGTCTACAGTACTCAATCACATTACTCTATTCTGGACATAACAAGATCCAGTCTCAACCCACTGAAATTGGCTTTCTTCCAATTAAGTATTTTTACTCTAGATTGCTCCCTGTCTAAACCTTATAATACTATGCTCACTATTCCCTAAAGGCTCCCCTACTGCCACTTGCTCTACTTGACCCACCTCATTCCCAGAACCAGATCCAGCAATGCCTCCTTCCTCATTGGGCCAGAAACATACTGTTCAAGAAAGTTCTCATGAACGCACTTCAGAAAATCTTTGCCCTCTCTGCCCTTTACACTATTACTATCCCAGTCTACATTAGGATAGTTGAAGTCGCCCATTATCACTACTCTATAATTCTTGCCCCTCTCTGAAATTTCCCTGCAAATTTGCTCCTCTATATCCTTCCCACTAGTTGGTGACCTATAGAATACACCAAGTAGTTTAATGGCACCTCTAGTGTTTCTCAACTCAAACCAAATAGAATCTGTCCTTGACCCCTTCAGGACATCCTCTCTCTCCAGCACTGTAATAATCTCCTTAATCAATACTGCCACCCCACCTCCTTTCTTTCCTTCCCTATCTTTCCTGAACACCTTATATCCAGGAATATTTAATACCCAATCCAGCCCTTTATTGATCCAGGTCTCCGTTATCACCACAACATCATATTCCCATCTGACTATTTGTGCCTGCAGCTCACCAACCTCATTTACCACACTTCATGCATTCACACACATGCACTGTAAACCGCTCTTACACCTTCTTGTGTTCTCTCTTAGTCTGACCCTACCTAATACCGTAATATTTCTTACTCCAGTGCTATCTGTCTCCCCAATCCTTTGTGCACCTTGTTTCTCCTTTCTAATATAAGAAATAGGAGCAGGCGTAGGCCACTGGCCCCTCTTGCCTGCTCCGCCATTTAATCAGATCATGGCTGATCTGATCTTGGGCTTAGCTCCACTTCCCTGCCCACTCCCCATAACCCTTCACTCCCTTATCGTTCAAAATCTGTCTCTCTCCACCTTCAATATATTCAATGACCCGGCCTCCATGACTAATGACACATCCTGGTGGCCATCACAGCTAAATTAGTTTAAACCCTCCCCAACAGCGCAAGCAAACCCCCCCACTTCGCCCCCCCATCCACCATCCCCCGCCCCCCCCAGGCCACCCATGAGGAAATTAGTCCCAGTTCTGTTGAGGTGTAACCTGTCTGGCCTGTACAGGTCCCCCCTCCCCCATAACCGATCCCAATGTCCCAGGGGTCTGAAGCCCTCCCTCCTGCACCAAGCCATGTATTCATCTGCGCTATCCTACTATTTCTCTACTCATGTGTTACTGACATATTTATAATTAAACACCAGCCTTTTAATTCCATGTAAATTGCGCTGTAGGAGCAGTGGCTGATGTTACTGGGGTGCCGAGATCAGGGCAGTCATTTCATTCATTGACATTCTCTGTGAATGTGGAGAAAATCGATGGTTTGTTCCTGACACACACAGCAGGTCAGACACAGGGCAGGCAGGAGGGAGAATCACTTCATTCATTCTCCACATGTTGGCATTGCTGGCAAGGCCGGCATTTATTACCCATCTCTAGCCGCTCTTGAGAAGGTGCAGGTGAGCCGCTTTCTTGAACTCGCTGTGGTCCGTGTGGTGAAGGTTCTCCCACAGGGCTGTGAGGGAGTGAGCGTTTGAAGGGAAGAAGTCTTGGCGAGTTGCTGCAATGCGTTTGTAGATGGTACACTCTGCAGCCACGGTGCGCCGGTGGTGGAAAGAGTGAGTTTGGCATTAATTAGATGTCAGCTATGGCTCAGTGGGCAGCACTCCTGCCTCTGAGTCAGAAGGTCGTGGGTTCAAGTGCCACTCCAGACACTTGGTCCCATAATTAATGCTGACATTCCCAGTGCAATACTCCCAGCTGCACTGTAGGAGGGGCAATACTGAGAGAGTGCTGCATTGTCAGAGGGGCAGTACTGAGGGAATGTTGGTTTCAGAGGGGCAGTATTCAGAGTGCGCTGCACTGTAGGAGGGGCAGTACTGAGAGAGTGCTGCACTGTCAGAGGGGCAGTACTGAGGGAGAGCTGCACTGTCGGAGGCTCAGAACTGAAGGAGTGCTGCACTGTCATAGGCTTAGTACTGAGGGAGTGCTGCACTGTTGGAGGGGCAGTACTGAGGGAGTGCTGAGAGGTGCCATTATTGAGATGAGATGTTAAACCGAGGTCCCATCTGTCTTTTCAGTTCAATGTATAAGATCCCACTGCATTCTTGATGAAGATCTTACTGTGCGCAGATTGGCTGCCACGTTTCCTACATTACAACAGTGACTACACTTCAAAAATACTTCATTGTCTGTGAGGTGCTTTGTGACGTCCTGAGGTGGTGAAAGGCGCTATAGAAATGCAAGTCCTTTCTTTCTTTACTGTCTGCGGCCCAGAGCTGGGGGGTTTCAGACCTGGTTCTCGTTCAGAGTGAAACGACTGCCTTTGTTCCCTGGGGACAGACAATAAATGACGGCAGATTTCAGAATCCGCTCTGCCCCCGAGTCTCGGCCTCAGCTGATGTTTCCCGTCGTGTTTCTCAATTCTTCTCGTTTTATTTTGCTAGATCGGGCTGTCCATCGAGGATCGAATTACATCGAGCTTTACTCATTTAACTCGCCCTGTTTACAGATTGGCCTTTATTGCAAGGGAGATGGAGTATAAAAGCAGAGATATCCTGCTACAACTATACAGGGTATTGGTGAGGTCACACCTGGAGTACTGCGTACAGTTTTGGTCTCCGTATTTAAGGAAGGATATATTTGCATTGGAGGCAGTTCAGAGAAACATAGAAACATAGAAACATAGAAAATAGGTGCAGGAGCAGGTCTTTCAGCCCTTCTAGCCTGCACCGCCATTCAATGAGTTCATGGCTGAACATGAAACTTTAGTACGCCCTTCCTACTTTCTCGCCATAACCCTTGATCCCCCGAGTAGTAAGGACTTCATCTAACTCCCTTTTGAATATATTTAGTGAATTGGCCTCAACTACTTTCTGTGGTAGAGAATTCCACAGGTTCACCACTCTCTGGGTGAAGAAGTTTCTCCTCATCTCGGTCCTAAATGGCTTACCCCTTATCCTCAGACTGTGACCCCTGGTTCTGGACATTGGGAACATTCTTCCTGCATCTAACCTGTCTAAACCCGTCAGAATTTTAAACGTTTCTATGAGGTCCCCTCTCATTCTTCTGAACTCCAGTGAATACAAGCCCAGTTGATCCAGTCTTTCTTGATAGGTCAGTCCCGCCATCCCGGGAATCAGTCTGGTGAATCTTCGCTGCACTCCCTCAATAGCAAGAATGTCCTTCCTCAAGTTAGGAGACCAAAACTGTACACAATACTCCAGGTGTGGCCTCACCAAGGCCCTGTACAACTGTAGCAACACCTCCTTGTCCCTGTATTCAAATCCCCTTGCTATGAAGGCCAACATGCCATTTGCTTTCTTAACCGCCTGCTGTACCTGCATGCTAACCTTCAATGACTGATGTACCATGACACCCAGGTCTCGTTGCACCTTCCCTTTTCCTAATCTGTCACCATTCAGATAATAGTCTGTCTCTCTGTTTTTACCACCAAAGTGGATAACCTCACATTTATCCACATTATACTTCATCTGCCATGCATTTGCCCACTCACCTAACCTATCCAAGTCACTCTGCAGCCTAATAGCATCCTCCTCGCAGCTAACACTGCCACCCAACTTAGTGTCATCCGCAAATTTGGAGATACTGCATTTAATCCCCTCGTCTAAATCATTAATGTACAATGTAAACAGCTGGGGCCCCAGCACAGAACCTTGCGGCACCCTACTAGTCACTGCCTGCCATTCTGAAAAGTACCCGTTTACTCCTACTCTTTGCTTCCTGTCTGACAACCAGTTCTCAATCCACATCAGCACTCTACCCCCAATCCCATGTGCTTTAACTTTGCACATTAATCTCTTGTGTGGGACCTTGTCGAAAGCCTTCTGAAAGTCCAAATATATCACATCAACTGGTTCTCCTTTGTCCACTTTACTGGAAACATCCTCAAAAAATTCCAGAAGATTTGTCAAGCATGATTTCCCTTTCACAAATCCATGCTGACTTGGACCTATCATGTCACCATTTTCCAGATGCACTGCTATGACATCCTTAATAATTGATTCCATCATTTTACCCACTACTGAGGTCAGGCTGACCGGTCTATAATTCCCTGTTTTCTCTCTCCCTCCTTTTTTAAAAAGTGGGGTTACATTGGCTACCCTCCAATCCATAGGAACTGATCCAGAGTCAATGGAATGTTAGAAAATGACTGTCAATGCATCCGCTATTTCCAAGGCCACCTCCTTAAGTACTCTGGGATGCAGTCCATCAGGCCCTGGGGATTTATCGGCCTTCAATCCCATCAATTTCCCCAACACAATTTCCTGACTAATAAAGATTTCCCTCAGTTCCCCCTCCTTACTAGACCCTCTGACCCCTTTTATATCCGGAAGGTTGTTTGTATCCTCCTTAGTGAATACCGAACCAAAGTACTTGTTCAATTGGTCTGCCATTTCTTTGTTCCCCGTTATGACTTCCCCTGATTCTGACTGCAGGGGACCTACGTTTGTCTTTACTAACCTTTTTCTCTTTACATACCGATAGAAACTTTTGCAATCCACCTTAATGTTCCCTTAAGGTTCACTAGGTTGATTCCAGAGATGAGGGGGTTCATTTATGAAGATAGGTTGAGTAGGTCAGGACTATGCTCATTGGAGTTCAGAAGAATGAGAGGTGATCTTAGCGAAACATATAAGATAATGAGGGGGCTCGACAAGGTGGATGCAGAGAGGATGTTTCCACTCATAGGGGAAACTAAAACTAGGGGGCATATTCTCAGAATAAGGGGCCGCCCATTTAAAACTGAGATGAGGAGAAATTTCTTCTCTCAGAGGGTTGTAAATCTGTGGAATTCTCTGCCCCAGAGAGTAGTGGAGGCTGAATCATTGAATATATTTAAGGTGGAGATAGACAGAATTTTCAGCGATAAAGGAATAAAGGGTCATGGGAAGCGGGCAGGTAAGTGAGCTGAGTCCATGATCAGATCAGCCCTGATCTTATTAAATGGAGGAGCAGGCTCGAGGTGCCAAATGGCCTACTCCTGCTCCTATTTCTTATGTTCTTTATTGTCGCTGTAAATCCTGTGAAATGAGCAAAGCTGGGAGTTGGGGGATTGGGACTAATATCACACGGAGTGATTTAGGGAAATCACGGTGTGTGTAGCGGGAAATTAACAGGCAATCATCGTTAATTCATTCTCAGGATGTGGGCGTCGCTAGCAAGGCTGGCATTTATTGCCCATCCCTGACTACATAGCAACAGGAGGAGGCTATTGTGCCCCTCGAGCCTGTTTCACTTTACTCTCCATGTAACCCTTGCTATACCTGCCCTGGGAGTGTTTGATGGGACAGTGTAGAGGGAGTTTTACTCTGTACCTAACCCGTGCTGTACCCTCCCTGGGTGTGTTTGATGGGAGAGTGGAGAGGGAGATTTACTCTATATCTAGCCCCATTATGTACCTGTCCTGGTAGTGTTTGATGAGGCAGTGTAGAGGGTGTTTTACTCTATATGTAAACCATTCTGTTCCTGCCCTGGGAGTGTCTGATGGGACAGTGTAGAGGGAGCTTTACTCTATCTAACCCGTGCTGTACCTGCCCTGGGAGTGTTTAATGGGATAATGTAGCAGGATCTTTACTCTGTCCCTAACCCGTGCTGTACCTGCTCTGGGAGTGTTTGATGGGACAGTTTGGAGGGAGCTTTACTCTGTATCTAACCTGTGCTGTACCTGCCCTGGGAGTGTTTAATGGGACAATGTAGCAGGATCTTTACTCTGTCCCTAACCCGTGCTGTACCTGCTCTGGGAGTGTTTGATGGGACAGTTTGGAGAGAGCTTTACTCTGTATCTAACCCATGCTGTACCTGCCCTGGGAGTGTTTAATGGGACAATGTAGCAGTCCTTTACTCTGTCTCTAACGCATGCTGTACCTGCCCTGCGAGTGTTTAATGGGACAGTATAGCGGGATCTTTACTGCTGTGCCTGCCCTGGGAATGTTTGATGCCGTCACTGGGTGATGAAATGGGAATGTGTTTCTGTCCCAGCACCAACATGCTTCACCTTCAGGAGCACAAGAGGAATGAATAAAGCTCCAGATTCTCATGTGATAAAAATACAATGTGACTTTATTCAGAGTCCCAGACCATAAATAATTTATTCCTTAACAGCAAATATTCATTGCTTGAGAGCTCGGCTTGTGACTGGAGCTCTGCAGATTGATGGTAACCTGGTTACTCTCGATCACTGACTGCAGATTGATGGTAACCTGGTTACTCTCGCTCACTGACTGCAGATTGATGGTAACCTGGTTACTCTCGATCATTGACTGCAGATTGCTGATAACCTGGTTACTCTCGATCACTGACTGCAGATTGATGGTGGTTACTCTCGATCACTGACTGCAGATTGATGGTAACCTGGTTACTCTCGATCATTGACTGCAGATTGATGGTAACCTGGTTACTCTCGATCACTGACTGCAGATTGATGGTAACCTGGTTACTCTCGATCACTGACTGCAGATTGATGGTAACCTGATTACTCTCGATCACTGACTGCAGATTGATGGTAACCTGGTTACTCTCGATCGCTGACTGTAGATTGATGGTAACCTGGTTACTCTCGATCGCTGACTGCAGATTGATGGTAACCTGGTTACTCTCGATCACTGACTGCAGATTGAATTAATCCCACACTTTGCATGAGAATGGAATTGTCACTGTGAGTGTTTAATCCCCTCTCACTGCACTTCATGGGATTGAAGGCCGATAAATCCCTGGGGCCTGATAGTCTGCATCCCAGAGTACTTAAGGAAGTGGCCCTAGAAATTGTGGATGCATTGGTGACCATTTTCCAACAGTCTATCGACTCTGGATTAGTTCCTATGGACTGGAAGGTAGCTAACGTAACACTACTTTTTCAAAAAGGAGGGAGAGAGAAAATGGGGAATTATAGACCGGTTAGCCTGACATCAGTAGTGGGGAAAATGTTGGAATCAATTATTAAAGATGAAATAGCAGTGCATTTTGAAAGCAGTGACAGGATCGGTCCAAGTCAGCATGGATTTATGAAAGGGAAATCATGCTTGACAAATCTTCTAGAATTTTTTGAGGATGTAACTAGCAGAGTGGACAAGGGAGAACCAGTGAATGTGTGTATTTGGACTTTCAAAAGGCTTTTGACATGATCCCACACAAGGGATTGGGATGCAAAATTAAAGCACATGGTATTAAGGGTAATGTATTGATGTGGATAGAGAACTGGTTGGCAGACAGGAAGCAGAGAGTCGGGATAAACGGGTCCTTTTCAGAATGGCAGGCAGTGACTAGTGGGGTGCCGCAGGGCTCAGTGCTGGGACCCCAGCGATTTACAATATACATCAATGATTTAGATGAAGGAATTGAGAGTAATATCTCCAAGTTTGCAGATGACACTAAGCTTAGTGGCGGTGTGAGCTGTGAGGAGGATGCTAAGAAGCTGCAGGGTGATTTGGACAGGTTAGGTGAGTGGGCAAATGCATGGCAGATGCAGTCTAATGTGGATAAATGTGAGATTATCCACTTGGGTGGCAAAAACATGAAGGCAGAATATTATCTGAATGGCAGCAGATTAGGAAAAGGGGAGGTGCAATGAGACTTGGGTGTCATGGTACATCAGTCATTGAAAGTTGGCATGCAGGTACAGCAGGCGATGAAGAAGGCAAATGGCATGTTGGCCTTCATAGCGAGGGGATTTGAGTATAGGAGCAGGGAGGTCTTACTGCAGTTGTAGAGGACCTTGGTGAGGCCACACATTGAATATTATGTACAGTTTTGATCTCCGAATCTGAGGAAGGGCATTCTTGCTATTGAGGGAGTACAGCGAAGGTTCACCAGACTGATTCCAGGTATGGCTGGATTGACATGTGAAGAAAGATTGGATCAACTAGGCTTATATTCATTGGAATTTAGAAGAATGAGAGGGGATCTCATAGAAACATATAAAATTCTGACGGGATTGGACAGGTTAGATGCAGGAAGAGTGTTCCTGATGTTGGGGAAGTCCAGAACCAGGGGACACAGTCTGAGGATAAGGGGTAAGCCATTTAGGACCGAGATGAGGAGAAACTTCTTCATTCAGAGAGTTGTTAACCTGTGCAATTCTCTACCGCAGAGTGTTGTTGATGCGAGTACCTTAGATATATTCAAGTGGGAGTTAGATATGGCTCTTACGGCTAAAGGGATCAAGGGGTATGGAGAGAAAGCAGGAAAGGGGTACTGAGGTGAATGATCAGTGATGATCTTAATGAATGGTGGTGCAGGCTCAAAGGGCCAAATGGCATACTCCTGCACCTATTTTCTATGTTTCTATTCGCCTGTGGGACACAGTATCCCAGCACAGTCCCCCATTCCGCTGTGGGACACAGCCCAATATCCCAGCAAAGTCCTCCATTTCCCTGTGGGACACAGCCCAGTATCCCAGCACAGTCCCCTATTCCCCTGGAAGGTGCACGGCCCGGAATTTTTTTTATGGGCAACAATAGTTTTAGGGTGGAAGGAGGTTACAGAGATAGGGACGGTGTAGGTTGGAGGGGATTACAGAGATAGGAAGGGGTGTAGGGCAGGAGGGGGGATACAGAGATAGGGAAGGTGTAGGGCTGGAGGCGGTTACAGAGATAGGGAAGGGTGTTGGGCTGGAGGAAGTTACAGAGATAGGGAGGGGTGTAGGGCTGGAGGAAGTTACAGAGATAGGGAGGGGTGTAGGGCAGGAGGGGGTTACAGAGATAGTGAGGGTGGAGGGCTGGAGGAGGTTACAGAGATAGGGATGGGTGTAGGGCTGGAGGAGGTTACAGAGATAGGGAGAGGTGTAGGGCAGGAGGGGGTTACGGAGATAGGGAGGGTTGTAAGGCTGGAGGAAGTCACAGAGATAGGGAGGGGTGTAGGGCGGGAGGGGATTACAGAGATAGGGAGGGTATAGGGCTGGAGGAGGTTACAGAGATAGGGAGGGTTGAATGGCTGGAGGAGGTTACAGGCATAGGGAGGGTTGTAGGGCTGGAGGAGGTTACAGAGATAGGGAGCGGTGCTGGGCTGGAGGGGGTTACAGATAGGGAGGGGTGTAGGGCTGGAGGGGGTTACAGAGATAGGGAGGGGTGCTGGGCTGGAGGGGGTTACAGATAGGGAGGGGTGTAGGGCTGGAACAGGTTACAGATAGGGAGGGGTCTGGGGCTGGAGGAGGTTACACAGATAGGGAGGGGTATTGGGCTGGCGGGGAGGCGGTTACAAAGATAGCGAGTGGTATAGGGCTGGAGGTTATAGAGGTTGGGAAGGGGGTAGGGTTGGAGGAGGTTACGAGATATGGAGGGGTGCAGGGCTGGAGGAAGTTAGAGAGATAGGAAGTGATGTAGGGCTGGAGGAGGTTACAGACATAGGGAGAGGTGCAGGGCTAGAAGGGGTTACAGAGGTAGAAACATACAAATATGGAAAATAGATGCAGGAGTAGGCCATTCAGCCCTTCGAGCCTGCACCACCTTTCAATAATATCATGGCTGATCATTCCCTCAGTATCCCTTTCCTGCTTTCTCTCCATACCCCTTGATCCCCTTAGTGTAAGGCCACATCTAACTCCCTCTTGAATATATCCAATGAACTGGCATCAACAACTCTCTGCGGCAGGGAATTCCACAGGTTAAAAACTCCCTGAGTGAAGAAGATTCTCCTCATCTCAGTCCTAAATGGTCTACCCCTTATCCTAAGACTATGTCCCTGGTTCTGGACTTCCCCATCATTGGGAACATTCTTTCCACATCTAACCTGTCCAGTCCCGTCAGAATCTTATACGTTTCCCCTCTCATCCTTCCAAACTCCAGTGAATAAAGGCCCAGTTGATCCAGTCTCTCCTCATATTACAGTCCAGCCATCCCTGGAATCAGTCTGGTGAACCTTCGCTGCACTCCCTCAATAGCAAGAAGGTCCTTCCTCAGATTAGGAGACCAAAACTGAACACAATATTCCAGCTGAGGCCTCACTAAGGCCCTGTAGTTAGATTTCCCTGCGCCTATACTCAAATCCAGTATCTATGAAGGCCAACACACCGTTTGCCTTCTTCATCACCTGCTGTACCTGCATGCCCACTTTCAGTGACTGTTGAACCATGACACCCAGGTCTCGTTGCACCTCTCCTTTTCCTATCTGCCGCATTCAGATAATATTCTGCCTTCGTGTTTTTGCCCCCAAAATATATAACCTCACATTTATCCACATTATACTGCATCTGCCATGCATTTGCCCACTCACCAAACCGTCCAAATCACCCTGCAGCCTATTAGCGTCCTCCTCACAGCTCACACCGTCACCCAGTTTAGTGTCATCTGCAAACTTGGAGATATTACACTCAATTCCTTCATCTAAATCGTTAATGTATATTGTAAAGAGCTGGGGTCCCATCACTGAGCCCTGCGGCACTCCACTAGTCACTGCCTGCCATTCTGAAAAGGACCCGTTTATCTCGACTCTCTGCTTCCTGTCTGCAAACAAGTTCTCTATCCATGTCAGTACATTACCCCCAATACCATGCGCTTTGATTTTGCACACTAATCTCTTGTGCGGGACCTTGTCAAAAGTAGGGAGGGGTGTCGGGCTGGAGGGGGTTATAGAGATACGGAGGGGTGTAGGGCTGGAGGAGGTTACAGAGATAGGGAGGCGTGTAAGGCTGGAAGAGGTTACAGAGATAGGGAGGGGTGCAGGGCTTGAGGGGTTTCAAGAGAGAGGGAGGGGCGTGGCCCTGGAAGGATTTGAACACAAAGATGAGAATTTGAAAATCTAGGCGTTGCAGAGATCCCAGTTTTATTTCAGTGACAGCAGAGTGTGGAATTTTGAAGCTCTGTTTATATTTGGATCGATTTCTTTGTCCTCAGATATCTTTTAAATCTAACCTCAGGATCAGTTTACAGAAGTCTCTCTAAATACCAATAAATCGCGAGTTATTGCTTGTGTTGTTCTGGGGTTTATCAAACGGACACGTTGATTGTTGTACATTGTTCCTTGGGGGAACAGTGTGGAGCAGAGTTTGGGAGAGAATTCCTTTCACCGTATCGAACCGCACGGCCGAGGGTCTGATCGAGTCGATGGTCCAGTCAGCGATCCGAAGCAGCTCGATCTGGGTGTGTGGCGACGCTCTGATCCGGATTGACGGGCTGAGGAGTTGCTGCTGCAACAATTGAGATGCCTGAAGGACAGAAGTTTATTCGGCGAGTCTCTGCGATCCGGGCACTGGGCGTGTTGGTCACTGAGGCTTCGGAGCGGGAAATCTGCGGATGTCCCAGATCAGGAGGGGTGGGTAATGGTTCAGAAGGTCCAAGGGCCCGGCACAGGGACATTATGGGATGGGGAATGGGCCGGACAGGGGCAGGGGGATATTGTAGGATGGGGAGTGGGCTGGACAGGGACAGTGGGATATTATGGGATGGGGAATGGGCTGGACTTGCCTTCATTTCTCGAGTTAAATGCTGCAGGCCGATGGGTCCATGAACCCCCACCCCAAGGTTTATGTGTTTAATCCTTCCATACAATCAGACAGCACAGGAGGGGGCCATTCGGCCCATCGTGCCTGTAGCGGCTCTTTGAAAGAGTGATCCAATCAGTCCCACTCCCTGCTCTTTCCCCAGAGCCCTGTATAGATGGGATATTAGTCAGCTCTCCCAGGAAGATTGTAAAAAGCAACAGAACAGATCCCTGAAGCAGTGCAGACATCTGACCTCCACCCTGACTGTCAGCTCCCCTCCCCCATATTATTAAATCTGTCATTACCGCATTTCATATGGAATTTTATACATAAGTAACAGCAGAACATTTTTCACAGCTCACAACCGTGCTGAATATCCGATTCGTTTTGATTGGGGTGGAAGAGTGTTAAAGGAATTGGATATTTAAATCTGGAGGGCTTTAGGACCGCGCGGAATGCTGAGCTGGGGCGACGTTCCCAGTCTGAGCCCCTGGATTGAGATTTCAGTTTTCTCTCTCTGTGAGTCTCGGGATCGCGATTTCTCTCTCTCTCTCGTTTTCTTTCCCCTTTCCTCTTTCTCTATTTCTCTCTCTCTCAATCAAATTTTCTCTTTCTGTTTCTCACTCCCTTTACTCACTTCTGTCTCTTTCTCTTTTGTTCCCTTCCCTCTCTCTCCCCTCCCTCTCTTCCTCTCTCTCTCCCTCAATCTCTCTCCTCTGTCTCCCTTTCTCACTCTCTTTCGCTTTCCTTTCCTCTCCCTCTCTCTTTCCCTCCCTCTCTCCCTCCCTCTCTCCCCCTCTCTCTCACTCTCCCTCCCTCCCTCTCTCTTCCTCTTTCCCTCTCCATCAATCTCTCTCTCCCTCCCTCCCCCTCCCTCTCTCCCTCTCTCCCTCTCCCTCACTCTCTCTCTCCCTCACTCTCTCTCTCTCTGTCTCCCTCTCTCCCTCACCCTCCCTCTTCCCCTCTCCTCCCTCCCCCTCTCCCTCTCCCTCCCTCCTTCCCCTTGAGGGCAGATTCTGAGCTAAACTCCTCCGGTCCATTGAGGAGGCTCCTGGACTTGTTGCTGAGCAATGCGGAGCTGTGTCCGGGACCTCGCCGCGCCCGGAGCTCGCTGATCTCCCCCAGAGTGAGTCAGACTCTGTCCCGGGATCTCCCGGGATCGCCTTGCTGTTTCCAGCAGAGATTGGCGGCTTGGCGCGGGGATCAGACTGGTTCCTGTGTGGATTGTATCGGAGGGCTGGAGAATTGGAGAGGACGATTCTGTGTGCATTCTAGAGCAGCAATCTTCCATTGGATAAGAGTGCATTGTATCTGAGGATTGCATGCATTGCATAGGAGAGCTGTGCATTGTATCGGAGCGCTGCAGCAATCTGTACGATGAAGGAACACATTGGACAACAATTTGCGACTCAACCCAGTAAAATATTCCAAGGCGCTTCACAGGAGTGTAAATCAGGTGTGACTGGAGATGGTGAGTGTGTGTTGGGGGTGTGACTGGAGACGGTGAGTGTGTGTTGGGGGTGTGACTGGAGACGGTGAGTGTGTGTTGGGGGTGTGACTGGAGATGGTGAGTGTGTGTTGGGGGTGTGACTGGAGACGGTGAGTGTGTGTTGGGGTGTGACTGGAGATGGTGAGTTTGTGTTGGGGGTGTGACTGGAGATGGTGAGTGTATGTTGGGGGTGTGACTGGAGATGGTGAGTTTGTGTTGGGGGTGTGACTGGAGACGGTGAGTGTGTGTTGGGGGTGTGACTGGAGACGGTGAGTGTGTGTTGGGGGTGTGACTGGAGATGGTGAGTGTGTGCTGGGGGTGTGACTGGAGATGGTGAGTGTGTGTTGGGGTTTGAGCAGGAGGAGTGACGTCAGGCCCAGAAGGTGACTGTGGATTCTGATGCTCGAGCTGAAGGGGAACAGCATTACGGGGGAGGAAGTGAGACATTCAGAGACTATTCCTGCTCGCAGTGCAGCAGTTTGTAAAAGCTCATTGAATTCATGATAGAAAATAGATTATAAATATCCCTGTTACTAATCTGTATATCAGTCACAGCCCAGAGTAACACCTTGTGGCATAAAACAGGCTGTGGGAGGGTCACCAAACACAGAGTCTATCAGTGTTTAAAGGGGCGACTTTTTAAAGTAGGCAGTAGAATAATTTTGCTTTTCCAGTGTGAACTCTGAGATTGAGGTGAGATGATGGAGTAAGGAGAATAGATTTTGCTGAAGGAGCTGACTCAATCCCACTCCTGAGACTCGAGCCCAGCATCCAGGCTGACACTCCCAGTGCAATACTGAGAGAGCGATGCACTATCGGAGGGGCAGTACTGAGGGAGTGCAGCACTGTCGGAGGGGCAGTATTGAGGGTGTGCAGCACTGTCAGAGGGGCAGTACTGCGGGAGTGCAGTACTGTCGGAGGGGTAATACTGAGGGGGTGCTGCAATGTTGGAGGGGCAGTACTGAAGGAGTGCAGCACTGTCGGAAGGGCAGTACTGAGGGAGTGCTGCACTGTCAGAGGGGCAGTACTGTGGGAGTGCAGTACTGTCGGAGGGGTAGTACTGAGGGGGTGCTGCAATGTTGGAGGGGCAGTACTGAAGGAGTGCAGCACTGTCGGAGGGGCAGTACTGAGGGAGTGCTGCACTGTTGGAGGGGCAGTACTGAGCGACTGCAGCAATATCAGAGGAGCAGTACTGAGAGAGTGCTGCAGTGTCGGAGGGGCAGTTCTGAGGGAATGCTGCACTGTCGGAGGGGCAGTACTGAGGGAGTGCTGCACTGTTGAATGCTCCATCTTTTGGACAAGACGGTAAACCGAGGCCCCGTCTGCCCTCTCAGCTTCACATCAAAGATCCCTCGGCTTTATTTCAAAGAAGAGCAGGGGATTTCTCCCCAGTATCCTGAGCAATATGTATCCCTCAACCAACATCACTAAAATAACATAATTGTTCATTTGTCTCATTTGGTATATTAACGAGAGTGATTTAGCCACCTCCTATTGGCTGCGGTGATTCCCAACTGGTGATTATTTCTGTGTAACGCTGCAGCTAATGGGAGGCGATGTTGGAGGGTGGGCTCGAAGATCAGGAGCAGCACTTCTTCCGAAATGCATTGATTTTATTTCTCTCCGCATAGGGAACTGATGGGAGAAGGAAGAGATGATCGATGGGAAACAGACTCTGGTCAGGAAACAGTCATCACATTGGGCCCCAGTTCTGACTGATCAGCCAATCAAAGCATCTGTCTGACACAGCGGCCAGCTGGGGGGGAAACAGCTGGAATCCCAACACCTGGAACATCTGTACCACCACTGGGAAAACAGCTGGAATCCCAACACACAGACCATCTGTACCCATTGAGAAAACAGCTGGAATCCCAACACCCGTAACATCTGTACCACCACTGGGAACACAGCTGGAATTCCAACACCCAGAGCATCTGCACCAACACTGGGAAAACAGCTGGAATCCCAACACCTGGAACATTTGCACCAACAGTGAGAAAACAGCTGGAATGTTAACACCGAGAACACCTGCACCAACTGGGAAAACAGCTAGAATTCCAACATCCAGAACATCTGTACCAATGCTGGGAAAATAGCTGGAATTCCAACACCTGGAACATCTGCAAGCATAGTGATCGCCCCTCTTTGAGCGGGTCCAGTCGGAGCAGGGCCCCCCGAATTACCCCCATACGGACTGAGATCGCCCCTCTCTGAGCGGGTCCAGTCAGAGCAGGGACCCCCTGAATCTCCCCCAGACGGACCGAGATAGCGCCTCTCTGAGCGGATTCAGTCGGAGCAGGGACCCCTTGAATCACCCTCAGATGGACTGAGATTACCCCTCTCTGAGCGGGTCCAGTCGGAGCAGGGACTCACTGAATCACCACCAGACGTACCGAGATGGCCCCTCTCTGAGCGCGGTCCAGTCGGAGCGATGCGTCTGTCCGGTTTGTTGCCCCTTCAGGCCCTTTGGGCGGCCCTGTCTCTCACTGCGCAGCACTTCCCGTCCTGGGGTCACTACGACCTCTGTAAGGCCCAGCTTCACTGGGACCAGGCCATGAGTTGGGATTACATGGCCTGCCAGCCCGAGGCCGCCCTGCTCACCAGGTCACTGAAGGTCAGCTTGGATCCCTCCGACAGTACGTGTGGAGAGACCCCCGAGATGTACTGCACGCTGGTGAGTAGAAGCCTTTCTGAGACAGCCTCTGTTATGTGTCGCGCTGTGAATGGACGCTCACTGAACGGCCTTTATCAAAGTGAATTCCATCCAAATTCCTACATTTGCTTCATCGAGTGCAAAAGCAAGGGAGTCATGGTGAACCTTTATGCATCATTGGTTAGGCCCCAGCTGGAGTATTGTATCCAATTCTGGGCACCACACTTTAGGAAGGATGACAAGGCCTTGGAGAGGGTGCAGAGGAATTTTAATGGAATGTTTCCAGGGATGAAGGACTTCAGTTATGTGAAGAGACTGGAGAAGCTGGGATTGTTCTCCTCAGAGTAGAGAAGGTTAAGGGGAGATTTGATGAGGTGTTTAAAATCATGAAGGGTTTTGAAAGAGTAAATAAGGAGACAATGTTTCCAGTGGCAGGAGAGCCGGTAACCAGAGGACACAGATTTCAGATAATTGGCAAAAAAGCCAAGGGGGGAGATGAGGAGAATGTTTTAATGCAGCGAGTTTTTATGATCTGGAATGTGCTGCCTGAAAGGAAGGTGGAAGCAGATTCAATAATAACATTCAAAAGGGAATTGGATAAATACTGGGAAAGGAGAAATGTACAGGGCTATGGGGAAGGAGCAGGAGAGTGGGACTAACTGGACAGCTCTGAGCCAGTGGCAGAGACAGACGATATCACGGAGGTGAAAGTAGGCGGGCTTGGTGAAGGAGGAGATATGGGGATGGAATAACAGTCTGATAAGTTGCATTTACTGGAACTGTGAGGAGAAGTCAAACTGCTGGGCTGAACAGGAAAGGTCAGGACACGTAAACCATAAAACTCGCTGCTTCCCAGTGTTGCACCAGAAGGGGTGGCAGTGTTTGTAAAATTAGACACGGAAATAGATGTGAGGAGGGAGGTCGAATGTTTATAAACAACCCCTGGAGCTCCTGACCCCTGTGTCTGAGCCCTGCCCAATATCTCCAGTGGGGAATATGTCCCATTGTGTCTGAGCCTTGCCCAATATCTCCAGTGGGGAATATGTCCCACTGTGTCTGACCCCTGCCCAATATCCCCAGTGGGGAATATGTCCCATTGTGTCTGAGCCCTGCCCAATATCTCCAGTGAGGAATATGTCCCATTGTGTCTGAGCCCTGCCCAATATCCCCAGTGGGGAATATGTCCCATTGTGTCTGAGCCCTGCCCAATATCCCCAGTGTGGAATATGTCCTTGAGATGTAAATTCAAGCCTCTTTCTAAATATTAATGATGCTCTTGTTGAGTGAATCATCTCCTCAGGATAATTGGTTCCTACATCATTGTTCGAGGGGAAACACCTGGTTTAATAATCAGCCGTATGTTTCAGCAATAATTGAAAATGTATAATTTATTGCAGAACATGCAGTTCATAAGAGGGAATTATTCTCCAGCTCAATTAGTAATCTGTTATAAAAATAATACGAGTCTTTGAGGTAAACTTCCAGCTGTCCCATATCGCACTGTGGGAGCTGTGTGTGAAACAGGGCCCGGACCCAGTGAGACCACACTAGATGTTACTGTCTCAGTTTTACACCTCAGGACGTCCCAAAGCGCTTCACAGACAATTGAGGACTTTTTGAAATCGCAATCATTTTTTCTTTCACCGATAAAAACGCGGCTGAATTTATTGGCCTTTTTTTAATATGTAACAATTTTTGACAGGTGTACTCGCTCCTTCTTTCCAGATGTGTCCCGACTTCTGAACTTGTGTTCCCTGATTGTGTGTTGACTGTGAGTGGGTGAGTTGAGACAGAAAGACTCCAGGGTGAGAATGTATTCAGACTGTGGCTGTAACCTTGGTGCAAAGACACGAATTCCTGGTCATAAACTGTTGTGATCGAATTGGGCATGGTGGTGCAGGGCTTCTGTGACTGGACCAGTAATCCACAGAACTGCAATTCCAATCCCTCCATGGGCTTTGAGACTGGGCAGAGGGAGATACTGCCGGTCCTGCTGGGAGACTCAGTCCCAGGCACATCCTTCAGTTTTTTATTTGTTCCTGAGATGTGGGCATCGCTGGCAAGACCAGCATTTATTGCCCATCCCTAATTGCCCTTGTGAAGGTGGTGATGAGCTGTCTTCTTGAACCGCTGTAGTCTGTGTGTTGAAGATTCTCCCACAGTGCTGTTAGGAAGGGAGTTCAGGATTTTGACCCAGTGACAATGAAGGAACATTGAATATATTTCCCAATCAGGATGCGGTGTAACTTGGAGGGGAACATGGAGGTGGTGGTGTTCCCATGGAGACCATGGGTTTGTGAGGTGCTATCGAAGAAGCCTTGGTGAGTTGCTGCAGTGCACCTTGTAGATGGTAAACACTGCAGCCACGGTACGCCGGTGGTGGAGGGAGTGAATGTTTAAGGTGGTGGATGGGCTGCTTTGTCCGGGATGGTGTGAAGCTTCTTGCGTATTGTTGGAGCTGCACTCATCCAGGCAATTGGAGAGTATTCCATCACCCGCCTGACTTGTGCCTTGTAGGTGGTGGAAAGGCTTTGGGGAGTCAGGAGGTGAGACACTCGCTGAGAATACTTGCCTCTGACCTGCTCTTGTACCACAGTATTTATGTGGCTGGTCCAGTTAAGTTTCTGGTCAATGGCGATCCCCAGGATGCTGATAGTGGGGGATCCGACAATGGTAACGCCGTTGAATGTCATGGAGAGGTAGTTGGACTCGGGCTTGTTGGAGATAATCATTGCCTTCCACTTGTGGACCACAAATGTTATTTGCCACTTCGGTGTTGCCGGACTGGGAAACAACGTCGGTGAGTGAGCACAGGGGCGATGGGGGAGCAGGACTTGTGTGTGTTAGGACACGGGCAGCACAGGTTTGGATGAGCTGAAATTTACGGAGAGTGGAAGATGGGAGTCCGGCCAGGAGAACATTGGAATGGTCGAGTCTGGAGGGAACAAAGTATGGATGAGGGTTTCAGCAGTAGATGTGCTGAGGCAGGGGCGGAGACGGGCGATGTTACCGAGGTGGAAATAGGTGGCCTTGGTGATCGAGTGGATACGATTGTTTGTTTTAGTTCTTCTCGACCAAAAGGCACCAGTTAATGCTCATCGATCTCCATGTTAGAAATAGAATCTCCCGCTGGTCTGTAATCGCCAATTTGATTCATCTCTGGCACCAGCTCAAAGTATTTGCCTCCAATTCCACTTCAGTGCCGATTTGTTCATTGATTTGAGTGTTTCTCGTGCTGCAAAGCAAAACTCACAGTGTCTGAGCACAAACTGAGGGAGAGGCACATCTGGAATACTACGGGCAGAGTGGGCTCCTCATTGTAGGGGAGAGATGGGACACAGTGACACAGTGTGACCGGGGGTGAGGGGGTGAGGGGGTGAGGGGAGAGAGAGATGGGGCACTTCTTCACCCAGAGAGTGGTGAACCTGTGGAATTCTCGACTACAGAAAGTTGTTGAGGCCAATTCACTAAATATATTCAAAAAGGAGTTAGATGAAGTCCTTACTACTAGGGGGATCAAGGGGTATGGCGAGAAAGCAGGAATGGGGTACTGAAGTTGCATGTTCAGCCATGAACTCATTGAATGGCGGTGCAGGCTAGAAGGGCCGAATGGCCTACTCCTGCACCTATTTTCTATGTTTCTATGTTTCTATGACACGGGGCACAGTGACACAGTGTGACCAGGGGTGAGGGGGTGAGGGACTGTGTTATGAGGTTAGCTCGAACAGTCAAATTAAAGGGAGAATCGTCTCCACTTCTGTAGAAACACAGTCTGTGCCTTGCTCGGGTAAAATTCTGACAGCTAATTATTTCTGAATCCGATCACCAATTCTGGAAATCCCAGCGAGTGGTGACAGCTGGTGAATGTTAACGTGGAGTTTCTGGGTAATTTCTGTAAGCTGAGTTTGAACTGATTGTAAACTGGTGCCTGGGGATTGTGTCTGATCCTCTCGGGATTGTTAACATCTGTATCCGTTCCCCTGCCAGCTGTTCACACACTCTCACAGCACAGCAGGAGGCCATTCAGCCCATCGTGCCTGTGCCGGCTCTTTGAGAGAGTGATCCAATTAGTCCCACTCCCTGCTCTTTCCCCATAGCCTTGCAAATTTATCCTTTTTCCCAAATTTATTAAGTATATTTTTCCCTGTTTTAAGGGAGTTTAGTTGAAGCAGGTTCAAACAGCTCCTCAAAGAATGGGTACAGGCACGATGGGCCGAATTGCCTTCTGTGCTGTGAGATTCTGTGATATTTCCCCTGTTTTAAGGGAGTTTATTTTCAGCAGATGCGAGCAGCAGATGGGATTTCAGTCTGAACGAACCAAACATTCTCTTTGTAATATCGCAGTCCATTCTATTGGGTCTGGGACTAAACCTTTATTACTCAGACGGGAAATCGAGGGTTTGGGAGAGGCCGACAGGAAGTGGATTAAACCTGAGGCCATAGACTTTATCCCCATGAATCCGCCCCCTGCCCAATATCTCACTCACTGCCCACTGTCCCCAGTAAACCGGCTGCACATTAAACTTTCCCAGTCTCTTGATTCCTGGATCAGAGCTCCCTCACTGCGCTGCTCTCTGACAATGTTCCACTCACTTTAGCAGCTCAGACAGGAGAATGCTTGAAGAATGATTTACTGTTGTTGTGGCACTGACTAACTGACCCCTGAACCTGTCACCAGTGGATGGATTTTTCTATCGAGCAGTTTGAATGATGAGGAGTCTCGGTTCCATCTCCTGTTATTCTCTGTTACCCATTCTCTGTATTGACCACGTGCAAATTTCATTATAAACACAGATAGAGGCAGACAGGCAAGGTCGAGGGTTCAAGTCCCACTCCAGACACTTGAGCACAAAACCCAGGCCAAGACTCCCAGTGCAGTACTGGGGGAGTGCTGCACTGTTGGAGGGGCAGTACTGAGGGAGCGCTTCCCTGTCAGAGGGGCAGTACTGAGGGAGTGCTCCACTGTCGGAGGGTCAGTACTGAGGGAGCGCTTCCCTGTCAGAGGGGCAGTACTGAGGGAATGCTCCACTGTCGGAGGGTCAGTACTGAGGGAGCGCTTCCCTGTCGGAGGGTCAGTACTGAGGGAGCGCTGCACTGTCGGAGGGGCAGTAGTGAGGGAGTGCTACACTGTCAGAGGGTCAGTACTGAGGGAGCGCTTTCCTGTCAGAGGGGCAGTACTGAGGGAATGCTCCACTGTCGGAGGGTCAGTACTGAGGGAGCGCTTCCCTGTCGGAGGGTCAGTACTGAGGGAGCGCTGCACTGTCGGAGGGGCAGTAGTGAGGGAGTGCTACACTGTCAGAGGGTCAGTACTGAGGGAGCACTACATTGTTGGAGGGGCAGTACTGAGGGAGCGCTGCACTGTCAGAGGGTCAGTACTGAGGGAGCACTACATTGTCGGAGGGTCACTACTGAGGGAGTGCTGCACTGTCAGAGGGTCAGTACTGAGGGAGCACTACCTTGTCGGAGGGTCACTACTGAGGAAGTGCTGCACTGTCAGAGGGTCAGTACTGAGGGAGCACTAAATTGTCGGAGGGGCAGTACTAAGGGAGCGCTGCACTGTTGGAGGGGCAATACTGAGGGAGCACTGCACTGTCGGAGGGACAGTACTAAGGGAGCGCTGCACTGTCGGAGGGGCAGTACTGAGGGAGCGCTGCACTACTCTCATCCTGAGATAGTCAATGGCGCTTCAGAATTCAGTCTTTGCTCTCTCTTTCTCTCCTCTCTCTTTCTCACTCTTGCTCCCTCCTCCCCTCCCACATTACATGGGCTCATTCACCAGAAACACCCTGTTGCCGAATTTGCCCTCCGACCGAAAGGGGGCACACTCACTGAGCGAGACGATTTTCCCCGCCCCAATCCATGGAGCGGAGAGTTGAGCAAAATTCAGCTCTTTGTAGATTGTTTTTGTTGCGGGCGGTGCAGTCGGTTTGCGGCGGGGTGGAAGTGCGTGGGGAGCGGGGCGGACGGCGGTATATGTCTGCGAGCTCCTGTTTTATTTCCCACCCCCAGGAACCTGCTGACTGACGGAGCTGAAATGAGCCTGGGATTAAAGTGTTTGTTTAAATCTGGTTTGACAGACAGTCGGTGGGTTCCCTGAACACCTGCTCACAGCCCTGAGTCTCCGTGAGGCTCGGGCACTGGGGACATTAGTTTGGGGAGAAGGCCCTTTATTGGGGACCTTTCATTAGAAGGAGGTCACCCATTGGGGACGGACGGTTTAAAATTGGAAGCTGGGTGTTTAATGAACGATGGCTGTGGTCTATAAGGGCCGATCGACACAGGCCGGTCAATAATGTGGGATTACACCACAGCTGGTTGAAGATTTGCTGCAGATTCTCAATCTTTCCCCAGTCTGGTTTCTTTCTCTGAAACCTCCCTCTGGTCTTCTCATTGCTGAAATGTTTAGACACAAACACCAGGTGCAGAGTTCTGGGTTTCATTAACTTGAACAAACATTCATTTCTGCCGGCTCACTGTTCTTTATAATTAAATTCCAAAGTGTAGAATCCCATCGAGCTCCCTGGCAAGATGTTGACTTAAAACCGCCGTTCCTTTATTAAATTAATTCTGGGGATGTGAGCATCGCTCACATGGCCGGCATTTATTGCCCATCCCCAGGTGCCCTGAGAAGGTGGGGGTGGGCCGCCTTCTTGATCCGCTGGGAGCGGGTTTGATACAAACTGAGTGTCTCGCTCGGCCAGTTCAGAGGGTCATTACTAGTCAACCACGTTGGTGTGGGCCTGGAGTCACATATAGGCCCGGGCAGGATACAGAGGCAGGTTTCCTTCCCTAAAGGACATTACTGAACCAGTTGGGCTTCACGGCAATCTCCCTGAGCTGTGGGCCGTGGGGAGAGGACCCTCTCCCTGACCCACTGTGGGCCGTGGGGAGATGGACCCTCTCCCTGACCCACTGTGGGCCGTGGGGAGAGGACCCTCTCCCTGACCCACTGTGGGCCGTAGGGAGAGGACCCTCTCCCTGACCCACTGTGGGCCATGGGGAGAGGACCCTCTCCCTGACCCACTGTGGGCTGTGGGGAGAGGACCCTCTCCCTGACCCACTGTGGGCCGTGGGGAGAGGACCCTCTCCCTGACCCACTGTGGGCCGTGGGGAGATGGACCCTCTCCCTGACCCACTGTGGGCCGTGGGGAGAGGACACTCTCCCTGACCCACTGTGGGCTGTGGGGAGATGGACCCTCTCCCTGAGCTGTGGGCCGTGGGGAGAGGACCCTCTCTCTGACCCACTGTGTGCCGTGGGGAGATGGCTGATACCAGAAATGAGAGGGTATACATATCAGGAAAGGATGAACAGGCTGGGTCACTTTTCTCTTGAAAAGAGAATGCTGAGGGGTGATCTAATAGAGGTATTTGAAATTATGAAAGGTTTTGATAGAGTGGATACAGAGAGAACCAAGAAATCCAATCGGGAATTCAGAAGAAACGTCTGTACCCAAAGAGTGGTGAGAATGTGGAACGTGCTACCACAGGGAGTGGTTAAAGCAAATAGTGTAGATGCAGTTAAGGCGGGGCGGGCGGGGAGGGGTGGGGGTGGCTAGACAAGCGTATGAGGGAGACGGGAATAGAGGGTTGTGGATAGATTTAGATGAGGAAAGACGGGAGGAGGCTCGAGTGGAGCATAAACACCGACATGGAATGGTTGGGCCGAATGGCCTGTTTCTGTGCCGTATATTCTATGTAATCCTATATGTAATCCTATGTAATCTTTCAGCTCAGTACTGGCCCACTAAATACTGCTAATTGAGCAACTCTGCTCGAACATTAACTCCAACAAAGGGCCTGATTACTGGGTGATGGGAAGTGACAGCACTCTGCGGGATTGTACTTTATGGAGCCACTAACATCTGCACTCAATAATACACTAATTAACATAATTAACCAGGGGACTGAACCGTGCTGATCGCGAGTGGTTTAGTTGGTGATAACGACAGGCTCTTCGTCACACCACACAGTGTAAATCCGAGACAGCAACACTTAAAGCCTGAAATAAATGTCAAGGGGTGTGTGGATTTGTAGAAGGAACAATGATTCATAAGATGCTCTGTTTATGCTCCAGTGTTGCAAGAGCAGTTTCTGTAATACATGATCCTTATATTGAAATATCTTCCCTTCCCGCATTGATGCAGCCACACACAGCAGGAGCCCGTTGTGTCTCTCTCTCCCTGGGCTGTATGGTGATGTTTAATTCTTCTCTTCTTCTTTGGCTGTCCCCCGGAGTTGAGGATGACTTGCTTCCACATTGAAATGAGTTGTCAGGTGACTGATGAGACCAATGTGGGATCCACAGTCTCTGTCACAGGTGGGGTAGATGGTGGTTAGAGGGACGGGTGGGTGGGGTGCTTGGGTTGTCGTACGTTCCTTCTGCTGTTTGTACTTGGCTTCCGCATCCTCCCAGCAAAGAGACTCGATGTGTTCGTCGCCTTCTCGGATGCTTCTCCTCCATTTTGAGCGGTCTTGATCCAAAGATCCAAGACGCGGCCACTCACAACATCATCGAGCAGACAATAGGGGTGCTCAAGCAGCGTTTCCGAAGCCTGGACCGCTCTGGAGGCAGCCTTCAATACTTCCCTCAACAGGTGTCGCTATTCATTGTGGTGTGCTGCATGTTGCACAACTTGGCCATCATGAGAGCCCAGACCTTACCAGCGGGGAGTGCAGCCCCAACTCAGGAGGAGGAGAAAGAGGAACAGGAGCCTGGCGAGGCCCCGACTGGCCAGCCAAAGGAGGAGGTGCAGCAGCCACGGAGGAGACACCCTGGCACTGCTGCCGATGCAAGGGCCACATGTCAGCGGCTCATCATACATCGGTTCTCCAACAACACAACACAACCCCTGACCAGCAACCAATAAACATTTAACAACAGCCCCTTGAAACACCATAACACACAATTAACCTCAACAATAGCTGTACACAGGCCCCTGCCATTTGTCATTCCTCAACAGTATCCATGTGCCATATTAGGCACATACACTTACAACAATAGCAGGCCTCAAAAACTGCAACCAGATTGTGACAAACATATTTGCAGGATGAGGCCTTCTGTCCATTGTGGCTAAAGTTTTTATTGAGACTAGCTCTGGCATTTGCTACCCCTTACCTGAACCCCCTCCCACACCTCCTGCTCCTCCTCAATGTTGCCCCACTGCCTGCAGCAAGGCTGCGTGTGTGTAACACAGACACTACAGATGGCCAAGTAGGATACATTGGACCAGCTCTGGGCCTGGAAGGCCCGGCTGCGGACTGCACCACCTCAGCATCGGCGGCGGCAGTCTAGGTTGGCTGGTGTGTAGACCGCGGCAGGTGGAAAGGCAGAGTGGCAGTGGTGGGAGCCAGAATGCTGTCATCTTGAGCAAAGACAACAAGTTCCATTTCCCACGGCCCATTGCCACTCCCCCAGGGCGGAACCTCAGCATCCGGAGCAATATGCGGGAGCGCGGATTACTGGCCTGCTTCGGCACCGTTACCTCCCCGTTGGATTTTGGGGAACAGACAGGATGGCAGCAGTTAGTGTTTGCATGGCATCACTCTGTGACTGACTCAGAGCAGCCTGAGTCTCAAACGCAGCGTTCTGAGAGTTGTTGCCACAATCATTGACAGCATCACATCACAAAGACCTTGCGTGGCTTGGGTCTGTGATGCGATAGCTGCTGCCACATCAACCATGGCACGCGCTCTCCCCTCTGCGACTCCACTGTCGCTGGTTGAGTCCATCTCCCTCTGTAAATGGGCAAGGATGGGTTCATTGAACTGCTGAGAGGCAGGGACAATGCTTGAGGCGGTCTCCCCCAACCTCAGGGCAAGTGTATCCATGCTCTGCGGGACCTTCTCCAATGCACCCATTGGCTCGCGGTGCATTTGCATGCACTCTCTGGACATAGCCTCCAAGTCCAGGTCCACGTCTGACTGTCTCTGAGCAGGACAGATGGGTCGACTCACTGTCCGGGGAGATGGCCCCCGAGCTTCCCCTCGCTCTGGGCGCTGCAGGCCACTGGATTCAGGAGCCTCAGGCTCTTCAAAGCCCAGGAATGTTGGTCCTTCCACCACGGTGGTGTCCCCACTCGATGCAACTGATGGAGGGTCCCGCACAGGCACCACACTTTCCTCACCTTCCTCATCATCTTCCCCGTCAGTTGAAGTGGACAGCGTTTACTGTCAAGGGTCAAGGATCTCACAGAAATGCCAAAGGGCATTCACATACCGTCACGGTCCACAGGGGGCGCTGCTTCTCCGGCCACTACCGCACCAACTGGTGTGCCCATGGGGATGGACACTCGCTCCTCCACGTCACTGAGGGCTTGTATGTCAGGCTCCCCTCTACTGCTGCTCTCTCCTGTTGTGAGCCAGTTTCACCTGTAGTAAGAAGCACAAGAAGGTGTGAGTGAGTGTGCAGCTCATCGTGTGCCACATGTGCCTTCCATAGTTGAATAGTTGCTGCTGTGTGGATGTGTGTAAACGTGCATTTGAATCTGCGTGGCTGCTCACAGTGCATGTGTGAACGGTGGGATGAGGTGAGAAGGACCTCAGATTAGGGATGAGGTTGAAGTCTTGTGAAAGGGTAGTGTGAGGAGGGGTGAGGCTGAGTAGGGAACCAGAAGGTGAGCGAGGTTTGGATGGGCCGGGCATGGCTGGTGAACTGAGCCTGAACCTTTATGGTTCCTTCACCAACAAAGACCACGGCCTGGGACACACAGTGACGGAGCAGTCGGAGGTCAGTTGTAGCGCTGGGGCACGGTGCTGTTAATTATGTCCCGAGGACACGGCAATTCAGGAGCACGTCACATCTGCACCGTTCCATTATTCATTTATACTTTACACAGCTTTAGGATTGTGGTACTAATGTTACCCCATTCCTTCTACATCGAGTATTAAAAATAACCAATCCAATATGCGGCTTGAATCACTGCCTTTAGTCGATGCTGTGACAATTGTAGATTCATTAATCTCTATGATCTCTGTATATTGCCGCGCTCTCCATCTTTATCACACGCATTAGTTTTATTGATTGCTGCAACAGCCACTTTCTGATTATTTGGAAAAAGATGTCGGGCTGATTCTATGTTGCCGATGTCAGGCAGAGTCCCAGTGTGTCCGATCCACAGGATGCACTGCAGCAACTCGCCAAGGCTTCTTCAGCAGCACCTCCCAAACCTGCCACCTCCAGCACCTAGAAGGACGAGGGCAGCAGGTGCCTGGGAACACCATCACCTCCAAGTTCCCCTCGAGTCACACAGTGTCCCGGCTTAGAATCACAGCATCATAGAATGATACAGCAAAGAAGGAGTCCATTCGGCCCATCGTGCCTGTGCTGGCTCTTTGAAAGTGTTACCCAATTCACCCCACTCCCCGCTCTTTCACCACAGCTCTGTAAATCTTTCCCCTTCAAGTATTTCTCCAATTCCCGATTGAATCTGCTGCCATCGCCCTTTCAGGCAGCGCCTTCCAGATCACAACATGTGGAGCTGCCGCTGTGTCCATCGCTGCTTCATCGCGGAAGGTCAATGAGCTGAAGTGACCCCGAGGGAGCCCTGCCACCTCCGACTGCTCCCTCACAAACCAGCCTGAGGTAAAGCATCATTAGGCCCACAGGCTGGGCGAGGGTCCGACACACAGAGCCCAGGGGTAAGGCCTGAGCACAAATAAGGGATTGTTTTAACAATAGACGATAAAAAGACAAGTTCCCGTCAATCATTCCGCCCACAAAATTTTTGTCGTTTCTCTCTCTCCAACCCAAACAGACAGCTGCAGTGAGACTCATTTTCCCATCTCTAGAGGTCAGAGGTCGGAGATTCTTTCACTGAACATGAACTTTGGAAAATCTAAACAAAGAAGACGTCCAAAATGTCGTCATGTCAGAAATCTGTCCAAATGTCAGCTCCCTGGTCTCCTTGCAGTCCATTTTATTTTGCTCAAAACGATTCCCAAGGATGATTGGGGAACTGAGAGGATCTAACTATGGGGAAAGGCTGAACAGGCTGGGGTTCGTTCCTGGTCCCAGGGATGGGGGACTTCAGTTACAGGGAGAGACTGGAGAAGCTGGGATTGTTCTCCTTACAGCAGAGAAGGTTAAGGGGAGATTTAATACAGGTGTTCATGGTCATGAGGGGTTTAGACAGAGTAGATAGAGAGAAACTGTTCCCATTGACGGAAGGCTCGTGAACCAGAGGACACATATTTAAGGTGATTGACAAAAGAACCAAAGGCGACTTGAGGAAAATTGTTTTTGCGCAGTGAGTGGTTAGGATCTGGAATGCACTGCCTGAAAGGGTGGTGGAGGCAGAGCCCAGCGGGAGAATTGTGTCCAATTCTGGGCACCACACTTTAGGAAGGATGTCAAGGCCTTGGAGAGGGAGCAGACGAGATTTACTGGAATGGTCCCAGAGATGAGGGACTTCAGTTATGTGGAGACTCTGGAGAAACTGGGATTTTCTCCTCAGAGCAGAGAAGGTTAAGGGGAGATGAGGAGACCCCACTTTCTACCTTCTGACATTCTGAATAGCTGCCCTTTACCCCTACTCTCTGCTTTATGTCCTGAAGCCAGCGAGCTATCCATTCTGCTACTGGCTCCCTGACTCTGCATTCTCTGACCTTATTCATTAGTCTATTATGTGGTCCCTTATCGAAGCTCTTTTGGAAATCTGGATAAATTACATCGACTGCATTACCCTTGTCTGCTCTCTCTGTTACCTCTTCAGAGAATGCAATGAGGTTGGTCAAGCAAGACTTTCCCTTTTGAACTCCATGCTGACTATTCATTATTATACTTTTGCTCTCTAAATATTCTTCTATATTCTCCTTTAGTAAGGATTCCATTATTTCTCCTACCACCGATATTAAGTTGACGGGTTTACAGTTCTCTGGACATGTTCTATCTCCCTTCTTAAATATAAGTATTATGTTAGCTATCTTCCAGTCCTCGGGACACCTTTTTTGAACTAATTATTAAATATGTGCCTCTGCTATTTCTTCCCCAAATTCATTTAAAAAGCACAAAGTGTTCCGTCCACACCTGGGGTTTTCTTTAACCCGTGCTGTACCTGCCCTGGGCGTGTTTGATGGTACAGTGTAGAGGGAGCTTTACTCTGCATCTAACCCATGCTGTACGTGCCCTGGGAGTGTTTGATGGGACAGTGTAGAGCAGCGAACCCGGGGACTGGGAGAAATTTAGAACTCAGCAGAGGAGGACAAAGGGTTTGATTAGGGCAGGGAAAATGGAGTACGAGAAGAAGCTTGCAGGGAACATTAAGATAGATTGCAAAAATTTCTGTCGATATGTAAAGAGAAAAAGGTTAGTAAAGACAAACGTATGTCCCCTGCAGTCAGAATCAGAGGAAGTCATAACGGGGAACAAAGAAATGGCGGACCAATTGAACAAGTACTTTGGTTCAGTATTCACTAAGGAGGACACAAACAACTTTCCGGATATAAAAGGGGTCAGAGGGACGAGTAAGGAGGAGGAACTGAGGGAAATCCTTATTAGTCGGGAAATTGTGTTGGGGAAATTGATGGGATTGAAGGCCGATAAATCCCCAGGGCCTGATGGGGATCAAGGGGTATGGCAAGAAAGCAGGAATGGGATACTGAAGTTGCATGTTCAGCCATGAACTCATTGAATGGCGGTGCAGGCTAGAAGGGCCGAATGGCCTACTCCTGCACCTATTTTCTATGTCTATGACTATGTCTAAGGAGGTGGCCTTGGAAATAGCGGGTGCATTGACAGTCACATTCCATTGACTCTGGATCAGTTCCTATCGAGTGGAGGGTAGCCAATGTAACCCCACTTTTTAAAAAAGGAGGGCGGGAGAAAAAAGGGAATTATAGACCGGTCAGCCTGACATCGGTAGTGGGTAAAATGATGGAATCAATTATTAAGGATGTCACAGCAGTGCATTTGGAAAGAGGTGACATGATAGATCCAAGTCAGCATGGATTTGTGAAAGGGAAATCATGCTTGACAAATCTTCTGGAATTTTTAGAGGATGTTTCCAGTAGAGTGGACAAGGGAGAACCATTTGATGTGGTATATTTGGACTTTCAGAAGGCTTTCGATAAGGTCCCACACAAGAGATTAATGTGCAAAGTTAAAGCACATGGGATTGGGGGTAGTGTGCTGACATGGATTGAGAACTGGTTGTCAGACAGGAAGCAAAGAGTAGGAGTAAATGGGGACTTTTCAGAATGGCAGGCAGTGACTAGTGGGGTACCGCAAGGTTCTGTGCTGGGGCACCAGCTGTTTACATTGTACATTAATGATTTAGACGAGGGGATTAAATGTAGTATCTCCAAATTTGCGGATGACACTAAGTTGGGTGGCAGTGTGAGCTGCGAGGAGGATGCTATGAGGCTGCAGAGCGACTTGGATAGGTTAGGTGAGTGGGCAAATGCATGGCAGATGAAGTATAATGTGGATAAATGTGAGGTTATCCACTTTGGTGGTAAAAACAGAGAGACAGACTATTATCTGAATGGTGACAGATTAGGAAAAGGGGAGGTGCAACGAGACCTGGGTGTCATGGTACATCAGTCATTGAAGGTTGGCATGCAGGTACAGCAGGTCGTTAAGAAAGCAAATGGCATGTTGGCCTTCATAGCGAGGGGATTTGAGTACAGGGGCAGGGAGGTGTTGCTACAGTTGTACAGGGCCTTGGTGAGGCCACACCTGGAATATTGTGTACAGTTTTGGTCTCCTAACCTGAGGAAGGACATTCTTGCTATTGAGGGAGTGCAGCGAAGGTTCACCAGACTGATTCCCGGGATAGCGAGACTGATCTATCAAGAAAGACTGGATCAACTGGGCTTGTATTCACTGGAGTTCAGAAGAATGAGAGGGGACCTCATAGAAATGTTTAAAATTCTGACAGGGTTAGACAGGTTAGATGCAGGAAGAATGTTCCCAATGTTGAGGAAGTCCAGAACCAGGGGACACAGTCTAAGGATAAGGGGTAAGCCATTTAGGACCGAGATGAGGAGAAACCTCTTCACCCAGAGAGTGGTGAACCTGTGGAATTCTCTGCCACAGAAAGTTGTTGAGGCCAATTCACTAAATATATTCAAAAAGGAGTTAGATGAAGTCCTTACTACTAGGGGGATCAAGCGGTATGGTGAGAAAGCAGGAATGGGGTACTGAAGTTGCATGTTCAGCCATGAACTCATTGAATGGCGGTGCAGGCTCGAAGGGCCGAATGGTCTACTCCTGCACCTATTTTCTATGTTTCTATGTTTCTATCACACTCACTCACTCAAACACATAACCTGTGTTGTTCCGTCTCTGTTTCCAGGAGAACCCGTACATGTGCAACAACGAGTGTGATGCTCACACGCCCGAGCTCGCACACCCGCCCGAGCTGATGCTGGATGATGAGGGGCGGATTCCCAACACTTTTTGGCAAAGCGTCTCCTGGAGGAGTTTCCCCGAGCCCCTCCTGATCAATATCACTCTGTCCTGGGGCAAGACCATCGAGCTGACCGAGGACATAGTCATCACCTTTGAGTCGGGCCGGCCGGAGCAGATGGTCCTGGAGAAGTCTCTGGACCACGGCCGGACGTGGCAACCCTACCAGTTCTACACGGCCGACTGCCTCACCTCCTTCGGGATGGAGCCGAGAAGCGCCCGGGATCTGAGCCCGGCCTCGGTGCTGGATATCATCTGCACGGAGGAGTACTCCAGGGGCTACGTGTGGAAGGTGGACAAGATGGTCCGCTTCGAGATCCAGGAGCGTTTTGCCCTGTTCGGGGGGCCCGGTCTCCGCGACATGGCGTCGCTGTACGGCCAGCTGGACACCACCAAGGACCTGAGGGACTTCTTCACCCTGACCGACCTGCGGGTCAGGCTGCTCCGGCCGGCCACTGGGGCCACCAGTGTTGACCAGCACAACCTCTCCAAATACTTCTACGCCATCTCCAACCTGGACATTCGCGGCCGGTGAGTGCTCCTCGCTCCTTCTGGCCAGAGTCGCAGACCCCACACTTCACACCCAGGGGGCGCCGTGTCAGGCCAACATCTGGGGCACTCACATGGCCAACATCTGGGGGTAACACACGGGGCCAACATCTGGATGGGCACTCACAGGGTCAACATTGGGGGACACTCACAGGGCCAACATCTGGGGGTAAAGCATGGGGCCAACATCTGGGGGCTGTCAACGGGACAACATCTGGGGGACACTCTATCAAGGCCAACATCTGGGGCACTCTATCAAGGCAACAACTGGGGAACTCGATCAGGGCCAACATCTGGGGGATATTCTCAGTCTATCACCTTGGTGATACTCCATCAGGGTAAATATCTGGTGTTCCCTATCAGAGTTAACATTTGGGATACTCTTTCAGGGATAACATCTGGCATGGCACTCAATCAGTTATTATCTGGAGGGCACGATATCGGAGTTAACATCTGGCACACAATCTCAATGAACATCTGAAGGTCAGTCTATCAGGGCCAACATCTAATTACGAGGAGAGATTACATAAACTAGGATTGTGTTCCCGAGAATTTAGAAGGTGTTTTGATAAGTTTTCAAGATATTAAGGGGAACTGAAAGGTTAGATAGAGAGAAACTATTTCCCTGGTTGGGGATTCTTGGAGTAGGGGCATAATCTATAAATTAGAGCCAGACCTTTCAGGGGTCAAATTAGGAAACACTTCTACACACAAAGGTTGGTAGAAGTTTGGAATTCTCTTCCACAAACGGCAGTTGATGTTAGATCAATTGTTAATTTTAAATCTGAGATTAATAGATTTTATTAGCCAATGGTATTGAGGGATATGGGGCAAAGGCAGGTGAATGGAGTTCGATCACAGATCAGCCATGTTCCCATTGAATGGCGGAGCAGGCTCGAGGGGCCGAATGGCCTCCTTCTTTTCCTATGTGAGCGCTGGGTAACTGGGGATGTTTGACGTGATCCAGAGAGTGAGAAGATCACACAACACAGGGGGAGGCCATTCAGACCATCGGGCCTGTGCCGGCACTTTGAAAGAGATATCCAATTAGTCCCACTCCCAGCTCTTTTCCCATAGCCCTGCAAATATTTCCCTTGAAGTATTTATCCAATTCCCTTCTGAAAGTTCCGATTGAATCTGCTCCCACCGCCCTTTCAGGCAGCGCATTCCAGATCAAACTCTCCTTATCTCCCCTCTGGGTCTTCTACCAATTACCTTCAACCTGTGACCATCTGGTCCCCGACCCTACTGCCACTGGAAACAGTTGCTCCCTATTTACTCGATCCAAGCCCTTCCTGATTCGATGACTGATTGTGACTGAAGGCTTCCTTCGTGTTGGATCTATATTCAGTCTGGGTCAGTGAGTTCCCATTCTCCCATCACACAATCTCCAGGGCTCGGAGCCATTCCCTCATTATTCCACACTCAGCTTCTGGGAGGCTCGCTCCAGCTTTTAGCCGAGGACAATCTTCAGACACTAATTAGAGAACAGGAGCAGTAAAATGTTTACGCTGCCGTTAATGTGACTCCAAGGAACTGTCTGGGTATCTGCTTAGTTCAGCATACAGTGCCCAGAACTGACAATTTGCTGAATGTGCAACATACAATCTGCGGATTGTGAAGCTTCACCCGCTCAGTGAGTTAAGCAGCGGCTCGATGCTGTTAGCACAGAGTCACCGAGACCAGCGTTCTCACGCTTCACGGTACAGAGACCGTCACAGCACTTTGTGCCTTTCCAAATCGCATTTCCTGAACAACAACAACAACAAAATCTCATCCTTGTCTAAAAATCCCTCCATGGCCTCTCCCCCTCCCTATCTCTGTAACCTCCGCCCACCCTACAGCCCTCCGAGATTTCTGCTGTCCTCCAACACCAGGAACAGCACTCCGAGATCGCTGCTCTCCTCCACCACAGGCCTCTTGTCCATCCCCCACTCCCTTCGCCCCACCATTGGTGGCCGTGCCTTCAGCTGCCTGGGCCCTAAGCTCTGGAATCCCCTCCCTAAACATATCCACTTCTCAACCTCTCTATTCTCCCTTAAGACGCTCCTGAAAACTGACCTCTCAGACTAAGTTTTTGGTCACCTGTCCAAATATCTCCTTAAGTGGCTGGTGTCAGTTTATCTGATTTACGCTCCTGTGAAGCACCTTGGGACGTTTTACAAGTTAAATGCGCTGTATAAATTCAAGTTGTTGTTCCAGGTTTTATTGTTGTTGTTGTAAATAAATAACTTGTGAGAGGCACTCTATAAATGCAAGCTCTTCCTTTGAGGGGCCTGGAAGGCCGGAGCTGATCAGAAACTCTCTCCTAACGTGTTCTTGTTGCTGCCCAGAATCTGATCGTCAATCAGCGGAAACACACCCAGAAACTGACCCGCCGCCTGGGTTGAAAGGCAGTAAGTGGGAGAAAAATGTTGCTGTTTCCAGAGCGAAGCTGGGAAAGGGAGAGCAGACTCGCGGATCGGCCAGTCCCCAGTCTAACCCGGCTGCTCAGCTTATTTGAAACCAGCTTGCTGTTGTTTTTTGGCAGGTGTAAGTGCAATCTTCACGCCAACAACTGTATCTGGGAGAAGGGGAAGCTGAGTTGCGAGTGTGAGCACAACACGACGGGGCCGGACTGCGGGAGATGCAAGAAAGACTTTCAAGGCCGAGCGTGGAGAGCGGGCTCATACCTCCCAATCCCCAAAGGGTCGGCCAATGTCTGTGAGTAACCAGAGCTGCTCCGGCCCGGCCCAGTGCCGGCACCAGATTCCCTTCACATTTCATTCTCAGCCCAACTCCCGGCAACGCACCGACTCCAAAATACAACCCACCCATCTTTGTCATTGTGTTCATGTGGGAACAGAGACTCACAGCGGGAGATTGGACAGAGCCAGGGACAGAGATAGGGTCCGTGCCCACAGCTCCACACTGAGGGAGTGGGGGGGGGGGGGGGGGAGAGAGAGGGAGAGGGGAGAGAGCAGGGCAGAGGGAGGGAGCGAAAAAGGGGGGAGAGAAAGAGAGACAGAGACGGAGAAAGAGAGAAGCAAAGAATGAAAGAGAGAACAAACAAAAAGAAAGAGAAAGTGGGAAACAGAGACATAGAGAAAGTGATAAAGAGGGAGAGAGAGAAGCAGAGAAAGTAAGTTAGAATGAGAGACGGAAAGTAAGAGAGAGGGAAAGAGAGAGGAAAGGAAAGTGAGAGAAAGAATTAGAGATACAGCGAAGAAAAAAAATAATGAAAGAAAGATTGTCCCATTAGTCCCACTCCCCGCTCTTTCTCCATGGACCTGCAAATGTTGCCTTTTCAAGTATTTATCCAACTCCCTTTTGAAAGTTACGATTGAATCTGCTCCCACCGCCCTTTCAGGCAGCGCATTCCAGATCACAACAACTCGCTGCGTAAAAATAATCCTCATCTCCCTCTGGGTCTTTGGCCAATCACCTTCAATCTGTGTCCTTGGGTTACCCACCCTCCTGCCCCTGCAAACAGTTTCTCCTTATTCACTCCATCAAAACCCTTCCTCATTTTGAAGCCCTCTATCAATATAATGTCTGGGTCAGTGAGCGAGGGGGATCGCTGGCATTATGTAGCGGGTGAGGTTGTAATAGCAGGGGTTGAATTTGCTGAAACCTCACTCCGGACACCCACAGATTCAGAGCCAGCAGTGAGGTGCAGACTGATGTGAGAATGGAATGTTCACAGCTGGATGAACATCTGGGGAACAGCTGGGGAAGGTGAGAGGAGAATAAGCCTCTGTGTAATCAATATCTGAAGCAGATCAGGAAGTGAAGGTTGTGAGGGACATTTGTGGCCTGCTGTGTGTGGAATGTCCCGAGATCAATATCCAGATAGTGAGCTGACTGGGCAGTGGGGGAGGGGTGTGTGTGACCACTGATGCCCTTACGTATTAACCCTGCGTACTTACACACTAATCGCACGTAGTGGGAGCGTCCCCACGTACTACTCTCACACTCACCTTACGGGAGCACTTTAGCAACTCTACCTGGTCTCACACAGGGCTGGTGTGAGCGCTCAGAGGATGCAGCACGCCAATCCCCCATCAGTTCCTTGTTTGTGAGTTTGAGTGACGTCGATCTGATGAACACTCCGTGTGATGGGTTGTGGTAATGTGTTTATCGATAAAGATTGTTAATCAGATGTCTCTCTAACTCTGTTTCCGTTTCCCTCTCCAGGCCTCCCTCACCCCTCCGTGGCGAGTGGCCGTAAGTAGGACCTATGCTCTCTGACCTGTGACTTGCTGACCCAGAGCTCATTTCTGTATCGGGAATGATCCGATTCCCTCAAACCTCCCTTGTCGCTCAGTGAGCGAGGAACAGGTGTAGGTGTGAGCAGGGATTGAGTGTGAGCAGGGGCTGAGTGTGAACAGATGAAAGTGTGAGGCAGATTAGGTATGAACAGGGCTGGGATCAGGAGTCTGCTTGCCCGTGTATCTATGCAGTAAAGTATAATCTCCTCGAGCAGTGCAGCAGATATAAAGCAGGGAAGATGTAATCTGTACGACGGACATCTTAGCTGAGACGAAAATGCTTCTCACTGTGTCTCAGTGAGAACGTGCAGTTGGAAGTGGAGGGAAGATTTGTAGAAATCCATATGGTGGTTGAGGCCGAGATCAATGGGGACCTGTTGTAATCCCGTTATCCCAGATGCAGGAATGGAAACTGGGTGAGTGTCTCGGCCTCAATCTGTTCCTCTTTGTTCCTGGACCTTACATCAACTTGTTCCCGTTTATTTAACCCTTCGCATGCTGTCCATGTCATTCCAAACCATCCGCCATAACGCAACCCCGAACCAACACCCAGACTGACCGGGAGCAGAGTGACCATAACTCCCCACACTGACCAGGAGTGACCATAACTCCCCACACTGACCGGGAGTGACCATAACTCCCCACACTGACCGGGAGTGACCATAACTCCCCACACTGACCGGGAGTGACCATAACTCCCCACACTGACCGGGAGTGACCATAACTCCTCACACTGACCAGGAGTGACCATGACTCCCCATACTGACCGGGAGTGTCCTCAACTCCCCACACTGACCGGGAGTGACCATAACTTCCCACACTGACTGAGAGTGACCATAACTCCCCACACTGACCGGGAGTGATCATAACTCTCCACACTGACCAGGAGTGATCATAACTCTCCACACTGACCGGGAGTGAACATAACTCCCCATACTGACCGGGAGTGTCCTCAACTCCCCACACTGACCGGGAGTGACCATAACTCCCCACACTGACCGGGAGTGACCATAACTCCCCACACTGACCGGGAGTGATCATAACTCTCCATACTGACCAGGAGTGATCATAACTCTCCACACTGACCGGGAGTGAACATAACTCCCCACACTGACCGGGAGTGACCATAACTCCCCACACTGACCGGGAGTGACCATAACTCTCCAAACTGACCGGGAGTGACCAAAACTCCCCACACTGACCAGGAGTGACCATAACCCACCACACTGACTGGGAGTGACCATAACTCCCCACACTGACCGGGAGTGACCATAACTCTCCTCACTGACCGGGAGTGACCATAACTCTCCACACTGACCGCGAGTGACCAAAACTCCCCACACTGACCAGGAGTGACCATAACCCACCATATTGACCGAGACTGGGGGTCTATGAAATGTTACACTTTGACCCCAAACCTGCTCCTTTGCTACCCAGGTACAAACCCTCAATATACCGTAATCCCACAATAACAGCCTGTCACGGCCTCACCCCATTTAATCATCTCTCCGCGGACCAGATTCCCACTAATTATCCATCGATCCGGTTCGAGTGAGAGCCCGGGCAGTGAGTAGACCCGGGGAAGTGATTGATTGATCCGACATTGGCTCCCGATCCAGCAACGCCTCCAATTTATAATTCTCATCCTCGCGTTCAAATCCCTCCGTGGCCCCACCCCTCCCTATCAGTAAAGCCTCACACTCTACAGCCCTCCCTATCTCTATAAACCCCTCACACCCTACACCCCTCCCTATCTCTATAACCCCCTCCCACCCTACACCACTCCCTATCTCTATAACCCCCTCCCACCCTACAACCCTCCCTATCTCTATAACCCCCTCACACCCTACATCCCTCCCTATCGCTGTAACCTCCTCCCACCCTACACCCCTCCCTATCTCTATAACCTCCTCCCACCCTACACCCCTCCCTATCTCTATAACCCCTGCCCACCCTACAACCCTCCCTATCTCTATTACCCCCTCCCACCCTACATCCCTCCCTATCTCTGTAACCTTCTCCATCCCTAACGCCTTCCCAAGCCTCCAACTGCCTGGGCCCGAAGCTCTGGAATTCCCTCCCTAAACGTCTCCGCACCACCTCTCTCTGCTCCTTTAAGAATCTCCTTAAAACCTACCACTTTGACCGAGCTTTTGGTCACCTGTCCTAATATCTCCTCCCGAGTCTCGGTGTGAGTTTCTGTCTGATTGGCGGTGTAGCGGAGATGGAAATGTCTGTTTGCTTGTCTCTCGGATACTCCTGCAATCTCGGATAGTCTCCACTCGATGTGTGTGCGTACAGTACAGATGTTCTGTTCAGAACGCGTGTTCTCCAGCTGGGATTAATAATTGCTGATTTCTCCTGACACATGCAGCTGACCCAAAGCTCGGTCGCACACGGCCAAGAATCTCATCACGAGAGGTCACGACCCCAGAGCAAGATAGGAGCTCTCAAACACCGCGACTGGCTCAGAGCACATGAGAAAGCAAGGATTTGCATTTATATATTGTTCCTTCAGGACTGCGCCACCGGCAGGGCAGCAATCCCTCAGTACTGCCCCTCAAACAGTGCAGTGTTCCCTCAGTACTGTCCCTCTGACAGTGCAGCACTCCCTCAGTACTGTCCCTCTGGCAGTGCAGCAGTCTTTCAGTACAACCACTCCGGCAGTGCAGCAATCCCTCAGTAATGCCCCTCACACAGTGCAGCACTCCCTCAGTAATGCCCCTCACACAGTGAAGCAATCCCTCAGTACTGCCCCTCACACAGTGCAGCACTCCCTCAGTACTCCCCCTCACACAGTGCAGCACTCCCTCAGTACTGCCCCTCCATCAGTGCAGCAATCCCTCAGTACTGCCCATTCGACAGTGCAGCGCTCTCTCATTACTACCCCTCCGACAGTGCAGCACTCCCTCAGTACTGCCCCTCCGACAGCACAGTGCTCCCTCAGAACTGCCCCTCCGACACTGCAGCGATGCCTCAGAACTGCCCTTCCGACAGTGCACCACTCCCTCAGGACTGCACTGGGAGCGTCAGTCTGGATTATGGGCTCAAATCTCTGGAATGGAACTTGAACCGATGACCTTCTGACTCCGAGGTGAGCGTGCTGCCCACTGAGCCACAGTTGAAAGGCCCCTAACTTGGAAGTGCTGTGTAAAACCCGGCACAGAATCTATAAACCCAGGATTGGGACCATCCATTGCCATCTGCCTGATTCAATGCAAACCGTAACTAGCCAGGAGTCTGATGTTTTCCCCTCACTGCTAAAAGCCTCAGTGTTCCCTCCCTCCCTCCCATTCCACCATTTCCTCCCCACCTCTCATTCCTGCAGCATGTGACCCTCTCACAGTCTGCAAACTGTCTGTGTCCCGTCTACACTCTCTGTCTTTTCCCTGCAAGCCTGCGAATGCTTCGGCCATTCGAACCGGTGCAGTTACCTCGAGCTGCTCACCACCGCCATTTGCGTGAGCTGTAAGCACAACACTAGAGGCCGACACTGCCAGTTATGTCGGCTGGGCTATCACCAAAACCCTTCAGCACAGCTGGACCACCACAACGTTTGCGTAGGTCAGTTCCTGTTACAATCTCTGCTCTCTCCTTCTTTCACCCTTCTGCTTTCAGCCCAAAACAAGATAAAGAAACAAAGAAAATACCTTCAATAGGGCTGAGCAAAGCGCGTTGGAAATCAGCCCCTCTTTCCCCAGTGACCAGCCTCAACCCAACCTTTCCCCAGCGATTAGACCCTGACCCAACCTTTCCCCAGTGACCAGCCTCAACCCAACCTTTCCCCAGCGACTAGACCCCGACCCAACCTTTCCCCAGCGACTAGACCCCGACTCAACCTTTACCCAGTGACCAGCCTCAACCCAACCTTTCCCCAGCGATTAGACCCCGACCCAAACTTTCCCCAGTGACTAGACCCCGACCCAACCTTTCCCCAGTGACTAGACCCCGACCCAACCTTTCCCCAGTGACTAGACCCCGACCCAACCATTCCCCAGCGACGAGACCCCGACTCAACCTTTCCCCAGTGACTAGACCCCGACTCAACCTTTCCCCAGTTACGAGACCCCGACCCAACCTTTCCCCAGTGACTAGACCCCGACCCAACCATTCCCCAGCGACGAGACCCCGACTCAACCTTTCCCCAGTGACTAGACCCCGACTCAACCTTTCCCCAGTTACGAGACCCCGACCCAACCTTTCCCCAGTGACTAGACCCCGACCCAACCTATCCCCAGTGACTAGACCCCGACCCAACCTTTCCCCAGTGACTAGACCCCGACCCAACCTTTCCCCAGTGACTCGACCCCGACCCAAACTTTCCCCAGTGACTCGACCCCGACCCAACCTTTCCCCAGTGACTAGACCCCGACCCAACCTTTCCCCAGTGACTAGACCCCGACCCAACCTTTCCCCAGTGACTAGACCCCGACCCAACCTTTCTCCAGTGACTAGACCCCGACCCAACCTTTCCCCAATGAGTAGACCCCGACCCAACCTTTCCCCAGTGACTAGGCCCCGACCCAACCTTTCCCCAGTGATTAGACCCCGACCCAACATTTCCCCAGTGACCAGGCCCTGACCCAAACTTTCCCCAGTGACGAGACCCTGACCCAACCTTTCCCCAGTGATTAGACCCCGACCCAACATTTCCCCAGTGACCAGGGCCTGACCCAACCTTTCCCCAGTGACTAGACCCCAACCCAACCTTTCCCCAGTGACTAGACCCCGACCCAACCTTTCCCCAGTGATTGGACCCCGACTCAACCTTTCCCCAGTGACTAGGCCCCGACTCAACCTTTCCCCAGTGACTAGACCCCGACCCAACCTTTCCCCAGTGACTAGACCCCGACCCAACCTTTCCCCAGTGACTCGACCCCGACCCAACCTTTCCCCAGTGAGTAGACCCCGACCCAACCTTTCCCCAGTGACTAGACCCCCGGCCCAACCTTTCCCCAGTGACTGGACCCCGACCCAACCTTTCCCCAGTGAGTAGACCCCGACCCAACCTTTCCCCAGTGAGTAGACCCCGACCCAACCTTTCCCCAGTGAGTAGACCCCGACCCAACCTTTCCCCAGTGACTAGACCCCGACCCAACATTTCCCCAGTGACTGGACCCCGACCCAACCTTTCCCCAGTGACTAGACCCCCGACCCAACCTTTCCCCAGTGACTAGGCCCCGACTCAACCTTTCCCCAGTGACTAGACCCCCGACCCAACCTTTCCCCAGTGACTAGGCCCCGACTCAACCTTTCCCCAGTGACTAGACCCAGACCCAACCTTTCCCCAGTGACTAGACCCCGACCCAACCTTTCCCCAGTGACTCGACCCCGACCCAACCTTTTCCCAGTGACTAGACCCCGACCCAACCTTTCCCCAGTGACTAGGCCCCGACTCAACCTTTCCCCAGTGACTAGACCCAGACCCAACCTTTCCCCAGTGACTAGACCCCCGACCCAACCTTTCCCCAGTGACTAGGCCCCGACCCAACCTTTCCCCAGCGACTCGACTGAGACCCAACCTTTCCCCAGTGACTCGGCCCTGACCCAACCTTTCCCCAGTGACTGGACCCTGACCCAACCTTTCCCCAGTGACTCGGCCCTGACCCAACCTTTCCCCAGTGACTAGACCCTGACCCAACCTTTCCCCAGTGACTCAGCCCTGACCCAACCTTTCTCCTGTGACTTGACCCCGACTCAACCTTTCCCCAGTGACCAGGCCCCGACTCAACCTTTCCCCAGTGACCAGGCCCTGACCCAACCTTTCCCCAGTGACCAGGCCCTGACCCAACCTTTGCCCAGTGACCAGGCCCTGACCCAACCTTTCCCCAGTGACTAGACCCCGACTCAACCTTTCCCCAGTGACTAGGCCCCGACTCAACCTTTCCCCAGTGACTAGACCCCGACCCAACATTTCCCCAGTGACTAGACCCCCGACCCAACCTTTCCCCAGTGACTAGGCCCCGACTCAACCTTTCCCCAGTGACTAGACCCAGACCCAACCTTTCCCCAGTGACTAGACCCCGACCCAACCTTTCCCCAGTGACTCGACCCCGACCCAACCTTTTCCCAGTGACTAGACCCCGACTCAACCTCTCCCCAGTGACTAGGCCCCGACTCAACCTTTCCCCAGCGACTAGACCCCGACTCAACCTTTCCCCAGTTACGAGACCCCGACCCAACCTTTCCCCAGTGACTAGACCCCGACCCAACCTTTCCCCAGTGACTAGACCCCGACCCAACCTATCCCCAGTGACTAGACCCCGACCCAATCTTTCCCCAGTGACTAGACCCCGACCCAACCTTTCCCCAGTGACTAGACCCCGACCCAACCTTTCCCCAGTGACTAGACCCCCAACCCAACCTTTCCCCAGTGACTAGACCCCGACTCAACCTTTCCCCAGCGACTCGACTGAGACCCAACCTTTCCCCAGTGACTCAGCCCTGACCCAACCTTTCTCCTGTGACTTGACCCCGACTCAATCTTTCCCCAGTGACCAGACCCCGACCCAACCTTTCCCCAGTGACTCGGCCCCGACTCAACCTTTCCCCAGTGACTAGACCCCGACCCAACCTTTCCCCAGTGACTAGACCCCGACCCAACCTTTCCCCAGTGACTAGGCCCCGACTCAACCTTTCCCCAGTGACTAGACCCAGACCCAACCTTTCCCCAGTGACTAGACCCCGACCCAACCTTTCCCCAGTGACTCGACCCCGACTCAACCTTTCCCCAGCGACTAGACCCTGACCCAACCTTTCCCCAGTGACTAGACCCTGACCCAACCTTTTCCCAGTGACTAGACCCCGACTCAACCTTTCCCCAGTGACTAGGCCCCGACTCAACCTTTCCCCAGCGACTAGACCCTGACCCAACCTTTCCCCAGTGACTAGACCCTGACCCAACCTTTCCCCAGTGACTCGGCCCTGACCCAACCTTTCCCCAGTGACTCAGCCCTGACCCAACCTTTCTCCTGTGACTTGACCCCGACTCAACCTTTCCCCAGTGACTCGGCCCCGACTCAACCTTTCCCCAGCGACTAGACCCTGACCCAACCTTTCCCCAGTGACTAGACCCTGACCCAACCTTTCCCCAGTGACTCGGCCCTGACCCAACCTTTCCCCAGTGACTCGGCCCCGACTCAACCTTTCCCCAGTGACCAGGCCCTGACCCAACCTTTCCCCAGTGACCAGGCCCTGACCCAACCTTTCCCCAGTGACCAGGCCCTGACCCAACCTTTCCCCAGTGACTAGACCCCGACCCAACCTTTCCCCAGTGACTGGACCCCGACTCAACCTTTCCCCAGTGACCAGGCCCTGACCCAACCTTTCCCCAGTGACTAGACCCCGACCCAACCTTTCCCCAGTGACTGGACCCCGACTCAACCTTTCCCCAGTGACTAGGCCCCGACTCAACCTTTCCCCAGTGACTAGGCCCCGACCCAACATTTCCCCAGTGACTAGACCCCCGACCCAACCTTTCCCCAGTGACTAGGCCCCGACTCAACCTTTCCCCAGTGACTAGACCCAGACCCAACCTTTCCCCAGTGACTAGACCCCGACCCAACCTTTCCCCAGTGACTCGACCCCGACCCAACCTTTCCCCAGTGACTAGACCCCGACCCAACCTTTCCCCAGTGACTAGACCCCGACCCAACCTTTCCCCAGTGACTAGGCCCCGACTCAACCTTTCCCCAGTGACTAGACCCAGACCCAACCTTTCCCCAGTGACTAGACCCCCGACCCAACCTTTCCCCAGTGACTAGGCCCCGACTCAACCTTTCCCCAGTGACTAGACCCAGACCCAACCTTTCCCCAGTGACTAGACCCCGACTCAACCTTTCCCCAGCGACTCGACTGAGACCCAACCTTTCCCCAGTGACTCGGCCCTGACCCAACCTTTCCCCAGTGACTGGACCCTGACCCAACCTTTCCCCAGTGACTCGGCCCTGACCCAACCTTTCCCCAGTGACTAGACCCTGACCCAACCTTTCCCCAGTGACTCAGCCCTGACCCAACCTTTCTCCTGTGACTTGACCCCGACTCAACCTTTCCCCAGTGACCAGGCCCCGACTCAACCTTTCCCCAGTGACCAGGCCCTGACCCAACCTTTCCCCAGTGACCAGGCCCTGACCCAACCTTTGCCCAGTGACCAGGCCCTGACCCAACCTTTCCCCAGTGAATAGACCCCGACTCAACCTTTCCCCAGTGACTAGGCCCCGACTCAACCTTTCCCCAGTGACTAGACCCCGACCCAACATTTCCCCAGTGACTAGACCCCCGACCCAACCTTTCCCCAGTGACTAGGCCCCGACTCAACCTTTCCCCAGTGACTAGACCCAGACCCAACCTTTCCCCAGTGACTAGACCCCGACCCAACCTTTCTCCTGTGACTTGACCCCGACTCAATCTTTCCCCAGTGACCAGACCCCGACCCAACCTTTCCCCAGTGACTAGACCCCGACTCAACCTTTCCCCAGTTACGAGACCCCGACCCAACCTATCCCCAGTGACTAGACCCCGACCCAACCTTTCCCCAGTGACTAGACCCCGACCCAACCTTTCCCCAGTGACTCGACGCCGACCCAACCTTTCCCCAGTGACGAGACCCTGACCCAACCTTTCCCCAGTGATTAGACCCCGACTCAACCTTTCCCCAGTGACTCGGCCCCGACTCAACCTTTCCCCAGTGACTAGACCCCGACCCAACCTTTCCCCAGTGACTCGACCCCGACCCAACCTTTCCCCAGTGACTAGACCCCGACCCAACCTTTCCCCAGTGACTAGATCCCGACTCAACCTTTCCCCAGTGACTAGACCCCGACCCAACCTTTCCCCAGTGACTAGACCCCGACCCAACCTTTCCCCAGTGACTCGACCCCGACCCAACCTTTTCCCAGTGACTAGACCCCGACCCAACCTTTCCCCAGTGACTAGGCCCCGACTCAACCTTTCCCCAGTGACTAGACCCTGACCCAACCTTTCCCCAGTGACTAGACCCTGACCCAACCTTTCCCCAGTGACTCAGCCCTGACCCAACCTTTCTCCTGTGACTTGACCCCGACTCAACCTTTCCCCAGTGACTAGACCCCGACCCAACCTTTCCCCAGTGACTCAGCCCTGACCCAACCTTTCTCCTGTGACTTGACCCCGACTCAACCTTTCCCCAGTGACTAGACCCTGACCCAACCTTTCCCCAGTGACTCAGCCCTGACCCAACCTTTCTCCTGTGACTTGACCCTGACCCAACCTTTCCCCAGTGACTCGGCCCTGACCCAACCTTTCCCCAGTGACTCGACCCCGACTCAACCTTTCCCCAGTGACTAGACCCTGACCCAACCTTTCCCCAGTGACTAGACCCTGACCCAACCTTTCCCCAGTGACTCAGCCCTGACCCAACCTTTCTCCTGTGACTTGACCCCGACTCAACCTTTCCCCAGTGACTAGACCCCGACCCAACCTTTCCCCAGTGACTCAGCCCTGACCCAACCTTTCTCCTGTGACTTGACCCCGACTCAACCTTTCCCCAGTGACCAGGCCCCGACTCAACCTTTCCCCAGTGACCAGGCCCTGACTCAACCTTTCCCCAGTGACCAGGCCCTGACCCAACCTTTCCCCAGTGACCAGGCCCTGACCCAACCTTTCCCCAGTGACTAGACCCCGACCCAACCTTTCCCCAGTGACTGGACCCCGACTCAACCTTTCCCCAGTGACTAGGCCCCGACTCAACCTTTCCCCAGTGACTAGGCCCCGACCCAACATTTCCCCAGTGACTTGACCCCCGACCCAACCTTTCCCCAGTGACTAGGCCCCGACTCAACCTTTCCCCAGTGACTAGACCCAGACCCAACCTTTCCCCAGTGACTAGACCCCGACCCAACCTTTCCCCAGTGACTAGACCCCGACCCAACCTTTACCCAGTGACTCGACCCCGACCCAACCTTTTCCCAGTGACTAGACCCCGACTCAACCTTTCCCCAGTGACTAGGCCCCGACTCAACCTTTCCCCAGCGACTCGACTGAGACCCAACCTTTCCCCAGTGACTAGACCCTGACCCAACCTTTCCCCAGTGACTGGGCCCCGACTCAACCTTTCCCCAGTGACTAGACCCCGACCCAACCTTTCCCCAGTGACTAGACCCCGACTCAACCTTTCCCCAGTGACTAGACCCCGACTCAACCTTTCCCCAGCGACTCGACTGAGACCCAACCTTTCCCCAGTGACTCAGCCCTGACCCAACCTTTCTCCTGTGACTTGACCCCGACTCAATCTTTCCCCAGTGACCAGACCCCGACCCAACCTTTCCCCAGTGACTAGACCCCGACTCAACCTTTCCCCAGTAACTAGGCCCCGACCCAACCTTTCCCCAGTGACTAGACCCCGACTCAACCTTTCCCCAGTGACCAGACCCCGACCCAACCTTTCCCCAGTGACTAGACTCTGACCCAACCTTTCCCCAGTGACTTGGCCCCAACCCAATCTTTCCCAGCGATGAGATCTGGTGAGGCTTTCCCTCGCGATGACGCCTGGCCCAGGCTTTCCCTAGCGATGAGGCCTGGGTCCACCCTTTCCAAAGCGATGAGGCCTGGCCCAGGCTGTGTTGAGGTAAATTGAAAGCTCTGTGTTTTGACAATATAATCGTTGCCTCCCTGTCTCCATTGTTTTTCAGGAATTTGTATGTTGTTTGTTATATGTCCTTACTATACAGTATAAATGCACATGAGGCCCATACTTGAGAGAAGGTCACTCTGTGACCAGTTACCTTTATTGCCAAGACCTTAAGAGACAGACGGTGGGTGGAGCTTCCCCGTTGATACCGGAAAGTCCAGGTTAGGAGTGTCTCCCACAAGTTCGCCCCCTGTGGTCAGTGTTCTCAAGGTGTACAACTTAGGTCAGCTTATACATGGGTCACAATGACAGTTGAATACATGACATCACCTCCCCTCAAAGTCTTATTGGGATCACAGGTTAAGTCTCTCTGGTGGTTTATGCTCCCTTGTAGAGCGCCTGAGTTGGGGCTCTAGTTGTTGGGCACTGGCCTGAGTGTCTGCTGTTTGCGGTGCCTCAAGCCTGTCTGGACTGCCCACAGTGACTGGGCTCTCCTCCACTTGGTTCCAGTGTTCCATCACCTGTGGTGGAGTAAACTGTACGTCGTGTTCTTCCTCTGCTTCATCTATGGGGTTGCTGAACCTCCTTTTAGTTTGATCCACGAGTTTGCGGCAGATTTGTCCATTGGTAAGTTTAACTACCAAAACCCTATTCCCCTCTTTGGCAATCACAGTGCCTGCAAGCCATTTGGGCCCTGCAGCGTAATTAAGGACAAAAACAGAGTAATTGACATCAATACATCGTGCCCTCGCATTCCTGTCATGGTCGTCACATTGTGACTGACGCCTGCTCTCAACAATTTCTTTCATAGTAGGGTGTATAAGGATAACCTGGTTTTGAGCATCCTTTTCATTAGCAGCTCTGCAGGTGGAACCCCTGTGAGCGAGTGTGATCGGGATCTATTGGCCAACAGAAGACGTGATAAGCAGCTTTGTAGGGAACCCCCTTGGATTCTGAGCATCCCCTGTTTGATTATCTGCACTGCTCGTTCTGCCTGGCCATTTGAGGCCGGCTTGAACGATGCCATTCTGACATGGTTGATTCCATTGCCTGCCATGAAGTCCTGGAATTCAGTACTTGTATGGGCCATTGTTGCTGACCAAGACGTTCGGTAGACCATGGGCAGCAAATATTGCCCGTAGACTTTCTACCGTGGCAGAGGATGTGCTTCAATTTAAAATGGCACACTCAATCCATTTGGAGTAAGCGTCTACTACAACCAAAAGCATTTTTCCCATGAAAGGACCGACATAGTCCACATGGATGCGTGACCATGGCTTGGCGAGCCAGGACCAGGGCTAAGGGGGGCTTCCCTGGCTGCGTCATGACAATGCCCGGGTGCTCATTGTGTGGTTCTCTGATAAACACCTCTCTGCCCTTCGGGGGCATGCCTATTCGGTTTCCCCACAGTAGGCAATCGGCCTGAATCAAGAGTTCATCCTTGCACCTATGAAATGGTTTAAACTCCTCAGGGCATGCCCCGTACGTGGCTGCCCAGTCCTCATTCAGGACACATTTCTTAACTAAAGACAGTAGCGGGTCTTTATTTGTCGAGAACTTAATCTGATGGGCTGTCACAGGTGAGCCTTCGCTTTAGAAAGCTTCAACAGCCATGACCATCTCAGCATCATGCTCAGCTGTCCCCTCAGTGGTGGCTAGTGGGATCCTGCTGAGTGCATCGGCGCAGTTTTCAGTGCCCGGTCCGTGTCAAATTGTGTAGTCATAGGCGGCTAACGTGAGCGCCCACCTCTGTATGCAGGCTGATGCATTCGCATTTATGGCCTTGTTGTCGGCCAAAAGGGATGTTAGTGGTTTGTGATCTGTCTCCAGCTCAAATTTCCTGCCAAACAGATACTGATGCATTATTTTTACTGCATATACACATGCTAGTGCTTCCTTTTCTACCATCCCGTAACCCCTTTATGCCTGCGACAGACTTATGGAGGCATAAGCTACCGGCTGTAACTGACCATTGGCATTCACATGCTGCAATACACACACGACCCCATAGGATGACGCATCACCCTTTAAAATTAGTTTCTTACACGGGTCATATAACGTTAACAGTTTGTTAGAGCACAACAAATTGCGTGCTCTATCAAAAGCCCTTTCCTGGCTGTCCCCCCAGACCCAATCACGACCTTTGTGTAGGAGCACGTGTTGCGGCTCTAACCGCGTGCTCAATTTGGGAAGAAAGTTAACAAAATAGTTCAGGAGCCCCAGGAACGAATGCAGTTCCGTCGTGTTATGGCTCCCTGGATCGTTTCCGTTTTGGACGCAGTAGGTCTGATCCCGTCTGCTGCCACCCTCCTCCCGAGGAATTCTACCTCTGGAGCTAAGAAGACGCACTTCGCTTTTTTCAGTCGCAGCCCTACCCGGTCCAGTCTACGTAGCACCTCCTCCAGGTTGTGGAGGTGTTCTTCAATATCGCGACCCGTGATGAGGATGTCGTCTTGAAAGACCACTGTCCTTGGAATCGACTTGAGGAGGCTTTCCATATTTCGCTGAAAGATTGCGGCGGCCGAATGAATCCCGAACGGACATCTGTTATACACAAACAACCCCTTGTGTGTCGTGATTGTGGTCAGCTTCTTTGACTCACTCGCCAGCTCCTGGGTCATGTAAGCTGAGGTCAGTTCCAATTTTGATAAAAGTTTGCCACCAGATAGCGTCGCAAAGAGGTCCTCCACTCTCGGTAGCGGGTACTGATCTTGGAGTGATACCCGATTGATGGTGGCCTTGTAATCGCCACATATCCTGACCGACCCATCCGCCTTGAGCACCGCCACGATTGGGCTCGCCCAGTCACTGAATTCGACTGGCGAGATGATGCCTTCCCTCAGCAGGTGGTCCAATTCGCATTCTATCTTTTTCCGCATCACTTACGGCACCGCTCTGGCCTTGTGGTATACTGGCCTGGCGTCCGGGTTTATGTGAATCACTACCTTGGTCCCCATGAAAGTGCCGATGCTGGGTTGAAATAATAAGTCAAATTTGTCCAGGACCTGTGAGAATGATACTCGCGCCACAGAAGAAATTACATTGACATCGCCCATTTCCAGTTCATGACAGCAAGCCAACTCCTCCCCAGTAGTGCGGGACCATCCCCTGGGAAAATCCAGAGTGGCAACCTGTTCTCCGAATCTTTGTGGGTCATGGCTACCGTGGTGCTGCCTAGCACCGGAATGATCTCCTTTGTATATGTCCGTAGCAGTGCGTCAATCGGCAATAATTTTGGCCTCCTGGCCTTGGGCACCCACAACCTTTCGAACTGTTTGATACTCATCAGGAACTGGCTGGCCCCCGTGTCTAGCTCCATTAATATTGGGATGCCATTGAGGAGCACTTTCATCATTATCGGTGGCGTCCTGGTGTATGAACTGTATATGTGCTCCACCTGAACTCGCTGAACTTCAGCTTCCAGTGATTTCCCCCAGTATTCATTTGGCTTCGTAGGGCTTACATCGGTCCCGTCCTCCTCGTACATTAACCTGGCTGCAGGCTTCCTGCACATACGCGCCAAGTGACCGCTGATGTTGCAATTTCTGCAGGTATATTGCTGATACCTGCAAGCTCTGGCTGGGTGTTTGCTTCCACAACTCCAGCATGAGCTGGAGGCTCCATTGTTGCAAACAAAAGATCCATTACCAGTCGATCGTCTCTGACTGTCCCTGTAACTGTCCTTAAGCGCACCATTAACAGGTATTGATGAACCCATTACTGGCCGCACATTGTCCATTGCGATGGCCTGAATCGCCATTCAGCTAGCCATTGTCTCTGTTGAATTCCCCCTTTGGGTTCGACTACATGCTGGGGCATGTCTGATTGTCCTTGTCTGCCTCGAGAACTGTGTGCCGCGTTAACAATGTTGAGTCCTTGGTCATTTGCCGCATTTGAGCCAAGATTTTTGCCATAAATCATTCTAGTCTCTTCCTCCCCTGAGATAATTGTCTGGGCTATCAGAGCTGCCACTTCCAAGGTCAAGTCTTTGGTCTCAATCAGTTTCCTGAAAACCCCAGCATGCCCGATGCCCTCACTAAAAAAAGTCTCACAGCATCTCCGCTCTGCATGCATCTGAGAACTTACATCGGCTCGCCAGTCGCCGGAGATCTGCCACGAAGTCTGGAACGCTTTGCCCTTCTCGCCGCCGGTGCGTGTAAAACCGGTGTCTCGCCATGTGCATGCTGCTCGCTGGTTTAAGGTGTTCCCTGATCAACTTATTGAGCTCTTGAAAAGTCTTATCCGCCGGCTTCTCTGGCACTAGAAGGTCCTTCATCAGGGAGTACGTTCTGGATCCACAAACAGTCAGGAGATGAGCCCTGCGTTTGCTGGCCGAATGCTGTCCCAACCATTCCTTAGTGACAAAACTTAGCTATAGTCTCTCAATAAAGTCGTCCCAATCATCACCAACACAGTACCTCTTTTCTGTGCTGCTAGTGGCCATGCTCGCGTGGTTTAAATCCCAGTTTCTCGTTGCCAATAATATGTCCTTACTATACAGTATAAATGCACACGAGGCCCATACTTGAGAGAAGGTCACTCTGTGACCAGTTACCTTTATTACCAAGACCTCAAGAGACAGACGGTGGGTGGAGCTTCCCCTTTTATACCGGAATGTCCAGGTTAGGAGTGTCTCCCACAAGTTCGCCCCCTGTGGTCAGTGTTCTCAAGGTGTACAACTTAGGTCAGCTTATACCTGGGTTACAATGACAGTTGAATACATGACAGTTTGTATTCTCGGTAAATGACCATCCTGCATCGTAGCAGCATTGCTTCCCTCTGCTCAATGTTACCCCTCCGGTCAGTGTCCACCAACAATCATCTCTCTCCATTTCCTCATCTCCTCCCATTCTCCACACACACAATTACACAGAATGTGCAGCACTGAAACAGGCCATTCGGCCCAACCACTCCATGCCGGTGTTTATGCTCCACACGAGCCTCCTCCCACCCCTCTTCATCTCACCCTGTCAGCATATCCTTCTATTCCTTTCGCTCTCATGTGTTGATCTCGCTTCCCCTTAAATGCATCGATACTATTCGCCTCAATCATTCCCTGTGGTAGCGAGTTCCATTCTCTGGATAAAGAAGTTTCTCCTCCATTCCCTATTGGATTTATTAGTGATGATCTTATATTTATGACCCTAGTTTTCAACTCCCCACAAGTGGAATCATCTTCTCTACGTCCATCCTATCAAACCTCTTCACAATTTTAAAGGCCTCGATCAGGTCACCCCTCAGTCTTCTCTTTCCCAGCAAAGAGCCCCAGCCTGGTCAGCCTTTCCTGATAGGTACAACGTCTCAGTTCTGGTATCATCCTTGTAAATCTACTTTGTACCTTCTCCAGTGCTTCTATGTCCTTTTTAGAATACGGAGACCAGAACTGTGCCCAGTGCTCCAAGTGCGGTCTAACCAAGGTTCGATACAAGTTTTACATCACTTCTGTGCTTGTGCATTCTATCCTGTATTGATGAACCTGGCTTGTTTTTTCTGGCCTTGTTAACCTGCGTTAATTCTGTGCAGTCGCCCCAGGGAGTGGAACACGGGCCGTGTGCAGTCAGTGTGTGGAGGATTGAAGCTGTTTGTAAAGTGTTGGAGACTTGTTTCACCCCCACAGTCTGAGGCTCCCTTGTCCCGGCTCGCACTCATTCCTGTCGCTGAGGTTGTGTCGCTGTGTTTATTGGGAACAGCCGTGTGCAGTGTGTGTGTTGTCTTGTTTCTGCAGACTGTGAGTGTCACCCTGATGGCTCGTTCCACCATCGCTGTAATGACACGGGATATTGTGACTGTAAGGAGGGGGCGACAGGGCCCAAGTGTGACAGGTGTCTGCCCGGATATAACTGGCACAGGGGCTGTCGAGGTAAGTAACCGTTCCAGCACCAGCCCCTCCCCTCACTCCGCCCCGGCTTCTGGGTGTCAGGGTCAGCAGAGTATCCGATAGCAGAGGTACCGTGGGGGGAAACACAGAGGCTTTTAGTGAGTGAATCCCCCTGGACTCTCCCATCACCTGCCACACAATTAGTGGCACAGCTCCTCGCAAAGGGAGGCCTGGAGTTCAGTGAGGGCGGGTCATAGAATCAGACAGCACAGAAGGAGGCCATTCGGCCCATCGGGCCTGTGTTGGCTCTTTGAAAGAGCGATCCAATTAGTCCCACTCACTGCTCTTTCCCAATAGACCTGCACATCTTTCCTTTTCAAATATTTATCCAATTCTCTTTTGAAAGTTACTATTGAATCTACTCCCTCCGCCCTTTCAGGCAGCGCATTCCAGATCACAACAACTCGCTGCGTAAATAAACTCTCCCCATCTCCCCTCTGGTCCTTTGCCAATTACCTTCAACCTGTGACCTCTGGTCCCTGACCCTCCTGCCCCAGGAAACAGCTTCTACTTATTTACTCGATCAAAAACCTTTAATAATTGTGAACACCACTATTAAATCTCCCTTTAACCTTCTCTGCTCGAAGGAGAAGAATCCCAGCTTTTCCAGTCTCCCCACATAACTGAAGTCCCACATCCCCAGTATCATTCCTGTAAATCTTCTCTGCTCCCTCTCCAAGGCCTTAACATCCTTCCTAATGTGCCCAGAATTAGACAGAATAATTGGACACAGAATTTAATCCTCAGTCTCTGCCTCAATATTTATCCCATCCTAACTTGCACCAAGTCCCGTTCACCCATCCCCGCTGTGCTCGCTGATCCTCATTGGCTCCCAGTCTGGCAATGCCTCAAATTTAAATTTCTCATGTTTGTGTTCAAATCCCTCCATGGCCTCATACCTCCCTATCTCTGTAATCCCCTCCATCCGACACCCCTCCCTATCTCTGTAATCTCCTCCACCCGACACCCCTCCCTATCTCTGCAACCTCCTCCCACCCTACACCCCTCCCTATCTCTGTAATCTCCTCCACCCGACACCTCTCCCTATCTGTGTTACCTCCTCCCACCCTACACCCCTCCCTATCTCTGTAACCTCCTCCCACCCTACACCCCTCCCTATCTCTGTACCCACCTCAAGCCCTATACCTCTCCCTATCTCTGTAACCCCCTCCAGCCCTACACTCCTTCCTATCTCTGTAATCCCCTCCAGCCTTACACCCCTCCCTATCTCTGTAACCCCCTCCAGCCCTATGCCGCTCTCTATCTCTGTAATCCCCACCAGCCCTACACACCTCCCTATCTCTGTAACCTCCTCCAGCCCTACTCCCCTCCCTATCTCTGTAACCCCTCCAGCCTTACATCCTTCCCTATAACCCACTGCAGCCCTACACCCCTCCCTATCTCTGTCACCCACTCCAGTCCTACGCCCCTCCCACATCTCTGTCACCCCCTCCAGCCCTACACCCCTCCCTATCTCTGTAATCTCCTTCAGCCCTATACCCCTTCCTATCTCTGTAACCTCATCCAGCCTCATAACCCTCCCTATCTCTGTAAACCCCTCCAGCCACATAACCCTCCAGAACTCTGTGCTTCTCCAGTTCTGTCCTCTTGCATATCCCCAACTCTAATCGCTCAACCATTGGGGGCCGTGCCTTCAGCTGCCTGGGCCCGAAGCTCTGGATTTCACTCACTAAACCTCTCCACCTCTCGCTCCTCCTATAAGACAATCCTTAAACCTTACTTCTTGGGCCAAGCTTTTGGTTCCCTGTCCTAATATCTCCTTTTGTGTCTCGGTGTTAAATTTTGTCTGATAACCTGTGAAGCACCTTGGGACGTTTTATTACGATTAAGACGCTATATAAATGCAAGTTGTTGTAAAAGTGAGAGAGAGTTGGAACAATCTGTAACGTGGGAGAGTTTCTATGACCTGACCTTTCTTTTCTCTGACCTCTTGCAGCGGGCGTGTGCGATAACTTTCTGACGCGGTGTGAGAACGGAGGAGTGTGTGAGGACAATGGGAGGTGTGTGTGCCCCGCTCCCTACACCGGGCTCCTGTGTGAGAAAGGCCAGTGTGGGGAGGAAGTGGGAGGGTGTGTCTCCCAATCCCCGCAGGACCCCACCTTACACCGGGTGCTGCTGTCGCTGACTGCGCTGCTAACCACCGCTAACGGCCGCCCGCCGCTCTGACCGGCTTCCAGTGCCATGGCCGCTCACGGGAAGGTGCGAAGAGCGCAGGAGAATCCAGCGTTTACTGCGTCGCCGGTAATACACGCTCCCCTCCCACGCTCCCACCCCTGGGAAAGGCAAAGTGGAACTGAGGCCGGAGCCCACCCAGCCCGACTGGATGTGAGAGGCCGGAAGGAATGGGCAGTCAGTGGGGACTGGACTCTCGGACTCCCCGCGGGGCCCAGGCAGCTGCTAATATTCATTCTGCAATCGCCAGCTGCTCGGCCCATGTCCAGCTTGGGGACAAAGAAAGAAAGAAAGGACTTGCATTTCTACATCGCCTTTCACCCCCTCAGGATGGCCCAAAGCACCTCACAGACAATGAAGGACTTTCTCAACAAACAGCAATGTGATAATGACCAGACAACCTGTTTTAGTGATGTTGGTCAAGGGATAAATATTGGCCAGGACACCGGGGATAACTGCCCCACTCTTCTTCCAAATAATGAAATGGGATATTTTACACCCACCTGAGAGGGCAGACGGAGCCTCGGTTTAATGTCTCATCCAAAAGATCGTACCTCCGATAGTGCAGCACTCACTCCCTCACTCACTCACACTTGTTACACTCCATCACTCTCATTCCATCCATTCCCTTCCTTCCTCATTCCTTCCCTCACTCCATTTGATAGTGCAGCACTCCCTCAGTACTGACCCTCCGACAGTGCAGCACTCCTTCTGTACTGCTCCTCCTACAGTGCAGTGCTTCCTCAGTACTGCCCCTCCGACAGTGCAGTGTCCCCTCAGAACTGCCCCTCCGACCGTGCAGCACTCCCTCAGTACTGCCCCTCCGACTGTGCAGCGCTCGCTCAGTATTGTCCCTCTGACATTGCAGCGCTCCCTCAGTATTGTCCCTCCTACAGTGCCCCTCTCCTTCAGTACTGCCCCTCCGACAATGCAGCACTATCTCAGTATTGTCCCTCCGACAGTGCAGCACTATCTCAGTATTGCCCCTCCGACAGTGCAGCACTCCCACAGTTTTGCCCCTCAGACAGTGCAGATAAACTCTGACCTGAGACCTTGACTGACCACGGCTGAGAAATGATTCACTTTGCTCTGAGTTTATCTTACACAGAGGATTCGAAGCTTTTACAACAAAATAGAAGAGAGATTGTGTCCTGAAAATATTTCATTCGATGGTGCTCTAGACAGGGACATTAATCATCATTTATTTCTTGTTCTGGAGAAGCTTTTCCTGACCTGTCTCGGGAACTCTTGTAGAATATTTCCTGGTTCCAAGGAATTATCATCAAAGCTAATTTATCTGACATTTCAGATATTAAATGTTGAAAAGTCACTCGCCGGTGTTAAGTCCTGACTCTAATGTACTGACTTACACAAGACACATGCTGAAGTCAAGGTCACTCAGGACCTGCACCTTTCATTCCAGCTCTCCAGTGCTGCACTTGCCTGAGACCTCCCTTTATATACCTCAGTGGGACAGGTATGGAGTGTCTCCTGCAAGTGCACCCCTGGTGATAAGGTATGCCTATTGTTACAGGCCATATCCAGTTACAGTCATGTATAGCATGGTAAGATACAGTTATATAGAGTAATGTGAGATACATGACAGCCGGGGTCAGAATGGCTCCACTGGGCCCTTTCATCTCAGTTTAACGCTCTGCACTTGCTCTCAACAGGTTGTGTGAAGATTTATCGGCAGATTTACAACTTGCTTGTTGCTGATAACAGACGATGATTTGCTCTTTAGATTCGAGCCATTCCACACGGACTGGAACTGGAGCCCAGTGTTTGGGGAAATTATTTCCCTTTAGTTTATGGTTTTGAAGAGCTGTCTCTGTTGGGTGCCTTTGTATCAAATGGTTTTGGGGCTGAAATTGCCCCTTTTTTTAAGAGCAGTTACCAATTAGCTACCGCTCAGTCGGGACGGAGGTGCCGCCATTTTAGAAATTGCCCTGGTGCATTTTTATGGCGGTGTAAGCTACCACCCTGCCCGTGTTCCCATCCCGTCGGGCGCACGCCAACCCCTTACCTTGCAGCATTGACCCCCTTTCCGCCCCGCAAGGGAAATTGCCCCATGGGAAATTGTCCCGCGAGAGCAGATCGGCCGGCGGTCGGTGTCACTGACAGCTTTCCCCGGTGGGAAGCTGCTTGTGGCTGCGTGGGGCGTCTGCCCTTAAAGAGGAGGGCGCACTGCCGCGGCCGCCATTTTATTTTAATTGTCGGTCGCTGGCCCGGCCAAAACCCTCCCTGGTGGCCCAGTGGGCACCACTAAAGTTGATGCAGAGCTGGCAGCGGCCCTCCCCTTTAACTGAAGGGGAGGGACGTTGTGACACGTCAGAGCGACGCCCCTGAATCCGCCCACCTTCCGCCCCGCTCCCCACCGACTTCCGCCCCGCCGCAGCCCGGCTTCACCGTCCCGCCAGAGAAACATTTAACAAAGGTCCAAAATCGATCCAGACACAACGATTGGGGCGGTAAATCAGCAAAGGAAACGGTGAGTGTGTCCCGTTTTGGTCGGAGAGCAATTTCGGCCCCTTTGTGTTCTAACTCGCACCAAGTCCCGTTCACCCACCACCCCGCCGTTCACTGACCGACATTGTTCCCAGTCCGGCCACACCTCGATTTTAAATTCTCACCCTTGTGTTCAACTCCATCCATGGCCTCGCCCCTCCCTATCTCTGTAACCCCTCTCCAGCCATACACCCCCTCCCTATCTCTGTAACCCCCCTCCAGCCCTACACCCCTCCCTATCTCTGTAACCCCTCTCCAGCCATACACCCCCTCCCTATCTCTGTAACCCCCCTCCAGCCCTACACCCCTCCCTATCTCTGTAACTTCCTCCAGCCCTACACACCTCCCTATCTCTGTAACCCCCCTCCAGCCCTACACCCCTCCCTATCTCTGTAACCCCTCCAGCCCTGCACCCCTCCCTATCTCTGTAACCCCACTACAGCCATACACCCCCTCCCTATCCCTGTAACTTCCTCCAGCCCTGCACCCCTCCCTATCTCTGTAACCTCCGCCAGCCCTGCACCCCTCCCTATCTCTGTAACCCCCCTCCAGCCCTGCACCCCTCCCTATCTCTGTAACCTCCTCCAGCCCTGCACCCCTCCCTATCTCTGTAACCCCCCTCCAGCCCTGCACCCCTCCCTACCTCTGTAACCTCCTCCAGCCCTGCACCCCTCCCTATCTCTGTAACCCCACTACAGCCATACACCCCCTCCCTATCCCTGTAACTTCCTCCAGCCCTGCACCCCTCCCTATCTCAGTAACTCCCTCCAGCCCTGCACCCCTCCCTAATCTCTATAACCTCCTCCAGCCCTACACCCCTCCCTATCTTTGTAACCTCCTCCAGCCCTACACCCCTCCCTAATCTCTATAACCTCCTCCAGCCCTACACCCCTCCCTATCTTTGTAACCTCCTCCAGCCCTACACCCCTCCCTATCTCTGTAACCTCCTCTAGCCCTGCACCCCTTCCTATCTCTGTAACCTCCTCCAGCCCTACACCACTCCCTATCTCTGTAACCTCCTCCAGCCCTGTACCCCTTCCTATCTCTGTAACCTCTTCCAGCCCTACCACCCTGCGAGATCTGTGCACTTTTGTACATCACCGATTTTAATCACTCCAACATTGACGGCCATGCATTCAGCTCCCTGGGCCCCAAACTCTGGAATTTCCTCTCTAAACCTCTCCGTCTCTCCCTCCTCAAAGATGCTCCTTAAACCTCACCTATCCGAATATCTCCTTACGTGACTTGGTGTCAAATAATTTACGCTCCTGTGAAGCACCAGGTTTCCTCCCCTGCCACAGTATCGAAACAACTCTCATCAAAGTCACAAGTGACGTACTGCCCCCTCTGATAGTGCAGCACTTGCTCAGTACAGCCCCTCTGACAGTGCAGCCCTCCCTCAGTACTGCCCCTCTGACAGGGCAGCCCTCCCTCAGTACTGCTCCCTCTGACAGTGCAGCACTCCCTCAGTACTGCCCCTCTGACAGTGCAGCCCTCCCTCAGTACTGCCCCTCTGATAGGGCAGCTCTCCCTCAGTACTGCTCCCTCTGACAGTGCAGCACTCCCTCAGTACTGCCCCTCTGACAGTGCAGCCCTCCCTCAGTACTGCCCCCTCTGACAGTGCAGCCCTCCCTCAGTACTGCCCCTCCGACAGTGCATAGATGAGATGACATCACTCCCTCAGTACTGCCCCTTCCGACAGTGCACAGATGAGATGACATCACTCCCTCGGTACTGCACTGGGAGTATGTGCCTGGATTATGGGCTCAAGTCTTTAGGGGCCAACTTGAACCCACGACCTTCTGACTCAGAGGTGAAATGCTGCCAATGAACCACAGCTCACACCTAAAGTTCAACTTTCCGTCAAAAAACTCTGAAATTTCTCCGAACCTGTTTCTCATCGACTGTCAGACTGAAATCTGAGCAAAGAATGATACCAACAGATTTCCTCAATGAAATATTTGCTGCCTCTTTTGACAGGATGTCGAATGAGAGTTAAAAGAGCTTGAAATAAACAGGTCGGAAAGATCAATAATTCAAAGATGTGTTTCTTATTTCTGACTGAAGTCAGCTGAAATATAAATCTCAGGCCCAGACACACGGGACAGGGAGAGCCTGTGGAAAGTATTTGGGTTTCTGTGTGTTCACTTTCCAGTGACCTTTTTATCAGTGTCGATGTTTATTTGTAAACTTCTCCCTTCTTCCTCCTTCATTGTTACAACCATTCCATCTTCCCGTTTCCTCCCTCTCACTGCCCAACATTGACTGGATGGGAGGGTGGGCTTGTAACTCCCTCCCAGGCCTCTGACACAGCTGCTGCAACATCTGGGGAAGGGCCTTAGACTCAAACAACAACATCCTTTAAAGAAAGACCTTGCCTTGATATAAATGGTGCTCAGGAGATAGAAAGTCCTTGAATATAGAAATATTTCTCTAACCTCCATTATTTTTTGAATTGGGCTTTAAACTAATGAAGGGTGGGTAGGAGGTTTCAGGAAAGAGTAAATTTAAAAGCAGCAAGAGAAATGTCAAGGCACTGGAGCAGAGTAAAGTTTTGGGTAAAAATAAGCAGAGTGGATCAGGAAGAGACGGAGAAAATAACAAAGTTAATAAGGCATCAGTGACTAAGGTGACATCAGGGAAGAATATAAATAAGTCAAAGCTAAATGCACTATATCTGAATGCGCGAAGCATTCACCATAAAATAGATGAATTAATAGCGCAGATAGAAATTAATAGGTTTGATCGAAGAGCCATTACAGCGACGTGGTTGCAAAGTGGCGAAGGTTGGGATTACAGGGATATTTTAGAAGAGGTGGGCAACATGGAAAAGGAGGAGAGGTAGCCCTGATAATAAAGGATGGGATAAAGACAGTAGAGAAAGGACCTTAGCTCTGAAAATCCAGAAATAGAATCAGTTTGGGTGGAGCTAAGAAATAGCACGGGGCTGAAAACTTTGGTGGGAGTTGTTTATAGGCCCCCGAACAGGAGTTGTAATGTAGGGCAGAGTATAAATCATGGGAATTTGGAAACTCATGTAATAAGGGTAATACAGTAATCATGGGGAACTTCAATCTACATATCGACTGGGCAAATGAAATTTTCAGTAGTAGTGTAGAGGACGAATTCATGGAATGTGTATAAAATAGTTTTCTAAATCAACATGTTGAGGAACCTACTGGGGAACAGGCTATTTTAGATATATTATTGTGCAATGAGGAAAGGTTGATTAATAAGCTGTAGTAAATAGGCATTCAGGGAAGAGTGACGATAATATGATAGAATTTTACATAAGTTTGAAAGTGATTTAGTTAAATCCGAAACTAGGGTCTTAAATCTAAACAAAGCAAACTACGTAGGTATGTGGGGTGAGTTGGCTAAGGTAGATTGGAAATTACATTAAAAGGTATGATGGTGGACAGGCAATTATAGCATTTAAAGAATTAATACATAAATTTATAACAAAAATACATTCCTTTAAGTACCAAAATCCCACAGGAAATGTGGTTCAACCGTGGCTAACGAGAAGTTAAAAATAGTATTAGATCAAAGGAAGAGGCTTATAATGTTGCCATAAAAAGTAGCAAACCAGAGGATTGGGAGAATTTTAGAATTCAGCAAAGGAGGACCAAGAAATTGAAAAAGAAAGAGAAAATAGAATATGAGAGTACAAACAGACTAAAAGCTTCTGTAGGTATGTAAAGAGGTATAGGTATATAAACAGGAAAAGATTAGTGAAAGTAAATGTGGGTCCTTTACAGGCTGAATTAGGAGAAATTATAATGGGGAATACAGAAATAGCAGGGAAATTAAACAGATATTTTGTGTCTGTCTGTCTTCACTGAAGAAGACACAAACAACTTAGTGGAAATAGTGGAGAACCAAGTGTCTGGCGAGAATGAGGAACTAAAAGAAATTAATATTAGTAAAAAAATGGTACTGGAGAAATAAATGGCATTGAAAGCCTATAAATCCCCTGGACCTGATGACCTACAGCCTAGGGTTTTGAAAGAGGTGGCTATAGAAATAGTGGATGCATTGGTTATCATCTTCCAAAATTCTATAGATTATAGGATGGTTCCCGTGGATTGTAAGATAGCAAATGTAACCCCACTATTTAAGAAAGGAGGGAGAGAGAAAACGGGGAACTACAGTCCAGTTAGCCTGGCGTCAGTTGCAGGGAGAATTCTCAAATCTATTATTAAGGGCACATAGAAAATAATAAGATTGGGCAGAGTCAACATGGATTTATGAAAGGGCAATCTGTCTGTCTGTACAATACAAGGGACATAGGCTGAGAATATTAATCCTCAAATAATTAAATCTTATTCACTCTTAATAAATATCCATCATTTTCTGCAAATTAATTTCAAATTCCTTTTGAAAATTGATCTAATCCCCCTCCAATATGTAATGCTTTCTGATATCACCATTATAAAAACCTGATCCTCTTTCCACAAATATGAAATCTCAGGAATAAGTTCAGTCTCAAAGGCCCCAATCTTTGCTCCTTCTTTCTCCTGTCTGAGCTCAGATGCTGCAATTTGATTTCGGTTTCATTTCTCCTGGTATTTGTCAAAGAAAGATTTTTCCCTTCACTAAACTAATGATGAACCTGAGATCAGACAGCTCCAGCATTCAAACCCAGCAACCTTTCCCCCATATCCACCTCACATCACAGCGGCTCCCACACTTTCTCACTTTACTCCTTGGGTTTTGCAGCTTGTGACCTCCTTCCACCAATCTCCCGTCATTAGAAAATGGTCACATTGATTTCTGTAACTGCAGGGAGCAGAGCTCAGGATTCCGCCCCTCTCGAAATGTGAAAAGAAATCAGATTCTAATCATGGGTTCAGTATCCAGGGTCAATGTGAGCAAAGTATAAATCAGGACATTGCTGGCACAGAATAATAAGCAGCAATAATCCCAATCTCAACCCCAACCAGACCCCAAACCCCAATAATAATATCATATAATCCCTGCAAGGTCAACACTCATTAGTTCAAGGGTCAATCTGATGGACACCACTCAGGCCAAGAGTCAGTCTGATGGTCACCGCTCGGTTCAAGGGTCAGTCTGATGGACACCACTCAGTCCAGGGGTCAAGGGTCAGTCTGATGGACACCACTTGGCTCAGGGGTCAAGTGTCAATCTGATGGACACCAGGGTCGGCCAAGTTGATTGGACGGGGACTTGTTGAAAAGAAAGTTGTTATATCACAGTTTAATAACGGGAGTGAAATAAAATTGAAATCCAGAGACTAGAAGCAGGATGAGAATCTCAATAACCCGTCAAATTGCAAACACTGAAATCTCTGATCCTTTGTGTGTAGGAAGCTCTTTATAGAATAATCCCAGGGTTTAGAGGAATTAAACTGACATTGTCCCAGTCCGGCCACATTTCATTCTTCAATCTCCACACTGACTCGTTTTCTCATTCGATGCATCAGCGAAAAAACAATTTCAACCAACAACTCAGAGTCAGGCGTGGCTCAGTGGGCAGCACTCTTGCCTCTGGGTCAGAAGGTCATGGGTTCAAATCTCACTCCAGAGACTCAAGCACAGAATCCAGGCTGACACTCCCAGTGCAGTACCAAGTGAGTGCTGTGCTGTCGGAGATGCAGTACTGAGGGAGTGCTGCACTGTCGGAGGTGCAGTACTGAGGGAGTGCTGCACTGTCGGAGGCGCAGTACTGAGGAAGCTTTGCATGGTTTATATTGCTCATTATACAGCACAGTGTGGGATATGCTGTGGTTGGGAATAATTGTCTGGTACTTGGAATAATATAAATGAAAGATTTGTCATGGAATTCTGGGAAACCGTGAGGATGATCCGATGGTTAATGATTGTAATAAATCGAGGCCAACACACACTATAACTGAATGTTACCGCTGGAAATTCTCGATCAGCACAAGGCCATTACTGCGAGAGATGGGACTATACCATTGAGTGAGACTTAACCTTGTCTTATTCCAGTAATTTTACTGCCTGTTAAATGTACAGATGTTCTCAGTATTGATATTGTGTTAACACAATCTGTCAGGGTTATGGGTCAGGTTATTGATACTATTAGCGCTCCCAGTAATACCAGGAGATCTGAGTATCAATATAATCACAGGAAGAGTCACAGAGAGCCCGCCCTCAACACACTGCCTCAATCCATGGGGCCAGGAGGCACTCACTGATTCCTGGAGAGTTTGGGCTCAATTCAGGCCATCGTTAATTAACACTGCGCTCTCTCACAATAATTCTTCATTCATCACTATGGTAACAGTATCATGGGATGTATCAGAGGGGTATGGTTAGTGTAGTGGCCATCCTATAACATCATCAATTTGCATTTATATAGCACCTTTAATGTAGTAAAACATCTCAAGGCACTTCACAGGAGCGTAAATCTGACAAAATATGACACCGAGCCACATAAGGATATATTAGGGCAGGTGACCAAAAGCTTGGTCAAAGAGGTAGGGTTTAAGGAGCATCTTAAAGGAGGAGAGAGATAGAGAGATGGATTGGTTTCAGGAGGGAATTCCAGAGCTTAGGGCCCAGGCAGCTGAAGGCACGACCACCAATGGCAGGGTGATATAATTTAGAGATTCGCAAGAGGCCAGAATTGGTGGAGCACAGAGAGCTCAGAGGGTTGGAGGGTGGGAGCAGGTTACAGAGATAGGGAGGGGCAATGCCATGGAGGGATGTGAAAACAAAGATGAGAAGTTAACATCGAGGTGTTGCCAATGTAAGTCAGCGAGCACAGGGGTGATGGGTGAGCGGGACTTGGTTCGAGTTAGGACTCGGGCAGCAGAGTTTTTGATGAGCTGTAGTTTACGGAGGGTGAAAGATGGAAGGCTGACCAGGGGAGCTTTGAAAGAGTGAAGTCCAGAGATAACAAAGGCATGGATGAGGGTTTCAGCAGATGAGCTGAGTCAGGTGCGGAGTCGGGTGATGTTACGGGGATGGAAATAGACGGTCTTGGTGATGGGGAGGATTTGGGGTGGGAAGCTCAGCTCAGGGTTAAATAGGATTCCAAGGGTGTGGACGGTCTGGTTCGGCCTTCGACAGTGGTCAGCGATGGGGTCGGGGGTCAGGGAACAGAGTTTGTGGTGGGGACTGAAGACAATGACACTGGGCTTCCCAATATGTCAATATGTAAAGGTCTTGTTGGAGAACAGAATTTACACTGAAACAAGGGACCTGGTGCTGGTATATTTACCATTCACACAGAATAACAATCGGAAGAATCCCAATGGATATTCAACAGAAATTATCCTTCACAAACCATGAGAATATTTGCCGGCACTCTGCCAGTTTCTGAGCAAGACCTTTAACTCTTTCCCAGTTCACAGTGGGGATCCCGAGACAGACGGTCCCTGGGCTGTGAGTCTGTTCCTGCAAATTATCACATTGTTCACAATAATGATCCGTATAAATCCCAACCTTGTTTCTGAAATGAACAAATATGTAAAGCACAAAAAACAAAAGGATCATCAGGAGATAAAGCAAACTTATTTCAAATAAAGCTGGTCATTGATAATGGGAATGGTTGGAATGTCTCCCAGGCTGGTTGTCCCCTCTCAGAATCTTGGTCCTGTTCAGGGTTACGGTTATACAGGGAGCAGCAGTGGGCCCAGACACTTCCTTTGGGATTCTGGGGGAGAGATTTTCTGGAAGGAGGATGTGGTAGAATCAATTAGAAATGGGACTGGGATCAGCCCAGGAATGTTTGGTAGAATCTGGCACCAACACTCTGAGCCGTGACTCTCTCTCTGGGAATGAGCATTGAAGTTTAAAGTTTGGGGAGGAGGGCTGATGTGAGCCAATCGAGGACTGAATCTCAGTCTTTAAAGAGTCTCGGGAGAGACAGTCTGAAGATGATGTTATGAAGCACAGAATAGGGAGAGATTCCTCGGAGGAGCAGTTTCAGTTCAATGAAATTCTGACTGAGATCCTGGAGGCAAATATGGGAGTAAAGGCCGATGTAAAACAGGACACAGGGACAGGCTCCCAGTGCAGGCACAGTGTGGGAATACTGCAGTAATATGGGAGTAAAGGCCGATGTAGAACAGGACACAGGGACAGGCTCCCAGTGCAGGCACAGTGTGGGAATACTGGAGTAATATGGGAGTAAAGGCCGATGTAAAACAGGACACAGGGACAGGCTCCCAGTGCAGGCACAGTGTGGGAATACTGGAGTAATATGGGAGTAAAGGCCGATGTAAAACAGGACACAGGGACAGGCTCCCAGTGCAAGCACAGTGTGGGAATACTGCAGTAATATGGGAGTAAAGGCCGATGTAAAACAGGACACAAGGACAGGCTCCCAGTGCAGGCACAGTGTGGGAATACTGGAGTAATATGGGAGTAAAGGCCGATGTAAAACAGGACACAGGGACAGGCTCCCAGTGTAGGCACAGTGTGGGAATACTGGAGTAATATGGGAATAAAGGCCGATGTAAAACAGGACACAGGGACAGGCTCCCAGTGCAGGCACAGTGTGGGAATACTGGAGTAATATGGGAGTAAAGGCTGATGTAAAACAGGACACAGGGACAGGCTCCCAGTGCAGGCACAGTGTGGGAATACTGGAGTAATATGGGAGTAAAGGCCGATGTAAAACAGGACACAGGGACAGGCTCCCAGTGCAGGCACAGTGTGGGAATACTGGAGTAATATGGGAGTAAAGGCCGATGTAAAACAGGACACAGGGACAGGCTCCCAGTGCAAGCACAGTGTGGGAATACTGCAGTAATATGGGAGTAAAGGCCGATGTAAAACAGGACACAAGGACAGGCTCCCAGTGCAGGCACAGTGTGGGAATACTGGAGTAATATGGGAGTAAAGGCCGATGTAAAACAGGACACAGGGACAGGCTCCCAGTGTAGGCACAGTGTGGGAATACTGGAGTAATATGGGAATAAAGGCCGATGTAAAACAGGGCACAGGGACAGGCTCCCAGTGCAGGCACAGTGTGGGAACACTGGAGTAATGTGGGAGTAAAGGCCGATGTAAAACAGGACACAGGGACAGGCTCCCAGTGCAGGCACAGTGTGGGCACACTGGAGTAATATGGGAGTAAAGGCCGATGTAAAACAGGACACAGGGGCAGGCTCCCAGTGCAGGCACAGTGTGGGAATACTGGAGTAATATGGGAGTAAAGGCCGATGTAAAACAGGACATAGGAACAAGCTCCCAGTGCAGGCACAGTGTGGGAATACTGGAGTAATATGGGAGTAAAGGCCGATGTAAAACAGGACACAGGGGCAGGCTCCCATTGCAGGCGCAGTGTGGGAACACTGGAGCCTTGTCTCCGTTCAAAGGGTTGGGATTTACTGGCGACCAGAAACCATGTGCTCTCGGATTCCAATCCCAAGGACATTGGGAAGAGGTGAGATGAATGGCATTTTAAAATGAACTGAAAACTCGTGACAGAGATTAGCAAAATTCACAGGAGGATATGTCACAGTCATCAGGGACTGCTGCACTATTAGAGGGGCATTCCTGAGGGAGTGCTGCACTGTCGGAGGCGCAGTACTGAGGGAGTGCTGCATTGTCAGAGGAGCAGTAATGAGGGAGTGCTGCACAATCGGAGGGGCAGTACTGAGGGAGCGCTGCACTGTCAGAGGGGCAGTACTGAGGGAGTGCTGCACTGTCACAGGGGTGGTATTGAGGGAGCTGTTCGGGACGGTGTTGCAGGATTTTGACCCAGCAATGATGAAGGAATGGCCGATATATTTCCAAGTCAGGATGATGTATGTGACTCAAAGGAGAACTTGCAGGTGGTGATGTTCCCATGGGCCCGCTGCCCTTGTCTTTCTCGATGGTGGAGTTGGTGGGTTGGGAGGTGCTGTTGAAGAAACCTTGGCGAGTTGCTGCAGTGCATCCTGTGGATGGTACACACTGCAGCCACGGGGCGGTGTGGGTGGAGGGAGTGGGTTTGGGAGGTGCTGTTGAAGAAGCCTTGGCGAGTTGCTGCAGACACTAAGGTAGAGAAGAGCAGCAGTGAGGAGCCGGCTGCAGGGAGATCGGTGGTTAAATCCGTTCACCTCCATTTCTGGTCACGATGCGATCTACTGCTTCCGCTGTATCCGCCCCTCCAGTGAAATGAAACGCCCCGTGTTCACCAGCTGATATATCACAGCTCCCACACACTTCAATGTTATTAGATTGTTTCATCTGAGACCCGCTGAGCTTCAATAATCTGTTTAAAGATTCTGGTTAAACGCAACAACACTGAACATTTGAACATTGTCTTTAAGTGCGATCTTTCACAAAGATTTCTGCCTTTGGCAGCGAATGAAAGCTGACATCCCAAACAGCCCATAATCCAGGGGCTCCGCTCTCTCGCTTTGATGCTCAGTTCTGATTCTGGGCCACATTTGACTCTGTTCATCGCTCTAATTAATGTCTCATTATGTTAACCCGGGTCACACAGTCCATGGGATTTAGTGCAACACTCGCCCATATCTCCGATCCTCAAACACAGCTCAGTGTGTGAACGGGAATATCAGAGAGAATATTCAACTGTACAGAAATCCAACCCCTTATTACTGCCTCCTTCTGGTCTTCTCCCTCTGCCTGATATTTCTGGTGATCAATCGATGTGATTAACCCCAGGGCAGGTCAGGATACCAAGGACACAATTGGGGCCAGCAATCTGTCAATCAGCCTCGCTAATTGATATCAAACAGCTCACTGTTAAAATAGAATAGTAAACACATTGATATATCACTCCCCCTCCCCACCTCAGAGTAAACACATTGATATATCACCCCCCTCCCCACCTCAGAGTAAACACATTGATATATCACTCCCCCTCCCCACCTCAGTGAAAACACATTGATATATCGGATCTCACAGCTCTCTGTATAATTATTACCTCGAGTGTATAATTAAGCCGCGACGCAGATATTTGCACTACAAAATGCTCTGATTGGCTTTCCTTGATCACATGATCTGATTGCTGATTGGTCCCCTTGGAGGGTAAGACACACCTAGACGTTTCTCTGGAAAGTGTAATTGGAACTGCCCAGCCCAAGCTCTGAGTGACTTTGAAAAATGTAATTCGAACCATTCTGACTTCAGAGCCCAGACAGGATAAAGCTTCCTCATCCCAGCCCAATTTCCTGCTCCATCCCAGCCCAACTTCCTGCTCCATCCCAGCCCAAGTTCCTGCCCCATTCCCACCATAGATGGGGCATTGTACGTGGGTCACGGATTGTTAACAGGTTTATTAGGTCTGAAGTGAATAGTGACAGTGTCGTGACTTCCGGATTTTATCCGTTCCAGTGATGTCCCTTGTCACACACGTACCGAGCTTTCTGAGAAATTGGGTGTGGGTGTAAAGGGGGATGGAAGAATGTGATCCATCTTCCCTGAATTCTCTCTCCTCTGCGATCCAGTCTCCCACTTTCCCTCTCTCTACCGCAGCTCTTTCTCCCTCCCCCAGTCTCCCTCTCCCTCCCCAGTATCCCTCTCCCTCCCCAGTCGCTCTCTTCCACCCTCCTTCAGTCTCTCTCTCTCTCTCTCTCTCCCTCCCTCCCCAGTCTCTCTCGTTCTCCCTCCCTCCCCAGTCTCTCTCGCTCTCTCTCCCTCCCCAGTCTCTCTCTCTCTCTCTCTCCCTAGTCTCTCTCTCCTTCTTTCCCTCCCCAGTCTCTCGCTCTCTCTCCCTCCCCAATCTCTCTCCCTCTCTCTCTCCCTCCCCAGTCTCTCTCTCGCTCTCCCTCCCCAGTCTCTCTCTCGCTCTCTCTCTCCCTCCCTCTCCAGTCTCTCTCCCTCCCTCCCCAGTCTCTCTCTCTCCCTCCCTCCCCAGTCTCTCTCTCTCCCTCCCTCCCCAGTCTCGCTCTCTCTCTCTCTCCCTCCATCCCCAGTCTCTCTCCCTCCCCAGTCTCTCTCTCTCTCACCCTGCCCAGTCTCTCTCTCTCTCTCTCTCCCTCCCCAGTCTGTATCTCTCTCTCTCTCTCCCACTACTTCCGATGTTTTCTCTCCCACAGAAGGCTGTGAAAATATTCCAAATAATCCAAAAGCTCGAAGCAGTTCCAGCTCCAACTCCAACGGCTGTCTCTCTGCCTTGCGCCCCACTTCCGACTTCCTCGTACATTGCACTGCGCATGCGCAACCGAGTTGAGGGCCCATGCTCAAAAAAGCGGGCGGAGTCCAATGCGCATGCTCAGAAGGACACAGAAAAACCGAGTGCAAATACTCACTCTGAGGATCGAACCCGCACTTCCATAGTTCCCAAGGCAATGGCACCCTCTAGTGTTGGATTGTTGAATATAAAAATCAATGCAATAACCAGACATTAACCACAGCTTGTATTAATCATTCTGCTGCTTGTGCCCTGACTCCACATTCTCTGACCTTGTTCATCAGTCTATTATGAGATACCTTATCGAAGGCCTTTTGAAAATCCAGATAAATGACATCTATTGCATTACCCTTGTCTACTCTCTCTGTTACCTCTTCAAAAAATTCAATGAAGTTGGTCAAGTATAACTTTCCCTTTTGAAATCCATGCTGACTATTCATTATTATATTTTTGGTTTCTAGATGTTCTTCTATTTTCTCCTTTAATAGGGGTTCCATTACTTTTCCGACCACCGATGTTAAGTGACTGGTCTAAAATTCCCTGGACATGTTCTATCCCCTTAAATATAGGTATTATGCTTATATACAGGATAGAATTTTTTACACAGAAAAAGAATGTAAAAAGTTATATATATAGACAGGACATGGAATTGGGATTAGAGTAGATTACTCCGGTTTAATAGCTAAATACAGTGGAATGAAAGGCTTCTATCTGTGCTTCAATTTCTTTGATTCTATATCGGCAAACAAACAATAAATGAATCTTCAATTGTTACATTATTCTTTCAATGTACTTGCAAGCCACACATGGAAACAAGTTGAAACACTACCCAGTTTTTCTGTGTGGAAATGGCATGTGAATGAATGCACCATTGAAATAAATCCCTTTCTGTAAATGGAGGAGGTGGCGATATAATTGAGAGAGGGACCATTTAAAGAAAGAAGAAAAGCATTAATGAATGTACAATCATAAAATGAAACTTTCTTCAAATAGTGATGAAAGTCATATTTGGAGACAATTATAACATTCTCCCGTTACTCAATCTGGAAAATGAAAAATGTCTGAATGGATTTGTGGCAGATGCTACCAAAACTACTGGGCAGCCAACCATTAGAATGGGTACAAGAGCCGTTCATTAGGTTTCCAATAATTTGTCCCTACTTCTGATCTGACAGGTATGGTCATTCTCATAATCTGTTCACACTTGGAGGTAGTCCCTAACCACATACAAATCCATTTACGAGCAATATAATATGCAAAGAGTGTCTGCTTATGTACTGATTATATCCCATCTGCTGGAGGAAAACTAAGCATCTTTCAGATGACAGCAGAAGAGGAGCGAGGTCGGGGCGAAGGAGTGGCAAGGTCGGGGTGAAGGAGCGGCGAGGTCGGGGCGAAGGAGTGGCAAGGTCGGGGTGAAGGAGCGGCGAGGTCGGGGCGAAGGAGCGGCGAGGTCGGGGCGAAGGAGCGGCGAGGTCGGGGCGAAGGAGCGGCGAGGTCAGGGCGAGGTCAGAGCGAGGTCAGGGCGAAGGAGTGGCGAGGTCAGGGCGAGGTCGGAGCGAGGTCAGGGCGAAGGAGCGGCGAGGTCGGGGAGAAGGAGTAGAGAGGTCAGGGCGAAGGAGCGGCGAGGTCAGGGCGAGGTCGGGGCGAAGGAGCGGCGCGGTCAGGGCGAGGTCGGGGCGAAGGAGCGGCGAGGTCAGGGCGAGGTCGGGGCGAAGGAGTGGCGAGGTCGGGGTGAAGGAGCGCGAGGTCGGGGCGAAGGAGCGGTGAGTTCGGGGCGAGGTCGGGGCGAAGGAGCGTGAGGTCGGGGCGAAGGAGCGGCGAGGTCGGGGCGAGGTCGGGGCGAAGGAGCAGTGAGGTCAGGGCGAAGGAGTGGTAAGAGATCGTAGAGGGACATGATCGGGGCCCAGGAGAGGTGAGAGTTCGGGGTCCAGAAGAGGCAAGGGCTCAGGGGCAGCACGGGCTAGCCCACACTGCGATATGTGTGCACACTTGGTCCATGCAGCAGAGCTGGTCTCCAGTCATCTTGGTTAATTCTTGCCAGTGGACCAAGACCTAGCTCTGTCAAGCCCGTGTGGTGGCTGGTGTACAATGGCCACCACACGTTAAAAAAATCCACGCACAGGCATCTTCCACCTTTCAAGATGTAGTTCGGTACCTGGAATATTAGGTTCTTCATTGAAACTCCTGGGAACTCATCCCTTTTTGGTGTGGAAGCAAGTCATCCTCATTTTGAGGGACTGCCTGTGATGATGATGATGTTAATCATGTTCAGAAACCAGAAACCCCGATATACAGCAAGTCTATTCGTGTGTTAACCATGAATCAGCTAAGTGCACAAGCCTGAGAAGTTTGATGGTGCGTTTCACCTAACCAATACCAACAGTAATAATAACAATGAAATATTGTTAAAAAGTGCGTGATTTCATTGGGGCCTGCAAGCCCCGGTGACATTACATTCTCAAACATTCCCACATGACAGGATCGATGCTAAATGTCATTGTCAATGGGTCATCTCACATATAGCTTCAGAGAAGGTTCACTAGGTTGATCCTGGAGATGAGGGGATTGACTTATGAAGATAGGTTGAGTAGTTTGGGATTATACACATTGGACTTCAGAAGAATGAGAAGTGATCTTATCGAAACATGTAAGATAATAAGGGGGCTCGACAAGGTGGACGCAGAGAGGATATTTCCACTCATAGGGGAAACTAAAACTAGGGGACATAGTCTCAGAATAAGGAGCCGCCCATTTAAAACTGAGATGAGGATGAATTTTTTCTCTCAGAGGTTGTAAATCTGTGGAATTCTCTGCCCCAGAAAGCTGTGGGGGATCGGTCATTGAATAAATTTCAGTACCATTGAGGCACTGCATGAGACTGATCCCTGGGGAAAGGGACTGAATTATGAGCAAACACAGCAGAAACGTGGGCTTTCTAGCTGGGAAAGGAAGCGTTTAGAGATCCTTAAAATAGTAAATGGTCTAGAAAAGATAAATCCGGAAAACTAAAGTGTACGGGTTGGGTAAGTGAGGGAAATGGGGTCTCTGGGTCAAAGTGGAAAAGGGCAAATTAACTTTCATGTCAGGAAGTTTGTTATTCTAAAAAGAATGGCAGACTTTCTTGCTTCTAACCGTAGATGTTAAAGGGCAGAGTTCGGAGTCCGAGTCCATGGTGGGGAATATAACCTGTGCAAGCTCGGTAGAAAATGGTCATCAGCGGGCTCGCCATTCGCTCATCCTCACTCACACCCCGGGCAACAAACAAGCCTCAGTCAGGATCCAGCATTCCAGTGGTAGCCAGGACACCGAGAGACATGAAGTGTATCGGCCTACACAAGGGTGCACCTGGACTCCGACAGTGGGCTCCAGGCCTAGTCTATAGCACCAAAGACAACTCAAGGGTCGATTGGAGCCATGGCTGGTCTTGGAGTTGGGGGCGTGAGCTTGACATCCCAACTCCCCCATGTGTGGGCAGCCTCTCCAGATTCTGGGCACACAGGGCCTGTGAGCACCAAAGAAATAGCCCATGTGGCACTTTAGCCCACCAGCAACATGTGAATGAGGAGCCCTCCCACTGATCTCACAAACTGGACCTAATAGAGGTCTTTAAAATTATGAAAGTTTTGATAGAACGGATATTGAGAAAGAAGAGGCCCGGTCCCCGCAGGAGGAGGAGAGGCCCAGTCCCCGCAGGAGGAGGAGAGGCCCAGGTTGTCGATGGAGGAGGAGAGGCCCAGGTTGTCGATGGAGGAGGAGAGGCCCAGGTTGTCGATGGAGGAGGAGAGGCCCAGGTTGTCGATGGAGGGGGAGAGGCCCAGGTTGTCGATGGAGGAGGAGAGGCCCAGGTTGTCGATGGAGGAGGAGAGGCCCAGGTTGTCGATGGAGGGGGAGAGGCCCAGGTTGTCGATGGAGGGGGAGAGGCCCAGGTTGTCGATGGAGGGGGAGAGGCCCAGGTTGTCGATGGAGGAGGAGAGGCCCAGGTTGTCGATGGAGGAGGAGAGGCCCAGGTTGTCGATGGAGGAGGAGAGGCCCAGGTTGTCGATGGAAGAGGAGAGGCCCAGGTTGTCGATGGAGGAGGAGAGGCCCAGGTTGTCGATGGAGGAGGAGAGGCCCAGGTTGTTGATGGAGGAGGAGAGGCCCAGGTTGTCGATGGAGGAGGAGAGGCCCAGGTTGTCGATGGAGGGGGAGAGGCCCAGGTTGTCGATGGAGGGGGAGAGGCCCAGGTTGTCGATGGAGGGGGAGAGGCCCAGGTTGTCGATGGAGGAGGAGAGGCCCAGGTTGTCGATGGAGGAGGAGAGGCCCAGGTTGTCGATGGAGGAGGGGAGGCCCAGGTTGTCGATGGAGGGGGAGAGGCCCAGGTTGTCGATGGAGAAGGGAAGGCCCAGGTTGTCGATGGAGGAGGAGAGGCCCAGGTTTTCGATGGAGGGGGAGAGGCCCAGGTTGTCGATGGAGGAGGGGAGGCCCAGGTTGTTGATGGAGGAGGAGAGGCGCAGGTTGTCGATGGAGGAGGAGAGGCCCAGGTTGTCGATGGAGGAGGGGAGGCCCAGGTTGTCGATGGAGGAGGGGAGGCCCAGGTTGTCGATGGAGGAGGGGAGGCCCAGGTTGTCGCAGGTAATTTACTTCCACACATCGATGGAAATGCAGGCCTAATCAGCACAGCTCTAATTGGTTGAATAATTAAAGCTCCCGTTAAATCACTGGGCTAAAAATTTGAAAGCACCCAAAAACGCAGGTGGGGGATCGCATTAACCAGCACCCGTTTAAATTAATGCAGGCAGCATGCAAACTTTGTGCTGCCTACTATTTTAAATGATAGTTGCAACAGCCCAGTGCTAAATGCGCTGTTAACATTTGTGGGGAAGCGCGTAACTATAGGCCATCAATATAAGCAGCACCAAGAAACCGAACAGGGAATTCAGAAGAAACTTCTTTCCCCAAAGAGTGGTGAGAATGTGGAACCCACTACCACACGGAGTGGTTGAAGCGAACAATACAGATTCATTTAAGGTGAGGGGCTCGACAAGCAAATGGGGGAGAAGGGAATAGAGGGTGATGCTGATAGATTTAGATGAGGAAAGACAGGAGGAGGCTCCAGTGGTGTAAAAACGCCGGCATAGACTGGTTGGGCCGAATGGCCTGTTTCTGTGCCGTATATTCGATGTAATCCGATGTAAAAACTTTATCTGGGTCAGTTATGGAGAGCACAATGGGCACAATCCTGGCACAACCGCTGGGATTGACAATGGTGAAATTATTTGACCAGTGTGTCTCTTTATACAGGTTCAAATGTGACGGGTCAAACAGTGAAAGTTTGTTTTATATTCCGTTGTTACATTGAAGGAACAAATAATTCACCCAGAGCATTCGAAAAATGTGCAAGTTTCAAAAGATTGTCCAGGCCAGTCGTTACTGCAATCTTCATATCCATTCCATTAACTTCCCTTTCCATCCAACTGAGGGCTGGATATTCTATCACTTCATAATTCTCAGGTAACAAGTGAAACTATATTACAACATGGCACATCTGTACAGTCACTGACACACATCTGTGTTGAGGGGACTGTCCTAGGTGGCCAGGTGTGGCGGCAGTATTCATGTCCTGGACTGGGATTTGAAGAAAGTTAGGAGGTTTTGATGGGACTCTTAGCATCAGCACTTTCTGGTTCATCTTACTTTCTCTCTCATGTTTTCACCCTTGGTGGTGTCCTGCACTATGGGCCTTTGTTCTTCCCCTTGAGTTTTTAATAAAAATATGGAGAACATTAATAAAAGCCTCCCACACTGAATGAACCCTATGACCCCATGACCAGGTACCGTGTTTCTCTGTGAGTCCTGTACCACGTTATCGAAACAGAGAAATTTCAAATGGGTAGAATTTGGTCCTCGTTGTTTCCGGGCAAGTAATTGGGACAAAAAGGAAAAATTCCAGAGCACATCCCGCACCAGATGAGTGCCTGTTTTAAGGGCTCTGCCATATTAATAAAGGCGGTTTTGCCGTCATCCCGAGCAGCATCTAAAACAGGCGTTAGGTCTCTTACGATGTAATTGAGGGATCTATTACTTGTTTTCTGCCTCCTTGCAGAAATTGTCTGGGATTGAACAGAGTCAGGAGAAGCAGGAGTGTTCCCCGACTCCACAGTCCCTGCGATCGCTCCCATGTCACCGCTCCAACACCCCTTCCAGGTCTTCGATTCAGGCCGCTGCCGGTGAGACAAGATTCCCGATATCCCTCTCACTAAAATGTGCCACTGCCTGTAGAAACCAAACAGACAATGGCAGCTCATGTATAAAATGTTAATGAGGGCTGAGGACCAATTTCAGGCAGGCCTTGGGCTTCGGACACGTGCTGTCGGCGCACCGCTGGTTATGGACCCAAAAACGGGCTGTAAAAAATTCTCACCCCAATATTTCTGAGCATCAGCTCTGGGGACCAGTGTTGAAGCTTTGACTTGCCTGAGACGAGTGAGCTCAGCTGTGGAACGAGTGGCAAAGTGGTCAGCAAACTATCCTTTCCTCTCAAAGGATGGCTCTAACTGAGCACACATTGATAATGTGACTCAGGGTGGGGAAAGATCAAGTGGTGAGGGAAATGGAAGTGTCCCAGTGGTGGAGGAGTGATTTACTCTCTGCCTCGTTTTATAAAGCCAAGGATCCCTTTGATTTTCCAGCAGTCTGATTAACTTGTTCGGCCACCTACAAAGATTTTTGTTCATAAACCCTCAGGTCTCTCTGCACCTGAACTCCCTTTTCCAATTGCACCATTGAGTTTATAATGCCTCACCTCATTCTTCCTTCCACAATATATCACTTCCCACGTCTCTACTCTAACACCTGCCGTGTGTCGGCCCACTTCACCAGTCTGTGTCATTCCTCCTGAAGTCTGCTGCTGTTTTATTTGTTCCGGGATGTGGGCGTCGCTGGCAAGGCCAGCATTTATTGCCCATACCTAATCGCCCTTGAGAAGGTGGTGGTGAACCGCCTTCTTTAACCGCTGCAGTCCTTGTGGTGATGGAACTCCCTCAGTGCTGTTCAGGAGGGAGTTCCTCCTCAGTGTACAGGAGTTTTATGCCATCTGCACAATATGAAATTATATCCTTTATATCCAATTCCAGCTCCTTGATATCTATCAAAATGAGCAGTGGTCTGAATACTGACCCCTGGGGACATCACTGGAAAACACCCGTTCACCACTGCTCTCTGCTTTCTGTCCCGCAGCCAATTTTATATCCACACTGCCGCTGGCCCTGGAATCCCAGGGCCTTCCATGTTATGTTCACAGAACTGATTCATATACTTCCCAAAACGTTTGGATCTCAGCGAGAGTATTGTTCACAAATCTGGGCACCACGGTGTAGAAAGGGGTCAAGGCCTTGGAGAGGGTCCGGAGGAGATTAACATGAATGTTCCAGGGATGAGGGGTTTCAGTTACCTGGATAGACTGGAGAAGCTGGGATTGTTCTTCTTAGATAAGAGAATGTTAAATGGAGATTAAATGAAGGTGTTTATGAGGGGATTTGATAGAATAGAGAGGACAAAACTGTTTCCACTGGGAGGACAGTCAGGAGCCAAAGGACACATGTTTTAAATAATTGTCAAAAAAAGCCTGGAGAGATGGGGAGAATTATTTTTACTCTGAGAGTTGTTATGATCTGGAATGCATTGCCTGAAAGGATGGTGAAGCAGATTCAATAGTAACTTTCAAATTGGATACAGGATCTCGAGTTAAAAAGGAAACATTTGCTGGGCTATGGGCACAGAGCGGAGAGTGGTACTAATTGGTAGATTTTTCAGAGGCTGCACCAGCTCGATGGGCCAGCTGGCCTCTGTAGGGTGTTTTGTGTGCCCTGTATCTCTAGACTCTCCCTTGAGTTGACCCGTGCTTTAAAACTCCCCAGTTCATGTTGTTTCCCTTTGAACAGCAGGAGCTTTTGCCAATAGTTCCTGCCGAGCCCGTTGATTAGCGGGTAATCCCACACAGAGAGAGACCAAGGTGTAAGGGGTTTTCACAGGGTTGTTGTTGTGCCTTGGGTGTCTCTCTCTGGGCTTCTGCCCTCACAGCTTATGCCTGGCCTGTGAGGTACCCTGAGTGCTGCAAGAGCACCCCTGGAGAGACTGTGTCCACAGCTTATGAAGGGGGTTTTGAGACTCGTGCGTCCCCACAGCTTATGCCTAGCCTGTGAGGCACCTGTGAGTGTCAAACACTCCTAACCCCTTCTTCCCTAGCCTGTGACACACAGTTGAGCGTTTTCGAGGCGCTCCTAGCTTCCCTTACACGGTTCTGACATAAGACTCACGATCAGGAGATGTAATACAATAGAACTGAGACAAGGTGATTCCAAGAGGAACTTTAGGCTTCCAATTTATTTGGCAAGGTGTAACTCAACAAACAGCAATACACCAACAAAACAATCCCCCTAAATCCCACTAAACGGACACAACGAAAATCTTTACACCAGTTTAGCAGTACAATGCCCAACCTCCCACCTTTCCTGGCCTAACTGAGTTGGGAGTTCTGGGGACCAGAGGTTATACTCACTACTGTGCCTTCCGCAGTCTGGTGGTTTGTTTCTTCTATCTTTGGTGTCTTCGGACACTGATTTTCCTTCAGTGTCGAGAGGCCTGTGGTTGTGGTTGTTGAATCACGAGGGCAAGGAAAATCATCACTCCTCTACTTCACTACGTCAGAAACCCCTTTTTTATAGCCAGATTATCCAGTCCGCCTCTCCTGCTGAAGTCGATTCTTCTCATTGGTGGACTTTTGATTTTGAAAAATGCAGCAGTTTGAGGTTTTTAGGTTTTTTTTCCACTGATCTTAACCTACTCAAGGTTTGAGTGGGTGTTGATTGCATTGGCCTCCTGTAGCCATTGTGCTAGTCTGGCCTGAGCCAGATATTTCTATGCCTGATGAAAAAGGTGTTGGAATATGTATGTGGCATTGTTTAAATGCTAATGTTTTCAAGGGGCAAGTTTCGAGGGTATACAGTTCCCAGACAATTTGATTAGTTCCAATGTCCAAACTGGCCCTTTTGATATTGACTCCACCCCTTTTCTTGCAGACCTTTAAAAAAATCCCAAATTCGATTAAAGTTCATAGTTTCTTCCATGTGCACTTTAGGATTTCAAACTTTCTGGTAGATAGTTCCAAATTAAATTCCCTTTCCTATGAGTCCAAACACTGGGGGGGGGGTCTCCATTTGTGTCCCAAAGTTTTTCCTTCCATCGGTTTCAATTCACAGCACAGACTGATCCCACAGCCCTTTGCCTTCTGGGTAAAATGAGGGGGTTTTCGTCCTCCCCTACATAATCCCCCATCTGACACAGTCAGACACCACTCGAGTGTGTCAAAGTTCAGGGTGGTGAGAAAACCCTAGGTCTCCCAAATTGCCCAACTTTCCCCAGTTTAACTCTAAACTGATCCCGTCGATATATATCGTAATTCCTTTTAAAGCGGTACTAAACACAAAAATCCAACAGGTTACAATACGCGACAGCAACATACATATATGTACTTAAGGTTACAGCAGTAATTGTACATTGAGTCTCATTTCGGTCTCAAACGTAAAACAAAGAAACCTGCCCTGCAAACTCCCCAGGAGCCATGTATGAAAAACGCAGTCATCCCTGGAAATAATAAAACCGCCTAAGTGTCGCGGTCAAACTTTGTTTACACGCCTTGAGTGTTTAGCAACGGCTCTCCTGGCTGTGTAGTAGCCTGAGGAACTGCGTTCTTTTTCTTTTTCTCCTGAGCTTACAGCTTGTAACTAGCAGATAAGCTACAATCAGGAGTTGGCCGATTACTAAGGCATGCGATCCCACCCAGATCCATGCAGGTATGTCTGCCCATATTCCCAAATCCCACCATGCTGGGGGTTTAATCTGGGCAATCTCCCCTGCCAGAATTTCAGTTTTCTGCTCCATGGTGTAAAAATGTTTTTGAGACAAATCCACTGCCTGGAGGAGGGCTGTAAGTTTCTCAGGTAGTGGGGCAATGGGATAGCCAAACTGGGTGACATATTGTTGTAGATGGCTGAGGTTGTTTTGTATCGTGAGGTGAATCGTGGAAGGTTCAGGGATGGGTGTGATTCTGTTGTGTGCCACTTGAACCTCTGCCCTGGGTTTAAAGCAAAAGCTGCTGTACGGAAATGGACACCACCTTCCCGGTCCGTGTTCATACCGTTGGGCACTTGTGGTGACACAATATGTCCCACCGCCTACATACGCTACCTGTGGAGGCATGTGGTTAGGGGCCATTACCTCCATTGTGCAATTGATAGGCTCTGCCCCAGCAGTGCTGAACCCGCATTGTGGCCTTGCAAAAGCGTTCAAGTGCTGGGGGCACAGGATTACCTGTGCTCCCCTGCTCCGACAACCCGAGAGGTCTGTACCTGTCACAGTGTGCTCCCACATTGTGACATAAAGTGGGACCTCTTGGAATCGAACATACACCCCTCCACGAATGACTCCCACATTCTCCACTCGGTACAGGGGTGCTGGTCATGGGGACGCCCCCATCACGGGCATCCTGACCACCACACCCATGATGGTATGATTTGACTTTCCACAGTCCACCGGTACCGGGTAGGCTTCCGATGCTACACGAAGTTGGCAAGGACTCAAAACATTATCGTAAGGGTGCAGTGCTGCTAAGTGCTGGTTGCTGATCCAGGAGGGGACCTGTCCCTGTCTCAGATCCTCGAGGTTACTCCGTCCCTCTCCCAGCAACCAGGCCCCATAGAGCACGCACACCTCATTTTGGGCGGTTTGATCGGAGGCGTTTCTATCCTCCCGAATCAAGGCGTTTACATCCCTGGCCTGCGCCTCCAATTGATAGATAATCTCCTTTAAGTGAACTGTCATTGCCACCTCTTCGTGGAGCGCGGATCCCACTATGGTATTCTCGTCCCCCAGGACTTTGCGCAGCTGATTCTTTAACCCATTTATCTGGAGGGCCAGCTGCATGTTATCCAAACTGTTTATGGCGGACGCCCCGGTGTTAAACCCCGTAAGAATGTCATTTAAAGTGCCACGCCTCTGCCTGCCCGGTTCGGCCCTATCCCACTGTTTATACAAGTCTGTCACTTTGACATCCCCGAAGTCCAGTTCATAGAACTTCCGGAACATCTCCCGCAGCAGAGCCTGGTATAACAGCTCGGTTTCCCGGGGACACCACGTAGGTAGGCGGACTTCTGTCAGATTTAGCACCACTGATGCCACTGCGTAGTGTACCCCCTGATAAAATAGTTTCTCGGTAGGGACCAACACTAAACCATTCCCCGGCCCCCTGGTTATTGTCGGGCACTCGTGTGGGACGGTGGGCTTGGCCGTGGGTGGGGGCTTCCTTTCCCGAACTACAAGTTCAGTGGCATTTACTGGTACCCGGGGATTAGGGATCACACACGCCTCCCCGCTGCGATCCCATACCACCCCATCCCCGACATCCTGCCACCACCTATAAAAAGCAATGGAGACCCCCTCTGAACACACGCGAGTGGATCCCCACATACACAAATAAATTCCTTGGTCGTACGCCCACCATTTCTCCCAGCACACCGTGACCCCGCCAGATGACTCCATGATGGTTCGGTAGGTATCATTATCCAGACGTTCCCAGTCTGAGTGTCGGTCTCCCATGTCCCTCTTGAGCTTTCTGAGCCACCACCACCGTCCCAGAGGTATGTCCCCTTGGCAAGTTAGGCATACCTTCCTGCCTTCTGTCACTCTCACTCTGGAAGTGGCCACAGTGATCTCCGGGCAGGGGATGGAGGCCTCTCCGTAGGTAAAGTCCTTATGGTTGGAGCACTTGGTGGAGTTCGATCCCAACCACCCAGGCCATCTCCTCTCGTGGGAGTAGGTGACCCGGCCATCCGCCACCGGAGTCCCTTCTCCTGTGGTCACTGTCAGCGCTCTGCCCCTGGAGCATCCAAAAACCAGGGAGTCCTCGGTGTCCCCTCGGTGCCCGGTGCAGATCCTTAGCGATACCAGCATCACTAACGTCCAGTCGGGAGGTGTTGACATCGGAAAGGCAAGAAGAACATGGCCTTGCCTTAAGAGACCTCTCCAGGCTCGGCCCACTTAACATGTTCCAAACACAAAAATGCTGTACCCAACCGTCACTGCCTTACCTAAACACATATACACACAACACAAAGTAACAAAACAGGAAGGGAAAATATATACACCGCCACCCGTCCCCGGGTGGCCAGGCTACATCCTGTCACTGTACAGGCGTCGTCGACCACTCGGCTGACCGTACCCTGGGGACCAGGATGTCCTCCGCTGAGGGGCTCGTATGGTCCCCCTTAATGAGTCTTGTGCTGCCCTCCAAGGCCGTCCCGAGCCCCGGATAATCGGTGGGAGACCCTTGCTAGTGCAACAGAGCACCCTCCCTGTTGTCTTTCGCCATATCAGTCTGGGGCAGGAGGCTAAGAAAACAGGGGACCACGGCGCCCTGGGCTGTGGCACTCTGTGACTCCTCCTTACTGTCGGTGCAGAGTCCCACGTTATGGGCTGCAATGCCATCTCCTTCACCTCTTGGGCTAGCCCCAGCTGATCCACCATGGGAGGTTCAGCTTCCCCTTGAACCTTGCTAATGGTAGAGCCTTTCTCCCTACTTCTATTAGTGGGCTGGGAACCTCTACCTAGTGGTGGGATAGCCTTACAGGAGCAATGAACCAGCCCCGGCTGTAGAGCTTTGGGGCCCGCTGCCTCCTCCAGCCTCCAAATCCACTGGGGCCTGTTCTTCCCCCAGTGCCTGATTCCCTTCCCTTGCTCGTCCCCTCTGTTTTTTACCTCTTTTAGGGTCAAACAATTTACACTGATTAATGTGATACCACTTCACCCGGCGAGGCAGTCGAACCGCATAGACCATAGGGCTAGCCTTGTCGATTATGCTGTATGGTCCCATATATAATGCTTCAAAAACCCCGACCCGAGCATAGTTCCTCACCATGACCTGGTCCCCTATCTCCCATTCGTGGTGTTTGCTGGGTTCTAGCAGCAATCGGTTACTCTGATGCTGTCTGCCCATGTTACTAGCAGCCTGCCAGTGAATCTGTTTCAGGTGTTCAAACAGGTTCCTGACAAACCGGTCCCGGTTCACCTCTCGGAGCTGCCCTTCGGTGAGAACCGGCGCCAACACATGCACTGGGGTTCTCATGATCCGGCCCGTCATCAGCTCATGGGGTGAGTACCCTGTGCTCTTTGACTGACTGGCCCGGATTCCCATGAGGACCAACGGTAAGACCTCCACCCACTTGTTTGGTGAGTCTCCCGTCTCCTTGCGCAGCCTTTCCTTTAGGGTCCGGTTCAGGCGTTCTACGGGGCCTGAGGACTGAGGGTTGTAGGCGACATGCCATTTGGCTCTTATCCCCAGCACCTTTAGGATGGCCTGCATCACTGGCCGGTGAAGTGGCTTCCCCGGTCGGACTCCAAGATTTGAGGTAGACCCCACCAAGAGAACACCTCCCTCACTAGGATTTTTGCAGTCCCCACCGCGGTAGCTGTTCGGCAAGGGAAGGCTTCCACCCACTTGGAAAACACATCCACCAGGACGAGGCAGTATTTATAACCTCCCTGGGCGGCCGGTAGGGGTCCGATGTAGTCGATCTGGATCGACTGCCATGGTCCCTCTACCTGCCTGACGTGTCCCATAGATGCCTTCCTTTTCTGATGGTCTGGGTTGTTTGCAGCGCAAACCAGACAGCCCGCACAGAAGTTGCGGACGTCTTCCCGGAGGTCTGGCCACCACCCTGCCTTTTCTACCCGTTGCCAGGTAGATTCCGGCCCAGGGTGTCCCGCACCTGGACCCTCATGGGCCAGCTGAAGGAATTCCCTCCAGTATTGTGGCGGCACTACCCATTTGTCCCCTTTAAACAACATGCCTTCCCGCACAGCAATATCTACAGCACTGTATGGGCCCTCCGCCTTTTCCCCCCTTTTGATAGCAGCCAAGGCAGCCTTCAGGATCGGATCCTGCATCTGGACTACTTTAAGGTCCGGGGCCGCAGCCGCCCCTACGCTCCCTTGTGTCCCTGGCTTGCTTCTTGCTGCTGCTATCCTGCCTGCCTCATATGGGTCCCATGGGCGACCTGTGTGAGCACCTTCGCTTGCCAGCAGGTCTGCCTGCTGGTTACCTTCCCCCCGTGGCTCAGTTTTGGAGTGGGCCTTTACCTTATGGATATATACATCCCCGGTTTCTCCCACTGCAGCCACGATCTTTTCTAGCAGGGGTTTGGTCACAAGGGGCTTCCCATCCGCAGAGGTGTACCCCCGGCGTGACCAAATCGCCAGATACTCTGTACATGAATTGCAAGTGAACATGCTGTCCGAGCAAATCGTGTATGGGGTAGGGAATTCCTCGGGGTGTGTGACCACATACATCACCGCCGAGAGTTCCGCCTGCTGGGCGCTCAGGGTGCATGGGAGTTTAAGAGCCAAGGCAATTCCTGCCTTGGGATCCCAAACTCCACAGCCCGTGAGTCTTGTACCCGCGGACACTGAACTGGAGCCATCAACGTAGATCTCGCGGCCTCTGTGGGGTGTATCCCTGCCCGAAATCCAAAGTTAATGTCCCATACTCCCTCCACAGAGCATCGATGCGGCTGCCCTGGATAGATTAAATTTGCTGCGAGCCTGGGCTCGCAGAGGCCCTTGACCTTTAAAGTCATTTGGGAGAGGAGGAGGGTCCAGCGAGTGATTCGAGCACTGCTCACTGTCCCGTCCTTAATCCTCCCGTCCAACAGCATCTGCGTCGGGGTATGATGGGTGAGGAGTGTAATGGGGGATATTCCGGTAAAGATCTGAGCTCTCTTTACTGCCCAGTGGGTGGCAAGCAAGTGCCTCTCACAATTGGAGTATCCCTTTTCTACCTCCGTGAGGACCCTGGAGGAGTACACCACTGGTCTCAGCTGACCGTTTCCTCCTGAGGCAACACTGCACTTAAGCTGTCACCACTGGCTGCCACCTCCAGGAAGAATTCCTCCCCCCCATCAATTGCCCCTAGGGCTGGTGCTACCTGCAGGTCTCTCTTAAGACGGACAAATGCTGCCTCACAGCCGTCGTCCCATTCCCACTCGACCCCCTTATGTAGGAGTCTGAGCAGAGGGGCGGCAGTGGCTGCATAGTCCTCGATGAAGTCCCTACAGTAGCCAGTGATTCCCAGGAAAGACCTTACCCCCGACACATCCCTAGGGACAGGGAGTTCCTGCACTGTCTTTCTTCTAGCCTCATCAATGGCCCTTTCTCCTGCCCTTATCGTCAGGCCCAGGAATTTTACCTCTCCTAGACCTATCTGGGCTTTCTTGGGGTTAACTTTAAAACCCCTTTCCTTCAGTAAGACCAGCAGTTCGGCCAGCAGTGGACCGTGTTCCTCACTGCTGTCTGTGAACAACAACAGGTCGTCAACATACTGGACCAGCTGGTGTGGCTGACTGAAGCCTTTTAAGCAGTTCGCCATGCATTGGTGAAAAATGCTGGGACTATTATGAAAGCCCTGTGGGAGGCAGCTCCATGTATACTGCTGTTCCCGGAAGGTGAAGGCAAACTTGTACTGGTCTTCCCTCTGTACAGGGATAGACCAGAACCCGTTGGATATGTCCAACACTGTGAACGTGGTTGCGGATGCAGGGATTTCCCCTATCAGATCCGCAACTGCCGCTACTGTGGGGGCACAAGCTGGGATGTTTTTATTGAGCACCCTATAATCCACCGTAGCCCTCCAAGAATTGTCCGGTTTCCTAACCGGCCAATGGGGGGAGTTGACATGGGTGGCTATGGGTCTCAAAACACCCTGCTCGACAAGCGAGCTTAAAGCTGTCTCCAAGTCTGCTTCTGCCTCTCGGGGAAAGCCATACTGCTTTTGCGGGCGGGACATGGGATCCCCATCTATTCTAACCTCCACTTCTGTGACTCTCCCACAGTCGTGTTTATGGGTGGCAAATGCTGCAAGATTTGCTTGCACATAGGCCCGGTACTCGGCCGGGGTGTTACAGACCAGAACCTCCAGGTCGTAACCCCCTTTTGGCTTCATTGTACACAGAGTCCCTTTTCCCTGTTTCTTATCAATAACCATGACTTCTCCCTCTGCTCCCGTGCTCACTGTGCCCCATAGACAGTGATTCCTCAAGTCTACTAGGATCTGGCGAGCGATGATAAAATCAGCCCCCAAGATCCCTTTTCCCACCTGCTCCCAGTTCATTAGGACGCACTTCCATTGTGTTTGGAGTGCCCATAAATGAACCGCGAGCGGGACTGAGAAAAACCCAGCCTTCTCATTACCTGTGAACCCAACTAGTTGATACGGCACCCCGTTTGATAGAGGTGAGGTTGCGGGGTCCTCCGAATGGACTATCGTGCTGGAAGCACCAGTGTCCAAAAGGTAGGTACCCAATACACCCTCAACCTCCATCTTGACCCAGGGTCGTCCCCAGGGGTCATATTCTAGTGGGCACAGGTATGCAGGCTGGGTCTGGGCTAGTCACGGCCTCTGTACTGGCAGGATTGCTGGTGCTTCCCTGCCTGTTGCCGTGGCTACCTTCCCAGTCCCCTCCAGCGCTGTCCTCACTGCAGCTACTATCTGGTCAAGGGATGGTGAGGAGCTCCCTCCACTTCCCCCACTCTGGGTGGCTCCTAAAGAACTTCTCCCCCATATCTCTTTACTGGGCTCCTGCAATCCCTTTTAAAATGCCCAGCTTTCCCGCACCTGTAGCACACTCCCTCCTTATCAGACGAGCGGCCACCCTCCTGGTACCATTCCCCTTTGGGAATCGAGTTGGGTTTTACTTCATTTACCCGACCTTTGGAGGTTTTCTCCTCCTCCCCTCCTCCATTCCATTGGACCAGTGCCAGTTGGCTGACCACTGCTTCCTCGGTGAGGTTGGGGTCCCGGGAATCGAACCACAGTTCTGCCCTGGCCTTGAGCCGGGGCAAGCAGTTTGCCACCAGCATCCTCAGCCAGCGGCCAGTCTGTACCGCGGAAAGATTCGCCCGGTCGAGGAGCTCCCCACAGACTGCGTGGTATACCACCCACAGCCTATCCGCAAACGCCTGCGGGGTTTCCCCTGCGAGCTGCCTTGTCCTTTCGACCTGTTCGAAAGGACTGCCGTCATCGAAGCCCATAGCCTCAAGGACGGCCCTCTGGACCTCAGTAAATGTACGCTGTCCCCTCCGGCATTCTGCTGGTAGGGCCTGGTACAATTTGCTGTCCAGAGAGAAGAGCAGCAGCTTGGCTGTCTCTTCCTCGTCGCACCCATTAATTTCCCCTGCCTGCATCACCTCCATGAAGTGGATAGACGGGTCCCCACTGCGAGTGAGTTTGGCCAAATGGGCCACCATGGCCCTGAGTGATTGAACTCCATGGGGAATAATAAAGTCGCTCTCCAGCGCTCCCCGACCTTGGCCACCTCCCTGTGGAGGACCGTACTTGCGCTGCCTGACCGGGCACATCCGCCCTGGTTCAGGATCTTTCTGCGCTGGTCCCTCTACCTCCGGCTGTCCCACCATACCCGGTGCAGCAGACAGTGCCTGGTCGCCTGATCCAGCCTTTAACTGACCCTCGGCTGGAGCCTCACATCCCTGCTGCCGAGCGGGACACATTGGTCCTGCCCCCAGCCCTGGGTATGCTACTACCTGCGTGCCCCACCCCTCCTGGTACCCCACCGGACAAACCACCGGTGCTTCAGGAGGTGGTCGGGCGTCTCTTGCCTTTGGATTCTCCTCTACCCCCCAATACTCTCCTTTGTCCCCTGTGGACCCTCCAGGTCCTATCAGGGCGACCATCCCCTTTGCCTGGGATAGAGCGTGGGTGAGAGTTTTAATCCTCTCCTGGCAGGGACCGTGATCTGCAAACTCACTGCTACTGGCCACTTTATAGGCTGCCTGTACGTCTTTTAATTTATTCTCCAGTTCCCAAATTTTCTGGGTGTGCCGAGAATTCTGTTCCCGGAGGGACCCCTCACTAACCTTGGCCTCAGTGACCTGACACTGAAGATAGTCCCGGCTATTTCCGAAGGTCTCCTCCAACTGTCGGTTCCTTTGCTGCTCCCCAGCTAATTCGGCCAGCAGGTTGTCCTCAACCACAACCCGGATAGCAGAGAGCTCCTCTGATTTCTAAAGACTCTGTTCCAGGTCCTTCACCCGCTGATCGAGCTTTTGGACTTGGCGGGTGAAGCAGATAAGCCAGATGGCCTTTTCCACCTTGTGGTTGTGGTCCTTCCCTGCTGTCCACTGGGCAGCAGCATCCACTGGGCACTCTGCCCGAGTGAGGGCTTGTACCCAAGGTTTGGTGAGGTTCACCTTGCCAAAAATGTATGAGGAAATTCTCTCCTCCATTTTAGTTTCCTCTCTTATCATCTCATCTGTTATATTAACATCTCCTGTTTGCTTAAGTCCCTTCGTGGTCGCCATGTTCTGTAAGGGGTTTTCACAGGGTTGTTGTTGTGCCTTGGGTGTCTCTCTCTGGGCTTCTGCCCTCACAGCTTATGCCTGGCCTGTGAGGTACCCTGAGTGCTGCAAGAGCACCCCTGGAGAGACTGTGGCCACAGCTTATGAAGGGGGTTTTGAGACTCGTGCGTCCCCACAGCTTATGCCTAGCCTGTGAGGCACCTGTGAGTGTCAAACACTCCTAACCCCTTCTTCCCTAGCCTGTGACACACAGTTGAGCGTTTTCGAGGCGCTCCTAGCTTCCCTTACACGGTTCTGACATAAGACTCACGATCAGGAGATGTAATACAATAGAACTGAGACAAGGTGATTCCAAGAGGAACTTTAGGCTTCCAATTTATTTGGCAAGGTGCAACTCAACAAACAGCAATACAGCAAAAAAACAATCCCCCTAAATCCCACTAAACGGACACAACGAAAATCTTTACACCAGTTTAGCAGTACAATGCCCAACCTCCCACCTTTCCTGGCCTAACTGAGTTGGGAGTTCTGGGGACTAGAGGTTATACTCACTACTGTGCCTTCCGCAGTCTGGTGGTTTGTTTCTTCTATCTTTGGTGTCTTCGGACACTGGTTTTCCTTCAGTGTCGAGAGGCCTGTGGTTGTGGTTGTTGAATCACGAGGGCAGGGAAAATCATCACTCCTCTACTTCATTACATCAGAAACCCCTTTTTTATAGCCAGATTATCCAGTCCGCCTCTCCTGCTGAAGTTGATTCTTCTCATTGGTGGACTTTTGATTTTGAAAAATGCAGCAGTTTGAGGTTTTTAGGTTTTTTTTCCACTGATCTTAACCTACTCAAGGTTTGAGTGGGTGTTGATTGCATTGGCCTCCTGTAGCCATTGTGCTAGTCTGGCCTGAGCCAGATATTTCTATGCCTGATGAAAAAGGTGTTGGAATATGTATGTGGCATTGTTTAAATGCTTAATGTTTTCAAGGGGCAAGTTTCGAGGGTATACAGTTCCCAGACAATTTGATTAGTTCCAATGTCCAAACTGGCCCTTTTGATATTGACTCCACCCCTTTTCTTGCAGACCTTTAAAAAAATCCCAAATTCGATTAAAGTTCATCGTTTCTTCCATGTGCACTTTAGGATTTCAAACTTTCTGGTAGATAGTTCCAAATTAAATTCCCTTTCCTATGAGTCCAAACACTGGGGGGGTCTCCATTTGTGCCCCAAAGTTTTTCCTTCCATCGGTTTCAATTCACAGCACAGACTGATCCCACAGCCCTTTGCCTTCTGGGTAAAATGAGGGGGTTTTCGTCCTCCCCTACAAAGGTCAGATAGGTCTTCTCCTATGCCTGATGTGCAGCATCCCCAGCGAGATTACTGTGTAACCAGGCCGTGAGCGGATGCCACCCGGTTGGTCTTCCGAATTATACCGCGAACCATAAGCCCCACAACCCCCAAGTTTGCACCCAAGGAGTTACTATGAATAGATTATAATTGACTCAGACAAAATGAAACAGTTCGGGTTGGTCAAAGATCGATTCCTTTTATTACACTCACAAAACGACAACCCCCTACTCCTCTCGCTTACGGCTTAAAGAGCAGGTGACTGTGGACACTAGCTTAAAACCTAAGACTAAACACCCAGCCTGTCGGTAACGCCAAACCAATCCTCTTCCTAGAATTTAAGTCGAGATAATGGAAACCCTTTGAACTAAAGCCCTCTCCCGGTTTGGTCAGGACCCACACTTGGAAGCCTCCTCACACACACACGCATGTTAGCCTGCATCTTGGACACTTGCAGTTCCTCAGCATCTAAACATGCTGCTTGTCTTGGGGAATTCCAGAGGTGCATGCTGAATATAATTACCAGCCCTTGTCGTTGATTCATGTGGTCCCGGGTCCATTCGACTATAAAGACAAAACAGTGCCTAACAGAGGCATGCGATGAGGACTAGAGAGGTACGGCGAGGCACTCACTTCGGGCGTTCCTGGAGAGTTGATGGATGCGTAGCTACGCAGGGAAAAGTAAGCACTGAATCCCCCAAAGTTCAGTATCTTTATACCCCGTATAATACACAAAACTGGCTGTTCCTGGTTACCATGGTCACAGAGATGCTAGTTGGTCTTCCTGGTGACGTCTCTGTCCTGGATTGGTCAACTTGATGAAAACAATGGTAGGCCATTTCTGTAGATGAGCAGTTCTCGAAGTGCTAACTGTTTGTTGAGTTCTTGACTGCTCCTTCATTGAAAGAGTCCAGAGGTGTTACATTTGGCCTGCAAACCTCATGGTCCATCCAGACATCCCGGCCCCGTGGACAAAAGGTATATTTCCATAAATCACACAAAGTTCGAAATGAAAAGGCCTCTGCCTTTCATGACGTCAGCGTTGAGACTGGTCCCATGACAACCCGAAAGACAGACAGCTCCTGCTCTACTTCACAGAAGCCAAAAATCAGTCCTTTTAAAGTCCAAAAGTCCCAACTCCATTTTGAAATGCAGCCCAAGTGTGTCTCCATTTTAAAAGGGTACAGATCCATTTTAAAAGTCCAAAAACCCATCCGGCCCATACACACACTGATGATGGCACTGGTCAAATCCTACTGTTCTGCACGATTCAATGATTCTATAACACATTCACATATTTCCCAAAATGCATTCATGTACTTCAACAACAGGCATTCAAGGGGCTGCAGGAGGTTACAGAGATAGGGAGGGGTGAGGCCATGGAGGGATTTGAAAACAAGTATGACAATTTTAAAATGGTGAATTTTCTGGACTGGGAGTCAATATAGGTCAGCGAGTACAGAGGTGAAGGGTGAACGGGACTCGGTGTGAGTTAGGATAGGGGCAGTGAGCACGGGGTGATGGGTAAATGGGACTCGGTGCAAGTTAGGATAGGGTCAGTGAGCACAGGGGTGATGGGTGAACGGGACTCGGTACGAGTTGGGATAGGGGCAGTGAGCACAGGGGTGATGGGTGAATGGGACTCGGTACGAGTTGGGATAGGGGCAGTGAGCACAGGGGTGATGGGTGAACGGGACTCGGTACGAGTTGGGATAGGGGCAGTGAGCACAGGGGTGATGGGTGAATGGGACTTGGTACGAGTTGGGATAGGGGCAGCAGAGTTTTGTTTGAGCTCAAGTTTATGGAGGGTGGAAGATGGGAGGCCGGCCAGGAGCACATTGCAATAGTCAAGTCTAGATGTAACAAGGCTTTGGATGAGGGTGTCTGCAGCAGCTAAGGTGAAGCAGGGGTGGAGACGGGTGATGTTATGGAGGTGGAAGTAGGCTGTCTGTGTGATGGGGTGGACAAGGGTCAGAATATCATCTCACGGTCAAATAGGACGCCAAGGTTACAAACGGTCTGGTTCGGCCTCAGACAGAACAAAAGATGAAGTTTTACTATGTAGTAAGCTGTCCTGTGTTGTGGAACTGAACCATACAGACCAGGAAGGACCCAATGGGTGAAACTGGCCTTGGGCGGCAGAGCAAATCGGGCGATAGCAGACCAGCCGCTAACGTTTTACACTCCGCCCGGTTCCATTGAAGTCAATAGAAAAGAAAATCGAGCTCCCGCCCAGGACGGGTTTCACCCCCTGGTGTAATCTGCAGTCTGTGCTGAGTTATCGGATCTCAGACAGGTCAAACGGGCGGCCGATGCACCATCGCACGTTTTGTGCTGCCGCCCAAGATGGATTTATACCCCTGGTGTAACCTGCAGTCTGTGCTGAGTTCTCCAATCTCAGCCAGGTGGCAGTCGGGGCACAACAGGTAGTCTCACCTCCCTTGTCTGGGAAGGGATAAAAATCAGCATTGTTCCTGCTGAGGGGATTACCCAGCGAGCCCTGCTGATAAATGTACGTATGTGGGTGTTGGGGGAGGACAGGACTGGGTTCAGTTGTGATGTTGTCTGTGGTCAAACAACTCGCTGAATTTCATGGGGTCATTACCACATTAGAAACATAGACATAGAAAATAGGTGCAGGAGTAGGCCAGTCGGCCCTTCTAGCCTGCACCGCCATTCAATCAGTTCATGGCTGAACATGCAACTTCAGTACCCCATTCCTGCTTTCTCACCATACCCCTTGATCCCCCTAGTAGTAAGGACTTCATCTAACTCCTTTTTAAATATATTTAGTGAATTGGCCTCAACAACTTTCTGTAGTAGAGAATTCCACAGGTTCACCACTCTCTGGGTGAAGAAGTTTCTCCTCATCTCGGTCCTAAATGGCTTACCCCTTATCCTTAGACTGTGTCCCCTGGTTCTGGACTTCCCCAACATTGGGAACATTCTTCCTGCATCTAACCTGTCTAAACCCATCAGAATTTTAAACGTTTCTATGAGGTCCCCTCTCATTCTTCTGAACTCCAGTGAATACAAGCCCAGTTGATCCAGTCTTTCTTGAGGTCAGTCCCGCCGTCCCGGGAATCAGTCTGTTGAACCTTCGCTGCACTCCCTCAATAGCAAGAATGTCCTTCCTCAGGTTAGGAGACCAAAACTGTACACAATACTCCAGGTGTGGCCTCACCAAGACCCTGTACAACTGTAGCAACACTTCCCTGCCCCTGTACTCAAATCCCCTCGCTATGAAGGCCAACATGCCATTTGCTTTCTTAACCGCCTGCTGTACCTGCATGCGAACCTTCAATGACTGATGTACCATGACACCCAGGTCGCGTTGCACCTCCCCTTTTCCTAATCTGTCACCATTCAGATAATAGTCTGTCTCTCTGTTTTTACCACCAAAGTGGATAACCTCACATTTATCCACATTATACTTCATCTGCCATGCATTTGCCCACTCACCTAACCTATCCAAGTCGCTCTGCAGCCTCATAGCATCCTCCTCGCAGCTCTCACTGCCACCCAACTTAGTGTCATCCGCAAATTTGGAGATACTACATTTAATCCCCTCGTCTAAATCATTAATGTACAGTGTAAACAGCTGGGGCCCCAGCACAGAACCTTGCGGTACCCCACTAGTCACCGCCTGCCATTCTGAAAAGTACCCATTTACTCCTACTCTTTGCTTCCTGTCTGACAACCAGTTCTCAATCCATGTCAGCACACTACCCCCAATCCCATGTGCTTTAACTTTGCACATTAATCTCTTGTGTGGGACCTTGTCGAAAGCCTTTTGAAAGTCCAAATACACCACATCAACTGGTTCTCCCTTGTTCACTCTACTGTAAACATCCTCAAAAAATTCCAGAAGATTTGTCAAGCATGATTACCCTTTCACAAATTCATACTGACTTGAACCTATCATGTCACCTCTTTCCAAATGCACTGCTATGACATCCTTAATAATTGATTCCATCATTTTACCCACTGGCTGACCGGTCTATAATTCCCTGTTTTCTCTCTCCCTCCTTTTTTAAAAAGTGGGGTTACATTGGCTACCCTCCACGCGATAGGAACTGATCCAGAGTCAATGGAATGTTGGAAAATGACTGTCAATGCATCCGCTATTTCCAAGGCCACCTCCTTAAGTACTCTGGGATGCAGTCCATCAGGCCCCTGGGGATTTATCGGCCTTCAATCCCATCAATTTCCCAGCACAATTTCCCGACGAATAAGGATTTCCCTCAGTTCCTCCTCCTTACTAGACCCTCTGACCCCTTTTATATCCGGAAGGTTGTTTGTCTCCTCCTTAGTGAATACCGAACCAAAGTACTTGTTCAATTGGTCTGCCATTTCTTTGTTCCCCATTATGACTTCCCCTGATTCTGACTGCAGGGGACCTACGTTTGTCTTTACTAACCTTTTTCTCTTTACATATCTATGGAAACTTTTGCAATCTGTCTTAATGTTCCCTGCAAGCTTCTTCTAGTACTCCATTTTACCTGCCCTAATCAAACCCTTTGTCCTCCTCTGCTGAGTTCTAAATTTCTCCCAGTCCCCGGGTTTGCTGCTATTTCTGGCCAATTTGTATGCCATTAGGGGTGGGTAACCCCCCCAGTGGTGGTGTGACAGGGGCATCCACCCTGATGACCAGGTGGAATATGTGTTAGATTTTCTCTCTTTGGCATTAAATTGACAGCAAGACCAATTCTATTAAAACAATTTGGAAGAAACTTATGAAACACACACACATGCACTCAGCCTATTGGACAAAACAAAAACCTACTTGTATCCTATTGGTTCGACTTAATTACAACAGGTGACGTCATGAGTTACAGATTTAAACAGAACTTATACTTCTCTCTGAGTCAAGCAAAGCTCGTGGTCTTCTTCCTTGCTCCTTGGTCTGCTCTGTAGAGGGAGGTTTCCTGTTTTTCCATGTGGTCATCAAGAGAAAGTGAGCTGGCTTTGGGTTCCTTTTTTATATCTTTTTAGTCCATTGTCTCTTGGCATAAGTCGGTAAAGCCCCAGGATTGGTCTTAGTTTCATGGCAGTTCTTTAATTGGCTTTCCTCACACATGTGACTGTCTGCAGAAACTGGTGCCGTTTCTTGATCAGTTTCATCGTTTCCGTATTAACACCTTCTAATGGTTCTGATCGTATGGTGAGATTTGGTGGGTTTGTTTACCCCGAAAGTCAGGCTATCTTTTGTTCCTTGAGTCACAGGAGCCGTGAACTTGATGTCTTTTTTCTGTTCAGAGCCATTTTGTATCCATTTTGTGTTTGTAAGGTCATAGATACACACCATATTCATCTCGATTACATACATCCCATATCAATAGTCTCGAGTCCATCACACATCATAATTCTATCACTAACATACACTTTTATTCTGACACATTGGAACAGCTCCTTGCTGGCCTATGTATAACAGACTCGTGTACCTGACGACCTTGGTATGTCAATGCCTTTCTGAATGCTGGTCCCTCAATGGTGGGCCCAGAATAAAATGATTATATCAGTGGAACCCAAAGGAAGACAGGAAGGCGCCTCACCAGCTTTCTGCAGTGTAAGTAAATACAGCTATCTGATGGGGTTTTCAGGCTGCCTGGGAAAACTAACGTCAGGTTGGGAGGCGGAGGAGGAAGAAGCACCCGAGCCCCACTGGAATTTGCCGTTCCTGCTTCCATGGGGCGGAAACAGATTTTGCCCCAACTTCTGGTACCTCTTTATTGATCTTTTTGTCTAATGTCATGTCCACCAGAGCCTGGTCATGTGACCCTGTAATACCTAGAGTGGGAGGGGCTTGGGCTGCTTTGTGACATGGGTCCTGGATCCTTTGTGATGTCACCTGGAGACAGGTTTCCGCCCCTGGTTACACAGCATCAGTGGGAGTCACTGTGGGGGGAGCTGCACTTGGCAGCTAAAACTGCGAGTGAGTTTCGTCCATATAAATAGGGGAAAGGAAACAACAATTTAATATTAAGGTAAGGTCAACTAAATGTTATTAATTACCAATATATTCACGTTAAATATAATCATAGTCACTAAAATAGTCCGACTGTATTCCAATTACAGATTCTATAATTAATATTAATTTTTATATTAAAATGTTCATGGAGTGAGCAGTTCTCAGGAAGGTGGAGAGAGAGGATTCAAATCATCATCACACTAACTGGGACTGGAGAAATGTCGCTGGATTCACAGAGCAGATCTGGTGGGACCAAGACCCTCAATGTCAAAGATGGGATGAAACAAGAAGCCTCAACAATGATTGTAAAGGTCAGGAACTTTACTGAGGATCCCATCAGTCCAGGATATTGCCAAGGTGAGAGTCTAACCATCTAGTGGGAGCTTCTTCGATCGATGCCATAAGGGTCCACCTTTGATGCAGCAAGTCCAACAGAGCTTAACTCATATGTAAAGCTGGCCCATACCTGGGACTGCATGACATTTATATGTTGATGGATTTTTATTCTCTATTCATCCCATGCTGTACCTGAGCTGGTGTGCTTCATTGGATAGTGTCAGAGGAGCTGTACGCTAAATTAACACATGCTGTGTATCTCAGTTGGCAGAAACAATTTAAGGAGAGCATTACACTCCATCTAACTCGTGCTGTACCTGCCCTCGGAGTGTTTGATAGGACAGTGCAGAAGGAACTTTACTCTATACCTAACCCGTGCTCTACCGGGCCTGGGAGTGTTTGATGAGACAGTGTAGAAGGAGTTTTACTCTGTATCTAACCCATGGTGTACCTGCTCTGTGAGTGTTTGATGAGACAGTTTAGAGGGAGTTTTTCTCTGCATTTAACTGAGACTGGCTGATACCTTCATTGACTATTTCATTCATATACCCAGTAATGGCCTGAACTCGGATACATTCCGTATACTCGCAGAGATCAGCACGAGAGCAGAAAAGATCCAGTCACAGGAGCTGACCCTGGGATGGTGTGACACTACCTCTGCAGATAAATCAGCAACCTCTAGAGAGGAACCCCTGTCCGCGCCCAGCCTAATTTATCATTTTCTTGTGGTTGGCTGGACAAATGACAAGAGAGTGTCACTGAAGAGGTAGGACATGTACAGTCACACTCAGCAACATCCACCTTGCCCAGACCTGGTGCTGTGCTGTGGCAGATTGAGAAATGCTGGAGATCCCCTGTGGAGAAAGGCATCGGCAGCTCTGCTGCAAAAGACATTCAGTCACTCGACACAAGAGATGGTGACAGAAAGGATCAGGAAATATAAAGCTTTGAGGAACGGGATTCTGAACAAAATGAGGTTCACCAGATCATGGCGGAATATTCATTCCAGATACATGTGTCAAAAGTGTTTGTTGTCCACAATTCCTCCTGAATGCTGCAGCTCAAGAGGAGTAACAGTCAATTCCAGACTAACACATATGAGGCCTGTTACACAGGGATCGGAAACCAAACAGGACAAAGATAAATAGCACTGAAGTATTGATCAATGGGACGATCTGAATTAGAGACAGATTAAATGTGACCCTGCAGGAAGGCAGGGGAACAGAATGAAGGAAGGTGTTAATCTGTAATAACCGGGACATTGAAGCACTGACGTGCTGTGCCATGGACTGAATAGGAGGACCAACATTTCCCCTTTCATACACTGTCCCACTGCTGATTGTGGACTGGGTCGGCCCCATTAGATGGGCTTACAGTCAATCTCAACATTTGTTTCTAACATCCAATTTGTTTCAATTCAGTTTATTATTATGCTTCCTGTCCAGAGGCTGATGGTACAGAGCTGACCAATGTACAGACTCTGGCCAACGCTGAATCACAGGGGAAATTATAGAGATCATTTTCTCATCTTTTATCTCACCCATAACTCTTTGGGTGGGAACTTCTGGCTCCCTTAGTCACCATTCCTGTTCATGCTGGGCCAGTTTGGGGACATAAGGCCCTGTCCCTCTGAAGAACTTATGACATCCCAATAGCCATGGAAAGCTTCATCTGACTGATGTAGAATCCAGTCTGTGCCCTTCATGAGTGGGAGGAGGATCCCCTCGAATGGCACCAACACTGTCCCTGGGTCTTTTTCTCCCATCAGCAGCACAACCTGCCTTTACCATCTCCTGCATCAAACACTCGGGTTGACCTTACTGGTCTTCCTCTGATTCCTTTCCTTATTTTACAGACTTTCCTGCCATCTATTTTCTGTAATTGTGAACCCAGGTGTCAGTCCAGACCCAGTAGAAGCAGAGTGTGATTTGTTGGAAGAAATCTCTGGGACCTGGACATGGAATGACTGTGGAGGCTAAAAAATAAACAGGAAATGAGGACAAGAGAGCAGGAAAAAGTTGAAGCAAAATTAAATTATAATTAAGAAAAACAAGGAGCGCAACATATAAAAAAATACGCTTTTATTTTTCACTTATTCATTCTCGAGATGTGGGCATCACTCGCAAGGCCAGCATTTATTGCCCATTCCTAGTTGCCCTTGGGAAGGTGGTGAGCCACCTTCTTGAACCGCTGCAATCCTTGTCATGAAGGTACTCCCAACATGCTGTTAGGTGGGGAGTTCCAGAATTCTGTGAGACTTGGAGGGGAACTTGGTGGTGGCGGTGTTCCTATGCACCTGCTGCCCTTGTCCGTTTAGGTGGTAGAGGTCGCGGGTTTGGGAGGTGATGTCGAGGAAGCCTTGGCGAGTTGCTGCAGTGCATCTTGTAGATTGAACAAACTGCAGCCACGGTGCGCCGATGGTGGAGGGAGTGAATGTTTAAGGTGGTGTATGGGGTGGCAATCAGGTGGCCTGCTTTATTCTGGATGGTGTCGAGCTTCTTGAGTGGGGGTTGAGATGATTGCCCTCCAACAACCACAGCAATCTTCCTTTGTGCTCGATATAACACCATCCACTGGAGAGTTTCCCCCTGAGCCCCCATTCGCTTCAGTTTTAATAGGGCTCCTGGGTGCCACACTTGTTCAAAGGCTGCCTTTAATTTGAGCGCAGTCACTCTCACCTCACCTCTGGAATTCAGCTCTTTATCCATGTTTGGATCAAGGCTGTCATGAAGCTGTAATGAGGTCACTCACATGCTGTTCTCCACCATCATTGAGGATGGGATATTCAAGGAGCCACCCCCTCTCATTTGTTGTTTTATTGTCCATCACCATTCATGGGTTAGAGTGAGAGACTGGGTAAGAATGGGTTAGAGTGAGAGACTGGATAAGAATGGGTTAGAGTGAGAGACTGGGTAAGAATGGGTAAGATGTGGCAGACTGCAGAGCTTTGAACTGATCCATTGGGTGTGGGATCACTTAGCTCTGTCTGCAGCATGCTGCCTCTGCTGGTTAACATGCCTAGAGTCCTGTATTGTAGCTTCACCAAGTTGGTATCTGATTTTCAGGTACACATGGTGTGGTTCCTGGCATGCTCTTCAACACTCCTCAGTGAACCAGGTTTGCTTTGATGGAAACGGAAGAGTGAGGGATATGCCAGGTTACAGATTGTGCTGGAATACAATTCTGCTGCTGCTGATAGCGAACAGCACCTCATGGATGCCCAGTTTTGTGCTACTAGATGTGTTCTAATCTATCCCATTTAGCATGGTGCGAGTGTACATAACACGTTGAGGCATGTTCTCAGTCGATCGGGAGTAGCACCATTGACTGATCTGGCCGAGTCCTGAAGGACAGATCTGCCAGACTGGGTTCACGTCAGATGGTGAGAAAACAAACACAAACCATTACTGAGCCACTTTTGATGATGGACATTGAAGTCCCCCACCCAGAGTACATCCTGTGCCTTAGCAGCCACAGTGTGCTGGTGGTGGAGGGAGAAAATGTTTAAGATGGAGGATGGGGAGCTGATCATGCGGACTGCATTCATCTGGATTGTGTCAAGCTTCTTGAGTATTGTTCAAGCTGCAACCATACAGGCAAGGGAGAATATTCCATCACACTCCTATCTAGTGCCTTGTAGATGGTGCCAAGATTTTAGGGAGTCAGGAGATGAGTCACTTGCTGCAGAATACTCAGTGTCTGACTAGCCCTGATAGCCATAGTATTTATTTGCCCAGTCTTGTTAGATTTCTAGTCAATGGTGACCCTCAGGATGTTGACAGTGGGGGTGGGGAGGGGGTGTTCAATGATGGTAATGTCATTGAATGTCAGGGGAGGTGGTTAGACTCTCTCTTTTGGAGATTGTGATTGGCTGGCACATGTGTGGTACAAATGTTTCATATCATCCCCCAACCTGAATGTTGTCCAGGTCTTAGAAACATAGAAACATAGAAAATAGATGCAGGAGTAGGCCATTCAGCCCTTCGAGCCTGCACCACCATTCAATAAGATCATGGCTGATCATTCACCTCAGTACCCCTTTCCTGCTTTCTCTCCATACCCCGCTCGATCCCTTTAGCCGTAAGGGCCATATCTAACTCCCTCTTGAATATATCCAATGAACTGGCATCAACAACTCTCTGCGGCAGGGAATTCCACAGGTTAACAACTCTCTGAGTGAAGAAGTTTCTCCTCATCTCAGTCATAAATGGCCTACCCCTTATTCGTAAGATTGTGTCCCCTGGTTCTGGACTTCCCCAACATCGGGAACATTCTTCTCGTATCTAACCTGTCCCATCCCGTCAGAATCTTACATGTTTCTATGAGATCCCCTCTCATCCTTCTAAATTCCAGTGTATATAGGCCCAGTTGATCCAGTCTCTCCTCATACGTCAGTCCAGCCATCCCTGGAATCAGTCTGGTGAACCTTCGCTGCACTCCCTCAATAGCAAGAATGTCCTTCCTCAGATTAGGAGACCAAAACTGAACACAATATTCCAGATGAGGCCTCACCAAGGCTCTGTACAATTGCAGTAAGACCTCCCTGCTCCTATATTCAAATCCCCTAGCTATGAAGGCCAACATGCCATTTGCCTTCTTCACCGCTTGCTGTACCTGTATGCCAACTTTTAATGACTGATGAACCATGATACCCAGGTCTCGTTGCACCTCCCCTTTTCCTAATCTGCCGCCATTCAGAAAATATTCTGCGTTCGTGTTATTGCCTCCAAAGTGGATAACCTCACATTTATCCACATTATACTGCACGTGCCATGCATTTGCCCACTCACCTAACCATTCCAAATCACCCTGCAGCCTCTTAGCATCCTCCTCACAGCTCAAAACCACCACCCAGTTTAGTGTCATCTGCAAACTTGGAGATATTACATTCAATTCCTTCATCCAAATCATTAATGTATATTGTAAAGAGCTGGGGTCCCAGCACTGAGCCCTGCGGCACTCCACTTGTCACTGCCTCCCATTCCGAAAAGGACCCGTTTAGCCCAACTCTCTGCTTCCTGTCTGCCAACCAATTCTCTATCCACGCCAGTACATGACCCCCAATACAATGTGCTTAGATTTTGCACACCAGTCTCTTATGTGCGACCTGGTCAAAGGCCTTTAGAAAGTCCAAATACACCACATCCACTGGTTCTCCCTTGTCCACTCTACTAGTTACATCCTCAAAAAGTTCCAGAAGATTTGTCAAGCATGATTTCCCCTTCATAAATCCATGCTGACTTGGACCGATCCTGTCACTGCTTTCCAAATGTGCTGCTATTTCATCCTTAATAATTGATTCCAACATTTTCCCCACTACTGATGTCAGGCTAACCAGTCTATAATTACCCGTTTTTTCTCTCCCTCCTTTTTTAAAAAGTGGTGTTACATTAGTTACCCTCCAGTCCATAGAAACTGATCCCGAGTTGATAGACTGTTGGAAAATGATCACCAATGCATCCACTATTTCTAGGGCCACTTCCTTAAATACTCTGGGATGCAGACAATCAGGCTCCGGGGATTTATCGGCCTTCAATCCGATCAATTTCCCCAACAGAATTTCCCGCCGAATAAGGATATTCTTCAGTTCTTCCTTCTCACTTGACCCTCGGTCCCCTAGTGCATCCGGAAGGTTATTTGTATCTTCCTTCGTGAAGACAGAACCAAAGTATTTGTTCAATTGGTCTGCCATTTCTTTGTTCCCCATTATAAATTCACCTGAGTCCGACTGCAAGGGACCTACATTTGTCTTCACTAATCTTTTTGTCTTCACGTATCTATCGAAGCTTTTGCAGGCAGTGTTTATGTTCCCGGCAAGCTTCCTCTCGTACTCAACTTTCCACCTCCTAATCAAACCCTTTGTCCTCCTCTGCTGAATTCTAAATTTCTTCCAGTCCTCAGGTTTGCTGCGTTTTTTAGCCAATTTATCTGCCTCTTCCTTGGATCTAACACTATCCTTAATTTCCCTTGTTAGCCACGATTGAGCCACCTTCCCCATTTTATTTTTACTTCAGACAGGGATGTATAATTGCTGAAGTTCATCCATGTGATCAATAAATGTGTTGCTGTATGCCATCACAGACTACCTCATTATCTGAAGAAATGTGAATGTAACTTAACACTGTGCAATCAGCAGCAAACTTGCACAATTCTGAAGGTCTTTAATGAAACAATTGAAAGTGTTGTGCCGAGGACACTGTCCTGACTAACTGCTGCAGCAATGACCTAGGGCTGAAATAATTGGCCTCCAAAAACCACAACTGTCTTCTTTGTCCTATATATGACACCATTCAATAGAGAGTTTTCCCCTGATCCCCACTGAGTTCAGTTTTACTAGCGCTCCTTGGTGCCACACTCGGTTAAATGCTGCCTTGACTTTGAGGACAGTCACTCTTTCCTCACCGCTGGAATTCAGCTCCTTTGTCCAAGGTTTGGACCAAGACTGTAATGAGGTCAGGAGTTGAATGGTCCTGACGGAAACCAAACTGGGCATCGATGAGCATGTTGTGCTGCTTGAGAGCATTGTCGATGAAATATTCCATCCTATTGCTGATGTTTGAGAGATGGCTGATCAGGCGGTAATTTGTTTTTGGATTAGTCCAGCTTTTTGTAGGCAAGGCATACCTGGGCAACTTTCCATTTTTTCGGGTAGATGCCGGTATTGTAGCTACAAGAGAATAGCTTGGATAAAGGTACAGCTTGATATGTTGCACAAGTCTTCAGGGAACATAAAAACTGACTGCAAAAGCGTCTATAGATATGTGAAGCGAAAAAGATTGATGAAGACTAATGTAGATCCCTTGCAGTCAGCATCAGGTGAATTCATAATGGGGAACAAGGAAATGGCAGACCAATTGAACAAATACATTGGTTCTGCCTTCACTAAGGCAGACAGAAATAACCATCCGAAAATACTAGGGGACCGAGGATCTATTGAGAAGGAGGAACTGAGGGAACTGAGGGAAATACTTATGAGTCAGGAATGGTGTTCGAAAAATTGATGAAATTGAAGGCCGATAAATCCCGAAGGCCTGATAGTCTGCATCCCAGAGTAATCAAGGGAGTGGCCTGAGCAATAGTAGATGCATTGGTGGTCATTTTCTAACATTCCATGGACTCTGGATCATTACCTATGGATTGGAGGGTAGCTAAAGTAAAACCACTTTTTAAAAAAGGAGGGAGAGAGAAAACAGGGAATTATAGACTGGTTAGCCTGATATCGGTCGTGGGGAAAATGATGGAATCAATTAATGAAGATGTAATAGCAGCGCATATGGAAAGCAGTGACAGGATCGGTCCAAGTCAGCATGGATTTATGAAAGGGAAATCATGCTTGACAAATCTTCTTACATTTTTTGAGGATGTGACTAGTAGAGTAGATAAGGGAGCACCAGTGGAAGTGGTGTATTGGATTTCTAAAGGCTTTTGACAAGGTCCCACACAAGAGGTTAGTGTGCAAAATTAATGCACATGGGATTGGGGGTAATGTATTGATGTGGACAGAGAACTGCTTGGCAGACAGGAAGCCAAGAGTGGGAATAAACAGGTCCTTTTCAGAATGGCAGGCAGTGACTAGTGGGGTACCGCAAGGTTCAGTGCTGGGATACCAGCTATTTACAATATATATTAATGATTTAGACGAAGGAATTGAATGCAATATCTCCAAGTTTACAGATGACACTAAGCTGGGTGGCGGTGTGAGCTGTGAGGAGGAAGCTAAGAGGCAGTGTGAGCTGTGAGGAGGAAGCTAAGAGGCTAAAGGGTGACTTGGGCAGGTTAGGTGAGTGGGCAAATGCATGGCAGATGCAGTATAATGTGGATAAGTGTGAGCTTATCCACTGTGGTGGCAAAAACAGGAAGGCAGATAATTATCTGAAAGGTGACAGATTAGTAAAAGGGGAGGTGCAACGAGACCTGGGTCTCATGGTACATCAGTCATTGAAAGTAGGCATGCAGGTGCAGCAGGCCGTTAAGAAAGCAAATGGCATGTTGGCCTTCAAGGCGAGAGGATTTGAGTATAGGAGCAGGGAGGTCTTGCTGCAATTGTACAGGGCCTTGGTGAGACCACACCTTGAGTATTGTGTGCAGTTTTGGTCTCCTAATCTGAGGAAGGACATTCTTGCTATTGAGTGAGTGCAGCGAAGGTTCACCAGACTGATTCCCGGGATGGCAGGACTGACGTATGAAGAAAGACTGGATCAATTAGGCTTATATTCACTGGAATTTAGAAAAATGAGAGTGGATCTCATAGAAGCATGTAAAATACTGACGGGATTGGACAGGTTAGATGCAGGAAAAATGTTCCTGATGTTGGGGAAGTCCAGAACCAGGGGTCCCAGTCTAAGGATAAGGGGTAAGCCATATAGGACCGAGATGAGGAGAAACTTTTTCACCCAGAGAGTTGGGAACCAATGGTGTTCTCTGCCACAGAAAGTTGTTGAGTCCGGTTCGTTGGATATATTCAAAAGAGAGTTCGATGTGGCCCTTACAGCTAAAGGGATCAGGGGGTATGGAGAGAAGGCAGGAGTGGGGTACTGAACTTGCATGAGCAGCCATGATCATATTGATTGGTGGTGCATGCTCGAAGGGGCGAATGGCCTGCTCCTGCACCTATTTTCCATGTTTCTATATTTTCAGCCGGGATGGTGATGGGGACCATAGCCTTTGCTGTATCCAGTGCACTCTGCCATTTCTTCATATCACGTGGTGTGAATTGAATTGTCTGAAGACTGGCATCTGTGATGGTGGGGACCTCAGGCAGAAGTCAGGATGACTCCACTTGGCACTTCTGGCCACTTGGCCTTGGCTTTTGCACTCACGTGCTGTTCTCCACCATCGTTGAGGATGGGAATATTCAATTAGCCACCTCCTCCCGTTAGTTGTTTTATTGTCCATCACCATTCACGACTAGATGTAGCAGGACTACAATCTTTGATCTGATCTTTATTAGGCGGGAAATTGTGTTGGGGAAATTGGTGGGAATGGTCTGTTGGCCGTCATAGCTGGGGATTTGAGTATCGGAGCAGGGAGGTCTTACTGCAGTTGCACAGGGCCTTGGTGAGGCCTCACCTGGAATATTGTATTCAGTTTTGGTCTCCTAATCTGAGGAAGGACGCTCTTGCTATTGAGGGAGTGTAGCGAAGGTTCACCAGACTGATTCCAGGGATGACTGGACTGACATATGAGAAGAGACTGCATCAACTGGGCCTTTGTACACTGGAGTTTAGAAGGATGAGCGGGAATCTCATAGAAACGTATAAGATTCTGACGGTACTGGACAGGTTAGATGCAGGAAGAATGTTCCCGATGTTGGGGAAGTCCAGAACCAGGGGACACAGTCTTAGGATAAGCGGTGGGCCATTTATGACTGAGATGAGGAGAAATTTCTTCACTCAGAGAGTTGTTAACCTGTGGAATTCCCTGTCGCAGAGAGTCGTTGATGCCAGTTCATTGGATATATTCAAGAGGGAGTTAGATATGGCCCTTACGGCTAAAGGGATCAAGGAGTATGGAGAGAAAGTGGGAAAGCGGTACTGAGGGAATGATCAGCCATGATCATATTGAATGGTGGTGCAGGCTCGAAGGGCCGAATGGCCTACTCCTGCACCTATTTTCTATGTTTCTATGTTTCTATGATCCATTGGGTTGGGATCACTTAGCTCTGTCTGCAGCATGCTGCTTTCACTGTTTTACATGTCTAGAGTCCTGTGTTGTCACCAAGTTGGTATCTGATCTTCATGATGCAGCTCCTGGCATGCTCTTCAAACCTGCTCTTTGAACCAGGTTTGGTTTGATGGATCAGAAGAGTGAGGGATATACCAGCCCATGAGGTTACAGATTGTGGTGGAATACAATTCTGTTTCTGCTGATGGCCCAAGCGCCTCATGGATGCTCAGTTTTGAGCTTCTAGATGAGTTATTAATCTATCCCATTTAGCACGGTGGTAGTGCTATACAACACGATGAAGGGGTGTTCTCAGTGTGAAGACAGGGCTTTGTCTCCATAAGTTCTGTGTGGTGATCACTGCTACTAGTACTGTCATGGACAGATGCATCTGCATCGGGTAGATTGGTGAGGACGAGATCAAGAAGGTTTTTCCCTTGTGTTTGTTCTCTCACCAGCTGCCGTGAGCCCAGTCTGGCAGCTATGTCCTTCAGGAATCGTTGGTCAGTTAATGTTGGTACTACCGAGATACTCTTGGTGATGGAAATTGAACACCCCAACCAGAGTAGATTGTGTGTCCTAGCAGCCACGGTGTGCCGGTGGTGGAGGGAATCAATGTTTAAGATGGTGGATTGTGTGCCAATCAGGTGGGCTGCTTTGTCGTGGATGGTGTCGAGCTTCTTGAGTGGGGGCTGAGATGAATGCCCTCCAACAACCACAACAATCTTCCTTTGTGCTAGATATGACACCATCCAGTGGAGAGTTTTCACCCTGATCCCCAATGACTTCAGTTTTACTGGCGCTCCTTGATGCCACATTCGGTCAAATGCTGCCTTGATGTCAAGGGCAGTCACTCTCACCTCACCTCTGGAATTCAGCTCTTTTATCCATGTTTGGACCACAGCTGTAATGAGGTCAGGAATCAAGTGGTCCTGTCAGAAACCAAACTGAGCATCGGTGAGCAGGTTATTTGTGTGTAATTGTCGCTTGATAGCACTGCCGCTGACAACTAACATCACTTTACTAATGATTGAGAGAAGGCTGATTGGATGGTAGTTGGCTGTTGGATCAGTCTGGCATTTTGTGGATAGGAAATGCCTGGCAAATTTTCCATTTGTGGGGTAACTGCCAGTAGAGGAACAGGTTGGCTAGAGATGTGGCTAGTTCTGGAACTCAGGTCTTGAGGTCTACAGCTGGCATGTTGTCGGGGCCCATTGCCTTTGCTGTATCCAGTTCATTCTACCATTCTTTATATCACATGGAGTGAACTGAATTGACTGAAGACTGGCAACTTCGATGGTGTGGACCTCAGGAGGAGGCAGAGATCGGTCATCCACTCGGTACTTCTGGCTGAAGAGAGTAGCGAAGGCTTCAGCCTTGTCTTTTACACTCACGTGCTGTTCTCCGTAATCGTTGAGGATGGGAATATTCTTGGAGCCTCTTCCTCCTGTTATTGTTTCAGTGTCCATCACTATTCATGACTGGATGTGGCAGGACTGCAGAGCTTTGATCTGATCCATTGGGTATGGGATCACTTAGCTCTGTCTGTAGCATGCTGCCTCCACTGGTTAACATGCCTCGAGTCCTGTGTTGTAGCTTCTCCAAGTTGGTATCGTGATTTTCAGGTACACATGGTGCAGCTTCTGGCATGCTCTTCAACACTCCTCATTGAACAAGGGTCGGTTTAATCGAAACAAAAGGTGAGGGATATGCCAGCCCAGGAGGTTACAGATTATGGTGGAATACAATTCTGTTTCTGCTGATTGCCAACAGTGCCTCATGGTGCCCAGTTGTGAGCTTCTAGTTATGTTCTTAATCTATCCCATTTAGCAGGGTGGTAATGCACACAACACGTTGAAGGGGTGTCCTCAGTGACTCGGTAGTATCACCATTTGACACGGTGTTAGTGCCACACAACACAATGATGGGGTGTCGTCAGTGTGAAGATAGGGCTTCTTCTGCACAAGGTCTGTGCAGTGATCACTGCTACCAACACTGTCATGGACAGATTTTTTTTTAAATTTCAAAATATATACTTTATTCATATAAAAATTTGCACGATACACTGGAAGGCAGTTCAATATATTTGGATACGCTCAGAAATTCCATACAATACATTTGGATGCTGACGGCAGTTCCGTTCAATACATTTGCTTGCTTTACATTTCAAAGTACAATTCAGTATAATCCAGGATACATTGTAATATAGTCATCAAATTACGTTACATGTGGCACTACATGGTACACGGAATGGGTGAGGGTACAGTTACAATTCTTTGCAACATACATTACTAAACAGAACTTGCATTATACTTGGCACTACATAGGTGTTTTCAGATCATGGTGCTCTATGTATACAAAGGTTTACAAGTACAGCCCGAGGGGAGTTTTATACTGATTCCAGCCCCTGGGTTTACTGTGGCAGAAGGGCTTTAAACTGTGGCTCTTCACCACCGTGCCTTTGCGGCGAATGCACCAATTTTTAGTGCATCCCTCAGCACATACTCCTGGATCTTGGATTGCACCAGTCTACAACACGCAGACGTGGACATCTCCTTGCTCTGGAAGACCAGCAAGTTTCGGCAAGACCAAAGTGCGTCTTTCACCGAGTTGATGGCCCTCCAGCAGCAGATGATGTCTGTCTCGGTGTGTGTCCCTGGGAACAGCCCATAGAACACAGAGTCCTGTGTTACGGAGCTGCTTGGGATGAACCTCGACAGCAACCACTGCATCTCCTTCCAGACCTGCTTTGCAAAGGGGCAGTCCCAAAGGAGATGGATGACAGTCTTATCATGGACAGATACATCTGCAACAGGTAGATTGGTGAGGACGAGATCAAGTAAGTTTTCCCTCGTGTTTGTTCTCTCACCACCTGCTGTGAGCCCAGTCTGGCAGCTATGTCCTTCAGGAATCGGCTGCTCAGTCAATGTGGTACTACCGAGTCACTCTTGTTGATGGACATTGAACACCCCAACCAGAGTAGATTGTGTGCCCTAGCAGCCACAGTGCACCGGTGGTGGAGGGAGTGAATACTTAAGATGATGGATGGTATGCCAAACAAGTGGGCTGCATTGTCCTGGATGGTGTCGAGCTTCTTGAGTGGGGGCTGAGATGATTTCTCCAACAACCACAACAATCTTCCTTTGTGCCAGATGTGACACCATCCAGTGGAGAATTTCTCCCCTTAGCCTCATTAACATCAGTTTTGCTCGGGCTCCTTGGTGCCACACTCGGTCAAATGCTGCCTTGATGTCAAAGGCAGTCACTTTCACCTCACCTCTGGAATTCAGCTCCTTTGGCCATGTTTGGACCACGGCTGTAATCAGGTCAGGAGCAATGTGGTCCTGGCAGAAACCAAATTGAGCATCGGTACGCATGTTATTTGTGCATAAGTACGTGGGTGGTCATTGGCTGTTAGATTAGTCCGGCTTTTTTCCAGCAGGAAATACCTGTCAAATTTTCCATTTGTCGGGTAAATGCCAGTACAGGAACAACTTGGCTAGAGATACGGATAGTTCTGGAACCGGCATGTTGTTGGGGCTTTGCTGTATCCAGTTTGCTCCACCGTTCTTTATATCATGTGGAGTGAAGTGAATTTATTGGACACTGGCATCTTCGATGGTGGGTGGAAGAATACAGCATTTTCTTTGTGTTATTTTCAGCTAATATCTGTGCTTGAAAACTGCTCCAAGATGGCTGAACCTGGCTTGGCCATGTTTTAGTGACCCACAAGACTTTGCGAATTCAAAGACTTTCTCATGAGTTTTAAACACCTCACAGCTGCAAAACACTTATCTGAGAACTGTGGAAAAACACTGTCCAGGATAAAAGAGAATGAAAGACCTATTCATTGTGAGAGAGTGTCCCTTTGTTTTGAACCTAGACAATTGCGTACACAGTAGACAGACATCCAGGAAAACAACATAAAATTGCTGTAACACATGAGGTCAGGGGTGGCAGTCAAGAGAATTGGTAACCTGGTCAGTTACAAAGGGAATCACGGAGTTAATTTCTGATCGTTGACCACGTCTGGAATGAACCCTGTGTGAGTGACTTTGCTTTCTATTCATCACTTAGTGGACAGTCAATTTTAACCATTATGGGATAGATTGGTGCGGGCTAATGATTATAAATTCTTGTGCATTTGATTCTGTCGTAAATTGCTTGTACTTCTTTTGATTATTCTAAGTAAAGATAACCCCTGGATAGGGGTGAGAAAAGAAACATCCTGAATCTGTGTGTGTTGGTTTTTTTATCTCACAAGTCTGAACTCTGTAAAGTGTAGATAAATCTTACAGACTAAAATCTGTCTTAATTAAAATAAGTCTTACAGTTTTGGTACCTGATCAGGGACTTGTGATAGACAAACAAAAAATGTCAAGGACCATAGAAGAGTCAGTTACAAAGAATGTGATGAAGAAGTTGCCCCACCAGAGAGGGGTGGGTGTTGATCATTATAGATGATGATCCGGTGGTGGAGGCTGATTTATGGACCCAAGGGTCCACTTGTCGGCTGAGGTTGAAGATAGCCATCTGGTTGTTGGCCAATCGAAGCCAGGTTAAGTTCATGGAATGTGCAAACATTAAGTTACGAAAGAAGATAGAAGATAGAGAAACGGAAGTAAACCAACTTCTAAAGGAGTTGGAGGGAGAAATTTGCATTTGCCCACTCACCTAACCTGTCCAAATCACCCTGCAGCCTTTTAGCATCCTCCTCACAGCTCACACCGCCACCCAGCTTAGTGTCGTCTGCAAACTTGGAGATATTACACTCAATTCTTTCATCTAAATCATGAATGTATATTGTAAAAAGCTGGGGTCCCAGTACTGAGCCTTGCGGTACTCCACTAATCACTGCCTGCCATTCTGAAAAGGACCCATTTATCCCGACTCTCTGCTTCCTGTCTGCCAACCAGTTCTCTATCCACGTCAGCACATTACCCCCAATACCATGTGCTTTAATTTTGCACACCAATCTCTTGTGTGGGACATTGTCAAAAGCCTTTTGAAAGTCCAAATACACCACATCCACTGGTTTGCCCTTGTCATACTCTGCTAGTTTCATCCTCAAAAAATTCTATAAGATCTGTCAAGCTTGATTTCCCTTGCATAAATCCATGCTGACTTGGACCGATCCTGTCACTGCTTTCCAAATACGCTGCTATTTCATAGTTAATGATTGATTCCAACATTTTCCCCACTACTGATGTCAGGCTAACCGGTCTATAATTACCCGTTTTCTCTCTCCCTCCTTTTTTAAACAGTGGTGTTACATTAGCTGCCCTCCAGTCCACAGACTGTTGGAAAATGATCACCAATGCATCCACTATTTCTATGGCCACTTCCTTACGTACTCTGGGATGCAGCCTATCAGGCCCCAGCGATTTATCGGCCTTCAATCTCATCAATTTCCCGAACACAATTTCCCACTTTATAAGGATATCCTTCAGTTCCTCCTTCTCACTACAGCCTCGGTTCCCTAATATTTCCAGCAGGTTATTTGTGTCTTCCTTCGTGAAAACAGCACAAAAGTATTTGTTTAACTGGTCCGCCATTTCTTTGTTCCCCATTATAAATTCACCTGAATCTGCCTGCAAGGAACCTATGTTTGTTTTCCCTAATCTTTTTCTCTTCTTATAAATATAGAAGCTTTTACAGTCAGTTTTTATGTTCTCAGCAAGCTTCCTCTCATACTCTATATTCCCCCTCCTAATTAAACCCTTTGTCCTCCTCTGCTATATTACAAATTTCTCCCAGTCCTCAGGTTTGCTGCTTTTTCTCAATTTATATGCCTCTTCCTTAGATTTAACACTATTCCCGTTTTAGCCATGGTTGAGCCACCTTCTCCGTTTTATTTTTACTCCAGACAGCGATGTACAATTGTTGAAGTTCATCCATGTGATCTTTAAATGTTTGCCACTGCCTATCCACCGTCAACCCTTTAAGTATCACTCGCCAGTCTATTCTAGCCAATTCACGTCTCATACCATCGAAGTTACCTTTCCACAAGTTCAGGACTCAAGTCTCTGAATTAACTGTGTCACTCTCCATCTTAATAAAGAATTCTACCATATTATGGTCACTCTTCCCCAAGGGGCCTCGCACAACAAGATTGCTAATTAGTCCTTTCTTATTACACATCACCCAGTCGAGGATGGCCAGCCCTCTAGTTGGTTCCTTAACATATTGGTCTCGAAAACCATTCCTAATACACTCCAGGAAATCCTCCTCCACTGCATTGCTACCAGTTTGGTTAGCCCAGTCAATATGTAGATTAAAGTCACCCAAGATAACAGCTGTACCTTTATTACATGCATCCCTAATTTCTTGTTTGATGCTGTCCCCAACCTCATTACTACTGTTTGGTGGTCTGTACACAACTCCCACTAGCGTTTCTGCCCTTTGGTATTCCGTAGCTCCATCCATACAGATTCCACATCATCTAAGATAATGTCCTTCCTTACTATTGCATTAATTTCCTCTTTAACCAGCAACGCCACCCCACCTCCTTTTTCTTTCTGTCTCTCCTTCCTAAATGTTGAATACCCCTGGATGTTGAGTTCCCAGCCTTGGTCACCCTGGAGCCATGTCTCCGTGATGTCAATTACATCATATCCGTTAGAAACATAGAAACATGGAAAATAGGTGCAGGAGTAGGCCATTCGGCCCTTCTAGCCTGCACCACCATTCAATAAGATCATGATGGTCATTCCCTCAGTACCCATTTCCTGCTTTCTCTCCATACCCCTTGATCCCTTTAGCCATAAGGGCCATATCTAACTCCCTCTTGAATATATCCAATGAACTGGCATCAACAACTCTCTGTGGCAGGAAATTCCACAGGTTAACAACTCTCCGAGTGAAGAAGTTTCTCCTCATTTACATAGAAACATAGAAACATAGAAAATAGGTGCAGGAGTAGGCCATTCGGCCCTTCTAGCCTGCACCGCCATTCAATGAGTTCATGGCTGAACATTCAACTTCAGTACCCCATTCCTGCTTTCTCGCCATACCCCTTGATCCCCCTAGCAGTAAGGACCTCATCTAACTCCTTTTTGAATATATTTAGTGAATTGGCCTCAACAACTTTCTGTGGTAGAGAATTCCACAGGTTCACCACTCTCTGGGTGAAGAAGTTCCTCCGCATCTCGGTCCTAAATGGCTTACCCCTTATCCTTAGACTGTGACCCCTGGTTCTGGACTTCCCCAACATTGGGAACATTCTTCCTGCATCTAACCTGTCTAACCCCGTCAGAATTTTATATGTTTCTATGAGGTCCCCTCTCATTCTTCTGAACTCCAGTGAATACAAGCCCAGTTGATCCAGTCTTTCTTGATAGGTCAGTCCCGCCATCCCGGGAATCAGTCTGGTGAACCTTCGCTGCACTCCCTCAATAGCAAGAATGTCCTTCCTCAGGTTAGGAGACCAAAACTGTACACAATACTCCAGGTGTGGCCTCACCAATGCCCTGTACAACTGTAGCAACACCTCCCTGCCCCTGTACTCAAATCCCCTTGCTATGAAGGCCAACATGCCATTTGCTTTCTTAACCGCCTGCTGCACCTGCATGCCAACCTTCAATGACTGATGTACCATGACACCCAGGTCTCTTTGCACCTCCCCTTTTCCTAATCTGTCACCATTCAGATAATAGTCTGTCTCTCTGTTTTTACCACCAAAGTGGATAACCTCACATTTATCCACATTATACTTCATCTGCCATGCATTTGCCCACTCACCTAACCTATCCAAGTCGCTCTGCAGCCTCACAGCATCCTCCTCGCAGCTCACACTGCCACCCAACTTAGTGTCATCCGCAAATTTGGAGATACTACATTTAATCCCCTCATCTAAATCATTAATGTACAGTGTAAACAGCTGGGGCCCCAGCACAGAACCTTGCGGTACCCCACTAGTCACTGCCTGCCATTCTGAAAAGTACCCATTTACTCCTACTCTTTGCTTCCTGTCTGACAACCAGTTCTCAATCCATGTCAGTACACTACCCCCAATCCCATGTGCTCTAACTTTGCACATCAATCTCTTGTGTGGGACCTTGTCGAACGCCTTCTGAAAGTCCAAATATACCACATCAACTGGTTCTCCCTTATCCACTCTACTGGAAACATCCTCAAAAAATTCCAGAAGATTTGTCAAGCATGATTTCCCTTTCACAAATCCATGCTGACTTGGACCTATCATGTCACCTCTTTCCAAATGCACTGCTATGACATCCTTAATAATTGATTCCATCATTTTACCCACTACCGATGTCAGGCTGACCGGTCTATAATTCCCTGTTTTCTCTCTCCCTCCTTTTTTAAAAAGTGGGGTTACATTGGCTACCCTCCACTCCATAGGAACTGATCCAGAGTCAATGGAATGTTGGAAAATGACTGTCAACGCATCCACTATTTCCAAGGCCACCTCCTTAAGTACTCTGGGATGCAGTCCATCAGGCCCTGGGGATTTATCGGCCTTCAATCCCATCAATTTCCCCAACACAATTTCCCGGCTAATAAGGATTTCCCTCAGTTCCTCCTCCTTACTAGACCCCCCGACCCCTTTTATAACCGGAAGGTTGTTCGTGTCCTCCTTCGTGAATACCGAACCAAAGTACTTGTTCAATTGGTCCGCCATTTCTTTGTTCCCCGTTATGACTTCCCCTGATTCTGACTGCAGGGGACCTACATTTGTCTTTACTAACCTTTTTCTCTTTACATATCTATAGAAACTTTTGCAATCCGTCTTAATGTTCCCTGCAAGCTTCTTCTCATACTCCATTTTCCCTGCCCTAATCAAACCCTTTGTCCTCCTCTGCTGAGTTCTAAATTTCTCCCAGTCCCCAGGTTCGCTGCTATTTCTGGCCAATTTGTATGCCACTTCCTTGGCTTTAATACTATCCCTGATTTCCCTTGATAGCCACGGTTGAGCCACCTTCCCTTTTTTATTTCTATGCCAGACAGGAATGTACAATTGTTGTAGTTCATCCATGCGGTCTCTAAATGTCTGCCATTGCCCATCCACAGTCAACCCCTTAAGTATCATTCGCCAATCCATCTCAGCCAATTCACGCCTCATACCTTCAAAGTTAGCCTTCTTTAAGTTCTGGACCATGGTCTCTGAATTAACTGTTTCATTCTCCATCCTAATGCAGAATTCCACCATATTATGGTCACTCTTCCCCAAGGGGCCTCGCACAACGAGATTGCTAATTAATCCTTTCTCATTACATAACACCCAGTCTAAGATGGCCTCCCCCCTAGTTGGTTCCTCGACATATTGGTCTAAAAAACCATCCCTTATGCACTCCAGAAAATCCTCCTCCACCGTATTGCTTCCAGTTTGGTTAGCCCAATCTATGTGCATATTAAAGTCACCCATTATAACTGCTGCACCTTTATTGCACGCACCCCTAATTTCCTGTTTGATGCCCTCCCCAACATCACTACTACTGTTTGGAGGTCTGTACACAACTCCCACTAACGTTTTTTGCCCTTTGGTGTTCTGCAGCTCTACCCATATAGATTCCACATCATCCAAGCTAATGTCCTTCCTAACTATTGCCTTAATCTCCTCCTTAACCAGCAATGCTACCCCACCTCCTTTTCCTTTTATTCTATCCTTCCTGAATGTTGAATACCCCTGGATGTTGAGTTCCCAGCCCTGCTCATCCTGGAGCCACGTCTCCGTAATCCCAATCACATCATATTTGTTAACATCTATTTGCACAGTTAATTCATCCACCTTATTGCGGATACTCCTTGCATTAAGACACAAAGCCTTTAGGCTTGTTTTTTTAACACCCTCTGTCCTTTTAGAATTTTGCTGTACAATGGCCCTTTTTGTTCTTTGCCTTGGGTTTCTCTGCCCTCCACTTTTCCTCATCTCCTTTCTGTCTTTTGTTTTTGCCTCCTTTTTGTTTCCCTCTATCTCCCTGCATTGGTTCCCATCCCCCTGCCATATTAGTTTAACTCCTCCCCAACAGCACTAGCAAACACTCCCCCGAGGACATTGGTTCCGATTCTGCCCAGGTGCAGACCGTCCGGATTGTACTGGTCCCACCTCCCCCAGAACCGGTTCCAATGCCCCAGGAATTTGAATCCCTCCCTGCTGCACCATTGCTCAAGCCACGTATTCATCTGAGCTATCCTGCGATTCCTACTCTGACTAGCACGTGGCACTGGTAGCAATCCCGAGATTACTACTTTTGAGGTCCTACTTTTTAATTTAGCTCCTAGCTCCTTAAATTCATTTCGTAGGAACTCATCCCTTTTTTTACCTATGTCATTGGTACCAACGTGCACCACGACAACTGGCTGTTCTCCCTCCCTTTTTAGAATGTCCTCCACCCGCTCCGAGACATCCTTGACCCTTGCACCAGGGAGGCAACATACCATCCTGGAGTCTCGGTTGCGGCCGCAGAAACGCCTATCTATTCCCCTTACAATTGAATCCCCTATCACTATCGCTCTTCGACTCTTTTTCCTGCCCTCCTGTGCAACAGAGCCAGCCACGGTGCCATGAACTTGGCTGCTGCTGCCCTTCCCTGATGAGTCATCCCCCTCAACAGTACTCAAAGCAGTGTATCTGTTTTGCAGGGGGATGACCACAGG